>NC_081374.1:2851936-3451936 GCF_030684315.1 Stegostoma tigrinum
CAGCCCACTTTATTAGCGCCACATCCACAAACATTCATTCCCTCTAGCACTGATGCACAGTTGCTGGAATCTGTATCATTTACAAGATATACTGCAGTAATTCACCTCATCTCCTTCAACAGCACACAACCAGGGGCAGCAGATACATGGAAACATCTGCAAGTTCCCCTCCAAACTGCACACCATCCTGTATAAAGTTATCGACTGTGATATATGCACCCACCCAGAGATGATGTGCATGCCTCTCTCTCTCTGCTATGTAATATGGGTTTGAGTTATTTCTTAATGTGCCTGTCCTTTAGGGAACCACTAAACAGAAGGTGCTGGTGATGGAGTACTGCTCTGGTGGGAGTCTGCTCAATGTTCTGGAAGAGTCAGAAAATGCATTTGGGTTATCAGAAGCTGAATTTCTGATTGTCCTGGAAAGTGTTGGTAAGTTCCACACAGTCCCCACATTTCTGGATTATACCCAAGGAGGTCACTCCATCAGTGTGTGTTCCTGGGGAAGTTTGGTAAATGGTAGGACAGGGGCTGGGGTCTGAGCTAGTCAATATCCCAACACATTGGTGGGTGGGGGTCAGGGCAGTCAGCAGCTCTTTGGCTCCAAGAAAGTTACATTCTCTTCAAAGAGACAAAATGGCAGAAATAAAATCATAAAACTCTGGAGAAACTCAGCAGGTCTGGCAGGGAAGCAGAATATCAAGCCCAGTGACTCTCGTACAAATCTGAAGAAAGGTCGTCAGACTTGAAACGGTAGCAGTTTCTCTGCTGCTTGACCTGCTGAGTTTCTCCAGCATTTTCAGTGTTAGTTTCAGGTTTCCCAGCATCTGCAGTATTTTGCTTTTATTTGAAACTGAATAATGGCCCAGGGACAGCAAGACCTGCAGATGCTGGAGTCAGAGTCGATACAGTGTGGAGCTGGAGGAACGGAGCAGGTCAGGCAGCATCACAGGAGCAGGAATGTTGACGTTTCGGGTCAGAATTGGGGAGGGGGAAGGGAGCTGGGAAATAAATAGAGGGAGGAGGGGTGGGGCTGGGGGAAGAATAATAACCCAGTCAGGCCAGAGGCACTGTCTGTCGCTGGGGGAACAGGCTGGGGGGCAGGATGGTTTGAAGCTGCCTGTCACAAACATTGGTGAAGGAAGACCAAATTAGAATACACCTCCTCCCATCCACCCTCCTGCAAAAATTCCATCCCCTGTTCCCAATTCCTCCGCCGCACCTGCTCCCACGATGAGGGATTCCACTCCTGCACATCCCAGATGCTCAAGTTCTTCAAGGACCGCAACTTTCCCCCCGCAGTGGTCGAGAACGCCTTTGACCGCGTCTCCCGCATTTCCTGCAACACATCCCTCACACCCCGCCCCCGCCACAACCACCCCAAGAGGATCCCCCTCGTTCTCACACACCACCCCACCAACCTCCGGATACAACGCATCATCCTCCGACACTTCCGTCATCTACAATCCGACCCCACCACCCAAGACATTTTTCCATCCCCACCCTTGTCTGCCTTCCGGAGAGACCACTCTCTCCGTGATTCCCTCGTTCGCTCCACACTGCCCTCCAACCCCACCACACCCGGCACCTTCCCCTGCAACCGCAGGAAGTGCTACACTTGCCCCCACACCTCCTCCC
Organism: Stegostoma tigrinum; assembly: GCF_030684315.1. NCBI lineage: Eukaryota > Metazoa > Chordata > Chondrichthyes > Orectolobiformes > Stegostomatidae > Stegostoma > Stegostoma tigrinum. The sequence continues at coordinate 2,853,575 of NC_081374.1, forward strand.
TCACCCCTATCCCAGGCCCCAAGATGACTTTCCATATTAAGCAGAGGTTCACCTGCACATCTGCCAATGTGGTATACTGCATCCATTGTACCCGGTGTGGCTTCCTCTACATTGGGGAAACCAAGCGGAGGCTTGGGGACCGCTTTGCAGAACACCTCCGCTCGGTTCGTAATAAACAAAGACACCTCCCAGTCGCGAACCATTTCAACTCCCCCTCCCATTCTTTAGATGACATGTCCATCATGGGCCTCTTGCAGTGCCACAATGATGCCACCCGAAGGTTGCAGGAACAGCAACGCATATTCCACTTGGGAACCCTGCAGCCCAATGGTATCAATGTGGACTTCACCAGCTTCAAAATCTCCCCTTCCCCCACCGCATCCCAAAACCAGCCCAACCTGTCTCTGCCTCCCTTACCTGCTCTTCCTCTCACCCATCCCTTCCTCCCACCCCAAGCCGCACCTCCATCTCCTACCTACTAACCTCATCCCACCTCCTTGACCTGTCCGTCTTCCCTGGACTGACCTATCCCCTCCCTACCTCCCCACCTATACTCTGCTCTCCACCTATTTCTTTTCTCTCCATCTTCGGTCCACCTCCCCCTCTCTCCCTATTTATTCCAGAACCCTCACCCCATCCCCCTCTCTGATGAAGGGTCTAGGCCCGAAACGTCAGCTTTTGTGCTCCTGAGATGCTGCTGGGCCTGCTGTGTTCATCCAGCTTCACACTTTATTATCTTATCTTCTATTCTTTGAGTGTATTCCATATTCTCAAAGGATCATTTCCAGACTACCATTCCCGCTTGTGTTAAGAAATGCTTCTTATGCTCTCCATGAATTTTCAAATTATGGCCCTTGTTTTGGACTCTCTCAAAGAAAGGAATTTTTTTTTTCCCTTTATTTGCTCACAGGATGAGGGACATCACTGGCCAGGCAGCATTTATTGCCCATCCCTAATTGACGGCAGTTAAGAGCTAAACACATTGCTGTGGGTCTGGAGTCACATGTAGGCCAGACCATGCCAGGATGGCAGTTTCCTTTCCCCCAAGGACATTAGTGAACCCGATGAGTTTTTCCCCGACAACAGATTCATGGTCATCATTAGATTCATAAATCCACCATCTGCTGTGGCGAGGTTTGAACCCAGGTCCCCAGAACACTATCTGGGTCTCTGGATTAATACTCTACCAATAATACGACTACGCCATCGCCTCTCCATAAATGGTAATCAGTCAATCGGCTTTCCCAGCTCGACTACATCGCCCCTTGATCATCCAGTTCTGCAAGGTGCCGGAATTCTGAAATAAAAACCAAAAAAATGTGGGGAATACTCAGCAGGTGTGGAAGTAGCTGTAGGAATAAAAAGAGAATTAGTATTTTATCAGGGATGTTATATCAGAATCTAGGCTCTATGACCCACCTTAACCATTTAACCGTTTTAAATTTAACAGCAGAAGAATACAGATGTGTATTATTCCTGCCAATAGAAGACTTTGATCCATTGATTTTCCAAGATTCTGATGACTATGTGTCAAAATCACAAGGAAACTTGGTGAAAATTACCTAAATCATTTTCATTTTGGACAGATTTTGAATCCACAGAGAGAGTGAGGCTTGTGTGTGTGTGTGCGTGCGCGTGTGTGTGTGTGTGTGTGTGTGTGTGTGTTGGGGTGGCGGGGATCTATCTGTGACCTCAAAGCACTGCACCACCAATAAAACAATTTTTGCACTGTTGTAATGTTGGAAACTCAGCAGCCTAAATGTGCACAGCAAGATCCCACAAAGACACCAATGTTTTAACAACCAGATGATCCCTTTTTGTTTTGAATTGGGGTTAATTGAGAAATAATGATTGGGTGAGATACCAATTTATCAGACAGGGCTCGCTGGGTTCGATGAGCATAAGCTTCCAGACTAGCACTTAGAGTGGAATTGCTTTCCTCCACTTATCGTGATCTCCTCTTCCCTCTGTTACCCTCCCAGTTGGTGGAATGAACCAGTTGAGAGAAAATGGAGTTGTCCATCGAGACATCAAACCAGGGAACATCATGCGTGTGGTTGGGGATGATGGTCAATCAATTTATAAACTGACGGATTTTGGAGCTGCTCGGGAACTTGAAGATAATGAGAAGTTTGTCTCACTGTACGGGACTGAGGAATATTTGGTCAGTATCCTTCCCCATAATTCATCAAATGTAACAGAATCAATGGGCATGTTATTGTCACTGGGTCAGCATGAAGTGACACTGAGTTTTACAGCTTAGAAGGTTCTAGATTTCACCCAATGTCTTTGAGTTGCACAATGTTACCTGGCAGCCACTCGGGGAAATGGACAATCGTAGAGGGGGTGGGGCTGTTTGTGTCACTGTGCGGAGAGTTAGGGGTGTGTGTGGGTTTGGTGGGGCACAGGGCTGATTGATGTGGAGGTGGGGGTTTGGTTCAGGGATCCATGTGTTGGGGTGGGGAGGTTAGAAGGAGCAGGGTTGTTGTAGGGGCTGGGATGGTGGGAGTGTGGGAAGGTTGGTGCAGAGGACGGTATTTTGGTGTGAGAGGAGGGGCTGTTAGTGTGGGGGGGTCACTGAGGTGAAGGGTGTGCTGGTGTGGGGGGTAGGCGTGTCAGTGTTGGGGGGGAGGGTGTGTCAGTGTGGTGGGAGTGTATGTGGGGGAATGGGCGTGTTGGTGTTGGGAGGGAAAGTTTATCGGTGTGGGTTGGTGTGTGGGGGGAGGGTGTCGGCGTGTGGGTGGATTTGTCAGTGTGGAGGGTGGTGTGTGTCGCCATGAGGGAGGGCGTATCAGTGTGGGGCGTGGTGTGTGTCAGTGTGGGGGAGGGTGTATGTCGGTGTGAGAGGTGTGTGTCGGTGTGCGGGAGGGTGTGTTCAGTGTGAGAAGTGTACGTCGGTGTTGGGGGGTTTGTGTGTCGGCGTGAGAGGTGTGTGTCGGTGTTGGGGGGTTTGTGTGTCGCTGTGAGAGGTGTGTGTCAGTGTGGGGGAGGGTGTGTGTCGGTGTTAGAGGTGTTTGTCGGTGTGGCGGAGGGTGTGTGTCGGTGTTGGGGGTTTTGTGTGTCGGTGTGAGAGGTGTGTGTCGGTGTGAGAGGTGTGTGTCGGTGTGGGGGAGGGTGTGCGTCGGTGTGGGGGAGGGTGTGTTCAGTGTGAGAAGTGTACGTCGGTGTTGGGGGGTTTGTATGTCGGCGTGAGAGGTGTGTGTCGGCGTGAGAGGTGTGTGTCGGTGTTGGGGGGTTTGTGTGTCGGTGTGAGAGGTGTTTGTCGGTGTGCGGGAGGGTGTGTGACGGTGTGAGAGGTGTGTGTCGGTGTGCGGGAGGGTGTGTGACGGTGTGAGAGGTGTGTGTCGGTGTGGGGGAGGGTGTGTCTCGGTGTGAGAGGTGTGTCTCGGTGTGGGGGAGGGTGTGTGTCGGTGTTAGAGGTGTTTGTTGGTGTTGGGGGGTTTGTGTGTCGGTGTGAGAGGTGTGTGTCGGTGTGTTGGAGGGTGCCTGTCGGTGTTGTGGGGTTTGTGTGACGGTGTGGGGGCTGTGTGTCGGTGTGGGGTGTGTGTGTCGGTGTGAGGGGTGTGTGTCGGAGTTGGGGGGTGGTATATCGGTGTGGAGAGGATGGTGTGTCGGTGTGGGGGTGTGTGTGTGTCTGTGTGGGGGGGTTGTGTGTGTCGGTGTGGCGGGATGTGTGTGTCGGTGTGGGGGGCGTGTGTGTCGGTGTGGGGGAGGGTATGTGTGTCGGTGTAAGGGGTGTGTGTCGGTGTGAGGGGTGTGTGTCAGAGTTGGGTGGTATATCGGTGTGTGGGGTGTGTGTCGGTGTTGGGGGTGTGTGTGTGTCGGTGTGGGGGGCTTGTGTGTGTCGGTGTGGGGGGGCTGTGTGTGTCGGTGTTGGGGGTGTGTGTGTCGGTGTGGGGGGGGTATGTGTGTCGGTGTGGGGGGCATGTGTGTCAGTGTGGGGGAGGGTATGTGTGTCGGTGTAAGGGGTGTGTGTCGGTGTGAGGGGTGTGTGTCAGAGTTGGGTGGTATATCGGTGTGTGGGGTGTGTGTCGGTGTGTGGGGTGTGTGTCGGTGTGGGGGGGTGTGTGTGTCGGTGTGGGGGGGGGTGTGGGGGGGTGTGTGTGTCGGTGTGGGGGGGTGTGTGTGTCGGTGTGGGGGGGCTGTGTGTGTCGGTGTGGGGGGGCTGTGTGTGTGTCGGTGTGGGGGGGGTGTGTGTGTCGGTGTGGGGGGGGTGTGTGTGTCGGTGTGGGGGGGGTGTGTGTGTCGGTGTGGGGGGCTTGTGTGTGTCGGTGTGGGGGGGCTGTGTGTGTCGGTGTTGGGGGTGTGTGTGTCGGTGTGGGGGGGGTATGTGTGTCGGTGTGGGGGGCATGTGTGTCAGTGTGGGGGAGGGTATGTGTGTCGGTGTAAGGGGTGTGTGTCGGTGTGAGGGGTGTGTGTCAGAGTTGGGTGGTATATCGGTGTGTGGGGTGTGTGTCGGTGTGTGGGGTGTGTGTCGGTGTGGGGGGGGTGTGTGTGTCGGTGTGGGGGGGTGTGTGTGTCGGTGTGGGGGGGTGTGTGTGTCGGTGTGGGGGGGCTGTGTGTGTCGGTGTGGGGGGGCTGTGTGTGTCGGTGTTGGGGGTGTGTGTGTGTCGGTGTGGGGGGGGTGTGTGTGTCGGTGTGGGGGGGGTGTGTGTGTCGGTGTGGGGGGGGTGTGTGTGTCGGTGTGGGGGGGTGTGTGTGTCGGTGTGGGGGGGCTGTGTGTCGGTGTGGGGGGGCTGTGTGTGTCGGTGTTGGGGGTGTGTGTGTGTCGGTGTGGGGGTGTGTGTGTGTCGGTGTGGGGGGGGTGTGTGTGTCGGTGTGGGGGCGGTGTGTGTGTCGGTGTGGGGGCGGTGTGTGTGTCGGTGTGGGGGCGGTGTGTGTGTCGGTGTGGGGGGGGGTGTGTGTGTCAGTGTGGGGGCGGTGTGTGTGTCGATGTGGGGGAGGGTATGTGTGTCGGTGTGAGGGGTGTGTGTCGGAGTTGGGGCGTGGTATATCGGTGTGGAGAGGATGGTGTGTCGGTGTGGGGGGGTGTGTGTCGGAGTTGGGGCGTGGTATATCGGTGTGGAGAGGGTGGTGTGTCGGTGTGGGGGCGGTGTGTGTCGGTGTGAGGGGTATGTTTCGGAGTTGGGTGGTATATCGGTGTGTGTCAGTGTGGGGGAGGGTGTGTGTCGGTGTGGGTTGGTTGTGTGTCGGTGTTGGTTGTGTGTCTGTGATGGAGGGTGGTATTTCGGTGTGGGGGGGTTGCGTCCATATCAGGGTGTGTGTCGGTGCTGGTGAGGGTGTATCTGTATGGAGGCCGTTGCTGGGGGAACGCGATGGGGATGGGTTGTAGCCATGAAAGTGGATGGGATTCAGTTCCTGGCTGGTGCTTCCCTGTAAATGTAGAGATTAGCTGAAGCCCGGGTCAGTCTGAGCTCCGATCCTTCGACGTTGCAGAGCCTCATGAGGTTCCTGGGCCAGAATCTCCTCTTGCATAAACCCCAGGGAGAGCTATTGAAATGAATATTGCTCCCACTACAATCCCTAATATGTACTCACCAGTCATTGTGCCTGGTAGCACCCAGATATGTATGAACGTGCTGTTCTTCGAAAACCCCAGAAGAAGGCTTACGGAGTCACAGTGGATTTGTGGAGCATCGGTGTTACGTTCTACCAAGTAGCAACTGGTAGACTACCCTTCATTCCTTTTGGAGGACCCCGCAAGAACAAGGAGATGATGTAAGTTACTTTCAGCAAGGCCTTTGCATCTCTCTTTTGCTTTAATCCATTCAATTTCCCAAATTTGTACATCTTTTGATAATTTCCCATCACATTCCATCCCATACTATCTATTTTTAAATCCCATCTCACCCCATCTCTTTGATTTTTATATCCTTCATTCCCATCCCATTCTTTAATCAAGTCCTGGTATTTTCCACCCTGCCCAATTCCTCACCCATACTCCTGTCCTTCTCATTTCCAGAACTCTCACGACCACCAGGTTAATAGTGCCACAGGTTTCGGGGCGCTGCTCCTTCGTCAGCTGACCCCCATTCCAACACTGGCAGCCCCACAGCTTGGCTATTCACTTCCCAGCTAACCCTCCCATCAGTATAATATGGATGTTGCCCAGCTTTTTATCAGCTCAGCATGGCTTCATTACAGGCATAAAATCACAACTCAGAAGCCAGAGGGAGCGATTGCTGGAATACAGCACAGAGATGATGGATCGATCGAGTGGAGTCATGAGCTGCCCATTAGCTGCAGACTATCCCGGTAAGTCTCTCCAAAAGAAGGGTCACATAGACCAGGGTCAGCCCCTAGCCTGTGATCCCAGCCTTGCTGTACTTTCACAGCTACCTTCCTGCAATGAGTTAAAATGATCACAGCAAGGAAGAGGACCAAGGTGGGACCAGGCAAGAAACTCCACAAGAGGTACAGAACCAATGGAGGCTATTCAGCCCATTGAGTCTTGTATACTTGATCATGGGGCATCTGATCTCTGCCATAAGGATCAAAGATTATAATTTGATGTATCAGTGAGTCAGGAGATACTGGGTTTGAACCCCACTCTGGGACTTATACAGATTACAAATTGCCACTGCACTGATGGAGAACTACGGTATTAAAAGGATTATCTTGACTGCAATATCAAACTGAGCGCACTGTCTCTTTAGTTAACAAATGTCTGCTTCAAACATTAATAATGTGGTGTCCTGGTCCACAATCCTCCTTCCAGCAACACTGGGACAAAGACCTCATTTCCTGTTTGTGGAATTAGACTATGTATTTGCAAAACTAATTCATTGGTTCTGATATCCTTAAGATAACTGATATTGTTTCACATCAAAAAGTTCTACATTCATTAGACTTACTGGGATGCAGTTCCGGAAGGTGCTGACTCTCACTGGGCTGCGGTCCCTGAAGGGGCTGACTCTCACTGGGACACAGTTCCCGAAGGGACTGACTCTCACTGGGATACGGTTCCCGAAGGGGCTGACTCTCACTGGGACACAAGTTCCAGAAGGTGCTTATCTCAATCTAAATTGATTCTTAGCGATAGAGCAGGAAAGTGGTCCTGAATTAGACTATCAGCTGTGAACATTTTGAATAGGTTAACAAGTCTAATGGGTGAAATGGCTTAATCCAGCTGATAATAAAATGTGAGGCTGGATGAACACAGCAGGCCAAACAGCATCTCAGGAGCACAAAAGCTGACGTTTCGGGCCTAGACCCTTCATCAGAGGAGATGCTGCTGGCCCTGCTGTGTTCATCCAGCCTCACACTTTATTATCTTGGATTCTCCAGCATCTGCAGTTCCCGTTATCCCTGATCCAGCTGATATTTGTTTCTGTGTTGGTGTTGCTGCTGTTACTTTGCTCAGTAACCAACGAGAAGTGTAACTGATCAATTACCTCTTTTTCCTCTTTTGCTGTGTTCCTCTAGGGGTTTGAAGGACTTGTTAGTTCCCATTCTCGCCAATATCCTGGAGGTGGATCAGACCAAATGTTGGGGATTTGACCAGTTCTTTGCAGAAGCCAATGATATTCTCCACAGAACAGTGATCCACCTCTTCTCATTGCAGCAAGCCATGATGTTCAAAATCTACATCCACTCATACAACACGTAAGCCTCCTTGTTTGTCCTAGATTTAATCATCCTATGTATAGCAAATTCAGAAAACGTTTTCAGCTCAAGCAAAGGGCCTGTGCTTCATTCTCAGGATCTTTTTGCTTTTCACGATCGTGTAAATTCATTGATTTGACAGTTCCAATGGGATGTTGTATTGGAAGTGCAAGAGGAACAAGAATTAATATTCCAGTTCCCTCTCCCAATCCCCCTCTCTGATGAAGGGTCTAGGCCCGAAACGTCAGCTTTTGTGCTCCTGAGACGCTGCTTGGCCTGCTGTGTTCATCCAGCCCTACACTTTGTTATCAGAGAATTAATATTGTCACCTAATTTCAAACTATAGAAAGCTACTTTCCTCTGTGATTGCAGGTGTGTTGAAATTGTCTCTCTAATTTGCCTGAATTTATATCCTGTTGGAGCTTGAAGTCTCAGCTTTGTTTTTCTATTTTCTACTTAAAACTACGAAGGTCTGCAAAGTGTAACTTTTAACTTTATTTCATGCTACACAGTAATTACTGCAGTATTTATCTTCTGGCTTTGTTCTTTCTTTCTTCATCATCCTATTGATTCTGTTCCTAGGTACTTGGCTGAAGGTGGCACCTAATGTAGCGACATGATGTACATTTCACTGTACTTTTGTACTTGCCTGCTGGTTCAGAATGAGGCTGAAACAATCATGTCCTTCAGCAGAAGCCCCAGTTAAAAAGCATAAATATTCCTTTTGCCAGATTGTTTTCCTGCACTGTTAGCAAGTGATTCAAGGCTTGTCTTTAATCAAAATTATGGTTTCATCCTGGAACTGATCATAGCTACAGTTTCTGCCCTTGGGACCTTAAGTTGCCTTAAACCTCTTTGCTTGGCAGCAAAAGTCTAAAGGTGATCAAAACTTAAAAGTAACATTGAATTATTAATTGTGTCATGAGTCAACTTGAGGACCATCAAACCTTGTACAATTACAAGTACCCCCCCCATTTCAGGTACAGCATCTTCGTGGGCTGTAAGAATCTGTTGCTGGTCCAGCACTTCTTGCCCATCCCTAAGGTGGTTGTGAGCTGCCTTTTGGAACCACTGCAGCTGCCAGGTTGTAGGGACACCTACAGTGCTATTAGGAAGGAAGTTGAGATTTTGATGCAGTGACGCTGAATGAACAGTGATATATTTGCAAATTGGATAGTGTGTTATTTAGAGGAGGACTTGCAGGTGGTCATGTTCCCATATATTTCCTGCCGTTGTCCTCCTAGATAGTGAGAGTTGCTGGTTTAGTAGATGCAGTCAGAGGAGCCTTAGTGAGTTGCTATAGTGAATCTCGTGGATGGTACACACTTGGGGTTGCAGGTAGAAAGAGTGAATGCTGGAGGTGGTGGATGCCAACACAGTGGACTGCTCTGTCCTGAATGGTGTCAAGCTTCTTGAATATCGATGAAGCTGCACCTATCCTAGCAAGTGGAAAGTATTCCATCCTGATTTGTGCCTTGCAGATGGTGGGCAGGCATTTGGGAGTCAGGAGATGAGTTACTCGCTGCAGTATTCCCAGCCTCTGACCTGGTGTTGTAGCCACAGTATTTTTACAGCAATCCATTTCAGTTTCTGGTCAATGGTAAACTCCAGGATGTCGATTCTGGATGATTACACAATGGTAATGTGATTTGAATCTCAAGGAAAAAATGGTTAGTTTTTCTCTTGTTGGAGATGGTCATTGTCTGGCATTTCTGTGGTGTGAATGTTACTTGCCACTTATCTACTGAAGTCTGGATGTTATCCTTGTTTTGCTGCATTGTACACAGACAACTTCATATCTGAGAAATCACTACCGATGTTAAACAATATGAAATTATCATCAAATATCCCCACTTCTGACATTATTATGGAAGGAAGATCATTGATGAAGCAGCTGGAGATGGTAGGTCCTGGGACACCACTAACAAGAACTCCTGCAGAAATGTCCTGGAGCTGAGACGATCAGCCAAGAGCAATCACAACCATCTTCCTTTGTGCTAGGTATAACTGCAACAAGCAGAGAGTTTTCTCCTGAATCCATTTTGTTAGCAGTCTTGATGCAACAACCCATTAAATGCAGCTTGGATATCAAGGGCTGTCACTGCCATCTCACATCATTGATGTGATGTAAAGTTCCTTCTGTTCTGCCTTAAAGTGCATCAATAACATTCAAAGATCAATTACCTCAACTAAGCAATTGTTTAATGTAGACTTAGGTGCATCTTATGGGTGGAGAGAGGAGATTTTCCAGAATAGTTCTAGGTGTCAAGGATTTTAGTGATTAGCTTGGGTTGGAACCCCAGAAGCAAAGGAAATTGAGTGGAGTTCTGATGGAGATATTGAAGGCTATGATAGATGCAGATAAGGTAGTCAGACTGTTCCCATTCACTTCAGCTGTTCATTGTTGATTTGGAATCCAATGTGGGCCCAAATCACGTAGAGGTGTGAAACAGTTTCTTCTCTGATGGATATTAATGAACCAGTTAGCTTTCCTGACAATCTGGCAGTTTTCCAGACTATTTGGTACAGGTCCACAGACAACTAGATTTACTGAATTCAGTTCCTCAGGTTGCCATGGTGACATCTGGGTGTATCACAATCATATTACAAAATGGCGACACATTCAGATGAACTATTTTTCACGTTCTACTCGCAACTTGCAAGAGCAAAGTGTAGATTGTGTCCTGAATGAGTTGACAATGATGGCAGATCAATGAACGGTAAAATTCTGATTCCGTGCCAGGCCCGTTTGCTTGCCAACTGGTGCCAGTACCTCACCTGTGACAGAAGCACCCGTTCACCCAGTGGGCTGTTTGCTGCTGGCTGCAGTGTCTTGGGTTGCAGATTTAGCTTGCAGTACGGAATGGCATCTGATGTTGCGACTGGAGTTCTCACCTGGCGCCAGCATAGATTTCTCAGCTCCACATCACTCAGCTCCCCACCGCTATGTCTCTCCATTCTCCATAATTGGGTAATTTTCCTCTCCCTGTATTATTCAGAGTAACTCATGAAGTCATTTGATGCTTCTACTCTATTAAAGGCACTATAGGAATGTAAGTTGTTGTTGTAACCTTGATTAGCAGAAGCCCCTGGCTTACTCTCAAGAAGGTGATTCACAAAACCTGCACATACACATTTACCAGAAGTCGCCTCACCCTTGTTCAGATGCAGTTTGTAGCATATCGATATGCCCTCCATATACTCACCAGCCCCACCCCTCTCCATCATCCCATTGTCTAGCTGTAAAGCCTGGTCCCAGCCCCATTTACTATCAAAACCCTTTTGAATTACTCTGAGTTTCATATATTCCCGTTTTTGTTTGGGAAAAGGGGTTGCATTTCTATTACCCCAAAATGCAGATTGAGAAAAGGAAGTCAGATGAAGTAGTGGAATTTTGATTAATTCAATACCTATCCAACTGTTTGACGTCTGTAGATTTTAACACACAATGTCCTTGATCAAGAAGGAACTGAAGATGAACGTGTAGCCGTATGTCTGAATTTATCATTGCCAGTACACGGGGGAAGAGAGTATTTGTAAGATTGGACTGTTAGTAGCTATAATTATAAGAACATTAATTCAAAATGTGTGGAGGCAAGAGAATTGAGAGAGAACCTGCTTAGACACAGGGACACACAGCTGAGTCAAATCAGCCTTTCTACCTCTGTATTTGCAACTAGAAAATTAAAACAACCAAGCCACTCAAGATTTACCCAATGGTTCCTAACCAGACCCAGTTCTAGATGCTGGGCGTATAACTTAAACAAAAAAGTAACTGTGTATTAATATCGCAGTAACTTTAGCAGAGTAAAACTAAACAACAAAGTAATTGATTGATGTCTATGGTTTAATTTGGTTTGATTTATTTAGTCACATGTATTGAATTACAGTGAAAAGTTTTGTTTTGCAAGCAGTACAGAAAGATCATAGCAAACAAGGACGTACAGAATATAGGGTGCCTAGAAAGGGCAAGGCACACAGGTTATACTGCACAGGAGGTGAACGAAGCAAAACCAACGTCTGTTTTCAGTTCTATTCACACAAAAGACAGACAAACAAACATGATTCAGAGACCAATAAAAGATATAACAAAGCTAGCCAGATAACTGAAATGGTTTTTATGATGCAATGTTCCATTGGCAGAGAGAACTGTTTCATGTTTGATTGTCTGAAGACATGAATCAGGGCCACCTTTGCAGTTCATTCTGAAGAAGTCAGTGCTACCTAGTTTCTATTCTCTGCACTTCCAGTAGCTGATAATGAGAAGATCGGGAGAGAGCTTTCAAAAACTTCATGCTATTGCATCAACAGAAAAAAAACTTTCTCTCAAACACAATCAAAAAAAAAGAACAGTTTGAACTCTGAGCCCCCCCCCCCCCCACCAACTCTGTTTGACCATTGTGTTTCCTCCCAGACTTGGTAGCATTATTTCATAACCTCAATAATGGCCTAACTTTGAATCCCTCAGTGTGGAAACAGGTCTTCTGCTATTTAGTAAGACATTCTGCTTTCCATTGGTATCAAACTTTGAACAAGAACCAACCTATAATTAAGTTTTAGGCCTGGCATTCCAAACAAAAACATGCTACTGCCTATAGCCAAAGGCCATCTTCAGCTCAAAGTTCACAGTTTGCAGCTCCAAGCCAAAACTGAGGAAAAAAAACAATAAAAGTAATGAAAAATCAGCGAGGGTTCTAACAGGAAATGGTGAGGTTAGAGTCAACTATCTCATCATCTCCGCATTAAAATGCTGCCTCCTTTTTTTCAGAATAAACATATTGATGGATGCTATCATCAAACAAGCTGACATCTCCCCTCAGAACCAAGAGTTTATTTATGAGGGCCATCGTTTGGATTTGGAACTGACACAACAGGTGCAGTCACTTCCTAAAACAACCGAGGACAGGCCCATCATCCTGATGAGCACCGAGCCCAAGGTCCTCATTGGAGTTATCTACAAAGAGCGTAAGTGGCTGGATGTACCACGTCCAGGTTGAGTGTGGCCTCTCGGGTTGAGTGAAGTGGATGAGATGCTCCCATGGGTTCTGGTGATGATCACAAACTCAGCTTATGTTTCACCAGCCTGACCACAGCTTGATCAGGTTCCAGAGCCTTTTAAACAAATTATTTGATTTGACCAAAGTTTTCAAAATACTGAGCAGAACACATTGAGAGAAGCCATTTCCTTTGCCTGGGTGATCAGTCAGGGGGCAGAGGTTAAGGTGAAAGTCAGGTCTTTCAGGAGCGTAATGATGAAACGCGACTCAGGATAGGGCAGGAGCAAACGGCAGTTATTGATAGATCAGTTCTTATTTTTAAACCAGAGATTGATTGATTTACTTTGCTGACCAAAACCATGGAGGGACATGGGGTTGGGAGCCAATGCTGTCATTGAATGGTGGAACACGCTGAAGGAGCTGAATGGCCTGGGCCTGTTACTATGTTCCTTAGTGTCTGGGAGAAAGTTGCTGAATAAAATCAATTTCTGTGCAACTAGTGCCAGCTCACTGTCTCAGAAATAATGGGAACTGCAGATGATGGAGAATCCGAGATAACAAAGTGTGAAGCTGGATGAACACAGCAGGCCCAGCAGCATCTCAGGAGCACAAAAACTGACATTTTGGGCCTAGACCGTTCATCAGAGCTCTCTCTGATTGAAGGGTCTAGGCCCAAAACGTCAGCTTTTGTGCTCCTAAGATGCTGCTTGGCCTGCTGTGTTCATCCAGCTTCACACTTTGTCATCATGATTCACTGTTAATAAGCTTTCCTCATTTCTGTTTTGGAAGCTGCAGGTCTTTGTACTCAAACATTTCCCCCTTATCCATTAGGTATCATGTCTCATTGGACCTAAATGGGAAATGCTGTAAGATTAATATCAGCAGAAGGATAATAACAAGAGAATATGCCTGCTGTACCTGAGACAGTGCGCTGCTGCCTGACCCTCCGACAGTGCGGCGCTCCCTCAGCACTGGCCCTCCGACAGTGCGGCGCTCCCTCAGCACTGGCCCTCCGACAGTGCGGCGCTCCCTCAGCACTGGCCCTCCGACAGTGCGGCGCTCCCTCAGCACTGGCCCTCCGACAGTGCGGCGCTCCCTCAGCACTGGCCCTCCGACAGTGCGGCGCTCCCTCAGCACTGGCCCGCCGACAGTGCGGCGCTCCCTCAGCACTGGCCCTCCGACAGTGCGGCGCTCCCTCAGCACTGGCCCGCTGACAGTGCTGAACGCCCCCTCAGCACTGACCCCTCCGACAGTGCGGCGCTCCCTCAGCACTGACCCCTCCGACAGTGCGGCGCTCCCTCAGCACTGACTCTCCGACAGTGCGGCGCTCCCTCTGTACTGACCCTCCGACAGTGCTGCACGCCCCCAGTGAAGATCTGTTGTTTAAATCTCTCGAGTGAGACATCTGTTTGAACAATTGTAAAGAGCAGGCTGTGAAGATGTTTTTCCGTTTGCGAGGGCAATTTATGAATTTCCATGACCCAGAAAGCCTTCACCTTGTGTGAGTTGTAGATCAGGGGATTTTCAAAGTGCACTATAGCTGACCGAAGGAATTTGCAGAGATTCTGGTTTTAACCAAATGTCTCTGTTTCCTTTGTTTGCAGCTGAGATACCAGTGTTTCCTCCAAAATTTGATATCATTAACGATGCAAGTCTTGCAAAGGTACTGTCAACTCGTACTGGAAGAAAGGGGGAGTTTTGAGAGGAGGAGGTGGGGTGTGTTTGAGAAGAGAGGCGACAGATAGGGAGTGGGTGAGTAGAGAGAACAAAGTGAGTGGGTGGAGGAGGCAGAGGGAGGGGATGGATGGAGGATGTACAAGGAGGGGTGTGGGTGGAGGAGGCAGAGGGAGGGGATGGATGGAGGATGTACAAGGAGGGGTGTGGGTGGAGGAGGCAGAGGGAGGGGAGCGGGTGGAGGAGGCCGAGGGAGGGGAGCAGGTGGAGGAGGCCGTGGGAGGGTGTTGGAGGAGAGAGAGGGAGCAATTGGGTGGAGGAGAAAGAGGGACCTGGTGGAGGAAAGAGAGTCGTGGAGGATGTGGAGGAGAGAGAGAGAAATGAGTGAATGGAGGAGGCGGCAGCGTGTGTGCATGGAGGTAGTGGGGGGTTTGTGGGCAGATGGGTGTCATTTTGGACACTGTCCTTTCGGCAAACCGAGAGATTTAGCCAAGTACAAGGGTTTGAACCTGCCACACCCTCCTGCATGTGTAGATGCTTTGGTTATTACTTTGTCTTGACTAATCCCTTTGGATAACAGCCTGTATTCTGTGCTGAGCTAAACTCTGAAATGGGTGTTGGGGGCTGACTGGTGTAATGTATAAAATGGGACGCACAAAATTGGCTTTTCTTACAGATATAACTGGGGCCCTTCGTTATGACGTAAAGGAATCTCCACTCTGTCAGTAAACCCATGCCATACCTGTCCTCCACTAGAATGAGGATAATGGAGGGAAGTTGTCAACTCCTCATCACGAAAGTTTGCTGATTGAAGTTTGAAATGTTGTGATGTTTGGATGTGCTGTGAATGATGTTTCAGTCTGTAGTTACTGAGTGTGTGTGTGACAGTGGGGTGACCTTTGTATTTCAGACTGTGGCCAGTGCTGTTCACCAGCTGCTGAGGATCACAAAGTCTCTGATGAAATGTCAGGATCTGATCCTGCGAGGGACATATTGGATAATGTAAGTAACTGGGAAAGGCAAGAAACACCTCTCACTGAAAAGCAGGCACTGCACAGTCACTTAGTGTCTTTTTGCAGTGCTGTGACATCATTACCACAGTTATTTCCCACTTACAACCAGGGGATGAATTTTGCTGCTTGAGGAGGTGCCCGGTTTCATTCCTTCAGACTGTACAACCTTGCAGTGTCTGCGAGTCTGTATGCTTTGGAATCAGTTACTGTATTAAAGGCGCCATTAAAGCAAGATGAGTGGGTTTTGTTTGAGTACCTTGAACATAGTAAATCATACCAGACACTTTGCTACAAAATTCCCTCTGACCCTGTGCTGTCTCTGCCCTGGAAATATTTGATGGGGACAGTGTAAACGGAGCTTTACTCTGTATATAATCGTGTGCTGTCCCTGTCCTGGGAGTGTTTGATTGGGACAGTGTAGAGGGAGCTTTACTCTGTATTGAACCTGTTTCAGGACTGTTTGATGGGGACAGTATACCTAACAAACTTTGGCACCAAGCTGCTTAAAGGAACATTATGGCAGTTTAGTGAAAGAGAGAGATTTGTTTGAGGAACTAAAAGGAGAGATTTGAAGGTTGAGGGAGTTTAGCATCCAGAAAACTGAAGGGCATGACTGCCAATGGTGGAGTGATCAAAATCATGGGATGTTCAAGAATTCAGAATTAGAGCGTGCAGATATTTGACAGGGAGATGGGGGTGGAGGGGATAACAGAAATAGAGAGGGCCGAGTGCAAGGAGAAATGTGAAAATAAAGCAGAGATTGAAAACTGAGGGTTTGCTTAACTAGGAGCCAGTGTAAACCACAGGACTAGATCTTAGTTGGACCCTGGTCAACAGTGATGAGCTTAAGTTTCTGGAATGTGGAATATGGGAGGCCAGCCAGGATTGATTTGAATGAGAAAGTAGGAATTGCAGATGCTGGAGAATCTGAGAGAACAAAGAGTGTAGAACTCGATGAGCACAACAGGCCAAGCAGCATCTGAGGAGCAGGATGGCTGAAGTTTCAGGCCTAGACCTTTCTTCAGAAATAGGAGAGGGGGAGAGGATTCTGAAATAAATAGGGAGGTGGGGGAGGCAGATAGAAGATGGATAGAGGAGAAGGTAGGTGGAGGCGAGACAGACAGGTCAAAGAGGTGGGGATGGAGCCAGTAAAGGTGAGTGTAGGTGGGGAGTTAGGGAGGAGATAGGTCAGTCCAGGGAGGATGGACAGGTCATGGGGCCGGGATAAGGCCAGTAGGTAGAGATGGGGTGGGGCTTGAGGTGGGAGGAGGGCATAGGTGGGAGGAAAGACAGGTTATGGAGTTGGGTACAAGCTGGGCGGGTTTTGGGATGCGGTAGACGGAGGGGAGATTTTGAAGCTTGTGAAGTCCACAATGAGTTGTCTTTCCAATTGGGTTTGAGGCTGTTAATAATCTAAGTTACTCCTCCAAGGGCTCTGCTATATTGCCTGCCCTGTTGTACTAATAACTTGATCCAGAGATGGCCTGAGATAAAGCCAGGAAGTTGTGGAGAAGCTCAACAAGTGTGTGGAGTGGGAAAAACAGAGTTAACATTTTGAGTCTAGGGTGAGAGTTGGAATTGGAAAAATTGTTGTTTTCTCTGAAGGTAGAGGTGGGGAAGGGCAATTAGAACAAGTGGGAAGTTCCAGTATAGGTTGAAGGGTGAGGGAGATGTAAGATCAAGGTATTATGGAGCAAATGGCAAAAAGATTGGGTACTAAATGTGAAGAAAAGGCAAAGTATAAATCCAGAGTAGGTGTTAATAGCAGAGTATTCATCAGGACCTGCCTGAAATGCAAGTCAGGAATCAACCACACTGCGGGGGGGGGAGCTTAAAAAAATCAAAATGGATGGCAAAGAAGGTCTATGTTTGATGTTCGATTTGCTGTGTTCACCATGGGCAATTGGTGTTAATCCTAAATGGGTGACTGGCAGATCATGAATGGAGACAATGTTTTGGGTTCAGTAATCAATGAGCGTGTCTGATGAATGGTCTGATTGACATATTAATAATTGCTGTTTTTTTTGGGGGGCAGCGCTGTGGCTCGGTGATTAGCACAGCTACCTCACAGCACCAGGGACCTGGGTTCAATTCCAGCCTCGAGTGACTGTGCGGAGTTTGCACATTCTCTCTGTCTCTGTGAGGGTTTCCTCTGGGTGCTCCAGCATCCTCCCACAGTCCAAAGATGCGCAATTTAGGCTAAATTGCCCATAGTGTTCAGGGATGTGTAGATTAGGTGTGTTAAAGGGGGATGGGTCTGGGAGGGATGTTTTGAGGGTCAATGTGGACTTGTTGGTATGAAAGGCCTGTTTGTACACTGTAGGGATTCTATGAATGTTTTGGGTTCAGTAATCAATGAGTGTGTCTGATGAACAATCTGATTGGCATATTAATAATCGCTTTTTCTTTACAAGTGCGATTTTGAAGAAAGAATGTGAGACAATTCTTCAACAATTGACAACGTTGAATCTGAAGCTAAGTTTCTGTCAGGACACCATGGTGCAAGTCCACAAACTGTGAGTGCTCACTGAGATTGCCATTCCCAATCAGGAATATCATACAGTCACAAGATAGTAAAAGGCTAGTATACATTGAGTTCTAGATTTTTTAAGCCAACCTGTTCAAATATTTTATTACAGACTTCTGGATCTCTGCACAGACTCTCTGACATTGCAGCACTCCCTCAGCACTGACCCTCCGACAGTGCGGCACTCCCTCAGCACTGACCCTCCGACAGTGCGGCGCTCCCTCATCACTGACTGTCCGACAGTGCGGCGCTCCCTCATCACTGACTGTCCGACAGTGCGGCACTCCCTCAGCACTGACCCTCCGACAGTGCGGCGCTCCCTCAGCACTGACCCTCTGACAGTGCGGCGCTCCCTCAGCACTGACCCTCTGACAGTGCGGCGCTCCCTCAGCACTGACCCTCTGACAGTGTGGCACTCCCTCAGCACTGACCCTCTGACGGTGCAGCACTCCCTCAGCACTGACCCTCTGACAGTGCGGCGCTCCCTCAGCACTGACCCTCTGACAGTGCGGCGCTCCCTCAGCACTGACCCTCTGACGGTGCAGCACTCCCTCAGCACTGACCCTCTGACAGTGCGGCGCTCCCTCAGCACTGACCCTCTGACAGTGCGGCGCTCCCTCAGCACTGACCCTCTGACAGTGCGGCGCTCCCTCAGCACTGACCCTCCGAGTGTGCGGCGCTCCCTCAGCACTGACCCTCCGAGTGTGCGGCGCTCCCTCAGCACTGACCCTCCGAGTGTGCGGCGCTCCCTCAGCACTGACCCTCCGACAGTGCGGCGCTCCCTCAGCACTGACCCTCCGGCAGTGCGGCGCTCCCTCAGCGCTGACCCTCCGGCAGTGCGGCGCTCCCTCAGCGCTGACCCTCCGGCAGTGCGGCGCTCCCTCAGCGCTGACCCTCCGGCAGTGCGGCGCTCCCTCAACGCTGACCCTCTGGCAGTGCGGCGCTCCCTCAGCGCTGACCCTCTGGCAGTGCGGCGCTCCCTCAGCGCTGACCGTCTGGCAGTGCAGCGCT
Organism: Stegostoma tigrinum; assembly: GCF_030684315.1. Lineage (NCBI taxonomy): Eukaryota > Metazoa > Chordata > Chondrichthyes > Orectolobiformes > Stegostomatidae > Stegostoma > Stegostoma tigrinum. Next base: position 2,872,402 of record NC_081374.1, read on the forward strand.
CCCTCAACGCTGACCCTCTGGCAGTGCGGCGCTCCCTCAGCGCTGACCCTCTGGCAGCGCAGTACATGATAGTCAGTCTGTGTTCTGAACTCAGTCCTTTCTGGGGTTGAGCTGACTCCATGGACTCTGACTGAAAGGGGATCACAATGCTGACTGATCACAGACCAATCCTGGTCGAAAGGCATTTGATTCATTGCTGAGCATTCCCTTACAGGTATGGACCACTGATTCAGGGTCTGACAGAACTGGGCAGTCTTCACATCAAGCTGCAGTCTGTAAGTTATCTGATGAATATTACATTATAATGACAATTAATATATTACCAATGCACAGTGAACATAAATACTTTAATTAATCCTTTGGTGACAATCAGAAAAGCAGAAGTGAAGGAGGTAAATAGGGATGACACAGAGCCGAATGAACACAGCAGGCCCAGCAGCATCTCAGGAGCACAAACACTGACGTTTCGGGCCTAGACCCTTCATCAGAGAGAGCTCTCTGATGAAGGGTCTAGGCCCGAAACGTCAGCTTTTGTGCTCCTGAGATGCTGCTTGGCCTGCTGTGTTCATCCAGCTCCACGCTTTGTTATCTTGGATTCTCCAGCATCTGCTGTTCTCATTATCTCTGAGGTAAATAGGGATAATGCTTTTACCAGAGAATCTATTTTTCATAGACAGTGATTACGCAGCCAAATCCATGTGGTTATCCAAAATGCATTTGGAAGCAAAGTGCAAGGGTTCATATGCTGGAAGGGGTCTGCTGCCCCTGTCCTGGGAATATTTGATGGAGAACATGTAGAATCAGATTTACTCTGTATTTAACCCCATGCTGTTCCTGTCCTAGAATGTTTTAAGTATAGAGAAAGCCTTACTCCAACTCACACTGCAGTTATTCTGGGTGACATATTATTTTGTTCATGTGGACCAACAGACAATATAAAAAGTGTAAGTTGAATCATCTTGTGTTACAGGCTCAGGAGTTTATCGTGAGCGGCTCCCGTAGCGTTCATAGCATTCAGAAGCAGTTGGACCAGATAGCAGCTGAATGGTGCCAGAGCCGATATATACATCATGAAGACAACACGTGAGCACGGTTTACTTCAGAAGCTGGAACCAATGAGGATTATAGCACTGATGGAGGTCATTTGGCCCACCCTCTTTCTGCTGGCCCTTTGTTAGATTCATAAACTAATTCCATTTACTTGTTCTCCCCATCACCAGACATCAATCCCAAACCAGTCACAAATTACACTGAGATAATGGGAACTGCAGATGCTGGAGAATCCAAGGTAATAAAATGTGAGGCTGGATGAACACAGCAGGCCCAGCAGCATCTCAGGGGCACAAAAGCTGGCGTTTCGGGCCTAGACCCTTCACTGACCATGGAACAGATGGAGAAGTAGGGAATGCGTGAGGTCATTCATTCTGGCCGTAAGCATGAGAAAAGCATTGTTTTGAAAGGTGTAAAAATTGGAAATATTAATGCCCAGATAAAGCCCCTCTGGTGAAAGGAAAGGAATGTTGGCGTACAAGTACATCAAATGATGAAGAAAGTCACTGCCATATTTGCCTTCACTGGCGAGGGTTTGGAGTACAGGAATAAAAGAATCTCATGCACTGTACAGAGGCTTTGGTGAGACCCTTCTGTGGGTGTGGTTTTGATCTTCATATTAAAGGAAAGATAGACTTGCATTCGAGGCACCACAGCTAAGGTTCACTAAACAGACCTCTGGGATAAGATGTTGTCCGATAATGAAAAGCTGAGTAAATTGGGTATATATTCTCTGGAGTTTAGAGGAATCAGACGGGATCTCTTTGAAATATTAACGATTCTAAAAGGCTTGACAGGGGTGACACTCAGACTGTTTGCCCCCAGGCTGGATTATTGAGAACATGGGGCGCTTTCCAGACTCAGGGGTAAATCATTTAGGAAGGAGACAAAGAGTATTTTTTCCACTGAAAAGGTTGTGAACCTTTTGAATTTTCTAACCCAGGGAGCTGGGATGTGTTACCATTGAATATATTTAATGTGGAGGTGGATAGAACATAGAACATAGAACATAGAACAGTACAGCACAGAACAGGCCCTTCAGCCCACAATGTTGTCCTTTCAGGAAATTGAGGAATATGGGTGATAATGGGAACTGCAGATGCTGGAGAATCCAAGATAATAAAATGTGAGGCTGGATGAACATAGCAGGCCCAGCAGCATCTCAGGAGCACAAAAGCTGACGTTTCGGGCCTAGACCCTTCATCAGAGAGGGGGATGGGGTGAGGGTTCTGGAATAAATAGGGAGAGAGGGGGAGGCGGACCGAAGATGGAGAGAAAAGAAGATAGGTAGGGAGGGGATAGGTCAGTCCAGGGAAGACGGACAGGTCAAGGAGGTGGGATGAGGCTAGTAGGTAGGAGATGGAGGTGCGGTTTGGGGTGGGAGGAAGGGATGGGTGAGAGGAAGAACAGGTTAGGGAGGCAGAGACAGGTTGGACTGGTTTTGGGATGCAGTGGGTGGAGAGGAAGAGCTGGGCTGGTTGTGTGGTGCAGTGGGGGGAGGGGACGAACTGGGCTGGTTTTGGGATGCGGTGGGGGAAGGGGAGATTTTGAAACTGGTGAAGTCCACATTGATACCATTGGGCTTCAGGGTTCCCAAGCGGAATATGAGTTGCTGTTCCTGCAACCTTCGTGTGGCATCATTGTGGCACTGCAGGAGGCCCATGATGGACGTGTCATCTAAAGAATGGGAAGGGGAGTGGAAATTGTTTGCGACTGGGAGGTGCAGTTGTTTATTGCGAACCGAGCGGAGGTGTTCTGCAAAGCGGTCCCCAAGCCTCCGCTTGGTTTTCCCAATGTAGAGGAAGCCACACCGGGTACAATGGATGCAGTATACCACATTGGCAGATGTGCAGGTGAACCTCTGCTTAATATGGAACGTCATCTTGGGGCCTGGGATAGGGGTGAGGGAGGAGGTGTGGGGGCAAGTGTAGCATTTCCTGCGGTTGCAGGGGAAGGTGCCGGGTGTGGTGGGGTAGGAGGGATTTGGTGGGAAAGTGGAATTGAAAGGCAAGATTAGTCATGGTGAGATTGAATGCTGGAGCAGAGTCTTTGGGCTGAATGGTCTACTGTTCCTATTTCCAATGTTTTTAAGTTCTAACCTAATTTTCTCACAATCCTTCTGTAGCCTAGGATCAATCCTAAACTAATCCTGCTTCCTGCTGACCACCCTGAAATAGTCCTAAGCTACTGTCCATTCATGTCTCCACTGTTGACCTCTACCAATCCCATATTAAACCCACGACCCTGCTCTCTTTCAATAAGCCTGTATCAAATCGGAATATGTAATATATGCCACTCCTGAATTCACCTTGTTTCCTCTGATTGACCTTAACTGTATCAGGTTGGGTGTAGACGGAAAGGCACAGCCAGTATTGTCCTTGCTTGAAATTACCCACAAAGTTCTCTCAATCAGTAATTATCAGCAATTGAAAACCAAAAACATCCCAAGTATAGATTAAAGTGAATTTCTTAACAATATGACTAATGCACGGTCACTTCGTTCCATTTCAAACAGAACATTAGAAATAACAAAGTGTGGAGCTGGATGAACACAGCAGGCCAAGCAGCATCTCAGGAGCACAAAAGCTGATGTTTCGGGCCTAGACCCTTCATCAGAGAGGCTGTCTGATGAAGGGTCTAGGCCCAAAACGTCAGCTTTTGTGCTCCTGAGATGCTGCTGGGCCTGCTGTGTTCATCCAGCTCCACACTTTGTTATCCTGGATTCTCCAGCATCTGCAGTTCCCATTATCACTCACTCAAACAGAACATTACTCTTTTTTTAAGTGCCTTTAAAAGCACAAACCTATCAATTTATCAAAATTCACACCTCTGTAACTGGTTGGGCTCTAATGAGCAGAAATTTCTGTTTTAATTGCTTTGAGCCTGAGGATTTGGGAAGGGAAGAATAAGTCAGGTTTCCAGCTCCTGATAGCGGCTCAACCAATAGTACTTCTGCCTTAGAGCTAGAAAGTTCTGGGTTCAAATCCTACTGTGGTGTTTTAAGCACGTAAATAGCACTGATACTCCTGCAGCGGTACTGAGGGAATAGTGTACTGTCAAAGTGCTGTCTTTTTAGATGGAATATTAGACTGCTGTTAGCTCAGTCACCTCTTAGAGGTAGATGTAAAAAAGCCCACAACACTATTTTGGGGTAGTATTTAAGCTCAATCAACATCATTCAGAGAAATAGACCATTCTCATGTTACTGTTGTGCGATCTTGCTGTGCAGCTCACCACCGCCATTTCAAGGGTAACCACGGAGAGGAAATAAGTGCTGGACCAGTTAACAATATCCATGTCCCACAAGTGAACAAAAAAAGATTAAAAAGTGGAATAACAAGGTGCAGAGCTGGATGAACACAGCAGGCCAAGCAGCATCATAGGAGCAGGAAAGCTGATGTTTCTGAAGAAGGGTCTAGGCCTGAACCGTCAGCCTTCCTGCTTCTCTGATGCTGCTTGGCCTGCTGTGTTCATCCAGCTCCACACCTTGTTATCTCAGATTCTCCAGCATCTGCAGTTCCTACTATCTCTTAAAAATTGGTAGCTGCATTTGCTACATTACGATAGTGACTGTGTTTCAGAAATGGTACATTGGCAGTAAGGTGTTCTCGGGCAGCTTGATCTCATGGAAGGGGCAATGTAAGTGCGAGTTCTTCATTTGATGGTCTCTCACTATGTTACGTGAAGCTGTGTCCCTCTTTTGATGGTAGGTGACTACAGGGTCACATTGGTTGTGAATAACTCAACCAGCACTCCCTATCTAAACAGGCTCACAGAGAATGAGTGAGGTTATGGCAACCCAGGAAGTAAAATAGTGCAATTAGAATTAAAGATGGTTACAGCAATTGAAAATGAAGAATAATTAATATTTCTGTTGTTTAATTATTTTGTAGAGTTGGAAAAGTGGAGGTTTTATTGGATAAAGTTTCTTCCATCCACAGCCAGCTCAGAAACGACAGAGTGAAAATGAGTAAGGAGCCAATTCATTACTACTTTGCATCCCTAACATTGCAGCCATGTCAAAGTGTCAAATATGGTTCAACGGCTGTAACTGAGCATGAAGCAGCTGGTTTCTGTACTCCTCAATCTCTCCTCCAACTCGGGAGGTTGTGAAGCTGTCCCACAGCAAAGATTTGGCACAAACCCCGGGGGAACGGGGTAGGGAGAGCACTGCACGTGCACCAGTGCCATTTTTCAGATGAAAAGTTAACAAGGCTCTTTGCCACCTTCTTCCTTGACATAAAAGTTCCTGTGTTCCTCATAAAGCAGAAGACTTAACAGTTTTTATAAACATTTATCCTTCACTGAAGATCAACAAAGGCAAACTAGCTGAATATTTTTATTCCATTGTTGTTTGTGGGATCTTGCTGTGTGTGAATTGGTCTGTGCCCTACCTTATAGTGACTGCACGTCAAAATGACATTATTGCCTGGACAATCCAAAGGTTGTCAAAGGTGCTATATGAATGCAGTTCTTTCAACAATCATTTCTCTTTTAGCTTTGAGGAAGAGTAAACCATTTCACCCCCGAAGCCCAGCTCAATTCCCACATCGACCCTTACAGCTCATTATGGAATACGTTTCCTCGGCTACTGGCTGCTCTTCTCATTGTTCCAGCTTTACTTGGAAGACACGCTGACGGCTATTTGACAGCACAGAGCCAGGGTACAGTAAAGAGAGCAGGGCGTGAGGCCAAACCTGTCTTTCAGTCAATGCCCAGCACATGCCCCCAGTCGTCAACTGGAAACCAGTGAATGATTCCAGTGGGGGCCCAGTTTAATGATGCCTACATATTAGAAACAGACTTTACTATGAATCAAATACTGAAAATCACAATGACCCTCATTATCCAATACTTCTTCCTTTTCAGAACTTCAATACAATGATGAGCAAATCCATAAATTTGAGAAGTAAGTTGTTTTTATAACTTTTCTTGCTTCAGTTTAAAAGTGCCAGTTTAACTCTGTGAATAACAACCCTGCCTCTGACTCTGAAGATTGTGAGTTCAAGTCCCGCTCCAGCAATTTTATTTTTTTTGCATGTAGTTTTGGAGTGCTGCATTGCCTTGGGCACCATATTTCTGAAGAGATGCCAAACAGATGTTGTTTTGTGATTCAGTTATATAGCAAAGATCTCATGGAACAATTAAATAACTGTGTTTCCGCTTATCCAACATTAGATGTAGTTCTGCAATTGGACAGAAGTTGCCGAATAATCCTGTCAGTCAGACTCTTAATGTGATAAGCTTGCATACATTGGAAGCCACATACATTAAACACGAGGCCCTGTTCCTTTTAGGGAGAGGGAACATGTGTACACAGTGTACTTGTTTCAACTCCAGACAGCTATTCGCTGGTACATTTCTCAGGACAATGCTTTGACCAATCACAGTCAATCCGCCTGATGTAAAATTTAAACAAAGCCTGGCTGCTACCTATTAACCACACCCACAACAATGTGGTTGACTCTGAACTGATCTCTGGGCACTTACGGATGGGCAATAAATGCTGCCTAGCCAGCGAGGCCTTCATCCTGTTAATGGATAAAGAAAGAATTAAGAAATTAATTGCTGCATTTTCCATGGCAGGAACTCTATCAATCGGAGACCACTTCCAAACAGATAGCACTACCCTCTGTTGCAGTACAAATATTAGATTTTTCATTAAAATTGATGTTATTGCAAAATGTCCTGATGGAGTGCAAGTCCCAAAGTTTGAACAAAATGCATCTTGTTTTCAGAAATGCTCAAGTTCTGTTGTACCAAACAACTACTGAGAAATAGATGGATTTCATCTTTAAATTACCTCCATAAGGTGTTACTACAGAGGAATGTTGTATAAATTCAAACTCCTGCCTTTCAGAATCCATTTGACTCCCAGTGACATTACCAATTCAGAGCTGGTGGCAGTATGGCACATTTCATAGAAAGTACAGATTGCCATTGTAGCTGTACTTCCATAAAAGACCCACCACACACCACTGTTCTTGAACATTGCCCTGCGATATTTCCCATTCCAAATATTTATCTAATTCTCTTTTGAAAGTTGTAATAAAATCTCTGTTTAACACCCTACCAGACAGAACATTCAGATCTCAACTTGTTGTGTTTGTATATATTATAAAAACAATTCTCATTTCTCATCCAGTAGACATTTTCCAAAACCTTAAATCTGAGCCTTCTGATAATCCATTCTTGTGCCAGTGGAAATCCAGTGGATCAAGCAAAACAGTAAAAATCCTTCTTCATTTTCAACATCTCTGTTAAAACTCTGCTGACCCCCTCTTAAGCAGAACAATCCCAGCTTCAAGTCTCTCTACATTCACTGAAGTTCCTCATCCCTGGTACCACTTTGGCAAATCTCTTGCAATATCTTGACACCTTCCCTAAGGTGTGGGGCCCAGAATTCAACACAATGTTCTATCTGGGACCTTGCCAGTAATTTATAGAAGATTTTCCATTGTTGTTTTATCTGGTGGGTATCTGAAAAACTAAATGGAGTGATTTGGATTTAGACAATAATACAATCCCACTGTCAAACCTGTTGTGTATATTTTAACAATTTTGTTGGTGTCCTGAACTCTGGACTTTGCACTTTCCCTTGCAGTTATATTGTTCACCCTAAGGACATCTTGCATTCTTAGTATTTCTTTGATGTTGCAGGATCAAAATGGGACTGCATGCAAAGAAGGTGCAGATGTTAGTCAGAGAGGATTGTGTACAGAAATACCAAAAGCTGTTGGCTTCTACCAAAGAATGGATGAGGTATGTGACTAAGGCTCCACATGTGACTGAGGGCTGGTTGGCATGGATTACCAATGGAAATAATAGCTCGATACCCACATTGGTCAAATGTCTAAAGGTTGGCATGATGCTAGTTACCCCAAGGACTGGTGTAAGTGACTCAAAGTAATGGAGAACAACTGGAGGCTAGAGTCTGGGTGGTGTTTTGAGGATTACTACCTGAGAGCTGGTTGAAATCTGATGGGCAGTTGGATGGTTATTAGGGTGAAAATTTGAACCTGGTTTGGATGAGCAACCAACTGTTGCAGATTATTGTTGAGTAGTTATTTTTAAGAGCATTGGCTCCCCATTGCACTCAGGTTGAGTTCAGGAGACAAGATCTTCACTGATTTTGGATTCTGCCCAACACGATACGCAGTGAATTCAAATTTTGTTTTCATAATCCACAAATATGTTTATAAAAGGGACTAAGACGATGTTGAACTTTCAGAGAAACACATATTGAGCAGTCATGAGCAGAGAAGATGGAAAAAAAAAAGAAGGAAACCTGCTCTACCAACCAAGGAATGAGCAATAAGGGTGGGCCATTTAGCTTCTTGAGCCTGTTCAATGAGATCATGGCCGATCTGTGGCCTAACTCCTCGACCTGACTTTGGCCCATATCCCTTACTACTTCAGCTTAACAAGAATTTAGCTGTATAAAAACTGAACGAATCACGGATTTTGTAAATCATTAGAAACACCGACAGAAGTTTCTGGAAGAGCTCAGCAGGTCTGGCAGCATCTGTGGAGAGAAAGCAGTTAATGTTTCAGATCCAGTGACCCTTCCTCGGAATATATCTATTTCAGATTTAAAATTCACAACAATCCTGGTTTGCAACTGTAAATGTCGGCCTTACCAGTGATACAAATCCCAGGAATGAAGATCCTGGTGTTCATAGGGATTTCAGGAACTGTAAATAGCATCACACATGGGTGTGAATGAATAATGAGATGGAAATAAGGGGTTGTGGGTGAAGGTATGAGTTGGACTTGTAACCACAACACATTTTGCAGGATATGCTGTGAGACCCGAAAGCAACTGACAACCTTCAAAAATCAGAGTGTGAACTTCATTCAGGAGCTGGACAAACACCAAGCTCATTTGAACAAGGTACATTCTCCGACCTTCATAAAACTCACTCAATAATAAAGGATGCTTTAAAAGCCCATTGTGTTTATAGGCAGACCTGTTCTGACAGAAATTAAATTGCATGAATTTAAAAAAAATGTTTGCTGCTCAAATGAGGAGCGATCCAATGTTGTAATAATATGTGATTCTGATTCCCAAATATCTGGTTGAAATATCTGGTAAGATCACAATTTGGCACTGGCAGAAGATGGGGTGAAGGAAAGACTGAGTGAGTGAAGAGTTATGTTGTGAACCTGGGATTTAATGAGGGAATTGAGAAATAGTGGGGAAATGCTTTAATTTCTGCACAGCATGCTCAGAGGTAGAACTAGGCATCTGAAGCTTCACACCAATGAGGAAGGAAAGCTCAGCAGATAAATATTTGATAAAACATTGGGAAAGTTGTCAGTTTCTATGATGGTTTGAAGGTGAAGGAAGTGGATCATCAGAAAACCCAACATTATATCTGATTGAACATTCCAGGTTGTAGTAATTAAATGGAATGGAAAGTAGTTTGAAACTATTGGAATTTCACAGCAAAACTAGAATTATCTTTGGCTTAATTACACATTTGTCATCTAGTGAAAATTAAAACTGCATTCAAACAGTGATCTGCTCAATATCAATTTAGAAAAAGCCATAGTTCCCACATAACAGATTAATCAAAAACAAAATCAGAAAATGCTGGAGAAACTCAGCAGGTCTGGCAGCATCGGTGAAGAGAAATCCAAGTTAATGCTTCTGATCTGGTGATCCTTCCTCAGGACTGATGGTAGCTGGGAAAATGTCAGTTTATCTGCAGAAAATAGGGAGGTGGGAGGAGGGGGTAAGGAGTAAACGATAGATGGGGATAGAACCCAAAGAGAGAGGACAGCAGTTGGACAGACAAAAAAGTCAGTAATGATCTGGCGAATAGCTGGAGACTGTTGGTGGCTAACAATAGATAGTGTGTAATGGCAGACTATAATATAACAAGTAAAAACCAAAAGAACTGCAGATGCTGTCAATCAGGAATGAAAACAGAAGTTGCTGGAAAAACTCAGCAGGTCTGGCAGCATCTGTGAAGGAGAAAACAGAGTTAACATTTCGGGTCCAGTGACCCTTCCTCAGAACTGATGGCAGCTAGGAATATAGTACAACAAGGCCTGGAATATGGGATTGGAGGATAGGACATAGGAAGGTTTAGGTCCTAACATTAGCACCCAAACTGAAAGGAGCTGGACAGAGGGAGGAGGAAGAGCCGGTGGAACAAATGGTGAGGAGGCCCAGAGTAAGAGACAAAGGGAGTGCTAATGGTAATAAAGGAGTGACTGAGATGTAAAGTAGGGGTTAATGATAGGGGTGAAAAGTAAAACAAAAGTCCACTCTGCTGAGAATAAAGCCAATAAGTAAACAGTAAATTAAGTCTTTCTGCAGACCTGTGTGTTTTTATTTAGCACTGTGTACTGAACAGGGCTTAGTTGAAGTATTTTTCCTTAAAAGAAAGAATGACAAGAGTGCTTCCCCATGAATGTTCTTATTCTCTGTCAGGAAATTCACAAATCGAGTCCTGTTACTATAACCCCATCAACTAGAACAGTGCGAGAACGAATGCATCTGGAAGGCTGAGCTGCTATAGTGTTTTACCTGATTTCAAAATTACTGTCTGCCCAGGTTAGAGAGTGAATGCAACAGTCGCTTCTTAGTATCAACAGAAGAACGTCAAAGAACTGGTAGTCTAAACCTGAAGTCGCCAAATCTCTGTGTGTCTCCAGGAATTGAAAATGACAATCTCCGCTTTCTTTGTGAATTGCAGGTATTAGAGCAGGGGCTGCCGAGGCTTCAGGAAGAACAACAATCTGTGACCAAAATACCAGCTTCTCGAGACAACTCTGAACAGAAATGCATGGATTTGACAATCAGGTGGGTAGTGAGGTCCCCGAATTGAGAGTGCATTGTATTTCCCAATTTGATGCAAAATTGGAATTATTCTGTTATGTTGTCCCTTCTGGGAATCTGTACATCATCGTCAATCTGAAAGACTTGATTCCAAACTTCATTGACTCACCAAATGATACACATGCCCACTTCCATGCAGTGGGATAATGAGCAGCAGGGCCAGGATCCACCTGGATCACAGGCTGGAAGAGTACAACAGGTCAGACAGCATCTGAGGAGCAGGAAAGTCAATGTTTCGGGCTGAAACTTTTTGCAGGACTGGGGAGTGTGAGGGGAACCTAGAAGTAAATGAGGGGAGTGCTGGGGGAAGGGCAACTGGGATGATGATAGGTAATGCAGGTGGGGGTTTATTGTGATTGGTCGGCAGGAATAGTGGAGCACATAGGTGAGTAGGAAGAAGGACAGGTTAGGTCAGGTCAGGGAGGAGGGGAGGGTGGGATATGGAATAAGGTTGGGGGAGGAGCGATTTTGAAGCTGGTGAGGTCAATATTGAATAAAAACCAAAAGAACTGCAGATGCTGTAAATCGAGAACAAAAACAAAGTTGCTGGAAAAGCTCAGCAGGTCTGGCAGCATCTGTGAAGGAGAAAACCAAGTTAACGTTTTGAGTCCGTTGACCCTTCCTCAGAACACAGTTTGAATAACGTCCCACTGAAGGGTCCAACACCAGTTGTGGCAATGTCACTAAGGGAGTGGGATTTGGACTTAGTGGCATTGTCACTGGACCTGTAAACCACAGGTCCAGGCTTAATGTTCTGGGACATGGGTTTGAATGGTAACGCAGTTCTGAGGAAGGGTCACCGGACCTGAAACATTAACTCTGATTTTTCCTCCACAGATGCTGCCAGATCTGCTGAGCTATTCCAGCAACTTTGTTTTTATTACTTAAATGGAACTTAGTTTTGTTTTATATCATCTCAAAATATTATCATTGAGCTTTCAATGGGGATTGTACAGAAGGCTGAGTCATTTTTGTCCCAACTCATTGAAGATGCAATTTTTGGGCAGCAAAGATGAGAAACTTTGAACTTATCTGTGTGCTAACAGGATGAAGCAGCTCAAACAGGAAATGGAAGGTGTATTGTGGGAACTTGAGCAGAACAACTTGATCATTGAAAGGTAAACATGATCGTCCTTCAATATAGTAAAGGTTGGGAAGAAGATTAAAGCTTTGGTTTTTAGCTTCACTCTCAAACTCTCACTCCAACCCTGACCACTGTCTCAGTTTGAACTTGTTGTTTCCAGCCTCAGTGTCCTAGGTGATCTTGAGCTGAGGTTCTGTCTGTTTCTACCTCTTTATAATCACTTGACTTCACCTCTGCCTCCGCTCAACTGCTGCAGAGCTTCATTTCTATACTGTTGTTATCTCCAAACTCAATCCATCCAAAGTCTTGGATCTTAGATTCCACAATCTGTGAACTGGAGTACATTCAAAACCATGCAGCCTGAATAGTATCCTGCACCAAGTCCTTCTCAGCCAGAAATAGACTAATTGTTTGGTTAGCCTTGAATCTACCTTGTGGAATAAAATGGTTGAATAACACAACACAGAAGAAGCTATTTAATCTGTAACATCACTTCTGTGCCTTTTCCCTTATCCTGTCGCTCTGTAAGGATAGATTTTCGATAAAATACTTCCCTTTTGAAGGCTATCAGGCAGCCTCCAATGCCTTCGATTGAATATTCTCACCCTTCTGTTTAATGCCTTTCTTACCTTGCCACTTGGTGTCTTTGATGTTCACCAGTCCAACAAGCTCTCCCCTGTGTCTGTTCCTCTGCTGCTTAGCCATTACGCATCCCAACCTCTCTTGTCTCACATTGATGACCCTCACGTCAGCGACCCATCGCACCTTTCTTTGGAATTGCCCCCACCCTCCTGTTTAACCACCCTCCTTAAAATTACTCATGTTGGCCAATCTTTTGGTCACTCATTGTTTTGGTTCAATGTCAGTAATTTTCTCTTTGCGTATATGGGAGGTGGTGATGCAGTGGTAATGTCACTGCATAAGTTTAACCAGATGCCCAGGCTAATTCTCTGGGATGTAGGTTCAAATCCCATAGCATCCGGTGGGATTTGAATTTCGTGACTAAGGCAGAGATACACAGCTAGTTTTGGTAATGGTAACCAAAGCAACTACTACTTTTTGTTTAAAAACCCATCTGGTTCACTGATGCCCATTAGGGAGGGAAATCTGCCATCCTTATCTGGTCTGGCCTGGCCTGCTTATTTCGCCAAACTCATAGCAATGAGGTTTACTCTTAACTGACCATTGCATAGCAACCACTCAGTTCAGTAACAATGGATGCATACATTCCATAAAAGAATTCTTAAAAACCTATAGAACAGTCTGGGACATTCTTTTACCTAAAGGAGTGACATAAATTGATGGCTACAGAGCTAGTGTTTGTATTATATAACATCACTGTGTTTCCAAATAGATCATTGTGCATGTTATATATAACACCATATGTTACTGGATATAACACTGTCACATTGGCACCTCTTCTTCATATTCAATAGCATTACCATTGCTAAATTTCCCATTATCAATATCATGAGGATTACTATAGACCAGACAATAAACTGGACTAGGTGTATAAGTACAGTGGCTACAAGAGCAGGTCTGGGGCTGGGAATTCTGTAGTGAATGTCCTGACTTCTCAGATTCTGTTCGTCATCTAAAAGGCACAACTCAGAAATGTAGTGGAATACACCCCACTTGCCTGGATGAGTGAAACTCCAACAACACTCAAGATGCTTCTCTGCATCCTGGACCAAGCAGCCTGCTCAATTGGTACCACACGTGCAATATTCAGCATTCACTCCTTCCATCCCCCCACCACAGAATGGCAGCAGTGTGTACCATCTGTAAGATGTAGTGCAACATCTCTCCAAGGATCTGTCACACATTATCTTCCAAATCTGTGCCTTCTACCACATACAAGCTCATGGACATCCAGCGTATAGATACATCATCAGCCACAAGATCCCCCCCATCCACCCATCCCCAAGCCACTCACCATCCCGACTTGGAAAGCTATGTCACTATTCCATAAGGTTCGCCACATCAAAATCCTAGAATTCCCTCCCTAACAGTATCGTGGGTCCACCTGCCCCCACCTGCAGTGGGTGAAAAACACAGGTCATCACCACCTTCTCAAGGGGCAACTAGGGACTGGCAATAAATACTTGACCCAGCTAATTTTGTTTATTTACTCATGGGACATGGTAGGCGTTACTGGCTAGGCTAACATGGTAGGCGTTACTGGCTAGGCTAACATTCATTTCCCATCTCTAATGTCATTGGGAGGTTGGTAGTTGGTATTACACTGTGTACTTTCTATACCACATGTTACTGGGTGTAACATTCATGTATATTTGAGAATACAATGCGTTACTGGTTAATGCTGTGAAGTAATGGATATGTTTTTGCTACTAGGCTCAGTATCCAGAAGCCACATGGTGTCTGACACCCACACATTGAAGATGGACATGATGAGGGTGTGACATCTTCGGTGCTGTAACTTTATATTTCACTGCATGACATTTGAAGGATCATGGTCTGGGTGAACTAGTACCAAAAACTGGCTGGACCTACTTATTAAAGAGCAAAATAATAGTCAAACTGCACCCACCCCCTTCCTGGGTTGTGTAAAATAGGCAACTGCAAGTCAGCAACTGATTTTACATCTTTCCCCTCTTTAACTTCAGCAGCTTAGTGGAAAGATAAATCAGGAAAAAATGTCGAACTGACTCTTGGCTCTCTACCGTTCATGTAAACAATTGAAGAAAGGAACAAATCTACTACGTTGCATGAGTAATCACATCGGAAATGCTTACAGCTAAACCTCATGTAAATCGATGTTTGTGTGTGTGTATATGACTTAGTTTGTACTCCAACATCCTTCCTTCAGAATTGGTAATTGTGAAGTTTAGGCTCATCATGCAATACTCAGGGAAATTAATGATATTGGAAATTAAATCAAGTTTGTTCATATCAGGAATAACCTTCAAATGACTCTATGCTATCAACACAAAGTTATCAATCTGCCCTTCTCCGTTTTTGGTAATGAATCAGCCACCGTACAAGAGAAGTGTCACCTGTTCCTATATCCACTGAATCTTGTTGGGCTCCAGATCCACAGACACTGGCTCTTGTCCCCACCCCAGGTTCACGTCATTCTGCTTCGGTGTAGACAGCGAGCGGTGGAGAGCAGTTCTTCACTATTGGAGTTACAACAATCCTCTCCTGCTGTCAACTCACATTTGGAAGACACAGAGCTGCACCGGATAACCTAGTTGTAACTGTTCAACTGCATTCTTGGTTTTGTTCAGATAACTGACACCAGGAATCGATCCTGGGATCTGCCTAATCCTTGTCCTTCAACTTTACCAAGAAATTCACTGTGAAACAGGAGGAGGCCAATCAGCCCCTACCCTTCTATCCTATCAGATCCTGGCTGACCTATGCTTCAGTCCTGTTTTCCTGCTTTTATTCCATATCCCTTGATGTTTTTATCCAACAAAATCTCTCTGTCGCAATCTTGAAAGCTCCAGCTGACACCCAGCACTTAGTCTTTTGGAGGTGGGTCCAATTTTCCATTTGCTTTAGAAGACTGCTGTTTTCAGTTCTTTATGGCCTGGCTCTGATGTCGAGGTTGTGCGCCTTGCTTTGGATCCCCCCCACCACATGCAACTGAATCACCCAAACACATGGGGTGCCCGTGCTGTCCGCACAACTGACACCTCAGCATTAACCAGCTCCTATTGCACTGAGCCTACTCACAAGGTATGATTCTTATCCAGAAATTGAAAGGTTGTCCTCCAAATAGGGTCTGACCAAGGCTCTGTACGAATGAAGCAATTTTGAAATAAAGACTATTCAATTAAAAACAAAGTACTGAAGATGCTGGCAATCTGAAATCAAAACAAATATTGGTATACAAACACAGCAGGTCTGATATGAAGAAATGTCAAGTGCTGCTCCTTGAAACATAAACTCTGTTTCTCTCCACAGATGCTGTCAGACCTGCTAAGTCTCTGCATTGTTCAATTACCTTTGTTGACTATTGTTTTCAGGCTGGTCTGTTAGTGATTTCTGCACGTGAATACCAAGGTTCCCTTCACCATTCCCAGTCTTCCACCATAAAAGAATGCTTTGGTCATTTTCTGACGCAAGCTGGATGAACTCCCATTTCCTGACATTAAACTGCATCTGCCACAGTTTTGCCCACTCATTTTGTTTGTCAATGATCCTGCATAACAGTCTTTCCCCCACCCCACCCCACCACGTTCTGTGCCTCCAAGGATTATTTGTAAACAAGAGTGTGCAGCACTGGCTGCAGAAAGCCAGTAATGGATAGCTTTCAGTAATTGACTGCCCTTCCTAGTTAATTCCTATTCCCTCCTCCTGAGGCAGACACGCCAGTTGTGAGGACCTTCACCTCACTCGTTATTGGACCCTATGTAACTTGTGTTCAGATCTTCTCTGGGGTGGGGCTGAATTCCAATCTGGCGATACATTCACCCACAGATCCATTGGGACAAACTACAGTTTTCACATTGAAACATACAGGATTGAAACACATCTCTTTGGTCTTGAGAGTTTAAAAGAAGAAACTGCATTCACGTAGCACCTTTTGCAACTTCTAAACTAAAGTGCTTTGCAACCAGCAAAGTATTATTGAAGTGTAACCATGATTCAAATGTGGGGAAAGCTGGCAACCAGAGATGCGCAGTAAGATTCCACAATCAGCAATGACATATATGACTGATGAAATAAATCAGGAAGCACAGGATAACCAATCAATCCTGTGCTAACTGCTTTCGTTGTATTAGGTTCACTTCTTCACCCTGTTCCTTACCCCCTCTCTCCCTATTTATTCCAGTTCCCTCCCCCCATCCCCCTCTCTGATGAAGGGTCTAGGCCCGAAACGTCAGCTTTTGTGCTCCTGAGATGCTGCTTGGCCTGCTGTGTTCATCCAGCCTCACATTTTATTATCTTGGAATCTCCAGCATCTGCAGTTCCCATTATCTCTGATGGAAAGAAACTGTTGTTTCCTTTGCCAATTATCTGAAGTGGTGCTGGTGGTTAGGTAAATGTGCAGTGGGGTCCTTTACATCATCAGGGGACAGGAGAGACCTCTGTTTAATATCTCATTAAATGCACAATATCCAACATTGGGATGCTGAAGTGTCAATGAGATCATACAGTCATTCCCAGAATGGGGGTTGGACACTATAACCTTACGCAGAGGAAAAGGTATTGCTGTGTCTGAACCAGGGCAAAATATCTTTCACCATCTCCAGTTAGCAGTCTGTTACTGGCTGTGGCTTGGGTCATTTTATGTCAATAGTCTCGTCAGAAAAGCTCAGGCTGGGGTACATCCTGCCAAAGTGTACACATTTAAAACTCTGCTTGCTGTTTATCATTGTGCTGGCCCAGATCGTCTCCCGGTACTTGGCCTAAAGCCTTGTGTGCTTTGGTGCTCCAAGTTCTCATCACAAGACTTCTTATTTGTTGAGATAGTTCCCTCTATTAGTTGAGGGATATCTCTTGGTCCAGGACACTGGAGAGAATTTCCCAGTTCTTCTTCAAAGAATGATTTACATCCACTGAGCAGTGACCTTAGTCAAAAATATCACCAAAAAGCTGGACTCTCTCTCTCAGTCCTAATGTCAAACTCTCCATCTGGATCTTGTACTTGAGTCTCTGGAAACCTTATCTACAACCATCTGAATTAGGAGCTGGAGGTGGTGGCCTAGGGGTATTATCACCGGACTGTTAATCCAAAGACCTGGGTTTGAATGCCTCCCCAACAGATAGTTGAATTTGAATTCAATAAATATCTGGAATTAAGAGTCTAATGATGACTGTGAATCCATTGTTGATTGTTTGGAAAAACCCATTTGGTTCACTAATGTCCTTTAGGGAAGGAAACTGCCATCTTTACCTGGTCTGGCCTACATGTGACTCCAGGCCCACAGCAATGTGGCTGAGTCTGAGCAATTGTCCTCTGGGCAATTAGGGATGGGCAATAAACACTGCCTAGCCAGCAATGCCCCTATCCTGTGAATGAACTAACAAAAAAAAGTAGGCCATTCAGCCCCCTCAACCCGCTTCATCATTCAATAAGACAGGGGACGTTAGATACCAGGAAAGATTAGAGAGATTGGGCTCATTCTCCTTGGAACCGAGAAGATTGAATGGTGACGTTATTGAGGTGTTTAAAATTATGAACAATTTTGACAGGGTAAAGAAGGATATTCTGTTTCCACTGTTTGGCATGTCAGTAACTAGGGATGTCAAGACTGTAAGCAAGAGATGAGGAGAAACATCTTTATTCAGAGAGCTATAGGATGTGGAATGTACTGCCTGGGAGAGTGGTGGAGGTGGATTCATTGAAGGTTTCAAAAGAGAGCTGTATATATATATGAAAGTGATGAGTTTAGAGGGCTATGGAGATAGGACTGGAGATTGAGAATAGCTGAGTAGCTGCTTTGAGAACTGGTACAAATATGATGGGTAGAATGGCCTCCTCCTGTACCATAAAATTGTATGATTCAGTGATTCTATCAGGCTGGTCTGATTACTGAACCTTAACGCCTACCTCAATAACTGCCTTAAAAAACCATCGAGATCACTGCTTCCTCTGCTACCTTCATTCTGTTACTGAACCACAGTCTTTCACAGCTTTTCTGATGAAGGGCCTAGGCCCGAAACGGCAGCTTTTGTGCTACTAAGATGCTGCTCGGCCTGCTGTGTTCATCCAGCCTCACACTTTGTTAGCACTGAATCACAGCCAACCACTTCCCATTCTAAAGCACAATACTGTGAATTTGATGCATCGATGCTTGCATGAGGAGCTAGTCAAGGCCTCCTCTCTTATCCAAGGAATATCCCAAACCAAAGGAGTGAAGGAAAAGCAAATTGGTTTAGGACAAGGAAATGGATCAAGTCATTTTATTACCAACTCCTGGAACTTAACAGTAAGATAGTTGAGCAAGAGCTGGCAGATGTTGTCATGTAAGTAAAAACCAAAAATTGCAGATGCTGAGGATCTGAAATTAACACAGAAATGTGCTGGAGCAACTTAACAGCATCAGTGGAAAGTGAAAGACACCAGAGTTAATATTTCAAGTCTAATATGCCTTCCTCAGAATTGAAAGGGACTGGAAAATGGCTTTTAGGTTGTTGACATCGGGAGGTGGGGAGGAAGAGCCACTGAAATAGATGACAGTCTCCAGAGCAAAGGACAAACAGAATACTAATGGTAATGGATGCAACCTAGGTGCAAATGATAGGTATGAAGAATAGGTCAGTTCTACTGAGAGAAAACCCATGTCATCGAAACAAGGTGGGAAGGAAGGGTTGGAGGGATGTGGGTGGGTGAAAGTTGTAATCAGATTGGAGGACACTGCATATTCTGAAGTTGTTGAACTCATGATTGAGTCCTGAGGCTGTACTGTGACCAGTTGGAAAATGAGGTATTGTTTCTCCAGTTCTATTTAGGCTCAGTTGGAACACTGCCACATTCCTAGGTCAGAAATGTTGCTAAGCATTGTCTTCCACTTATTCCACCCAAAAGATCAGAAAAAAAAGCTGGCCACTTTATCTTTTGAAGTGTTTGATGAAATTGCAGCTGATTTTCTATGTCAATACTTTCTTCCCTCCTTCCCCTTTTGGTTAATGTCAGTGTTTTGCTGACATTGTTCCTGTCATTCTTCATCCTCTAATCAATATACGCTCACTACCAAAGGTTCCCTTCAAATGCAGCAACACCTCAAGTATTCTACATGAGAGTGAGTTCCATATCCTCACTATTCTACGGGTGAAGAGGTTTCTCTTAAATTCCTTATCTGAATTATTGGTGTTTGATGTATCCTCAAGTGAGAAATCCATTTTTGGACATCGACCTGATTCATCATTTTTAAGGAAAGATTTGCATTTGAATAGCTCCTTTCAGGAATGCAAGGCGGTCAGTTAGCTCGGTAGACTGGTTTGCAGTGCAGAGTGACACCAACAGCATGGGTTCAGTTCCTGCACCAGCCATGGCGACCACCTCAACCTCTTCCCTCACCTGAAGCATGGTAACCCTCAGCTTAAACTACCACCAGTCATTTCTCTCCCTCATGACATGGTAGGATGATAGTGACTTCACCTTTTGTTTCTTTAGCTCAGGATTTTGAATTTGTCAAAATGATTTCCAATCAACAATCTTTTGAAGTGTAGTCACTGCTGTAATGTAGAGCCATGCAGCATAGAAACAGGCCCTTCAGCCCACCATGTCTATAATGATTGACAAACTCCAAACCACACTAATCCCATTTACCTGCACTCGGTCCATAGCCTACTATGCCCTGGCATTGTAAGTGCTCATCCAGACGCTTGCTAAATGTTGCCACAGTACCTGCCTCCACCACCCTCTCAGGCAGGACCTTCCATATTTCTCTGGGTGAAAAATCTTTTCTCATGTCTCCTCTAAACCATTTGCTCTTCACCTTAAATTTATGCCATCTAGTCTGAGACATATCTGGCATGGGGAAGAGATTTTCATGACCTACCTTGTCTATGTCTCCCATAATTTTGCATACCTCAATCAGATCCCCCCTCAGCCTCCTCTGGACCAGGAAAATCAAACCCAGCTTATCCAGTCTCCACTCATAACTGAGACTTTCCATTCCAGGCAACCTCCTGGTGAATCTCCTCTGCTCCCTCTGAAAGTGTGGTGACCAGAACTGCATTATTCTACCTGTGGCCTAATCAATATTTTATGAAGTTGTATCCAGACTTCCTCTCTCCGGTATTCTGTGGCCTGGTTAATGAAGACAAGCTTCCTGTGTGCCTTCTTCACCACGCTGCCTACCTGTGCTGACACCTTCAGGGAGCTATGGACGTGTACACCAAGGTCCCTTTGTTCCTCAGTACTCCCCAGGGTCATACCATTCATGGTGTAAACCCCTCCCCTAATAAACTTGCCAAAATGCACCACCTCACCCTTATCAGGATTAAATTCCTTCTGCCATTGCTCTGCCCAATTTACCAGGTGATCTATATCTGACTGAAGCCTGAAACTATCCTCACTATCAACATCACCCCCAATTTTCGTGTCCTCTGCAAACTTACTAATTACACCTTCTAAAATAAAACATCCAAGTCGTGAATGTACATAACAAACAGTAAGGGTCCCAGCACTTATCCCTGTGGTACACCACGAGTCATCAACTCATTCACAAATACAACACTCCACCATCACCCTTTGCCTCCTATTTGCAAACCAAATTATAGTGGCCAGTTTGTATACAACAGGCTCCCAACACAATATTATACACAACATTGCAAATATAACTGATATAAATGACTAGAAAGAATAGTTTCAGT
This sequence comes from Stegostoma tigrinum, assembly GCF_030684315.1. Lineage (NCBI taxonomy): Eukaryota > Metazoa > Chordata > Chondrichthyes > Orectolobiformes > Stegostomatidae > Stegostoma > Stegostoma tigrinum. The sequence goes on from NC_081374.1 coordinate 2,893,683, forward strand.
GGGAACTGCAGATGCTGGAGAATCCAAGATAAAATGTGAGGCTGGATGAACACAGCAGGCCCAGCAGCATCTTAGGAGCACAAAAGCTGACGTTTCAGGCCTGGACCCTTCATCAGAGAGGGGCATGGGGTGAGGGTCCTGGAATAAATAGGGAGAGAGGGGGAGACGGACCAAAGATGGAGAGAAAAGAAGATAGGTGGAGAAGAGAGTATAGGTGGGGAGGTAGGGAGGGGATAGGTCAGCCCAGGGAAGACGGACAGGTCAAGGAGGTGGGATGAGGTTAGTAGGTAGGAGATGGAGGTGCGGCTTGGGGTGGGAGGAAGGGATGGGTGAGAGGAATAACAGGTTAGGGAGGCAGAGACAGGTTGGACTGGTTTTGGGATGCAGTGGGTGGAGGGGAGGAGCTGGGCTGGTTGTGAGGTGCAGTGGGGGGAGGGAACAAACTGGGCTGGTTTTGGGATGCGGCCCTCAGGCCTCCTACCTTCCCTCGACCTCTTCATCTCCAACTGCCGTCGAGACATTAACCGCCTCAACCTCTCCACCCCTCTCACCCACTCCAACCTCTCCCCCGCAGAACGGGCAGCCCTCCGCTCCAACCCCAACCTCACCATAAAACCCGCAGACAAGGGTGGCGCAATGGTAGTATGGCGCACTGACCTCTACATCGCCGAGGCCAAACGCCAACTCTCCTACACCACCTCCTACCGCCCCCTCGATCATGACCCCACACCCGAGCACCAAACCATCATCTCCAACACCATTCATGACTTCAACACCTCAGGGGACCTCCCACCCACAGCCTCCAACCTCATTGTTCCCCAACCCCGCACAGCCCATTTCTATCTCCTTCCCAAAATCCACAAACCTGCCTGCCCTGGTCGACCCATTGTCTCAGCCTGTTCCTGCCCCACCGAACTCATCTCCACCTATCTGGACTCCATTTTCTCCCCTTTGGTCCAGGAACTCCCTACCTACGTCCGTGACACCACCCAAGCCCACCACCTCCTCCAGGACTTCCAATTCCCTGGCCCCCAACACCTCATTTTCACCATGGACGTCCAGTCCCTATACACCTGTATTCCGCATGCAGATGGCCTCAAGGCCCTCACTTCTTCCTGTCCCGCAGGCCCGACCAGTCCCCCTCCATCGAAACCCTCATCCGCCTAGCCGAACTCGTTCTCACCCTCAACAACTTCTCTTTCGATTCCTCCCACTTCCTACAGACAAAGGGGGTGGCCATGGGCACCCGCATGGGCCCAAGCTATACCTGCCTCTTTGTAGGTTACGTGGAGCAGTCCCTCCTCCGTTACATTGATGACTGTATCGGTGCCGCCTATTGCTCTCCAGAGGAGCTCGAACAGTTCATCCACTTCACCAACACCTTCCACCCCAACCTTCAGTTCACCTGGGCCATCTCCAACACATCCCTCACCTTCCTGGACCTCTCAGTCTCCATCTCAGGCAACCAGCTTGTAACTGTTGTCCATTTCAAGCCCACCGACTCCCACAGCTACCTAGAATACACCTACTCCCACCCACCCTCCTGCGAAAATTCCATCCCCTATTCCCAATTCCTCTGCATCTGCCGCATCTGCTCCCACGATGAGGGATTCCACTCCCGCACATCCCAGATGTCCAAGTTCTTCAAGGACCGCAACTTTCCCGCCACAGTGGTTGAGAATGCCCTTGACTGCGTCTCCCGCATTTCCCACAACACATCCCTCACACCCCGCCCCCGCCACAACCGCCCAAAGAGGATCCCCCTCATTCTCACACACCACCCCACCAACCTCCGGATACAACGCATTATCCTCCGACACTTCCGCCATCTACAATCCGACCCCACCACCCAAGACATTTTTCCATCCCCACCCCTGTCTGCTTTCCGGAGAGACCACTCTCTCCGTAACTCCCTTGTTCGCTCCACACTGCCCTCCAACCCCACCACACCCGGCACCTTCACCTGCAACCGCAGGAAATGCTACACTTGCCCCCACACCTCCTCCCTCACCCCTATCCCAGGCCCCAAGATGACTTTCCATATTAAGCAGAGGTTCACCTGCACATCTGCCAATGTGGTATACTGCATCCACTGTACCCGGTGCGGCTTCCTCGACATTGGGGAAATCAAGCGAAGGCTTAGGGACCGCTTTGCAGAACACCTCCGCTCGGTTCACAATAAACAACTACACCTCCCAGTCGCAAACCATTTCCACTCCCCCTCCCATTCTTTAGATGACATGTCCATCATGGGCCTCCTGCAGTGCCACAATGATGCCACCCGAAGGTTGCAGGAACAGCAACTCATATTCCGCTTGGGAACCCTGCAGCCCAATGGTATCAATGTGGACTTCACCAGCTTCAAAATCTCCCCTTCCCCCACCGCATCCCAAAACCAGCCCAGTTCGTCCCTTCCCCCCACTGCACCACACAACCAGCCCAGCTCTTCCCCTCCACCCACTGCATCCCAAAACCAGCCCAACCTGTCTCTGCCTCCCTAACCTGTTCTTCCTCTCACCCATCCCTTCCTCCCACCCCAAGCCGCACCTCCATCTCCTACCTACTAACCTCATCCCACCTCCTTGACCTGTCCGTCTTCCCTGGACTGACCTATCCCCTCCCTACCTCCCCACCTATACTCTCCTCTCCACCTATCTTCTTTTCTCTCCATCTTCGGCCAGCGTCCCCCTCTCTCCCTATTTATTCCGGAACCCTCTCCCCATCCCCCTCTCTGATGAAGGGTCTAGGCCCGAAATGTCAGCTTTTGTGCTCCTGAGATGCTGCTGGGCCTGCTGTGTTCATCCAGCCTCACATTTCATTATCTTAGAAAGAATAGTTTGGTTGGCCTGGTTAAATGATGAACATTTGACCAGGGAACTGGGGAGAATTCCCCTGCTGGCCATGTAAATAGTAGCCATGAGATATTTTACATACATCAGGGACACCAACAATTTAACGTAGAACTTCACAGACAGCATATCTGAAAAGCTCAGCACACCCTCAATACTGCATTCAGAATGTCAGGAGCAGACTTTGATTTCATGGGATCAGTTAAATTGAGGGTCAGGGATTAATCCCGCAGAGTCCTTCTATACTCCAATATGTATTTTGGAAGTACCGCGACTGTTTGCATTAATTGTACCTCGTGTTATTAACACTAATCTCACAAAGACGGCAGGATTTGTGCTGCCTGCCCTCTTCTTCCTCTCCTGAAGCTACTTAACTGTTTTTGGGGACTAGGGGGTGCGCCCATCAGAGCAGGAGAAGGCCTTTGACAGGATATCGCACACCTACATGTGGGATGTTCTCTCCAAACTGGGCTTTGGGGAAGGAATCCACAATTGGATCGGACCGCTCTACACCAAAATCGTTAGTGCAGTCTCAATCAATGGGTGGGAACGAGAAAGCTTCTTGATCAGATTCGGAGTCAAGGAGGGCTACCCACTTTCTCCTGCCTTGTTTGTGTGTTGTATAGAGCCCTTTTCTGAGTCCATCAGGAAGGATGTGAGCCTGACAGAGGTGACTATTCCAGGCAGTGGAGGTCTGCAGGTCGTCGCCTCTCTGTACATGGACGATGTCACTATTTTTTGCTTGGATCTGCTGTCAGTGCACAGACCCATGAACATCTGCAACCAGTTCAAACTGGCCTCGGGAGCCAAGCTAAATCAAGGTGAGACCGAGGCCATGTTCTTTGGGAACTGGGCCGACTGATCCTTTAACCCCTTCACCATCAGGACAGATTACCTGACGGTTCTGGGAATATGGTTCAGGAAAAGGACAGGGTTGTTCTTGTGGGGTGTATCCCTGACCAGGCTGTCAAAGCCATTGGGCAGAATGCCTCATCACCAGAACTTTCCAACAAGCACCAAGACAGCGCTTGAGCAGGTGGTGAAAAGTGCACTGCCCTTCAGATCCTTCATGTGCGCCCGGACTGTCTGCACTACCACACGCTGCCCTCAAAGCAGCTGCTGGGAGGGGGTGAGGTATAGAGATTGTCACACATCTCCTTCTGGAACGTGTCTTTGAAAAGGAAGTCTGGAGAGAGATGCAGTGGTTTGTGTTAAGGCTCATCCTGAGCAGCTCCGTAATGTGGGGCTCTGTGCTGCAAAGTCTGTTCCCTGGGATGCACACTGAGACAAACATCAGCTGCACCTGGAGGACCATCACATTAGTGAAAGACGCTCTTTGGTCTGCCCAAAACTTGTTGGTCTTCCAGAACAAGGAGTTGACCCTGACTGAGCGTTGCAGACTGGCACATTGTAAGGTTCAGGACTGTGTGCTTAGGGATGCACTAAAGAATGGGGAAGACCTTCTAAGATCTTGAGGCGAAAAGTACACTGGGGGTCTGATCAGTTATCGGACCCTCCCGGTGCCTCAAAGATATGTAATATAGCCTTGTACAAGTAAGAAATCCCTTGGGTTTGTTTGTTCAATAGTTCTCCAATATTTTCCCTAGCACTGACATGAGCATTGCCGCACTGTAATTTCCTGGCTCGTCTCCACCACCCTTCTTAAAAAGTGGGAGCACATTATCTGCCCTCCAGTTGTCTGGCACCTCCCTTGTGGCCAGAGAGCATTTGACATCCTTCTGTATCTCTTTTGATGGACCAAATGGTTTGAATCAGGAAATCCTATTATAGCTGAAGAGGCATTTAGGAAATTCATTTTTAAAATATTTAATATCTAAATTAATGAATTAATTAGAATAGATTTGGCTGGGTTGCAGCTGTAGTATGTGGGAGCTGTTGGATATTGGGGTGATCCATGATAACCGCATGTGCAGCAAGTGCTTGTTGCTCTCAGAACTTCAGCTCCGAGCCAATGAGCTGGACTTGTGAGCTGCAAACACTGTGACACATCAGGAATGGGGAGAGTTATCTGGACACTGTGTTTCAGGAGGCAGTCACACCCTGAGATGAACTACATTGGGTTTGGTCAGTGATCAGGAGCAAGATGTTGTTACTGTGAGTGTGGCAGGTATGGGGGTCAGGAGTATAGCTCTGGACATGCCTCAGCCAGTGTCCATGTCTAATAGGTAGGAGGTCTTGGCCAGAGCCCCTGTGTCCTGCTCTACCATGGAATAAGATCGTGGTTACGATCTGTGTGTGTTCTAACTTCCACATTCACATCTGTCCCTGATAGCCTTTCATTATCTTGTCCAGCTGGAATCTTCTACATTTGCCTTAAAAATATCCAATGACCCACCTCCGCTGCCTTCTGAGGCAATGAGCTCCAAAGTTGCACAATCCTCTGAGAATTTTTTTTTCATCATCTCTGTCCTGAAAGGGAGACCGAAAAAAAATTGTCGCCTGGTTCTAGACTAACCCACAAGAGGAAACATCCTTCCCACATCCACCCTGTCGAGACCATACAGGATCTTACACACTTCAGTCAGTCACTGCTCTACGCTCCCATAGACACAAGCCAATCTGGCTAACCTTTCCTCATCAAACAACTCACTCAGTTCAGAAATCAATCCAATAAGTCTCCTGTAACACTCTCCAAAATATTTACACCCTTCCTTAAGTAAGGAAACCAAAAACTCCACACACTGTTCAAGATGTAGACTCACCAATGTCCAGTATAACTATCTTTAATTACTCTCATTACGATAAAAGATAGCATCCCATTCATTACTTAATGTAGTTGCATACCAATGTTTTGGGACTCATGCTCTCAAAACAGCTAAAACCCCCTATACCTCGGAATTCTGCGGGAGATTTCCATTTAAGTCATTCTCTGCTTTTACATCCTTTATCCTAAATTCACACTTTCCTACATTATTCTCCTTCTTTCATATTTTTGTCCGCTCCCTCAATACTGTGTTCAATTCTGGTCTCCCTGCTATAGGAAGGATGTTGTGAAACTTGAAAGGGTTCAGAAAAGATTTACAAGGATTTTGCTAGAGTTGGGAGTCTGAGCTATAGGGAGAAGGTCATTAGGCTGGGGCTATTTTCCCTGGAGCATTGGGGGCTGAGGGGTGACCTAATGGAGGATTATGAAATCATGAGGGGCATGAATAGAGTAAATAGCCAAGGTCTTTTTTGCCAGGGTGGGGGAATCCAAAACTAGTGGGTATAGGCTTAAGGTAAGAGTAGAAAGATTTAAAAAGGACCTAAAGGGTACATTTTTCAGGGATAGTGCGTGTATGGAATGAACTGCCAGAGGAAGTGGTGAAGGCTGGTATAATTATAACATGTAAAAGGCATCTGGGTAGATACATAAGTCAGAAGGGTTTAAAGGGGTTTGGATCAAACGCTGGCAAATGTGACTAGAATAATATAGGATATCTAGTCAGCATGGACAAGTTGGACCGAAGGGCCTGTCTCCGTGCTGTACAGTCAATCACTCTACCTGTATCCATCTGCAACCTCCTCATGACTTTCTCACAATATACTTTGATCTGCAAATGTAACCACCGTGCCTTCTCTAAGGCATTAATGTAAATTGTGAAAAGAAGAGGCTCCAGCCCAGACCCTCACAGGGAGTCCACTCATCACTTCCTGTGAGGTAAATAGAAATGTCATACTACATTCAACGTGCCTTATACCTGCGAGATATTGCATAGTCTGAGGGTCTAACTATGTCCTGGGCTCTACAGTGTCCTGATTTTGTCATTCACTGAGGTTGTTCATATGTGGAAACTGCCTCTCTCTGTTTTTACTCCAGTTCAGTGACACAGGTAAACCTCAAAGTTTTGACTCATTCACCAATGAGGTAACAGCATTTTGACCAACCCTCCAGACTTTGCAGAAGTCAAACAGGATGAACCAGTGAGGGAAATATAAACATAGAAAGGACTGGGCTGATACGCCTAGGGAGCAGATTGTGATGGCTGCAAACTGCATCTTACAATGACCCCCAATATTTATAATAGACACTTTCTACAAGGAGGAAACATTTTATGCACGCAGACTGTGTGATACTGTCTTTCTAAAACTAACTAACTGACCCCTTGCAAAGTAACAGATAGTGGGCTCTTCCAGATTATAATCTTTTGAAAGGGCTCCACAAATGTGCGCACATTTACTAGGGTCCCAGGGGGTGGATCAGTGTATCCATGGATCATTTTGAATCTGCTAATGTCGATAAAAAACAATTCTTAAAATGGTTTCACAACTTGTAACAATATTTGCGACAGATAGCTACAAATATTCTGTAGGTGTAGCAGGGGCCCTGCAGATAATGTTAGTGTTACAGGAGGGTCCCTGGGATAATGTTAGTGTTTACAGGGGGTCCCTGGGATAATGTTAGTGTTTGTAGGGGGTCCGTGGTTGATAATGTTAGTGTTTACAGGGGTTCCCTGGGATAATGTTAGTGTTTACAGGGGGTCCCTGGAATAATGTTAGTGTTTGCAGGGGTCCGTGGTTGATAATGTTAGTGTTTACAGGGGTTCCCTAGGATAATGTTAGTGTTTACAGGGGGTCCGTGATTGATAATATTAGTGTTTACAGGGGGGTCCCTGGTTGATAATGTTAGTGTTTACAGGGGGTCTCTGAGGGATAATGTTAGTGTTTACAGGGGGGGGTCCCTGGTTGATAATGTTAGTGATTACAGGGGGAGTCCCTGGGGAGAGATGTTTGTGTTTATCGGAGTGTCTGGTAGCTGACATTAGCGTGGTCAAGGAGCCATGGGCCCAATATTGGACATTCTAAATTGATCACAGCTGGAGAAATCAGGCCTGATGGAAAATTGGCCAACTTAAAGTAAACAGCAGGCAGCAGCTATTGGCACCTTGACATTACACCTCGCAGCAGGGCAAAAAGTGAGGCAGGTTGGCACAGCCCTGTAGGATGGTTTTAACTCTGCTCATGGCCTCATTGGGTAAAGGCTACAGAACATTCTGAAAGGTCCAATGTGAAAGGGGATAAGAAAACACACCTGGATGCCATGCCCTCAGTGACGACTTGAGCTGGCCCAGGAATTCTGATTACCTGGAGAGAGAGAGAGAGACACACAGAGAGAGAGATAGAGAGAGAGACACAGAGAGACATAGATAGAGAGAGAAGATCCACCCTGGCCTGTAAGACCCAATTTTGTGTCTTTGTGGAAGAGAGCCAGCCTTATGTTGGAGAGGAAGGAGATTCCAACAGCCCAACACACAGATTGCTACGGGTAATATCCTTTATCAGAAGGATAGAGGTAGATCATGAGGAAATATTGTAGGAGTTTGAGAAATGCCCATCTGGTACTTTTAGTAAGGAATATTTTGTTAATAAAATTGAGTTGTACCATAAACTGAATTCTGTGCCCCTTCGCCCGCCCCCCCCCCCCCCCCCCCCCCCAATAACAAGAACACTGAAATAAAGTGGTTTTAATTCGGAAACTGTTCAAGCATCCAGCTTGGGAAGGCAACAGCCTAGTGACATTATCGCTGAACTGTTAATCCAGAGACCCTGGGAATGTTCTGGGAACCCAGGTTTGAATCCTGCCATGGCAGATGGGGGAATTTGATTTCAATAAAAACCTGGAATTAAAGAGTCTAATGGTGGCCATAAAACCGTTGTTAATTGTCGGGGTAAACCCATCTGGGTTGCTAATGCCCTTTAGGGAAGGAAACTGCCATTCTTACCTGGTCTGACCTACGTGTGACTCCAGACCCTCAGCAATGTGGTTGACTTGTAATTGCCCTCTGGGCACTAAGCTTGAACTCTGGGGCATTCAGCCTGAGCCTGGTTTAAGACACCAGCTGACCCATGGGACTGCCAGGATTGCAGTGGGTGAAAGCAGGTGAAGGTTTCTCATCAATGATTTGGCCATAAACAAAGTGCTTGTATCATGAGGAGGACAAACAGCCAGATCAGTACAGGGTCAGGCCCTGTAGAAATCAGAGGCAAGGAAGCAAAATACAGGGTCAGAGGACACAATAGGTAGTCAGAAACCAGGGACCCATGAGGATACAGAGAAGCTGGATTAGGGTCAGGGACCCACAAGGTAAGGGATAGTGAAAAGGGTCACGGACTCAGAGTCTTAAAGGAGTGAAAAGCAGCTAATATAGGGCCAGGGATACCAACGGACAGCAGGGGAGCTGGGGGGTTTTGGTGGGGGGGGGGGGGTGCAGAGAGTGGGAGAGAGAGAGAGGCAGAGAGAGGACTAAATTACAAGCAAGCAATGGGGGAAGTGGTATAGTGCTCAAAATGGAAGGAGGTATAGGAATGTACCTCAATAGATAGCGGCCCAGGTGGGTCAACCATTGCAGTGAGTAAATATCAGGTCTGGGATCAACAGGACAGAAATGGTAGGGGCCTGTCGATAGCCAGAGACTTTTCCCCAGGGCAGGATTCGATAGCCAGAGACTTTTCCCCAGGGCAGGATTCGATAGCCAGAGACTTTTCCCCGGGGCAGGATTCGATAGCCAGAGACTTTTCCCCGGGGCAGGATTCGATAGCCAGAGACTTTTCCCCGGGGCAGGATTCGATAGCCAGAGACTTTTCCCCGGGGCAGGATTCGATAGCCAGAGACTTTTCCCCGGGGCAGGATTCGATAGCCAGAGACTTTTCCCCAGGGCAGGATTGACTGCCACGAGGGGTCATAGTTTTAAGGTGTTAAGAGCAAAGTATAGAGGAGACGTCAGAGGGAGGTTCTTCACCCAGAGAGTTGTGAACGCATGGAATAGTTTGCCAGTGGTAGTCGTGGAAGCAGAGTCATTAGTGACATTTAAGCGACTGCTGGACATGCACATGGACAGCAGTGAATTAAGGGGCATGTAGGTTAGGTTATTTTATTTTTGGATTAGGATTATTCCACGGCACAACATCGTGGGCCAAAGGGCCTGTACTGTGCTGTACTTTTCTATGTTCTATGTTCTATGTTCTACACTTTAAACCTCAGTAATAGGCAGCTGCAAGGATCAGCAGACAGGGAGAGAATGGGGAGAAGGTGAAACTGGGAATGGAGCTGGAGAAAGTGAGAGTCAAAGCAGCAGAACAGGAGCAGAGGGACCAGGTGAATGTGGCATATTTGGAACAGTTTCAGATCCAGTGTGATAGGGTATACCAGGAGGAGCCCAGCGCAGTCAGTGATGAGGACACCAGGCTGAAAACCTTCCTCTGGTGGGCATGCTGATGGAGAAATACAAAACCCCTCAGGTTGTGCTTACACTGCAGCAGCTGGCAGGCCGAGAAAACAGAACCCACGTTGCAGAGCATTTCAAAAGCCAGGCTGAGATTGAAAAATTAAAGTCCCAATTTACCATGCAGAATGGAAATTTAGAATGGTGTTGATGTGTACAGGGGTCCCTGAGAGAACTATGTCAGTGGGTACAGGGGGTCCCTGAGAGAACGATGTCAGTGTGTACAGGGGTCCCTGAGAGAACGATGTCGGTGTGTACAGGGGGTCCCTGAGAGAACGATGTCAGTGTGTACAGGGGGTCCCTGAGAGCACGATGTCGGTGTGTACAGGGGTCCCTGAGAGAACTATGTCAGTGTGTACAGGGGGTCCCTGAGAGAACGATGTCGGTGTGTACAGGGGGTCCCTGAGAGAACGATGTCGGTGGGTACAGGGGGTCCCTGAGAGAACGATGTCAGTGTGTACAGGGGGTCCCTGAGAGAACGATGTCGGTGTGTACAGGGGGTCCCTGAGAGAACGATGTCGGTGGGTACAGGGGGTCCCTGACAGAACGATGTCGGTGTGTACAGGGGGTCCCTGACAGAACGATGTCGGTGTGTACAGGGGGTCCCTGAGAGAACGATGTCGGTGAGTACAGGGGGTCCCTGAGAGAACGATGTCGGTGAGTACAGGGGGTCCCTGAGAGAACGATGTCAGTGTGTACAGGGGGTCCCTGAGAGAACGATGTCAGTGTGTACAGGGGGTCCCTGAGAGAACGATGTCGGTGGGTACAGGGGGTCCCTGACAGAACGATGTCAGTGTGTACAGGGGGTCCCTGAGAGAACGATGTCGGTGGGTACAGGGGGTCCCTGAGAGAACGATGTCGGTGAGTACAGGGGGTCCCTGAGAGAACGATGTCGGTGAGTACAGAGGGTCCCTGAGAGAACGATGTTGGTGTGTACAAGGAGTTCCTAAGAGAATGATGTTAGTGCATAGACGGTCGATGGGCACCACAGTGGCTAGCACTGCAGTTTTACAACACCAGGGACCTGGGTTCAATTCTTCTCCTGGGAGACCTGTTTGTGTGGAGTTTGCACATTCTCCCTGCACCTGTGTGGGTTTCTTCCAGTGCTCCGGTTTCCTCCCACAATCCAAAGATGTGCAGGTTAGGTGGATTGACTGTGCTAAATTATCCGTAGTGTGCTGGGATGGGTAGGCTAGGGTGGGTTAGCCATAGGAGATGCAGGACTTCAGAAATGGGAGTGGGTCTAGTTAGTGCGGTTTTCAGAGGGTTGGTGTGAACTTGATGGGCCAAATGGGCTGATTCCCCACCGTGGAGATTCTAAGATACTGTTTAAGGGATCCCTGGGAGATGACGTTAGTGTTTGAGGAGGTAGTGGGAGGATGATGGTACTTTTTCAAACGAAAGGGAGGTGTGTCCATGATGTTCGCAGATTGGGTTTCTGGGTGGAGCTATATTTTTTGAATGTTTTATTTGCTGTGCACTTTCAGTGTTTGATATCGCAGGTTTTGAGCCGGCTTGACTTTGAGGTGTGGAGTTGTTAACGCGAGTGGAGGTTGCTGAGAACTACTTGACCGGCCCCTGGTCACATGCTGCTGTTTGCCTGAGTTTTAGGAAACTATTTCCCCGTTTCAAAGCGAGCCCGTGAATGTATCTCTGAAGCTCTGTAACTTTCCCAGTGCTCAGCAGAAAGGAGATCACTTTAACCCTTGCAAGCGGAATGGAAGCGATCCCGTTTCAGGTCTGACACGTTCTGCAGAAAGTTTTTAACGTGGTTTCTTTTAAATCCTAAATTTATTTTTACCGCGAATTTCTTTGTTTGTTGAATGAAATGGCTTTTCTTTGTAATTTCAGAAATTCCGTGCATTTAAACTGAATATCAATCCCCTGAAAGAGCCGCTGGGATTTATCAAAGTGTTGCAATGGGTGGGTATGAGCTTTTTGCTGCTGTCAGTTTGTTGTGTGGGGTGGGAGCTAGCGGGAGGCCTGGGTTTCTGTGTAGTTCCTGTCCCTTCTACCATTGATGTTTCTGCCGAACGCGCTCTGTTACTGTTGTGTTGTTTGACTGTAGCAGCAGAGGCTCGGACTGGCGTGTAGTTTGGTGTTGTCCTCCAGTTTGTAAAAAAAAATTATGTGAAGATGCCTTTGGGTACAGAGGTACAAAACACACTCCATGAGAGTTAAAAACTGTCTACCCTGTTGTTATGGCCCAACATTAAGATAACCTGTACCTCTTTTTTGTTTTCTTATTTAAGTATGTTTTATTCCACACTGAATTTGATTGGTCAAACTGCCAGGCTAGAAGCAAAACATACTTTTATTCATATGCTATAGTTAAGAGACAACAGAAGAAATTGGAATAACTTAAGCCTATTGGAAACCTTTAACAGAATAATACATGATTTAATTACTAAACAGTACTGGTTTCAATATGCTAACATCACATAAATGTGTTAGGGAGAGGCAATGGCCAAATGGAATGATCACTGCATTGTTATCAGATTCAAACCCTGCTATAGCAGATGGTGGGTTTAGAATTCAATTAAAATCTAAAACTGAGAGTCTAGTGCTGACCGTTATTGGGTGTAACCCATTTGGTTCACATATGATTTTCAGGGAAGGAAACTGCCATTTTTACCTTATTTGGTCACATGTGACTCCAGACCGGCAACAACGGTCTGGTAATTGGGGGATGGGCAGTAAACGTTGGCCGAGCCAGTGACACCCTGATCTGAAACACACCGTAGGCAAAGGCAAATTCATTAAAATAGATTACCTTGCGTGCAATTTTAGCAGCAGGAAGAGAACCTCAACTTCTCTCTGTAATGGAGAGAGGAAAAATAGCTACTGCTACTGAACAATAAAGCCCTGGTTCTGTGGGAGCTTGACCCCACCCATTCACGCTGCTTGTATTGTTCCAGTTTTATTTTACAAAAAAGGCCTTACAAGTTGTTTTGCTTTGGCTTTGGAACAGACTACTCCAGTACACCCCCACCCCACCTGCTGTCTCAACCTTTGTTCATTTAGAAATATAATAAAGTATACTTCTTAAAGCCAATAATATCTTCACATCATGTAATCTTTCCCCACCCCTCCCAAAGAAAAGCTGAGAAATGACACCCATAACTTCCCATCAGAAGAGGGACAACAGAGATTTAGCAACAAAGCCCCCCTGCTCTTTTTAAAAGTAAAATGAAACTGCCTCTACACTATCTCCATCAAACACTGCCAGTACAGGCACAGCATGGGGTTGGATAAAGTGTAAAGCTCACTCTACACTTTACCAACAAACACTCCCAGCACAGGGACAGCACAAAGTCAGAAATCACAGGACACCAGCTTATTCATCAAGTGAAGGTACAGCACAGGGTTAGATATAGAGAAAAGCTCTCTACTCTTTTAAACACCCACAGGACAGGGATAGCATGGGGTTAGATGCCTGTGTACTGGAAAACTGATGGGGACATTTAGTTTTGTGCTGATGATTGATAGAGCAATGAATTGTACAGAGAGCAAGTTATCATTTAAAGTCAACCAGATAATTATTCAGCAAGAATAATGTGAAAGAAAACGAAGGAGTAAGAAATGCAATTGTCACAACGTACTCCAGCGTAAGAACTGCCACAGACCTGATGGAGTCTAAATTCACACCAGGATCCTATTATTTCCCTGAGTTTGTCTCACCTTTCAGTATTATTCTAAAGAAGGAGCAGAACAAGGTGACCTGTGTATGTATGATCACAAATCATTGAAGCTGAAAAGGTTGAGAGTGATTAAAAGGGGAAATGGAATCTGGGCTTTAGAAGTATATCAGATACAAAATTGACAAAGCAATGATGAATCCTTTCTAAATCAACAATTCAGACTTAAGTATTGTTAAGAAAGGATGTAGTCATATTAGGAGCAGTTCACTTGACTGAATGCCAGGACGAGGGGTTATCTTATGAGGAAAGTTTTTTTTTGCATAGAGGGTGGTGGGTTCCTGGAACTCGCTGCTGGGGGAGGTACTGGAAGCAGATACTATAGTGACTTTTAAAGGGTGTCTTGACAAATACATGAATAGGATGGGGATAGAGGGATACGCTCCCTGGAAGGGTAGGGGGTTTTAGTTGTCACGGGCAGCATGTCGGCCTAGGTTTGGAGGGCCAAAGGGCCTATTCCTGTGCTGTAATTTTCTTCGTTCTTTGTTTTGAAAGTATGGGCAGACTGGGTTTGTATCTAATTAGAGTTGAAAAAGTTGAGATCAATAAGCTGGGGCTGTGTTTTCTTTGAGTGTTGGAGAGGGGTGATCTTACAGAGGTTTATAAAGTCTTGAGGGGCCTGGATAGAGTGAATAGGCAATGTCTTGTTTTTTTCCCTGCAGTGGGAGAGTCCGAAACTAGAGGGGCATTGTGTTAAGGTAATGGGGGAGAAACTTCTTCCACACCCAGGGAGGTGCATGTATGGAATGAGCTGCCAGAGGAAGTGTTGGAGGCTGATACAGTTACAACATTTAAAAGGCATCTGGATGGGTTTATAAGTAGGAGGAATTTAGGAGGGATATGGACCAAATGCTGGAAAATAGGCCTAGATTAATCTAGGCTATCAAGTCGGTATGGATGAGGTGGACCAAAGGGTCTGTTTCTGTGCTGTATAACTTTGACTGTATGATCTTATTCAAACATATAAGATCCCAAGGGTTCTTGACAGGTTGGATGCTGAGATGATGTTTCCCTTTTGAGTCTTCCATTCAAGAGGCAGGTGGGAACTGTTTTTCCCAGAAGGTCATCTTCCTGAGAGGAATGGTGGTGATTGAATATCTTTAACACTTTAGATTTTCGATTGACAGGGGAGTTAGGGGCAGACGGAAAAATGAGGCAGATCGACTGTGATCTCATCAAATGGTAGAGCAGTCCCAAGGGGCTGAAGAGGAGTGAGAGTAGGCCAGTTTATATGTTCGCAGGTCCAGTACTGAATGTCACATTTCAGAGAGGGTGTGAAGACATCAGAAAAGCTTGAGAATGATTTTAAGGATGAGTGAGTTCAGTAAGGTGTGTAATTTGGAGATGGAGTTATTCGAATTTCGTAAGTAAAGATTTGGGTAAGGTACTTGAAAACATGATGTGTTTGAACAAAGGTAAGTTTTTACCTTTTGATAGAAGGATTGGGAACCAGAAGTGAATTTACATTGATAGGCAAAGAACCTGATGTGAAATGAGGATTAACTTATTTTTGCATTTACTCTTCTTGGTGGGAAAGCACTCAGTTTATTGAGAGAACAATATGACCAGGATCCAAAAATCACTGATGAACCTTAGTGCCTGGGCAAGCAAGCATTGGTAATGCCCACATGAGTCTATATCTGTTTTCCACACCCCCACCCAATCCCATGTACTACAAAACATTCTTGGTCTGCAAACTATAACCAATGATTGATTTATTGTTGTCACGTGTACTGAGATACAGTGAAAAGTTTTTTGTTTTGTGTGCTATACAGGCAGATGAGGAAGGCAAAAAGGACATTGAGACAGTCAGAATAGAGGTGTTTAGCTTAGTGGTGTTATAGCAGGACTTTTAATCCAGAGACCCAAGCAATGTTCTGGGGAACTGGGTTTGAATCCTGCCACGGCAGATGATGGAATTTGAATTAAACCTTTTTTAAAAAGTCTGGCATTAAGATTCTAGTGACGACCATGAATCTATTATCGATTATTGGAAAAACCTGGAACAAAAACAGAAGTTGCGGGGAAAACTCAGCAGGTCTGGCAGCATCTGTGAAGAAAAAAAAAATCAGAGGTAACATTTCAGGTCCAATGCCCCTTCCTCCGAATTCAACTGGGAAACCCATCTGGTTCACTAATGTCCTTTAGGGAAGGAAATTGCCATTCTTACCTGGTCAGGCCTACAAGTGACTCCAGACACACAGCAATGTGGCTGACTCCTAACTGCCCTCTGGACAACTAGGGATGGGTAATAAATGCTGCCTGGTCAGTGATACCCTCATCCTGTGAATGAATAGAGAACTTAAGATGCTGCAAAGAGTGAAGCATCGACTAAGAACTGCATCTCCCAGCCCTGTTCATTCTGAGAGTGAAGTCCAATACTGAGTGTAGGTTTGTGCAGATTTTGGTTGTGGGCTGAGACTGGCACAGAGTGATATTCATGGCAGAGGGCTGAGCCAAGAGAGTTTGCAACGTGAAACCTGCTGATTTCTCATTTGACACTCACCTTCCCGTCAACTCTTGTAATCCCTATCTCACTATGCAGAACTGCAAAAAACATCCGTTTGGATTTATATAGAACCCTTAACATGGTAGTACATCCCAAGGTATGCCTCAGAGTGCCTTAATACAATACTTGATACCAAGCTGTGTCAGGAGAGAATGAACTAGGTTCAATCACAGTGAGTTTATAAGGAGATATCTTTGAGAAAGAATAAGAGGCAGAGAGGTTTAGAGATCAGACAGCTGAAAAATATCTATGAATGATGGAATCACAATGTTTGAGAATGTCAAGAGTCCAGAAGTAGAGGAATGCTGACAGCTGATTTATTGTCATGTGTACCAAAGTACAGTAAAAAGCTTTGTTTACAAGCAGTACAGGCATATCATAGTAAGCAAAGAATGTACAGATTAAAAATACCTAGACCGAGGCACAAAGGGTATGCACTAGGTTTAGCGTTACTTGAGGCTAGAGAGTCCATTCATCAGTCTGATAACAGCCGGGAAGAAGCTGTTCCTGAACCTGCTCGTGTGTTAATTCAAACCTCTGTAGCTTCCGCCTGATGGAAGAGGCTGTAGGAGATCATTACCGGGGTGCGATGGGCCTTTGATGATATTGGCTGTCTTTCTGCGGCAGCGAGCCATGTAAATGGAGTCTGTGGATGGGAGGTTGGTTCTGTGATGGTCTGGGCTGTGCCACCACCTTCTGTAGTTTCTGACAGTCCTGGGCAGAGCAGTTGCCGTACCAGGCTGATATGCATCCGGGCAGTTTGCTTTCTATGATGTATCTGTAGAAGTTGGTGAGGGGCCCTGTGGGCGTCCCAAATTTCCTGAGCCACCTGAAGGAGAGAAGGCATTGTTGTATCTTCTTGACTGTTGTATATCTCAGAGGGTTGTGGAATTAGTGAGAGTTAGAGTTAGGAGGTGCAAGGTTACAGAAGAATTTGGAAAGCAGGTTAAAAAATTTTCTTATCAGCCAGTGTAAACCATTCTTTATGCTTCCTCCCCTTTTTGAGCCATTTAAGAATGTGTTTTTTTTTGCTTCAAAAGGTTTTGTATATCGGTGTTAGTATAGAAGAAAAACAAATGCTTACATTGGAAACAGTTCAGAGGAGGTTCACGAGGCTGATCCCTGGGATGAAAGGGTTGTTTGGGAGGCGGTTGAGTGGGTTGGCCTGTACTGACTGGAGTTGAGAAGAATGAGAGGTGGTCTTATTGAAAAAGACAGTTCTGAATGAGGGGTTAACAGGATGGATGCTAAGAGGATGTTTCCAGTTGAGGAATCCAGAATGAGGGAGAACAAGGGAACTTTGTAAGACAGAGATGAGGACTTTCTACTCAGCTTGTTAAATGGCATTATTTACCCCTGTGTGCAGTCGAGGCCGGGTCTTTGAATATTTTCAATGCTGAGTTAGACACATTTTTAATACAGTTAACATTCCAACAGATGCTGACACTGGGAAAGCAAAATCTTGGGTTGAAATTTGGCTTGATAAACCTCAAATGGTTTTTTTTAAAAGCTGTGAGGTCAGTTACTGAACATTTTCACAAGTTTGGCAATATTGTTAACACAGAACAATTTTTATTAAACAAGAAAAAGATGAACTATATTACACAAGACAAAAAATATTTAATTTTAGACACCAAAGAGAAAATATTCAACCTCTCACTATTGATTTTTATCAGAGAACTACCCTCACAAAGACCAAAACTCTAGAGTTATCACGCTTCCTACACCAAGATCGCTTGCTCAGAATTGTGCAGCCATAACTAGTTTCTTTCCAGCAAATGATTGTGCATTCACAAATGTCATTTCCTTCAACTGGGATCTTCCCTGAAACCCCTAAAAGACAAACTATGAATTAAATTCATTACTACTCTAATTTCAGTCTCTATATAAATACAAATGTTTACTTTCAAAAAGTCACAACTTAGTTACAACGGTGCACAGCACAGAACCAGATTCTTCGGTCCAACTCATCCATGCCGACTAGATATTCTCAATCTAGTCCCACTTGCCAGCATTTCGCCTATATCCCTCTTAAATCCTTCCTAGGCAATGGCCTAGTGGTATTATTGCTGGACTGTTGATCCAGAGACACAGCAGATGGTGGAATTTGAATTCAATAAAAAAAATCTAGAATTAAGAATCCATTGTTGATTGTCGGGAAAAAACTAACTGGTTCACTCCTGTCCTTTTTAGAGAAGAAGGAAACTGCTGTCCTACATGTGACTCCAGACCCACAGTAATGCGGTTGACTCTGAACAATTAGGGATGGGCAATAAACGCTGCCTGGCCAATGATGCCCTCGCCCCATGAATGAATAAAGAAAAATATCCATCCAGATGCCTTTTTAAATATTGGTTATGGTCTCGGATTTAATTTCCTGTCTTGACTCCCTTGCCTACCAAAAATCTATGCAACTTAGCCTTCAATGAACTATTGACTCAGTCTCTGGGGAACAGAATTCCACAGACTAATAACCCTGTTATCTGCATCTTAAAGGGAAGACCTCTTTATTCTTCAACTGTGTTCCCTAGTTAGAGTCTCTCACCCCTCGAGGAAACATCACCATGGTATGCACCCTATCAACTCTCCTCCGGATCATATAAAATCAGCCCTCATTCTTCTAAACTCCAATTTGGCAGAAGTGCAAACTGCTCAATCTTCCCTCAGATTTTCAGACAATACAAAAATAGGTGGAAAGGCAGGTTGTGAGAAGGAAACAAACTGTTTACAGAGAAATACTGATAGGTAACGTGGACAAAGGGTTGGAAAATGGAGTATAATGTGGAAAAATGTTAAGTTGTTCATTTTGGAAGGGAGAACAAAAGAACATAATATTATTTAAACGGAAGGAAAAAGTGCAGAAAGCTGCAACACAAAGGGACGTGGGGGAATTTGTGTGCAAAACACAAGAAGCTATCATACAGGTATGGCAGCTAATCAGGAAAGCTCATCAAATATTGATGTTTATATCAAGGGGGTGAGAGTATAAGAGTAGGGAAGTCTCACTGCCAGTGTACAAAATACTGCTGAGACCATATCTGGACTACTGTGAGCAGTTTTGGTTCTGTTATTTAAGGAATGATATCACTACATTAAAGGCAGTTCAGAGAAGGTTCACGAGGATGATCCCCAGTATGGAGGGATTGTTTTATGTACAAAGGGTAACTGGGTTAGGGCTCTATTCACTGCAGCTTAGAATGAGAGTTGATCTCTTTGAAACATAAAAGATTCTTAAGGGATTTGACAAGGTAAATGCTGAGAGGTTGAGAGCGGCACAGCCGAGGATCAAAACACATAGTCTCCAAGTAAGACAGAGACTCGGAGGGATAGTGTAGGGGGAGGGGCTTAGATTAGTTCACAGCTCGGTGCAACATCGAGGGCCGAAGGGCCTGTTCTGCGCTGTATTGTTCTATGCTCTTCTGAGGGTTAAGTCTTTGGAACTCCTTGCCACCGAGGGCTGTGGAGGCAGTCCTCATGTATATTTAAACTGAGATAGACAGTTTCCTGATCAGTTGGGGAATTGTTACAGGGAAAAACACAGATAAGTAGACGTAAGGAATGTTGGACTGGCTGTGATTGTATTGAATGTTGGAGTAAATACGAGGAACTAATTGACCGTTCCTGTTCCTACTCCTTATGGTCTTACCTTGTTCGATAGGCCCTTCATTGCAGGAATGAGTCAAGTGAATGTTCCCTGAACTGCTGCTAAAGAAATTGTGTAGACTTCTTTCAAATAAGGAGGGAAAAGCCGTACACAGTTTCCAGAACTGTTCTCACCAGTTCCCTGTGCAGCTGTACTAAAACTTGCAAACTTTTTTATTTTTCAGTCTGGTTGCAGTAAATGGCAACATTCCATTTGACTTCCTAATTACTTGCTATCCCTGAATGCTAATATTTTGTGATTCACATACAAGAACACCCAGATCGCTCTGCATTCCAGAACTTTGCAAACACGCTCCATTTAAATACAAGATAACAAGGTGTGGAGCTGGATGAACACATCAGGCCAAGCACCATGAGAGGATCAGGAAAGCTGACGTTTCAGGCCTAGACCCTTTTCATAAAAATCTGCAGTTCCTACTATCTTTGAACCTATTTAAATACAATGCTGCTTTTCTGTTCTACCTGCCAAAGTGGATAGGTTCATAGTTTCTCATGTTATAGTCCAGCTGCCAAATGTTTGTCTGTGCTTTGAACCTGCCTGTATACCCTTACAGGCATTGCATCTCCTCTTGACAACTTACTACTTACCTACCTTTTGTTTCATCAGCAAATTTAGCTCCCATGTATTTGGTCCTGTCCTCTAAGTTATAGGTTGTAGTTAGTCGAGGCTCCAGCACTGATCCTTTGGCACTCTGCTGGTTACAGCTTTCCACTTCGCAGAAGATACTTCCATTCTTACTCTGTGCTTCCTGTTAACTGCCAAAATCTTTATCCAGGTTGCCATGATGTGGACATGCTGGTGTTGAACTGGGGAGGATAAAGTCAGAAGCCACACGACTACACGTTATAGTCTCTCAGTCACTTCGCCTGATGAAGGAGCAGTACTCCGAAAGTTTGTGATTCCAAATAAACCTGTTGGACTATCACCCGGTGTGGTGTGACTTCTGACTTTATCCACATTGTCATGATACCTTCATGCAATGCCTTCTCATCTTGTGCAGTAACTTTGGTATGGCATCTTAATAAATGCTGTTTGGAAATCCGAGCATATCTACAGATTCTTCTTTATTCATCTTTTTGATTTTTACTTCCTCAAATTCTAATCATAGTCAAACACCATTTCCTTTTTACACAGCTATGGTGACTCTGCTATAACCTCCATAAAAATAAAGTTTAGCAATTTCCCTGTGTGTGGGGTAACCCAAATATTAAAGGGCATCTGATATTTCAAAAAGAGAGGAAACTAAGAAAAGGTGGGCCTGCTTCTGTTAATGAAGGGTGTCGTTAGTACAGAGGTGACCTTAGTTTAAAGAGGAAGTTACAGAATCACTTTGGGTAGAAGTAAGAAACAGTAAGCAGTCGCTTGTGGGACCAGTTTACAAGTCTCTAACAACACTGACACTGTAGCATCCGTGTTTACAGGAAGGAGTAAATGGGTGGGTGAGAAAGGTACTGCAATAATAATTTTAATCTACACACAGATTGGGTAAACCTGATTGCTGGAAAATTAATTCACACAATGTATTGGGACAATTTCCTGGAGCAGTACATTCTAGAGCCATTATTAAAGAGGTTAGAAAACCACAATGTAATCAAACAATGAACCTGGCCTTGTGAAATAGAAATCGTGTTTGACTAATGTATTTGTCTTTTCTAGATCCTGGTTATGTAAAATAGGATGAAACACATTCCTAACCACATGGTAAGGAATCTTGGCATGGTCTCATTTCATATTTGGCTTGGAGAGAAATGTCGGTCAACATCTACTGCTTTAAAGTTGAATAAAGGCAATTGTAAGGTAGAGCTAAACTAAAGTTTACGGGGAAGTAAAGTAGGGCGATAGAGTTAGTGACAAACCTTTTTAAGGAGGTATTTAATAATTCTCAGCAAAGATTTATTCAATTCAGAAGATTGAATTTAGGAAGGGTACACCATCTGTGGCTAAGTAGGGAATTTAGGGCAGGAACAAATTGCTATGGTATTAATATGAAGGGTCTAGGCCCGAGATGTCAGCTTTTGTGCTCCTGAGATGCTGCTTCGTTCGCTGTGTTCATCCAGCTTCACGTTTTATTATCATGGTATTAATCTGCTGTGTTTACTGGCAGCTTAAAGATAATAGGGGCGGGAGTAGATTACTCAGTCTCTTGAGTCTTCCCCACCATTCAATAAGATCACGCTGCTCTGCTCCAGTCCTCCTCTCCTTTCATGCCAGCTCCTCCTGGCCTCAACTCCCTGATATTTCAACATTCTATTTGCCGTCTCTTTAAATGCTTTCAATGATTTGGGTTCCACAACACCCTGGGGTACAGAATTCAGGTATTGACTCATCTCTGGGAGAAGAAATCCCTTTTTGTATCTGTGTTAAATGAGTGTCTCTTTTACCCTGTTTGAGACTGCCCCACTAATAGAAACATTTTCAACATCTACCCTGTGGGGGCTCCTCAGCATCTTGTATCTTCCAATAAAATCAAGCAGTGAAAAATGGTTAAAATTCCTTTGACCAAAAGGGAGGAATTAGAGTATAAGGGAAAGCTAGATGGAAATACAAGAAAGAGTTTCTACAACGATCAAAGTGGGAAGAGATTTATCTAATCCTAGTGATAATGGGAACTGCAGATGCTGGAGAATCCAAGATAACAAAGTGTGGAGCTGGATGAACACAGCAGGCTCAGCAGCACAAAAGCTGACGTTTCGGGCCTAGACCCTTCATCAGAGAGGGGGATGGGGAGAGGGTTCTGGAACAAATAGGGAGAGAGGGGGAGGCGGACCAAAGATGGAGAGAAAAGAAGATAGGTGGGGAGGTAGTTTTTCCAGGGAAGACGGACAGGTCATGGAGGTGGGATGAGGTTAGTAGGTAGGAGATGGATTTTTCCAGGGAAGACGGACCCACCTCCTTGACCTGTCTGTCTTCCCTGGAAAAAGACCACTCTCTCCGTGACTCCCTTGTTCGCTCCACACTGCCCTCCAACCTCACCACACCCGGCACCTTCCCCTGCAACCGCAGGAAGTGCTACACTTGCCCCCACACCTCCTCCCTCACCCCCATCCCAGGCCCCAAGATAACTTTCCATTTTAAGCAGAGGTTCACCTGCACATCTGCCAATGTGGCATACTGTATCCATTGTACCCGGTGTGGCTTCCTCTACGTTGGGGAAACCAAGCGGAGGCTTGGGGACCGCTTTGCAGAACACCTCCGCTCGGTTCGCAATAAACAACTGCACCTCCCAGTCGCGAACCATTTTAACCCCCCCCCCCCCCCCCCTCCCGTTCTTTAGATGACATGTCCATCATGGGCCTCCTGCAGTGCCACAATGATGCCACCCGAAGGTTGCAGGAACAGCAACTCATATTCCGCTTGGGAACCCTGCAGCCAATGGTATCAATGTGGACTTCACCAGCTTCAAAATCTCCCCTTCCCCCACCGCATCCCAAAACCAGCCCAGTTCGTCCCCTCCCCCCACTGCACCACACAACCAGCCCAGCTCTTCCCCTCCACCCACTGCATCTGAAAACCAGTCCAGCCTGTCTCTGCCTCCCTAACCTGTTCTTCCTCTCACCCATCCATTCCTCCCACCCCAAGCTGCACCTCCATCTCCTACGTACTAACCTCATCCCACCTCCTTGACCTGTCCGTCTTCCCTGGACTGACCTATCCCCTCCCCACCTATACTCTCCTCTCCACCTATCTTCTTTTCTCTCCATCTTTGGTCCGCCTCCCCCTCTCTCCCTATTTATTCCGGAACCCTCACCCCATCCCCCTCTCTGATGAAGGTTCCAGGCCTGAAACGTCAGCTTTTGTGCTCCTGAGATGCTGTTTGGCCTGCTGTGTTTATCCAGCCTCACATTTTACTATCTAATGCTAGTGTTGGTTTTCTAGATAGGGAATTGATAATGAAAAACCGAAGAAATGGCGGAGGCTTAAACTGGTATTTTATCTGACTTCACTATTGGAGACTTAGAAAATTTCCCAAAGACACTTAAATCAAGAGCTAACAGGAGAGATGAATCAAACAATCTCCATTACCAGGTTCCCAGGACCAAATAGCCTGAATCCTAGGGCCTTAAAGGAAGTTTCTACAGAGACAGTAGAGGCATCGATTAGTCCCAGGCTCCCACAGTTCCTTAGATTCTAGAAGATTCCCAGCAGATTGAAAAATAGCTAATGTAACATCTTTATTTTTGGAAAGGAGGGCTACTAGCAGGATCCAATCTTACCTGTTGTGGCTTCCTCTACATTGGGGGAAACCAAGCGGAGGCTTGGGGTCTGCTTTGCAGAACACCTCCGCTTGGTTCACAATAAACAACTGCACCTCCCAGTCACGAACCATTTTAACTCCCCCTCCCATTCCTTCGATGACACGTCCATTCTGGGCCTTCTGCAGTGCCACAATGATGCCACCTGAAGGTTGCAGGAACATCAACTCATATTCCGCTTGGGAACCCTGATATCACTGGGCTGCAATGTGGATTTCGCAAGCTTCAAAATATCCCCTTCACCCCCATCTTTCTCCGCCCCCCCCCCCCCCAACTGCATCCCAAAACCAGTCCAGCTTGTCCCCGCCTCCCTAACCTGTTCTTCCTCTCACCTATCCCCTTCTCCCACCTCAAGCTGCACCTCCATTTCCTACCTTCTAACCTCATCCCGCCCCTTGACCTGTCCGTCCTCCCTGGACTGTCCTATCCCTTCCCTACCTTCTCACCTACACCACCTCTTCAGGCTCCATCCCTGCTCCTTTTAACTTGTCTGTCTCCTCTCCACCTATCTTCTCTATCCATGTTCGGTCAGCCTCCCCCTCTCTCCCTATTTATTTCAGAACCCTCACCCCAACCCCCTTTTTTGATGAAGGGTCTAGGCCCGAAACGTCAGCTTTTGTGGTCCTCTGATGCTGCTTGGCCTGCTGTGTTCATCCAGCTTCACACTTTGTTATCTCCAATTTTGTAAATGTCTTTTGTGCTCTGTCCAATGTGTTCACATCCTTCCTGAGGTGTAAAATACAGAACTGTACGCAATACTGAAATTGAGATCGAACTGGTGTGTTTTACCGGGTTCAATGTAACCTCCTTGCCCGTGGAATCATGCCTTTATTACTGAAGCCCAGGATAGTGTTGGCTTTATTAGCAGTTCTCTTCACCTGACCTACCACCTTTAATGACTTCTGCATGCCCAGGTCTCTGCCTGTCCTCAGCCTTTTGAGAGTACCCTTTATTTTAGACTGTGTATTTCTCTGCGTTCTTCCTACAAAAATGCATCATCTCATGTTTGTCACTGTTCTCTCGCACAAATTGCTGTCACTGGTTGATGGTTTGGGCTTTCCAGAATCATTGTTTTTTCTGGTGTGAAAGGTTTGTGTAAATTGGAGTCTGTGTGAGAGACACCACTGTAGTGTTTTCTTATTTGCTGCGTGAGGGGGCTGTGAAAAGCATTAATCAGTGTTATTTTGTCTATGGATTAACCCTCCTCATCCTGGGTAAGAACAAACTCACTGAATTCTTTCAGCTTAACTTTGTTTAAAATACAGATCTCCGTTAGTCTGACTGTTACACTTCTGGGTCTGTCTTGACCTCTCTCTGCCTCTGTTTCCTCCGACACACACACACACCGTTTTAGGTTCTGGTCTGCACTGTGAGCCAGTTGTGTTGTCATGTAAACACTTCCCAGTAAATGATTTTACAGTTATTATCCGTTTTAAAAGTGACTCTGCTTGTTGTGGGAAGATTTGCTGGCCGGCACTGAATCAGAGTAATAACCTGGTCTGTACTACATCTGCTTACTGCCCACTGACCCTATTGCTTTGTAATTCAGTGTTTCAGTCAGCATGCGAAAGAGTTAACTGACCTCACAGGATGAACTTTCCCCATCAGGATATCAGGGACTGTTCTGGGGAGGAATTAACCATTTCAGTACCAGTCTCCAAGGAACGGCTTTCAGTTGCAAGTGCTCAGATCAATGTACCTGATGTTAGATTACTGACTGTCCAGTTACTAAACCAGGAATCTGTCTACCTTCAACAATTATTATTTATTTACTTGCGTTTCTAAGATCAATACAAGCTCCAGTCTGCTGCCTGTCCTTTATACCCACCTTCCATTTGGGGGGAAAACCAGCCCTTTAAATGGAATTTTTGGTATTTATTGCTAAAGGAACAAAGCGTAAAATTAGGGAAGTGTTGCTGTAACAGTACAAGGCACGAGTGAGACTGCACCTGGAGCACTGCGTTTGGTTTTGGTCCCCTTTTTATTTGAGGGATGTAGTTTCAGACTGATTCTGGCAATGAGGACTTTGTCTTAGAGATGGAGCAGCTTAGGCCAATACGGGAGGAGATATAATTGAGGAATATAAGATGCTAAAGGGGATCGACAAGGTAAATGTAGAGAGATGTTTCTCCTTGTGGGTCAATCTAGAGCAAGAGGTCATAAGTTTAGGATTGGGATAGTGGATTTAAAACAGAGTTGAGGCAGAATTCACTTCCCTCAAAGAGCGGTGGATGCCGGGACATTGAGTAAATTTCAGGAGAAGATAGTCAGTCAGATGTTTTAGTTAGTAATGAGTTGAAGGGTTTTGGAAAATGGGCAGGAAAGTGGCATTGAGGCAGAGGTGTGATCAGCCACAACCCTATCAAATGGCAGACAAGACTTGAGGGGTTGACTGGCCTCCTCCTGCTCCTTGTTTTTAGGTTCACAAACATTTGATCCAGGGAGAATTAGCTGCTCTATATTTCTGGAGCATGTGCTTGTTCATCCTTAAATGGATCATCATTAACAAAATTGTTACCTAACAAATAAATGTACTCTTCAGTTGAGCCGATAGTTTCTTGAGACTAATCATATATTTTGGACGTTATGTAAATGGCTATTAAATACTACACGATAAGTCCTCACCGTTTATCCAGTTTGAGCGCCTCTCTTCTGCTGAACACTTTGTGCACACATCCTTTCCCACTTGGTTTCATTATCTCTGATTACACGTAGGAAAGATTTTGTGGCAGTGAATCTACCTAAGGGCATCACAGATATTCTTGTGAACATGACCACAACGTGTACTGCACTGATAAAGGGGTGGATTTGCCATCTATTTTCCAAGTGACAAGATCATTGTTCAGTTCTCGTCTCCATGCATCCTGGTTATGGGGAGTCGGTGGATCAGTTGGTAACACTGAGTCACCAAGTTCAAGTCCCACTCCTGAGCTGGAGTATAAAACTTCAAGGCTGACGCTCCAGTGAGATGTTGAGGGAGCATTTCATTGTGGAGGTGCCCTCCTTTTAAGACGAGTGGTTAAACTAAGGCCCAATGCCTGCCTCTGTCAGCGAATGTAAAAGACCCCAAGGCACAATTGTGATAAAGAGTGAGGGTGTTCTTTCTGATGTACAAGCCAACACTGATTCCTCAAT
Organism: Stegostoma tigrinum; assembly: GCF_030684315.1. Classification (NCBI taxonomy): domain Eukaryota; kingdom Metazoa; phylum Chordata; class Chondrichthyes; order Orectolobiformes; family Stegostomatidae; genus Stegostoma; species Stegostoma tigrinum. Next base: position 2,921,014 of record NC_081374.1, read on the forward strand.
CGGCATCACCCAAAGAAAATATCTGGTTATTGGATTACTGTTTGCGGGAGTTTGCTGTGCACAAACGAGCGGCTGTACTTCCTGTGTTACAACATTAGCTACCCTTCAAATGTGTGTTATTGACTGTAAGCACTGTGTGTACAGGGAAAGTACTTAAAATTCGCTTTCTCCCTCTCCTTTTTTTTGCTCTCCCGCAACCATGCTTGGAGCACTGTGCATAGATCTGGTTCCCATTGTACAAATGTAAAGTCCTGAAGAAAACATTTTCAAAATGAGACAGGAATTTAGAAACTCAGCCTTTCAGGAAAGAATGACCAGCCTAGACCTCTGTTCAGTTTAAAGGGATGGTGATGGTCCACAAGGTTCCTCATGGTAGACTGGTTAGCAAGGTTTGATCACGGGGAGAACTAGCCATTTGGATACAGAACTGTCTCAAAGGTAGAGACAGAGGGCAATGCTGGAGGGTTGCTTTTCAGACTGGAGGCCTGTGGCCGGCTGTAAGAATCAGTGCTGGGTCCACCACTTTTTGTCATTTTATATAGATAATTTGGATGTGAATATAGAAGGTAAAGTTAGTAAGTTTGCAGATTACACTAAAATTGGGGGTGTAGTGGACAGTGAAGAAGGTTACTGCCCAGAGTACAATAGGATCTTGATCAGAAGGGGCCAATGGGCCAAGGAGTAGCAAATGGAGTTTAATTTTAGATAAATGTAAGGTGCTGCGTTTTGAAAAGACATTTCAGTCCTGCCCTGATCTGCTTAATGGTAAGGTCCTGGGAAATGTTCCTGAACAAAGGGACCTTGAGTGCAGCTTCATGGTTCCTTGAAAGTGGAGTCGCAGGTGGATAGGATAGTGAAGATGTTGTTTGGTACGCTTGCCTGCCTTGGTCAGTGCACTGAATATCGGAGGTGAGAAGTCATGTTGGGGTTGTACAGGACATTGGTTAGGCCACTTTTGGGGTATTGCACGCAATTCTGGTCTCCCTGCTATAGGAAGGATGTTGTGAAACTTGAAAGGGTTCAGAAAAGATTTACAAGGATGTTGCCAGGGTTGAAGGGTTTGAGCTACAGGGAGAAGCTGAATAGTCTGGGGCTATTTTCCCTGGAGCGTTGGAGGCTGAGGGGTGAACTTATAGAGGTTTATAAAATCATGAGGGGCATTGATAGGGCAAATAGACAACCCAGGGTAGGGGAGTCCTAATCTAGAAGGCATAGGTTTCATGTGAGAGGGGAAAGATATAATAGGGCCCTAAAGGGGTAAAGTTTTCACACAGAGGATGGTGCGTGTGTGGAATGAGCTACCAGAGGCAATGGTGGAGCTTCGTACAATTACAGCATGTAAACAGCGTCTAGATGTGTAGATAAATAGGAAGGGTTTAGAGGGATATGGGCCAAATGCTGGAAAATGGGACTGGAGCCATGAGGTCATGTTGCAGCTCCACAAAACTCTGGTGTGGCCACACTTGGAGTATTGCGTACAGTCCTTGTCGCTGCATTACAGGAAGGATGTGGAAGCATTGGAAAGGGTGCAGAGGAGATTTACTAGGATGTTCCCTGGTATGGAGGGGAAGGTCTTACGAGGAAAGGCTGAGGGACTTGAGGCTGTTTTTGTTAGAGAGAGGGTTAAGAGATGACCTAATAGAGACATACTAGATGATCAGAGGATTAGACAGGGTGAACAGTGAGAGTCTTTTTCCTCCGATGGTGATGGCTAATACGATGGGACGTAGCTTTAAATTGAGGGGTGATAGATATAGGACAGATGTCAGAGGTAGGCTCTTTACTCAGAGAGTAGTCAGGGCATGGAATGCCCTGCCTGCAACAGTAGTAGACTTGCCAACTTTAAGGGCAATTAAATGGTCATTGGATAAACATATGGATAATAATGGAATAGTGTAGGTTAGATGGGCTTCAGATTGGTTTCACAGGTCGGCGCAAAATCGAGGGCTGAAGGTCCTGTACTGCGCTGTAATGTTCTGTGTTCTATTTGTATAGGATATCTGGTTGGCATGGATGGATTGGACCGACAGGTCCTAGAGATGTACGGAAAGGAAATGAATTCTAAGTGGGTAACCTGATACAAGCCTTTAAAATTAAAAAAAACATTTAGTGGCGTCACCTTAGAGAATGTTTCCACTTGTTGGGACATCCGTACTAGGGACCACTTCCAAAAAAATAGTGGAATCCAATGGGAAGTTCAGGAGAATCTCTTTACCCAGAGAATTGAGAATGTGGAACTTGTTGCGGTTTATGTCGATGTATTTTAAGGTGAAAGTGGATAAACACTAGGAATAGAAAGTTGTGAAAAGGGGGGACTCTCGTGTGGAGCATAGAGTAGCTGGGCTGAATGTTTCTGTAAATTCTAAGCCATTCCTGTCCTTATTCGGTTTGTTGTGTGTCTGCAGGTTTTTGCTATATTTGCCTTTGCCACCTGTGGAGGTTACGCAGGGACTAGTGTGGCTTCTGTTAAGTGTCAAGATGGCCAGAAAGATCTGATCTCTGTCCATTTTGGTTATCCTTTCAGGTAAGTGCTACTGGACCAGTGCAGTTCAACCAAATCTCTTTGAAGTTTGCTGCATTGCTATCTTCATAATCCCTCCCTTCACCTCATGTTGTCTTTCTCCGAACAGTCGTAGATTCATTTTTTTTTTTAATTTTGAGCAAAGATCTGTAGCCCAGTTTGTGAGTTGACTTGCTTGTTACTGACTTGCTTGCTGAGCTGGCTTGTTTTCGTTCAGACGTTTCATCACCATGCAATATAACCGTGGTAGCCCAAGCCAAACGTACATGCACGGGAATTCCTAGACACATGGTTCTCAACCCGTAATGCCATCAGTAAACGTATAGAATTGGACCCCATATACAAAGCCATACAGATCAAACCCAGAAATGACACCACCCACTGTAACGGACTGGACAGTATAAATTCCGAGTGGAGTAGAATAACATCACTTCATCGGAGGCCTTGCTGATGACGTTACCTAGCAGGGCCGCGAAACATCTGAACGAAAACAAGCCAGTTTAGTGAGCAAGTGAACAACCTCATAGACTCCCCACAGTGTGGAAACAGGACGTTTGGCCCAACAAGTCCACGGCAGCCCTCCAAAGTGCATCCCACCCAGAATCGCCTTTCTACCCTAACCCTGTAACCCCATATTTCCCATGGCTAATCCACCTACTCTACACATCCCTAGACACCATGAGCAATTTAACATGGACAATCCACTTAGCCTGCATATCTTCGGACTGTTGGAGGAAACCAGAACACCTGGAGGAAACCCACATAGACCTGGGGAGAATGTGCAAACTCTTCCAGTGTTGGGCACTGGTGTGTATCGAACCCAGGTCCCTGGTCCTGTGAGGCAGCAGTGCTAACCACTGAGCCAGCATACCTCCCCATTCTATCATCTTTCGCTGGGCCATTCCCTGCCTTTCCCACATCTTTGTACTTTCGGTGATAGAATCCCCAGTCTCTGCACATCCTATGATGCAACATCTCACTCCTGCCCTGCCTTGCTACATCGGCAGTCTCTTTTTGCAGGGATTATCACCTATACAGTGTTCCCAAGGGAATCCCAGGGGCTTGGGTCTAATCAGCTCAAGGTCCAGTTGGCAATGGTGGATGAGGGAGAAGAGGGGATGTGTGAGCGACCAGTATTATCAATAAAACACACATTTTGCCCTTAATAGGCTTTGCATGTAAATTAATCAACTGGAGAACATGGGTGGTTTGCTGGTGATTTGGTAGTGGTAGAAAAAGAAGCATTCACTTATGTAAGAGCATGTTTGGATATGAGAGGAAAAAACTACACACCCTAAGTGGTTAGCGAGTTTTGAGAAGATTTGTAGCTCAGGTTGAGGTTCTGGATGTGAGTTTTCTCACTGAGCTGGATGGTTCGTTTTCAGACGTTTCGTTAGGTAACATCATCAGTGAGCCTCCGACGAAGCGCCGGTGTTATGTCCTGCTTTCTATTTATCTGGTTAGGTATCCTTGAGTTGGTGATGTCATTTCCTGTTCTTTTTCTCAGGGGATGGTAGATTGATTTGGAGCCAATGTGTTTGTTGATGGAGTTCCGGTTGGAATGCCATGCTTCTAGGAATTCTCGTGCGTGTCTCTGTTTGGCTTGTCCTAGGATGGATGCGTTGTCCCAATCAAAGTGGTGTCCTTCCTCATCTGTATGTAAGGATACGAGTGATAGTGGGTCATGTCGACATGACCTACTATCACTCGTATCCGTACATACATACATTGGGACAACGCATCCATCCTAGGACAAGCCAAACAGAGACACGCACGAGAATTCCTAGAAGCATGGCATTCCAACCGGAACTCCATCAACAAACACATTGGCTCCAAATCAATCTACCATCCCCTGAGAAAAAGAACAGGAAATGACATCACCAACCCAAGGATACCTAACCAGATAAATAGAAAGCGGGACATAACACCGGCGCTTCGTCGGAGGCTCACTGATGATGTTATCTAACGAAACGTCTGAAAACGAACCATCCAGCTCAGCGAGAGAACTCTCATCCAGAACCCTAAGTGGTTCATTATGTTGTTTGATGGATGGGACCCAAGACTGCAGCACTCCCTCAGTTCTGCACTGCAAGAATGTCGGCCTGGACTTTGTGCTCAAGTCTATGGAGTGGGACTTGAATTTATGTGGGATTGTTGTCACGGAGCCAAGCTGGTATGGTTTGGAATTAGTGTTACATGTTATAGTGATTATGGAATTTATTTGTAGTTACCTCGTGACCTGGGGTCAATTAGTTCCACTAACAGCTGGTTCTTAATAGCAGTGGGTTCAGTTCCATTATCATGAAGGACACTCCTCCTCAACCTCTCCCCTCACCAGAGGTGAGAGAACCCTCCAGTTAAACCATGAACCATTGTCTTGCTCTTGCTCTCGAATGAGACAGCAGCCCTCTGGTTCAGTAGGACTATGGTGACTTTACCTGCAAGGACCGGGGGCGGTAGGTACTGTTATCTGTTCACCAGATCTGCATTTTATCTCGAATGACACAAAATTGATTCGTGCCAAGAGGCCATTTGGCTCCACCTGGGTAACCATCAACTCTCTTTTTCCAACATATCATTCTATTCCTCTTTCCCTTATATTTTCACCTTAACCTGCTCCCTGTGGCATTGTTTTACATGTCCTCACAACTCTCTGTGCCCCAACAATAGTTTGAGTATTTTGGTGACTCTCTCCCATTTCTGGCCCTGAATTTTGGTCTCCTGTTTTCTTCATTTTCATGATATTTATGAAGTCTCCCCTCACTCTCTCTAGAGAAAAAGAGCCTTAACTTGTTTACTTTTCTCAATAGGGAGAGTCAGTCAGTTCTGATGCTAGCCTCACTGTTCTAACATCACTGCGATCTTGTCTTCTAGGTTAAACCAGATTACTTACAAAGCACTGACCTGCAAGAATGATACTAGTTATGAGACCCTGAATCTCCTTGGAGATTTTTCCTCACCACCGGAATTCTTTGTTACAATTGGAGTGTTTACGTTCCTATACTGTACAGCCGCTCTGGTCATCTATGTGGGATATCAGAGTCTCTATCAGCAGAACAAGTATCTGCCAATAGCTGTAAGTGGCTTGACTTGATGCTGTCCATGTGAACTGGTGGAAGGAGATGGTTAATCAAGCTGTCCCAAAGTTTGCAATTGTTACATTGCCGCTAATTTCTCCTTGTATTGTAAAAACAGGAACCTTTAGCTTCTGAGCATTAAGGAATTATGAATCAGGTTTGGATGGAATTAATGAATTGAAACTTACCTGAAAACCTTGGTTAGCTTAATCAATTCAAAAACATTCCATTGGTCTTGGCTACAAAAAGCTGAATCCATTGTTAAAGACTTCAGGTGTAAATGAAGAAAAGTTGATTTAGAATCGGGCATTGGTACAGAATGGTGCAGACTGCAGCTTTCAATTGACAAAATAGTAATAATTTGTAGCAGGTGGAGAAGAGTTTGAGGGGGAGTTGACAGATAAACAACCTGCCAAAATTTATTAATGAGGAATTATTCCATTAGATTCTTGTATGCGTTGAATATTTGCAGAGAAGAAAAGTCTCAAACTATTAATCATTTTTTAAAAAGGGTAAAATAGAATCCTTAGGATAAACCCATAAGGTTTTGTTGTCAGAGTTAACAGTGTGAGGCTGGACGAACACAGCAGGCCAAGCTGCATCTCAGGAGCACAAAAGCTGACGTTTTGGGCCTAGACCCTTCATCAGAGAGGGGGATGGGGAGAGGGTTCTGAAATAAATAGGGTGAGAGGGGAGGGCGGACCGAAGATGGAGAGAAGAGGGGATAGGTCAGTCCGGGGAGGATGGACAGGTCAAGGAGGCGGGATGAGGTTGGTAGGTGGGAAATGGAGGTGTGGCTTGAGGTGGGAGGAGGGGATAGGTGAGAGGAAGAACAGGTTAGGGAGGCGGAGATGAGCTGGGTGGGTTTTGGGATGCAGTGGGGGGGAGGGGACGAGCTGGGCTGGTTCTGGGATGCGGTGGGGGGAGGGGAGATTTTGAAGCTTGTGAAGTCCACATTGATACCATTGGGCTGCAGGGTTTCCAAGCGGAATATGAGTTGCTGTTCCTGCAACCTTCAGGTGGCATCATTGTGGCACTGCAGGAGGCCCAGGATAGACATGTCATTTAAGGAATAGAAGGGGAACTTAAAATGGTTTGCAACTGGGAGGTGCAGTTGTTCATTGCGAACAGAGCGGAGGTGTTCTGCAAAGCGGTCCCCAATCCTCCGCTTGGTTTCCCCAATGTAGAGGAAGCCACACTGAGTACAGTGGATGCAGTATACCACATTGGCAGATGTGCAGGTGAACCTCTGCTTAATATGGAAAGTCATCTTGGGGCCTGGGATGGCGGTGAGGGAGGAGGTGTCGGGGGCAAGTGTAGCACTTCCTGCGGTTGCAGGGGAAGGTGCCGGGTGTGGTGGGGTTGGAGGGGAGTGTGGAGCGGACAAGGGAGTCATGGAGAGAGGGGTCTCTCCGGAAGGCAGACAAGGATGGGGATGGAAAAATGTCTTGGATGGTGGGGTTGGAAGGTTTTGTTGTCAGTAATGTTTTAAGAGTTGTGGTTAAAATATTGAATATTATTGATCCTGTTAATTCGTTAAGAGACTATTTGACATCAGAAACAGCAAACTATAACTCCTGGCCTACATATGGATCGGGATGTCTATCCATCCAGCCCCAGCAGCCCAGGAACCTGTTCCCATGTCATATTTCCCTTTCCTATTTGGATCATTTGCCTTGTTTTAATCTAGTGGCCCTGGACTTTTCAGGAAAGAGATTTTTATTTGCATTTCTCGAAGCCTCATCATTGGATAAATCCTAAACCAGAGCTTGAATACCTGTTAGAAAATTGAAATGTCTGGGGATGAATGGTTGTAGGAATCAGAACTCTATCTGTAGGTCTTTAATTGTATCAAATGGACCAATACAGCTTTTGGAAACAGTGCTCAGACAGCTCATACTTGACCTGTTTTATTACCATATCAATGTTGCTGAGACACACAGACTAGTGGGAAGATCATGTGCATTCTGGCCTTGCACGATTTTGTCTAACCTGGTTGTTACGAGAGTTTGTTAAACCAGAGTCTGTGAAATTGTACCACTGTTCTATCAGAGATAATGGGAACTGCAGATGCTGGAGAATCCAAGATAATAAAATGAGAGGCTGGATGAACACAGCAGGCCAAGCAGCATCTCAGGAGCACAAAGGCTGACGTTTCGGGCCTAGACCCTTCATCTCTGATTTGATCTATTGGTCATGGTTTTGTTCAGCCCTGTTTGACATTCATGTTGCGTGGTGCCCACGATGGAAAACTATTAGCGTTGTTTTGTTTGAGCTGAGCTTAAAATGGGCTGGAATGGTCCAGTGTTTCACAATCATCCTCGTTCTCCCCATGACTGCTCCCATTTACTGATGACTCTGTACTTGGGGTAGGGAATTAGGGGTAGAGGGCCTGTGAGAAATTGTCATGAGGTTTGGAGAAAATGGAAAACCACATGGATGGGCTCACCAGTGGCAGATATAGTTTACTGCATTGATGTGTAAAGTAGTTGATTTCAGAAGCAACAAGAAGGAAGGGAAAAGCCCAGTAAACTGAAACAGTGTGGAGTAGAAACTAGAGAATGTGCTGTTTAGACACATGGAACATTTTAATGGATGAGCATATAAAATGAGTCAGCATGAAGGCTTGGTATTGGTTTTAAGAAGGCAGAGATAAGAAAAGCAAGGAGGTAATGCTGAGATAACACAGTGAGAAGCCGGGTGAACACAGCAGGCCGAGCAGCATCGGAGGAGCAGGAAAGCTGACGTTTCAGGTCGGGACCCTTCTTCAGAAAGGTAATGCTGAATGTGTTTAACTCACTCCGGTTGCAACTGAAATTTTTAAATAAGGTGCCATTTTGGCTAAACTGCTATCAGAAGACCACTGAAGCAGTGGATAGGTACAATATAGAATCACTGGGATGGCATGAGGAGTTTGCAAGAGGCTTGAAGTTGAGTTTTTTTTAGTTGACAAGTCTGTTTAAAATCTTTATTTACGTCATTACGATTGTAATGACAGAACAAGTTGCATAAACTGTAACAATTTAGAAATAGGTGACTACTGTCTGAAAGAAATAATATTGGCCACGAGGTGAGGTGGCACTCCACCCCCATCGTGTTCCATGTTGTCTCTATACTTAAGAAACTCTGTTCAAAACTTTCTCACTATCCTGAGATTATTCGACACAGAGGAATCTTAGCCTCCAAGTTTAGGGCCCAGTGACATTGAGCTAGTTCTGAGGGTGGATCCCCCATGATGTTTAAAAACAAAGTGACTCGACATGCAGGAGCGGGGTGTTATTAGCGAGTTTTGAGAAGATTTGTAGCTCAGGTTGAGGTTCTGGATGTGAGTTTGCTCACTGAGCTAGAAGGTTAGTTTTCAGACGTTTCATCACCATTCTAGGTAACATCATCAGTGAGCCTCCGACAAAGCTTCGTCGGAGGCTCACTGATGATGTTACCTAGAATGGTGACGAAACATCTGGAAACTAACCTTCCAGCTCAGCGAGCAAACTCACATCCAGGGGTGTTATTGTTAGGATATGTATGAATTACTGAGATATGATGTGGGGATGCCAATGTTGGACTCGGGTGGCCAAAATCAGAAGTCATACAAAGTGACTTCATCTGACCAGGAAGCAGTGCTTTAAAAGCTTGTGATTTTAAATAAACCTGTCAGACTATAGTTGGTGCTAATAAACATGGAGGTGGATAAACACAGCAAGTGAGACAGCATCTGAGGGACAGGAAAGTCAACGTTTTGGGCTGAAACCCTTTGCCAGGTTTTCTGATGCTGCCTGGCCTGCTGTGTTTGGCCAGACCCATGTTTATTGATTCAGGCTTCCAGCATCTTGTCCTTGCTGTTTGAGTCGTGTGACTTCTGACTTCCTGAGAGATGGAAAGGGAAGCAGGTTACTGCTTTTTGTAATGATAATGTGGAGGGGCAGGCAGGCGCTGTGCTGAGTTCTCCAGTGTATAACACAAGGGGACCTGTTTCCTTTTATTTTGGGCAGTGACTTCTAAAATGCACCAATCTCCACTTTACTTCCTCTGCCAGTTACTGTTTAAGTCTGTACCGCCCTGCTTACCAATCTTGCTGTCATTGGAAACCATTTCTCCTTACTTACCCAATCTGAGATTTGTGTTCTCTGTAGTCAAACTGAATACCTGCTGATCAAATATGGCTGAGGGTCAGTGGATGAATGGGAACACTTGGGGAATCTGCAGATTCAATTTGATCAGAATTTGTTCCTTGTACTGACATTTCTCCTTCTCTCTCAGGATTTTGTAGTGACTGCACTTTTTGCTTTCCTGTGGCTGGTCTCGTCCTCCGCTTGGGCACAAGGTCTGTCTGATGTCAAAAATGCAACAAAGCCAACTGCTATCATCCACCCTATCAGTGCATGCCAGGGGAAAACTGTTGTGTGTACACCAGGTGCTGTGCCACCCATGGGACGTCTCAATGCATCAGTGGTAAGTATAGGGTTATGGAATTGAGGCCCTGAGAATAGTCTGACCTTGGTACTAAATTATATTTTTACAACCAAGCTCGTCTTACACCCCCCGCCCCTGGCTGGTCCTCTGGACATTCTCTATTGTGTTTTTAATTACTTGTGGCTGTTGAAGAGCATAGACGTGGGGCCTAGGTTTAACATCTCATCCAATAGAGCAGCGATTCTGACAGTGCAGCACTCCCTCAATACTGCTCTGAAATATCAGCCCAGAATGTCCAATTAAATCTCTGGAACCTGCTGAACTGGTTGTTACAATCCAGTTTTCATCTGGTACCTGTTTGTACTGGCAGTGACATGGTCCTATTGGGTGGACAGACACAACATCAGCAGGAGGGTCCCATTGGGCACGTTCACTGTTCCTTAATCAGGAGCACTCGTTACACCTTCATGAGCTGAATTTCAAGCAACCTTCTTCTGCCTATCCTGATGCTGTACATGGTCAGAATATGACATTCAAGATAAATTGGATGCTTTAGAGATATTTACAAATGAAATAATTACATCAAACCAAAATAAACAATGCAGACTGGTAAATCACTTGACTTGCTGAAAGATGATTAATCTTTGTTTATGTTTCACTGACAGAAATCAATGTTTGTGGAGTCCTCTTTCTTCACAAAATTGAAACTCTGACTTATCATCATCCAGCGCAGAAACCGACCCTTTGGTTCAGCCAATCCATGCTGAACATAATCCCAAACTGAACTAGTCTCCCCCACCTGCTCCTGGCCCATATCTCTCTGAACCTTTCCTATGCATGTACGTATGTCAGTGTCTTTTTAACTATTGTAATTGTACTCACATCCACCACTTCCCAGGAAGTCCTGTCACCCATTAAAAGTGCCCTCATCTCTGTGTTTTTCAAGAATTTTGTGCCATCTGTTAATAACTGTTTCTGTAAGTGTTTGTTTAGATCTGACCCATCAATGCTGCCATTCCATGATAAGCTAATGTTAACATCAGTGAATGCCAACTGCCTCACTCAACTAGTAACTCCAAACAGTTAGGTTAAAAAAAGGAACTTGCTTTTTTGGTTACACTTCTTGTGACCTCAGGTTATCAATAAGTGAATTACAGCAAATGAAGAACTTGTTTTTTTCCCCTGAAGGCTCATCAGAGTTGTAGAAACTGTGGCAGTCAATTTGTTCAGAGCAAAGTCCCATAAAATGTAATGAAACAAATATTTGACAATATTGATTTGAGGGATAAATTTTAGCTAGAGCACTCGAGTATCTTTAAATGTTTCTATTGGGTCTTTTATCCTGACTGGAGAGGGTGAATGGAGCCTCCATTTCAAAATCCCATTGAAAGCCTGCTTCCTCTGATAGTGCTGTACTCTCTCAGCACTGAGCCATTCACCTTGAGTTCTCATTGATGCACATGATTTCCAGATGACCTGGTATTCTCTGAATTAATCTAAACTGAAACTGTGTCCTTCTTAACGCACACAATATAGATACAAATCAAATTTTAATGTTATCCATCATCTGTCTACTGTATACCCCAAGTTTCCTGATACTTCCTGAACCTTCATGAGAGCTCCTTCCTTCCCTCCTTTTCATCTCTGCTAGCAGGAGGTCCTGCCCTTGATGACGCACAGACTATACTCATACACTGTTACCTTGCTAAAGAGATGAATTCATGTGTAGGTCATTCTGGACATCAGACCCCAGCAGCTCTACAATCTCACCCTTTATTGTGACAGCTTGACACCTTGCTGACAAATTCTGCTTCTGTTGAAGTAAATAATCCATGTTATCTAGATAGCACTGGTTATAAATGAGGCTTACACTGACCACAGTGTTTGTTTGAAAATGGCCAGTTAATTTTCTTGCTTTTTTTTTTGCAGATATTTGGTTTCATGAACTTCATCTTGTGGTCGGGTAACAGCTGGTTTGCGTTTAAGGAAACTTCTTGGCACAAAGCCACCAACCCACAGGATGTAGCTGAGCAGGGCACCAATGTGGAACGCTAGAGTTATCTGCCTGACTCTCCCTATTCACCCCAACCCACTCCCTCTCTCTCTCTCTCTCTCTCTCTCTCTCTCTCTCTCTCTCTCTCTCTCTCTCTCTCTCTCTCTCTCTCTCTCTCTCTCTCTCTCTTTCTTTCTCTTTCTGCCACATTTTTTTTAATCCTACTGTTCCACATCACTGTTGTGAACTCCAAACCCCACCCCCAACCAATTCCTGTTGATGATTATCTTCCCCCACCCCCCCACCCCAGATTCTGTTCCTGTTGATCTTGATCAATTGCTGATGCCCTGGGATAGATCCGGGGAGAACACTGTCCCTCCGATGGCCTAACTTGATAGACCTAAATGACTTGGACACTTCCAATCCACAATCCAGTCTGATGCTTGGATTGTCCCCGAGTCGAACGTGCCCATTAGGGCCGTGCAGAGATTGGGGGGTGCCTGTGGAAATCACTACATAGCTGCAGGGGGTGGAAGTGGGAGGGGGTTCCCATGGGTCAGTGACCATGAATGAACACAAACTCAATGCTGACAAATGGTACTTAGATTTTGAGCAGCCTCCTCCTCCTTTCTCTGCTCCCCCCCCCCACCCAGCACTGACACACATGATTTATTTGCTTCTTTTAATGTTCATTTTGTGCCCACGGTGAGCTTGCATCCTGTGATAAGCTTTAACTTGTGGTAAGGTCAGAACAACAATGGTGGCTATTGAGGGGAGCCTTCTATACTTTGTCACTGGTTACACGTTCTGGGTGATTGGGGCTCAGGTAAACACTGGAAAGGGAGGCCTTCCAGACCTCACAGAGACTTTGTGGCCCATTGCACACCCTGGGAAAGCTGTGCTGAGTGACATGGTCACTTTCACACTGCCCCCGCCCAACCCCCACCAAACCCGCCGTTCGCAGTGTGGACATTGTCACAGTTCATTGGTATGATCTGAGAGTTGGTGGGAGGGGAGGGAGACTTGTACAGTGTGGTAGCAGGGGTCTCTCCCTCCCTCTCCCAGACTGTAGCTCTCATAACTCAGTCTTAACTCTACAGGGGCTCCCTTGGGGGGGGGGGTCTCCCTCCCCAGCCACTGCCTCAGATTTCAGTTTCTGGCCCCAGTGGGGCCCTGTCACTTTGGGAAGCCTTGCATTCGAGTGCGTTCTTCTGTCAGCCTCTCACGTGTGTTAAGACATTTCCGATTCTGAACCCTGCCTTTCTTATTTGCTTCCTGCCAATATGCAGTTGAACTGTGAATGGCTTTTGCCCATATTTCCGGACAAACACGGCACCAGCTTCCTCTGAACAATGCCTTTTGCTCAGTAAAAAGTGGTGAAAGTGCGAGGGGTTCTTTCCATGTAGTAAAACCCTCCCCCTCCTCACTCCAAACTGGTTCCTGGATAGATTCAACTGGTGCTACTTTTTTGATGTCTAAGGGAAGATTTTTGGTTTATCCAATGCAGAAAAATCCTTTTGGAAGGCGAAGCTTATGGATGCACGGGTTCGGGGGCTGGGCTCTGTGAGGTGCTCCATTTTACAATGACCTGTTAGCATCCAGCCTTCACTTTGTCCAATTGTGTAAACCTCGAACTCTGTCTCCAGTAATTGCTACTGAGTGGGGAGAGCTCAGACAACAGCTCTGAGCACACAGCCTCATTTAAACCCGGGAGCCTTGAAACATTGTAAGCTTGGAGGGGGGGGGGGGGGGGGTGGTGGGAGGGAGGGTGGAGTTCCACGTGTGGACCATGAGCACCTGCCTGGGTGCAATTGTGTCCTGAGTTCAGGTACACTGTTACCGTCTGCCCTGAGGGTGAGGAAATGGGGCTATTTTGGCAGGGTGTAGCACCCACTGGGTGAGGGTACACTTGAATTAAAAGGTTTATTTGCACTCTCTCAAGAGCCAGTTAGCTGCTTGCTGCTTCACTCCAGACACTGGCTTTGGAATCTATAAATGTTTCCTATTTTGGACATTGAGCTGGTTTACAAAACACTTGTGTTTTTTTTAAATAAAACATGAATCCAAGCTGTGAGCAGGAAGGGGGAGGGAGAGGCCCGCACACACTTTGCAATAAGTGTTGAGCTTGACATCAGTAGTTAAATATCAGTAAAGAACTTCCTGCAGTTTTGATAGACTGTGACCTTAAACATATAGAGATGTAACCCTGCGGTGGCTTGAAATTTTTTGAGTGAAATAAAGCCATATAATGTCTGTATCCATTGCCTGAAGAGTCCTCTCGTCTTGGTATTAGCTTTTTCTCTGTGGATGCTGCCTGACCTGCTGTCGTCTCTAGCACTTCTTCCTTCATTTTCAGTGCAGATTCCAGCATCTGCTGTAACTTGCTCCTATATTGTCTGAGCCAGCACAGGGAGAGTGAGGCATGTGGATGAAGTTTGAAGCAACTTTCAATCAGTTGGGACAAGCCAGTCACCAGCTGAGGGGCAGATTCTGCCTCCCCGCCATGGCCCAGCAAGTTTTCCGGAGCTGGATGTCACTTTTTATAAGAAAGATATAAGGAGCCTGAATGCTGTCATGGCCTAAGTATAGAGCTAAGGTGAGAGCAAATTGCTCCAAAACATGTCTCAAACTAATTTAAAGTTCCATCCCAAAGAACAGTTTCAGCAGGAGTAGATATTTCTAGTGTCAGATAAGCAAGAATTTTCTCTGGATTTATTTTGGAAAAAACTGGAGCCACTGTCTTTATTTCAGTTTCGTTCTCAAAAACTCTCCACTTGGCACCAACTCCTCCACCCCATCCTCTTGCAACTGTTCAAACTCCGGCCCAACCCCGTCCCCTCTGCTGACGCATGTCCTATCTGTCACCAAGTTTGTGGACTCCTCTATGTGTCCAAACAAGGAATAGGAATTGGCCGATCAACGCCTCAAGCCTCCTATTGCTATTGTACAAGTTAATGGCTATAGCCCTCAAATTCACATTATAACGAGTATTCCATATTTCTTGTATCTTTGGTCCCCTGGTATGGTTACTAGAAGGGGTTCTGTAGACCATTCCCATTAGTGACTTTTTTCTCTTCCTTATCTTCAGACCCCCCCCCACCAACCGCTTCCACATCTTGATCATCTGAACAAGGGGCATCCCCTCACAATTGCACGATTCTCATCTTTGATTAACAGTGCTACCCCTTTTTCTTCAAAGTCATATTCCTGAGTATTTTCCCCTTCCTCCCATTCTCTGGCCCCAGTTTTCCTCTCTTACCTTGTCTGTATACTTTGACAACGTATTTCCACATTTATCACACGCCTTCATTTTACAGTTTAAAACCATTTTCTGTAGTTATGTGGCTCATAAGAACAGGTGCTGGCACAGTTCAGATGTAGCGTGTGCCCATGGTATAGATCCCATGTTTCTCAGGACTGATACCGGTGGGCCATGAGCTGGACCCACCACCAGCCTTTGAGCCGTATTCATCACTTGTAGCTGATTCACACTGTGTCCCCTTGCACCTAGCCCAGGTAATAATCCAGAGTCTGTGACCTTTCAGAGATAATGGGAACTGCAGATGCTGGAGATTCCAAGATAATAAAATGTGAGGCTGGATGAACACAGCAGGCCAAGCAGGTGCTCCTGAGATGCTGCTTGGCCTGCTGTGTTCATCCAGCCTCACATTTTATTATCTGTGACCTTTCAGGTTTGTTTTTAAATTGGGTGCCAAGCCCCTTGCAGTAATGTCAGCGTTGAAGACTTAAAGTAGGGAGAGTGTCCAGCCCATCATTTTCCCACTCACCCCAAGCGCTCTGTAAAATGGGTATGGAGAATGCAGCTTGCCCACCGTTTGTAAATTAGTGAATAGAGTTAAGGTCTCCAGCCTGGGCAACTGCTGGGGAAGATTGTGGGCAGATTGGAGGATCCTTTTGGATCTGCTCTGGGTCTGGCCTGGCTAGCATTAACAGGTCCATTGCAGCGGGCTGTGGGGTGGGGGGGGGATCATCTCTGCTGACTGCTGCCCCTCTTCCACAGAGACGGAGCACTGGGTATCCACCAATGCTGTTCATGCCTTTACAGAAAAATGGCCACTGCAGGGCCTTAGCCCTCCCTCCAACTCCATTTTTGATTGGTCCTCTCCCTCTCCTCCTGGCCACCCCTCACTTTTTAATGTTAGCATTGCTTTTAATGGGCTTTGCTCATAAATATTCAATTGGCCACATGAATGATTTTTTTTTCTAGTGGTGGAAAAAAGATATAATTGTTTTTGAAAAGTCTGTTATTTTAAGGTGGGAAGGATGTTCAGTTGTGAGCAGTAGCACTTCTGCGTGAAGAAAATAAGGATCTACAGTGTGCGGAGAAAAAAGGCGTTTAGGCCAGTTGAGCCTGCGCAGTTTATGAACAAACACCTGACTATTTTGATACCATTTTCCTGCATTTAGCCATTCCCTGGTAATCTCACGGCACTGTAAGTAGACATTCTGAATACTACTTCAATGTGATGATGAGGGGGTTCTGCCCCTCCCATTCACAGGCAGTGAGTTCCAGATTCCCATCACCCTCTGGGTGCAAAGTGTTTTCCTCACATCCTCTCTTAAACCCCCCTGCTCCTTAAATCTGTTTACCCTTCACCAAGGGGAAAAGGTTCTGCCTATCTACCCTACCCGTCGATCTTCAAAATTATGTTCTCCCTCAGTCTCCTCTAGTCTATCCAATCTCTCTTTGAATGTAAAACACTCCAGTCACTGCTGACAGTGTGAATCAGCTACAAGTGATGAACATGGCTCAAAGGCTGGTGTTGGGTCCAGCTCATGGCCCACCGGTATCAGTCCTGAGAAACATGGGATCTGTACCATGGGCACACGCTACATCTGAACTGTACCAGCACCTGTCCTTATGAGCCACATAACTACAGAAAATGTTTTTAAACTGTAAAATGAAGGCGTGTGATAAATGTGGAAATACTTTGACAAAGTATACAGACAACATTCTGGTAAATCTATTCTACACCTTCTCTACTGCAACACATTCCTCCTAGAACATGGATTCCAGAACGGCACATGATACTCTACCTGTGGCCTAAATAACTGGGATGATTAAAATGTGAGGCTGGATGAACACAGCAGCCCAAGCAGCATCTCAGGAGCACAAAAGCTGACGTTTCAGGCCTAGACCCTTCATCAGAGGCCTAAATAACTGTGTACGCTTCCAGGATAACCTCCCTGCTCTTAAACTCTTTACCTGAGCTAATGAGGGCAATTATCCACTTCACCTACCTGCCCCACTACCTTAACATGGACACATGCGCCAAGGTTCCTCTGATCACCGGTATTCTCAGGCTCCTACCATCCATGGTGTATTCCCTTGTTTGTCCTGCCCAAATGCATCACCTCACATTTTTCTGGATTGATTTCTACTTGCTACTGATCAGCCCATCTGTAATGTAAGGCCATTCCCCTCACTATTTACCACTCCAGCAATTTTTGTATTATCTGTAAATTTACTGATCAACCCTTTAACATTCGAGTCTAAATTATTTACGTAAACCATAAACGGAAAGGGACTCCGTACTAATCCCTGCAGAGCTGCACCGGACACAAGTTTCCAGTCGGAAAACATCCCTCAGCTATCACCCTCTGCTTCCTGCCATTCAGCTACTTCTGCATCCATTTTGTCAGCTTTCCTCCGAATCTATGCACTTTGACAGCGAAGGTAAGTCTCCCGTTTTGGGACCTTATCAAAAGCCTGACTGAGGTCCAAGGTGACAATGACAGACGCGTTGCCCTCGTCTACACACCTGGTCACCACCTCTGGTCCTTCTGTTTCCTTTCTTTTTCTTTGTCTTCCCTCTTTGGTGGGTCTCAGCCTGGTCTCTCGTGGCAGGTCCCGGTCTGGAACCTTGGCTTGGCTTGTGAGTGGATCCTGCCCTGGCATATCCCTGAGGCTCTGGTGGGGGGAGATGGGTCGGATGGCAGTTCCAACAGCAGCAACAGTGGCTTCGAGCACATGATAAGTGGAGGACTCCTCAATGACTGTTGAACTTCAAACTTATTCGTTTATGTTCCAACCTTAAAGTATGAAAGACTTTAATGTAAACTATTATCCATTTCTTTATTTTTCTGAGGGCCACTACACCCAAAATATTAACTGATTCATTGCTTCACAGACAGTGCCTGAACGCTGAGCTTTTCCAGCAACTTCTGTTTTAAGTAATGTTGAACTTGTTAACTCTCATTTCTATTACTACTTTGTACCTAAACTTTTTTGTACCAAGGAATCTTGGCACTGAACATGATTGCTGCATGTGGCACATTATGCACTTTTTGTACTTGAGTACGTGGCAATAAAATCTGAATGTAAAAAATCAGGCTAATTAATGCATTACTTCTAGTTTCAGCTTTATTAATTCCATGTAACAGTCGCACAGTGGTTAGCGCCATGAGTTTGTTTTATACTAGTAAATACACGTTAGTTCCAGCCCTGTTAAGGTGCAGTTTAGTTGTTTCATTGAGATGATTTGTCTGCTGGCACGCCCTCTGCTGACAGTATCCAGTAGGTGCAGGCAACCTCTCTGGCTCCCCCTAACGGCGCGGAGCAGGAATATGGCGGGGCAGCGCGCCCTCTCGCGGCGGAGTGGTGGAAGTACTGGGGCGCTCCCTCTGGCGGCGGTGAGGTGGAAGTACTGGGGCGCTCCCTCTAGCGGCGGGGAGAAGGAAATGCCGGTGTTGCATGGGGAGAGGCGCGCCCCTAGCGGCGGGGAGGACTAGCTGCCGAGACCCGGCCTCGCCCCTCCCCCCGCACGCAGACGCGGTGAAGACGCAGCGTGGCGGGCGCGCGCGCGGTGATGGCGGCTCGGGAGCGCGCGGGGAGATGATGGCGGCCTCGGAGCGCAGGCTCCCGAGTCCCGAGGCGTTCGTGGGCCAGTCTTGGAGCAGCTGGATCGAGCGGGCGGAAGCGCTGCGGCTGTCGGACGGTGAGTGTGTTCGGTACACGGTGGGGGAGGCGCTCGTCCAGCTCGGGGAGGCTATGGGGCCTTTAACGGTTCAGCAGCGAGCGCCAGGGAAACGGTCTGAACGGACAACCTGCGGCCGGCCTCCTCCCGCCCAGAGGGCGGCGGGTCCTAGTGCCGCCGGCTCCCGGCACCGGGCGGCAGGGGGCTGGGCTTCCGCAGGGTCCTAGCGCCGGGCGGCGGAGAGCCGGGCTTCCGCAGGGTCCTAGCGCCGGGGCGCTGGGCTTCCGCAGGGTCCTAGCGCCGGGCGGCGGGGAGCCGGGCTTCCGCGGGGTCCTAGCGCCGGGGAGCCGGGCTTCCGCGGGGTCCTAGCGCCGGGGAGCCGGGCTTCCGCAGGGTCCTAGCGCCCGTCGGCGGGGAGCCGGGCTTCCGCAGGGTCATAGCGCCGGGCGACGGGGAGCCGGGCGTCCGCAGGGTCCTAGCGCCCGGCGGCGGGGAGCCGGGCGTCCGCAGTGTCCTAGCGCCCGGCGGCGGGGAGCCGGGCTTCCGCAGGGTCCTAGCGCCGGGGAGCCGGGCTTCCGCAGGGTCCTAGCGCCCGGCGGCGGGGAGCCGGGCTACCGCAGGGTCCTAGCGCCCGGCGGCGGGGAGCCGGGCTTCCGCAGGGTCCTAGCGCCCGGCGGCGCGGAGCCGGGCTTCCGCAGGGTCCTAGCGCCCGGCGGCGGGGAGCCGGGCTTCCGCAGGGTCCTAGCGCCCGGCGGCGGGGAGCCGGGCTTCCGCAGGGTCCTAGCGCCGGGGAGCCGGGCTACCGCAGGGTCCTAGCGCCCGGCGGCGGGGAGCCGGGCTTCCGCAGGGTCCTAGCGCCCGGCGGCGGGGAGCCGGGCTTCCGCAGGGTCCTAGCGCCCGGCGGCGGGGAGCCGGGCTTCCGCAGGGTCCTAGCGCCCGGCGGCGGGGAGCCGGGCTTCCGCAGGGTCCTAGCGCCCGGCGGCGGGGAGCCGGGCTTCCGCAGGGTCCTAGCGCCCGGCGGAAAAGGGCTGGACTTCCGTGGGATCCTAACACTGGGATGTTTAGGCTGTGCTATCGCGGGGACGTACAACTGGGTGGGTCAGGTTGGCCTTCATCAGGGTTCTTGTGATCACCATCTCACCTTTGTATCACACAACATGGAAACAGACCCTTCAGTCCAACTCATCTGCGCCGACCAGACATTCTGCTGTGATCTAGTCCCATTTGCCAGCATTTGGCCCATATCCCTCTAAACCGTTCTTATCCATATACCCATCCAAGTGCCTTTTAAATGTAATTGTACCAACCTCCACCACTTCCTCTGCAGCTTAATACATATACACAAGCACTGTGTGAAAAAAACTTGCCCATTAAGTCCCTTTCAAATCTTTCCCCTCTTGCCTTAAACCTATGTCGTCCAGTTTTGGATCTATTCAGCCTCTCCCTTTAGCTCAAACACTCTCAAGTTTAACAACATCCTTCCTATAGAAGGACAACCGGAATTGTACGCAGTATTCCAAAAGTGGCCTCACCAATATCCTGTACAGCCGCAACATGACATCCCAACTCCTATAATCAATGTTCTGATCAATGAAAGCAGGCGTGCCAAACTCTGCTTTCACCACCCTGTCTATCTGCGACGACTCTTTCATGGAATAATGCATGAGCACTCCTTGGTCTCTTTGGCAACACTCCCCAGAGCCCTGCCTTTAAGTGCATAAATCCTGCCGTTTCTGTCTTGCCAAAATGCAATATTTCACATTTATCTAAATTAAATTCCTCCTGCTGCTCCTCAGTCCGTTGGCCCAATTTGAAAAAAAAAATCATTCGTGGGATGAGGATGTTGATGGCCAGGCCAGCATATATTGCCCATCCCTAATCGCCCAGAGACCAGTTAAGAGTCAGCTACATTGCTGTGGGTCTGGAGTCACTTGAAGGCCGGATCGGGTAGGGAAGGGCATTAGTGGACCAGATGGGCTTTTCCTGACAGTCGACAATGGATTCAAGGTCATTGTTAGACTTTTAATTCCAGATATTTAATTAAAATTCCACCATTTGCTGTGGTGGGATTCGAACCTGGAACCCAGAACATTACCTGTGACTCCGGATTAACAGTTCAGTGATAATTCCACTTGGCCATTCCCTCCCCATTGGATCAAAATCCCTTTTGTAATCTTAGATAACCTTCTTTGCTGTCCACTACGCGACCAGTTTCAGTGTCTTGCACAAACTTACTAACCATGCTTCCTGAATTTTCATCCAAATTATTTCTATGTACGACAAACAGTAGTGGACCCAGCTCCAATTCTTGTGGAAGAGCACTGCTCACAGGCTTTCAGTCCAAAAATCAACCCTCCACCACCACCATCTGTCTGCTACTGCTAAGTCAATTTTGTATCCGATTGGCAAGCTCTCCCTGAGCTCCATGTGATCTAACTTTACTAATCAATCTACAATGTGGAACCTTGTCAAAGCTTTTACTGATGCCCAGGTAGACAATGTCAGCTGCTCTGTACCCATCCATCTTTTTGGTCATGTCTTCAAAAAACTCAAACAAGTTTGAGAAACTCGATTTCCCATGCACAAACCAAATAGTCTAGCCCACTCCTCCTTGGACCCTCCGTCACCAGTCCCTGCGCTGTGCCAGTGAAGAGGAACATGAGCTTGAGCAACAAAATTTTCAGTAATTTGACCTAACCAGACTTGATAACGATTTTAATAATATCAGACCGTACCCACAGCTCCTTTCCTCTTTGATACTGGTTGTCAGTGAAGATTCCTCCAGACTCATCTTTGATTTTTTTACTTCTCTCGTTATCATTCCACATTGCCTGACACCATTCTCCCTGTCTGTCTTACACCTTCCATTTTGTTCTTCACTCTGCTTTGCCTGCCGCTGCACTTTATTAAAAGTTGTTATGTCTCTAACATTTTTCAGTCACGGCAAAAGATGTGTCTAGAGGAAGTAAAGAAACATCACCACCAAAGGCTATATGAAAGAACAGAGGAGAGTGGTTATCATCTGAAATTATTGAACTCGATGTTGAGTCTGGAGGGGTGTACTGTGCCTCATTGGAAGATGAGATGCTGCTCCTTGGGCTTATACTGAGTTTCAGTGGAAATCAAATGTGGCTGAGGTCAGCGTGGGAATAGTGGCTCAGTTTGGGTGACTGATCCAAAGGCCCGGATGCACACGTAGAACAGTGGTTCCCAATCATCTCAGGAACATGGCACACTTCATTGAGACAAACAGTTCCACAGCGCACCTACTTTTTACAGCTGAGTTGCCCATGAACATAGAACATAGAACAATACAGCACAGAACAGGCCCTTCGGCCCTCGATGTTGCACCGACCTGTGAACTAATCTAAGCCCCTTCCCCTACACTATCCCATCGTTATCCATCTGCTTATCCAAGGACTGTTTAAATGCCCCTAATGTGGCTGTGTTAACAACATCATATTTACTTGTATTTATAATGATTATAGCAGCTAAAGAGAGATCTAAAGCAATGGATATTTCAAATCCATTGAAAAAAACACTGCCTTCCACTGAGAACACAGACACATTTTCAAAATCTGCTCAACTCACCTAATTCTAACTGTTGATGGCTATACATCTGTCCCTCACACCGTACTCCATTCAGAGGTCTGAATTTCACAGGTTTCACATTTGTAACAAAATTTTTAAAGCATATTTTTTATTAAATAATTAACATCGGATTGAGATTCAATGGATCAAATAAAAATGCAAGTAAATTGCAGTTTAGTAGGTTAGCTAGAAACCTGGGCTTTCTGGAGCATGCAAAGCCTTTCTGCCTGGGGAAGAGCACCTTCACCTGGTTTTGTTTTAATCAGTAACCAAAGAAATTATCGCCT
Source organism: Stegostoma tigrinum (assembly GCF_030684315.1). Taxonomy (NCBI): domain Eukaryota; kingdom Metazoa; phylum Chordata; class Chondrichthyes; order Orectolobiformes; family Stegostomatidae; genus Stegostoma; species Stegostoma tigrinum. The sequence goes on from NC_081374.1 coordinate 2,943,834, forward strand.
CATCTGTCTTTTACCCTTCGGGCGCCTGTATTTAGAATGTTCAGGTTTAAGGATCGAAAGACCAATACCTCGCTTTTATTTTGATGAATAATTTTCACAAGTTTTAGGAGTTGAAATTTTGTTTGGAAACGTCACTTTTTAAGATGAAATGAAGGTTTGTTATCTATTGATTTGCATTACCTTTGTAAAAACATTAACGACACACTTGGACAGACCGAGTATCCAGTATCCTGGGCCTTACTAATGGGGGCATTACAAGTTCAGCACCACTTCTATAAGACTTGTTAGACCTCGGTTATCACATTGGGGAACCTGTGCCATTCTCCCTCTGTACCTCTTAAGCAGCCCTCTCCAGCACTCAGCAAAGTTTCTTCTTTGTCACGGGCACCCGACAGGATTTTCCTATTGGTTTGGTTTTTAGTGTGCCATAACAGTGGCACCTCAGTAACACAATGTCACGCTGCTGCTAGTTACTGCTGGGGTACAGTACCGGTGGGGACAGGTCTGTCACTGTATAACACTGGGGTACAGTACCGGTGGGGACAGGGTCTGTCACTGTATAACACTGGGGTACAGTACCGGTGAGGACGGGTCTGTTGCTGTATAACACTGGGGTACAGTACCGGTGGGGACAGGTCTGTCACTGTATAACACTGGGGTACAGTACCGGTGGGGGACAGGTCTGCCACTGTATAACACTGGGGTACCGTACCGGGGGGGAACGGGTTTGTCGCTATATAACACTGGGGTACAGTACCGGTGGGGTCGGGATGGTCGCTGTATAACACTGGGGTACAGTACTGTTCGGGACAGGTCTTTTATCGCACGCTGCACGAATAATTAGAGGGGATGATTTATGCGTTTGAGACATTAACTATACAAGTCAAAGAATGTTTCCCTCAAGTGTGAACCCTGTTTCTGTGGGTGACCCAGCGTGAGTGTTGCCTGCATTGCTGTCTGTTACGTTAAAACCATCCAATAGAAGCTGAAAGGGGAAATAATGTATTTCCACCAGCTGCTGAAGCTGGTGGTTCAGGTTTGATCGCAGATGGCCTCCCCACAGAGACAACAGAAACATAGAACAGTAGAGCACAATTACAGGCCTTTTGGTCCAAGATGTTGTTGCCGACCTATTATCCTACTAAAATTAATCTGCCCTGCGTACCCTACATTTTACTATCATCCATGAGCCGATCCAAGAGTTGCTTAAAAGTCCCTAATGTATCTGATTGCACTACCACTACCGGCAGCACATTCCACACACCTGCCACACTCTGTGTAAGGAGCCTACCTCTGACATCTCCCGTACTCCTCCATCATCACCTTAAAATTATGTCCCCTCGTAATAACCATTTCCACCCTGGGAAAAAGTCTCTGGGTATCCACTCTATCTATGCCTCTCATTATATTGTACACCTTTATCAAGTCACTTCTCATCCTTCTTTGCTCCAATGAGAAAAGCCCTAGCTCCCTCAACCTTTCCTCGTAAGACCTGTTCTCCAGTCCAGGCAACATCCTGATAAATCTCCTCTGCACCTGCTCTAAAGCTTCCACATCTTTCCTATAATGAGGCAACCAGAACTGAACGCAATATTCCAAGTGTGGGCTAACCAGGGTTTTATAGAGTTTAAGCATAACCTTGTGACTGTTATGCTGAATTCCCCTGCTAATGAAAGCCAACACACCATATGCCTTCTTTACAACCCTATCAACTCAAACATGCTGCACCCTTTAGCTTCCTATTCAGATTGGCCCCAGGAGGTGAATGAGGGCAGCTGGGGATGATTCTGTTGCTGCGTTTAATTCATTCTCCTTTTGATCTCCTCCCTTTGACTATACTATATGAGGTAGACCTGGTGTGAACCAAGAGCAAAAACCTTTACGATAAAAAGCATTTGCTTTTAGCCAGGATTCAGTTTGTCATTTTGAGTTATAGAATCCCTGCCGTGCAGAAAGAGGCCATAAAGCCCATCAAGTCTGCACCACCCCTCTGAAGAGCATCCTACCCTAACCCCATGACCTTGCATTCCCCATCCACCCAACCTGTACATCTTTGGACAGTGGGAGGAACCCGGAGTACCTGGAGGAAACCTACACAGACACGGGGAGAATGTGCAAACTCCACACAGACAGTTACCTGAGCGTGGAATTGAACCTGGGTCCCTGGCGCTGTGAGGCAGCAGATGCTAACCACTGAGCCACCGTGCCAGTTCTAGCTGAGGTCACCACCTCTCAACCATCTGCCATTTGCCATTTCTCCACCTTTGATCACTGTGCCTTCAGCTGCCTGGATCCTGGATTATGTACTTCTTTCCATAAACCTCTTAGCACTTTCACCTCTCTCTGCTGTTTTAATATGTAATTCAGTCCTTACATTTTGTCTCATAGCTTTCTTGTGAAGTGCCTGGGGAAGATTTTATAAGGTAAACCAATGTTGTTATTGTAACAACATCAGTTGGGGAGGCCGTGGCCAGGTGGTCTTATCACTGGACTGTTAACCTAGAGATCCAGATAACGCTCTGGGCACCTGGGTTCAAATCTGGCCACGGCACATGGGGAGTTTGAATTCAACAATAATCTGGAATTAAGAATCTAATGATGTCGGGAAAACCCATCTGATTCACTAATGGCCTTTAGGGAAGGAAATTGCCATCCTTACCTGGTCTGGCCTACATGTGACTGCAGACACACAGTAAAGTGGTTGACTCTTAACAATTAGGGATGGGCAATAAATGCTGCCTGGCCAGTGATGCCCTCATCCTGTGAATGAATTTAAAAAAAAGTCCTCACCTCCGGAAACTTCAGTCTGACAGTCACTGTGCAGAGTTGAAGGAGTACAGCATTATTTTGAGATGAGATGTTACAGCAAATCCCACCTCTCTTTCTGGATGTATACAAAGACCTCATGGCACTGTTTTGAAGAGGAGGGAAGTTCTGCTCAGCTCCATGGCTTGCTAGACATTTATATCACAATCAAGCAGATTGTCTGGCCATCACTGTATTGCTGTTTGTGGGACCTTACTGTGTGCTATTTAACTGCTATGATCACACTTGTTAAAAAGTACTCCATTGGTTGTGAAGTATCTTGTGAAAGGCACGGTAGGAATGAAAATCCTTCTTCTTTCCACCCCTCCTCTTGGAATGTCCTGCCAACATTTCCTCTCAAATCTCCCACTTCAAGAATGACTGTTTGGGAAAGTGACACCTTCCTAACATTATCCTTGCAGCCTGGCTATTTGACCTCAGGAGGCTTCTCAGCCCAGACTGAACATGAGGGACTGGGAAAATGGGTTTAGAGGAGGGGAGCTGGTGCCTGTGGAGGATGGAAGTGAATTTCATGCACAGAGCTGTGTTCAGAAGCAGAAAGCAATTCTCCTTTTGCGCTTGAATCTGTTGTGGTCTGGTCAGTTGGTGATTGGGTTAGAATATTTATCTTAATAGTCTTCACGTAATAAGTGGGACAGGAGCTTGCAACAATTAGGGTTTTTGTCATTTCAATATTATATTTGATTTTCAAAATTCGGCTTTGCTGTGCGTTGGTAATTTTAACTTTGAAAAATGTTTCAGTTAACTGTTTCTGATTTGAGAAGCATATTTTCTGTATAAGTTGGCGTTAGGAGCGCACTAACACGTTACAAGCTGTGGAAAATATGGTCGGTAACCTAACCAGGATAGGAATCCAGAGATCACAATTAATTTGAGAAAGCTTTAGCAGCGTAAAGTTAAAGCCTTGAATTCCGGAGTTTGAAGTGAATATAGTTTTAGTCCTGCTGTACACAGTGCTGTACACTTACTGTGCAGGTCATGGCTCAGTTATAACTCTTGCCTCTGTTATAGGGTCATGAATTTAACACCTAAACGGATTGTTCATTGTGCTGAAGGGTTCAAACCCAGCATTCCCAGATTGTCAGCCAGGATTACATCATACCACATAATGGATTTATTAGCAAATCAAAGCCCATGAGCTTAAAGGGGCAGTGACAGCCTGGATACAAGATCGGCTAAGAGGCAGAAAGCAGGGAGTAATGTTTAACACTATTACAACCACTGCTGTTTTTGATTATGTACCTAAATCCAGGTCAGTATTGTATGGGGCGTAGTCTTGAAGCATGCAGTTGACCAGAAACACACAGAGGTGATTACACACAGACTGGAGGTGGATGCAAACTGGTGAAATGAGCAGACACATGGCAACTTTAGTTTAATGTGGCAAAGTGTGAAGTGATCCATTTTAGTGGGAAGAATGAGCAGAAGCAAGCTAAACTAAATAGTATAAATTGGCAGGGGGCGCAGCTGCGGCTGGATATATACAGATTTTCAAAGGTGACAAGACAGGTTGAGAGATTGTTTAAAAGCCTGTATGGTATTCTTGGCTTTGTAGACGCAAGAGGTAGTACAAAAGCAAGAAAGTTATATAAAAACTTGAAAACCACTGATTCAGCCTTAGTTGGAGTGAAGTGTCCAATTCTGGGCACAGACTTCAGGAAGGAAGTTAGAGGAGGTGCAGAAGAGATTTACTGGAACTGTACCAAGGACTCAGAACTCCAGTAATGCAGAGAGACTGAGGAAGATGGAGTTGTTCTCCTTAAATCAGAGTAAGTTAAGCAAAGATTTAAGAGGTTCTCTTAATTTTATGATGTTCGATAGAATAAACCCTAGAAAAAGATTAGTTAATGAACCAGGGCAAAGAGGTAAATATTTTCCAGAACAGAGAAGTAAGACTAATTAAAAGAGTTTTCAAAGAGTTAGCATGAGCATGATGGGTCAAATGGCCACCTCCTGTGCTGTGCAAATGCAAGATGAGCTTATAATTATACCAAAGGGGCTGGTGTGTTAGCAAGGAGATAGAGTTGATTGGTTTCTTTCACTGCACTACAGTTTTTTCGTTTGATTTGGGGAGATTGCTTTGAGTGTTGTGACTGAACATATTTTCTTTCACTTCTACAGAATCAGAGGACAGTGGCAAAGATGTGAGAAAGAAGATTGAAACAATGAGGCTCATTAGAGAAGGTAAGGTAGTGGGATGGATATGAAGGACTGAAAGCAGCCACAGTTACTTCGGTCTGAATGATTTGAAATTCCCAATATCACCAGGGCTGGGGAGTGCTCTGGAGTGTTTATGGGTTGGGGTTGGGAGATGCAGAATGCAGGTATGAAACAGGTATTGAGATCATATTTACCCCTTGCCTTACTCCCCTATTCCCAGCTTTCTTTGTGCAATTCCAACTTGTGTGCGCACACTAGCTAACTTCCTCTCTATTTCAGATATGCCGATCTTTGGTCATTGTCCAGCCCATGATGAGTTCTTCCTTGTGGTTTGTAACCAATGTGGACAAGTAGTTAAACCTCAGGCATTCCAGATGCACTCTGGTAAGTCACTTTGTGTCTTGGTATCTTTGGGTCTTTTTTTCCAAAGGAAACAAAAGTGGATTGGATACTGCTGGGAAATGCTGTCTTAAACTTATTCAGCTAGCACACAAACTCTTGAGATTGAGAAAGGTTACGTCAGCATCATCTTTGGACTCACTTTGCCTTTCAGCTACTGTTCCCTTGCTCTGGGAGTATACAATGCGGGCAGTGTAGAGTGAAGGGAGCTTTAGTCTGAATCTAATCCTGTGCTATGCCCATCCTGAGAGTGTTTGGTAGAGACACATTTGAGGGAGCTTTATTATATATCTAACTCCAAGCTGTCTCTGGCCTGGTGGTGTTTGATGGGGCAGTGTAGAGTAAGCTTTACACTGTATCTAAACCTTTGCTGTACATGCCCTATTAGCTTGAGTGCTGAAATTATTTAGCTCTCTGACTTTGACCGTATTCAAAAGTGATTTGAAAACATATTTTAATGCAAATGTGCAGAAACCTGGCTGGCAAAAGTCTCCAGCCTGGTGATAGATCCACTGAGGTAGAGCTTGTCTGTATCCAACACACTGTTAAAAAAATTCATTCACAGAACGTGGGTGTTGCTGGTTAGTCTGGCATTTATTGCGTATCCCTAACTACTCAGAGGGCAGTTAAGTGTTAGCCATGTTGCTGTGGTTCTGCAATGGCATGTAGACCAGACCAAGTAAGGATAACGCTTCCTTTCTGAAAGGACATTAGTGAACCGGATGGATTTTTACCAACTATCAACGGTTGATCTGTTCCAGATTTTTATTGAATTCAAATTCCACTATCTGCCATCAGGATTTGAACCTAGGTCCCCACAACAGTCCCAGGGTCCCTCGATTAGTAGTCTGGTAATAATACCACCAAGCCATCACATCACGCCCCCCTCTTCAGCCAAGAATGCATCCGTTATCCAGTTAGCAATGTCCAAACAACCAGAGAGGACCGAGAGCTCTGTGTATGCCAGGCTACTGTTGCAGTTTAACCAGTTATAGACTTGCCACCAGTCAATGCAGAGCATTGGTATTGAACCTGGTGCTTCTCTGTACTGTCAGCAAGACTTCCTACTTTCACAAGCACAAACAGAAATAGCTGGAGACACTCAGCAGGTCTGGCAGCATCTGTGGAGAAAGAAGGAAGTTGATGTTTTGAGTCACTGACCCTTCATCAGGATGCCTCCTTTCACCTCTGTGACATCACCCGTCTCCATCTTGGAGTTTTGAAGAGCCACACCAGATACAAAACATTATCTCTTCTTCTCTCTCCAAAGATGCTGCCAGACCTGCTGAATTTCTCCAGCTCATTCTGTATTTATTTCAAACTTCCAGCATCTACACAGTTTTGCTTTTGTTAATTTTAGTGTACCCGTGTGTAGCTGTTTGGGCCTTTTCCTGTTTTGGGATGCTATATAGATTCAAATTGTTGAAATGAGTGGCTTGTTCAGATGCTTCAGAGTTTGTTAAGCATTAACCATGCCAATATGGGACCACAGTCATATGTATTGACCGGGTTTCCTTACCTAAAGAGTATTGGTCCAATGGCTCCACATCGGTGGGAGGTGATGGCCTAGTGGTATTTTTGCTGGACTGTTAATCCAGAGACTCGGGTGATGTTCTGGGGACCCAGGTTCAAATCCTGCCATGGCAGATGGTGGAATTTGAATTCAATAAATACTTGGAATTAAGAATCTACTGATTACCGTGAATCCATTGTCAATTGCTGATAAAACGCATCTGATTTACTCATGTCCTTTAGGGAAGGAAACTGCCATCTTTACTTGCTCTCGCCTACGTGTGACTCCAGACCCACAACAATGTGATTGACTCTTAACTGCCCTTAGGGATGGGCAGTAAACGTTGTCTGACCAGCAATGCCATCATCCAATGAATGAATACAGAAAAAAATACTTTTACTGATACCAGCCTTTCAATTTCAGATACGTTATGAAATGATGACTTTTATTTCTGTAATGCCATTCAAAATGTCATGATAGCATATTACAGTCAATGAAGTGTGGCTTCTGTTGAAATGCAGAAAGTGCACAGCAAGCTCTCACAAACCCCAGTCAAATAAATGACCAAGTAATTTAGTTTTGTGATGGGATAAATGTTGACAAGGACAACAAAAGGAATACTCCTGCTCTTCTGGGATCTTTTATGCCCACCTAAGAGAGCTGATAGAGGTCTCTATTTGATGCCATATCTGAAAGATAGTACCTCGAATGGTGAGACAGTCCCCCAGCCTTGGGCCCTTCTGTCTAAGAGGTGAGAAGGTGCTACCACTGAGCCTAGCAACGGGAATAGCAGGATGTGAACACTGGTTCTTCAGATTGTATGTTGTGTGTTTGATATCAAGCCAAGGAATCTAAATAACTCGGACTATTTTCAGAGAGAAGACATGGGTCTCTGAGCAAACTGTCAGCACGAAGACCTCCTGCCTTGAATTCCCCAAACTCTATTGTCCTGCAGAAATCGCGATATAACAGTGTCCAAACTACTGTGACCGCTAACCATGGCACCAGTTCCTCCAAAGAGAAGCTACAGAGCCCTGGTAGCAAGGTGCTACAGTTAGACGTGCCTTCAAAGGGACCAAAAGAAAATCTCTGGTAATTTGATTATACTTTTGACTGTGATTATGTAGAGCGAGAGGAGAGAAATATCTTCATTCAAACTTAGAGAAGGATAGCAACTGCTCTACTCAGAAATAAATGATTTCAGCTCTGTGGAGAGATGGAGAAAGTTGGGGTTATTCCCCTTGGAGCAGAGAATGTTAAGGAGAGGTTTGTTGGAGGTATTGAGAATTATGAAGTATTGTGATGGACTAGACAGGGAGGGGAGCTCCTTCCAGCAGTAAAAGGGGTCGACAACCAGAGGACACAGGTTGAAGGTAATTGCCAGAAGATTAAGAGACCTTTTTCTTCCATGCAGCAATTTATGATTTGAAATGTGCTGTCTGGAAAGGCAGTAAAAGCAGATTTAATTTTCAAAAGGAAGATTAGATAAATACTTGAAACATGAGGACTAAGGGGAAGGAATAATAACATGGGAATAACAGGATAACTTATTCAAAGAGTCAGCACAGACACGCAACTGGTAGGATCTTGTGCTCAGCTCAATCAGCTCTTCTGGGCGTGAATCCCAAGACCGAGAGTTCCAGCTGGCTGTTTGACTGCAGGTAGCATCACACTTTAACCTGGTGTTGTTTGTACAAGCATTCAAGCAAGGTTCACTGGATCCTGATTTGGAGTGGGAATCCTGGTTGATTGTTTTCTTTCGCTCAAAGGGTGTTAATTTTAAAGTGGCAAATCAGCAGGTTTAAAAATGAACCCAGTATAGTTTTAGTTTTACTGCTTCACTCTCCTCGAGGATTCTTCATTTCTCGGGCACACTTTCATGGCTCGAGCTTGCTGTTTGGGAAATCGCACACGTGGTTCAACCTTCATGTAGGAGGAGGCAATAACAGCCTGATGGTTTGAAAGTGTAGGGCATCGCAGGCAGGCCAAGCCCTCGTACAGTCATAAAGTCATAGAGATGTACATCATGGAAACAGACTCTACTCCAACTCATCCATGCTGATCAGGTATCCTAAATTAATCTAGTCCCACTTGCCCCATATCCCCCTAAACCCTTCCTATTCATATACCCATCCAGATGTCTTTTAAATGTTGTAATTTTACCAGCCCCCACCACTTCCTCCAGCAGCTTATTCCATACACGCACCGCCCTCTGTGAGAAAAAGTTGTACCTTTGGTTCCTTTCAAATCTTTCCCCTCTCACCTTAAACCTATGCCTTTTAATCTTGCACTCCCCTACCCTGGGGGGAAAAAAAACTTGACTGTTCACCCTATCCATGCCCCTCGTGATTTTGTAAATCTTTGCCACAAAGTCCATTTGCTTTCTAGCTATGTTTGTTAATTGGCTGTCAGATGTTGACCCACAACCCACAGTCCTTAACTTTGAACCCAGTCCTAAATGTTGAACTTATGCCTTGAACCCTAAGCCAGCCTACAATTCTCACGGGGGAAGGCCAACGCTGTGTCCAAAATCTGAGTTGAGAATTAAACTTGACGAGTTGCTGGTCTGTCTAGTTTCACATTCATTATCTTTACTCAGTTAGCAATGGGGAGAGCTCTTGCTGTAGGTTCTGGAAGTCTCACTTGCCATTGGGCCTTCTCCTGGAAACTGAATGTGTGTGGACTATGAGTGAAGCAGTATTGAGTCCTATTGCAATGCTCCATTTGTCCAAATAACCTGTTAATCAGTCACTGCTGAAGCTCATGTGGGAGCAAGTTTGGATTGAACTGGATGCCTAGAATTTATTTATTAAACTTCATGTTTATCCTGCTGCAGCTTATTTGTTCCTGTGGTAAACCTGGAAAAGATCCCGACTCTCAGAAAGACGGACAGCTCCTGCATCAAGCTGAGCTCCAAGCTCCCAGCTGTTTCCTTGTCCCCACCCGATTCTACTTTGGCTCCCAGTAAACCCAGTCCAGTTCCCGGCCTTGATTCTGCAAAAAAGGCGATGGCAGCGAGCACAATCCTGAAGGTGGCCGATTCTCTACAGCCGTCTGCGGTAATTCAGAACGGTAAAGGGCAGCGGTCTCCTGTGCTGGAGGAGCCAACACTCAGTAACAGGAAAAACAGCCATAAAATCCACCGAAGAATTATTGGTGAGCTTGCATCACTATGTCTATTGAATTAATGTAAGGGTCAAACGGTAGAGGAAAGGAAGTAGGATTTACCCAATGATTTGTTATATTTAAAGCTGATTGTTCTAATCAGTTGATATTTTCGTGATTGAGGTGTGTGATGATTTTTCCCTTGGGAATGGAACAGTATCAACTGCAGTCAAACATCGATTGGTGTAAAGTGCTCCCAGATAGGAGAGATACAGAGTAATCTGATGGGACAGTGTAGAGAGAGTGTTACTCTGTATCCAATCCCATGTTGTCCCTGTCCTGGGAATAATTGATGGGGATAGTATAGAAGGAGCCTCACTCTGCACCTAACCCTGTGCTGTTCATTCTCTGGAAGTGGGTGATGGGGGCAATGTAGAGGAAGCTTTATTCTGTATCTAACCCCGCGCTGTAATTAAGGGAAAACATTTCTTTCACAAATGCAATAGTAAGACTTAAAATGGGATGTGGACAAAACTTGGACAAACAAGGGCATGTGGTAGCTGACATCTGTGGGTAACCAGTGAACTTTGACCTTTGAACTCACTGCAGAGTTTAGATTTTCCATTCTCAATCTTACTTCAAACATGTCCATTGCACAAACCGAAAAAGTGTTCCAAGTATGTGCGAGAGGTCTAAAACAAATCTTAAAAAAAAACACGTGAGATTCTTAGATAACAAGGTGTAGGACTGGATGGACACAACAGGCCGAGCAGGAAAGCTGACGTTTCAGGCCTAGACCCTTCTTCAGAAATGGGGGAGGGGAAGGGGGTTTTGAAATAAATAGGGAGAGGAGGATAAAAGATGGATAGAGGAGAAGATAGGTGGAGAGGAGATAGACCGGTCAAAGAGGTGGGGATGGAGCCAGTAAAGGCAAGTGTAGGTGCGGAGGTAGGGAGGAGATAGGTCAAGGGAGGTGGGATGAGGTTAGTAGGTAGGAGATGGGGGTGGGGCTTGAGATGGGAGGAAGGACAGATTAGGGAGGTGGGGAAGAGCTGGGCTGGTTCTGAGATGTGGTAGGGGGAGGGGAGATTTTGAAGCTTGTGAAGTCCACATTGACGCTATTGGGCTGCAGGGTTCTCAAGCGGAATATGAGTTGCTGTTTCTGCAACCTTCGGGGAGCATCGTTGTGGCACTGCAAAAGGCCCAGGATGGACATGTCGTCTGCGGAATGGGAGGGGGAATTGAAATGGTTTGGGAGGTGCAATTGTTTAGCGCAAACCGAGCGTAGGTGTTCTGCAAAGCGGTCCCCAAGCCTCCACTTGGTTTCCCCGATGTAGAGGAGGCCACAACAGGAACAGCGGATGCAGTATACCACATTAGCAGGTGTGCAGGTGAACGTCTGCTTGATGTGGAAAGTCATCTTTGGGCCTGGGATGGGGATGAGGGGGGAGGTGTAGGGGCAGGTGTAGCACTTCCTGTGGTTGCAGGGAAAGGTGCCGGGTGTGGTGGGGCTGGAGGGAAGTGTGAAGTGGACGAGGGAGTCATGGAGAGAGTGGTCCCTCCGGAAGGCTGATAAGGGTGGGGAGGGAAAAATGTCTATGGTGGTGGGGTCAGATTGCAGATGGCAGAAGTGTAGGAGGGTGATGCGGAGGTTGGTAAGGTGGTACGTGTGGACGAGGGGGATTTTGTTTTAATTTTTATTGTGGGCAGGGGGTGTGAGGGATGAGTTGCGGGAAATGCGTGAGAGACGGTCGAGGGTGTTCTCAACCCCGGGGGGGCGCGGGGGGATGTTGCGGTCCTTTTAAAACGAGGACACCTGAGATGTACGAGAGTGGAATGCCTCATCCTGGGAGCAGATGTGGCTGAAGCAAAGGATTTGGAAGTAGGGGATGGCATTTTTTCAGGAAGGTGGGTGGGAGGACGTGTATTCTAGGTAGCTGTGGGAGTTAGTATCCAGGACAACTCTCTGGATACTTTTCTTGGAAGAGATGGATAGAGCTCTTAAAGATAGTGGAATCAAGGGTTATGGGGATAAGGCAGGAACAGGATACTGATTGTGGATGATCAGCCATGATCATAATGAATGGTGGTGCTGGCTCGAAGGGCCGAATGGCCTACTCCAGCACCTATTATCTATTGTCGGGCCTGAAATGGACAACAGTTTCTAGGTGGTTGCCGGATATGGAGTCAGAGAGGTCCAGAAAGGAGAGAGGGGTATTAGAGATTGTCCAGGTGAACTTAAGGTTGGGATGGAAGGTGTTGGTGAAGTGGATGAACTGTTCGAGCTCCTCGTGCGAGCACGAGGCGGCGCCGATACAGTCATCAATGTAACGGAGGAAGAGGTGGGGTTTAGGGCCAGTGTAGGTACGAAAGAGGGATTGTTCCATGTAACCTACGAAGAGGCAGGCATAGCTTGGGCCCTTGCAGGTACCCACAGCCACCCACTTTGTCTGTAGGAAGTGGGAAGAGGCGAAAGAGAAGTTGTTGAGGGTGAGGATGAGTTCGGCTCGGTGGATGAAGGTATCATTGGAGGGGGACTGGTCGGGCCTGCAGGACAGGAAGAAGCGGAGGACCTTTAGGCCATCTGCATGAGGAATACAGGTGTATAGGATGTCCATGGTGAAAATGAGGTGTTGGGGGCCAGGGAATTGGAGGTTTTGCAGGAGGTGGAGGGCATGGGTGGTGCCACGGATGTCGGTAGGGAGTTCTTGGACCAAGGGGGAGAAAATGGAGACTAAGTAGGTGGAGATAAGTTCGGCGGGCCAGGAGCAGACGGAGACAATGGGTTGACCAGGACAGTCAGGTTTGTGGATTTTGGGAAGGAATCTTGATTATTGTTTCTTTTCCTGAAGGATATAGTCTGTTTTCCTAAAGGATTTAGCCAGGTTTTTGAGCGTTTACTGTTTCTTGTATCAACAATCACTTATTGATGGCTCAGTGAGTGTGAGCATGGCTCTGTGAAGACTGGAGACCAGGTAGCGATGTTCCTGCAACCAGCTTCTGCAGACTTTGGCTCCAAGTTAAAAAACAGTCATGAGATGATGCAGAGGCTGCTCGATCACCTGAACTCATCTCGGGAGCAGAAGGAATCTCAATCTCCTGATTGTCACTCAGCACCCTATCTTGTGTGCCCACAGTGGTTGAACATAATGCGGCATTGTCTCTGAACAAATCGCTTTCAGAAAACCAACTGTCTTGGGAGTACTGGAAGGCAGTGGAGTGTGGTGTCTTCCCCCCTCCAATGAAGAGTTAATGTCTGTGAGACAGTTGTTTGCCCAGGGATTGTCACAGTTCAGCTGATGTCTACTTTCGTGCAGAGCCACCTTTCAATGTGATAAATGAATGAAGGCAGTAGTGGGAGGCAGAGACATGTGGCTCTGTTTGGGACTATCCAACAGCATCAATATCTGTCACCTAACATCCTCACTGAATCTCTCCATCTTTTTCCTCTTGTAAGGCACCCCTAAAATCTACCTTTGACCAAGCCCTTGGTCATGTTTCCCAGCATCTGTTTATGGGGTAAATGTCCAATTTATGTTTAATAACCATTTTTCTTGGAGGCAGTATGTAAATGCAGCTGTTATTGAACGGTTCAGTAGCACAGCAGTCAGTGCTTTGAGGATTCCTCCACTATTAAACACCCCCAGTCCCTTTCACTGCTTAAAAACCTTTGTTCTGTCTCATTATTAGATTTTTTTATGATTTCAGGAAAGTTTCTTGGAAACTGTATGAGACCCCTGATTGCTAACTGTAATGTTTGCATGTTTGTGTGGTGGGAGGGGAAGTTCTGAGGTGTCTCAGGTTCTTTAACAGGAAACATCTGTCGTAGCACCTAACCTCCGTATAATCTCCCAGCAGAGAAAGAAAGTGACCTCAATAAGCACTGCAGCGTCATGGACCCAAACACCAAGAAACACTGCACACGTTCATTAACTTGTAAGGTAATATCACTCTCTCTTTCTCTCCCGCCTTGTCCCAGATATTACCTTGAGTTTGCATTTTTTTTGTATTTTCCCGCAGGCAGTGTTTCCATGTAGCTCAGTTTCTGGATTTAAAGCATACAGGCACCTAGGTTCCTCACTGGCTGTAAGGCCCGATAAATTGAAGGCTCAGCTGCAGTGTCGATTTTAGGAGTCAGTTATAATTTTGAGAAAAGGAAACCTTACTTTGTTCTTTGCTATATAATACTAATACAAGTGATCTCCTGGTTTGGCTTTAGCATTCTTTGGGATAAGAATGAGTTTTCGCAAGGATTTTTGCTTCCCCCGAGAGATTAAAAGGGGTTTGACAGGATAAATGCTGAGCGGATGTTCCCCCTCATGGCACTGTCTAAGACGAAAGGATCCTTAGAATAAAGGAGTGCCAACTTAAGACTGAGATGAAGTGCAATTTCTTTTCAGAGGGCTTTGAGTCTTTTGGAACTCACAGCAAGCTGTGGCAGCAGAGTCCTTGTGTATATTTAAGGCTAAGATAGTTTGTGATCGTTTGGGGAATCAAGGGTTGGGGGAAGGGCAGGAAAGTGGAGATGTGGAGTGTCAGATCAGTCCTGATCCTGTTGAATGGCAGAACAGGCTGGAGGGACCAAATGGCCTACTCCTGTTCCTATTTCTTAGGATGTGATGGAAAGAGGTAGGGAAGAAGCGTTTATTCTAGATGTTCTACCCATTGTGGTGTCGGACAGACTTGATAGAAATATTAGACTTTTCTTGTTCTTCGACTTGGTTTGTCATCCTGTCACGGTGGATATATATTTTATAGCAAGAGGTAACAAAAGCTTCATTCCAGAAGGGATCCAATTGTGATGGGTATGTCAGTGCCTCCCTGTATGTTTGAGCTGTGAGCCTGCCTTGGACAGAACAGTTGCTGAATTTTTAAAAAAATTGTACACCAGTTTATAAAATGGTAATGCATTGACACAGGAGTTCATTATCACTGATACAGACGGATAATTTACAGTTACAAAGTCAGCCATGCATACCAGCTTGTTAATAAGCCCTTGCACCAATTGCTTACACCTCTCAGACGATTCAAAATTGTATAGAGTGCAGTTGTTGTAATGCAAGATCTATTTGTATGAACAGTTTTTCACAGGCATTAATGTGACTGAGCCGTAATTCTGTTTTTAGTGATGGTATTTGGAAGAATGGTGAATTTAGGGAAACAGGTGAACATCCTAAATAAAAACAAAAAGACCTGTGGATGCTATAAATGAGAAACAAAAACAGGAATTACTGGAAGTGCTGACAGGCCTGACAGCATCCATGAAGAGAAATCAGAGTTAATGTTTCATGTCCGGTGATCATTCCTCGGCACTGACTGTCAGTTCTCAGGAAGGGTCACCATACCTAAAATGTAAACTCTGCTTTCTCTTCACAGATGCTGCCAGACCTGCCAAGCATTTCCAGCAATTCCTGTTTTTGTTGCAAGTCAACTTCCTGCTTGTCTTTATCAAATTCCATCACTCCCTCTGCGCTGGCCCTCCGACAGTGCTAATGTATGCAGAGTGAGACTTGGACTTGTGGCCACTGACTCGGGTGCTACTGGGTTGCTAAATGCTTCAGTTCTGACGTACAAATGATATATGGCCTGGGATATACAGACCATTGAGTCCAACTAATCCATTGATGTTTATGGTCTACTCGAGTCTACAATTCTGTCTGGTTTGTGAATTCCTCCATGTCCTTACTGTTCTCTACCTCTTTAATCTCCTTGAGGCCCATAACCTTTTGAAATATTTATGCTTCTCCAGTTCTGGCCTCTTGTGCATCCCCAATTTGAATTGGTCTACTATTGGCAGCTGTGCTTTCAGCTGCATGAACTCTAAGCTCTGGAATTCTCTCCCTACACCTATTTACCTCTCTTGTCCTCCAGTATGGTATTCGTTAAATCCTTCCTTTGACCAATCACTTATCCTAATATCTTTTCATGTGGCTTTAAATCAAATTCTTTCTGATTTATACTCCTGTGAAAGATGTTCTGTGATGCTGCAGAAATGTAAATTGACATACTCTTTGCTCGGCATCACCTGGTGTTAAACTTGCCCTGTATGTTTCTATATTAGACGCACTCGTTGACACAGAGGAGGAGTGTGCCGGGACGCCGACTTGCCTTTGATGAGTTGCTGGCAGAACATCGGGCAAGTTTGAAGAACAAGGAGACTGGTAAAGAGAGAAAGCTACAGGTTAAGGAGACAATGCCAGTCTCTCCAGGGCAGGAGGCCACTCTGGGTTCGGCGATGTTGGGGATCACTCCAAACCGGCCAAAGATTTCCGGTTGCTCTGGTTCAAGGTACAGTCCAAGTTTCCAGGATTCTCGGATTTCAGGGTCTTGACCGGAGGGTAGTTCTGAGATGTCATTCCCTCTGCTCAGGGAATCTAGACCAAGATAAATCACAATCTTTCAAATTTAGAGCTCGGGCTTTCAGAAGAAGCTGCTTTTTCCTCATCTAGATTAGTAGAAAACTGGACCAGTCTCCACCTCCAGAAAAAAGCAGTGGGTGCTGGGCTCAATTGGATTTGTAAATCCAGGATTAACATACTTTATTGGGTGGGGGCTATCAAGTGTCTGGAGTAAAGTGGGAGAAGGAGTTGAGTGCAGATCAGCCATGATCTAACAGATTGCCTGAGGAAGCTCAAAGTGGTCTCCTCCTCAGTCTATGTAACAGACTTGAGGGGTTAAATTGCTTGCTCCCTTTTGATGTTACTCGAAACACCAGTGGTTACTATACTATACAGGCTGGTTAAATTCCACGTTTCTCTGCTTTGAGCTGTGTTGCTTGCTCTCGTAAGGCTGCATGAGGAATTCTACAATGCTGCATTGGAAGTGTCAGGACCATGGAATAACTCTGTGTTTTGGAGGTGAGAGAGTATTGCCACAGATGATGCATAATTCTTAGACTTTTCAGGTGACCAGGGGGGTAGAGCATTAACTGAAGCTGACTTTGAACTTTGAAATTTTTTTTTTCAGAATCGATATATCTGAAACTTGCATGTTGCAGCTCATTTCACGTTGCACAGAATTCACAGAACAGGCCATTTGGCCCAACTGGCTCCTGCTGGGGCTTATGCTCCACATGAGCCTCCTCCCACATACTCCAGCTAATTCAGGTGGGAATCAACCTTTCCATCTTAGGAAGCGGGAATTGAGAGCCTGAGAGCATCCTGATTTCAGCCGATTTATTTAGCTATCTTTTTTTCATTCCAAACTCTCAGCATCACATTATTTTTTCAAGAGCACTTCAGCCAAGATTAAAAATCATTTTGTTTTATAAGCAAGTAAATGGGTCCCATGTAGCAGTCCGTAGGCATTGGGCTGAAATATTGTTCCAGTGTACAGTTCCAGCTGGTGCCACCAGATGGTGCACTTACACCTTGCCTGCTGATTACATCTTGTGCAAATTGCCACTAAAAACCTTCCATTGGGTCCTGATTTGGGATAACTCTCTATTAAGTTGTACAAATAATGTACTGCAAGGAAGTATCCTGCAAAAGTGTGTCTTGCAAAGACACTTTCAGTTTGTAATAGTGAAACCATAATTTACTATAAAACTGTGTTCTGTTCAGTAACTATTATTGGATGCAAAATCATAAAAATGGTTTATTATTATCTATATTGTGTTACTTGTAACTGTTGATAACTGGATTGGGAAGCAATTGGATTAATGTCAGTAGAGATACAATCAGTTACTCAGTACGCTGTGGGGAGTAGTTACCAAATGGTAGTGAGAGACAGCTAGATGAACATCAGTAGAGATGCAGTTGATAACACAGGACGCTGGGGAAGGGAGGTTTTTGAGTGATATTGACTTTTGTGATATGTAAATTCTCTTACAAGCCGTTTCGGTGTTGATATTAACAACTGACCTGGCATCAACTGCTTTTTGTGGAAGACAGTTCCGAACTTCTACCACCCTTTGTGTTGTACAAATACTTAATAATTTCACTGCACAAACAAATGTGGCCAGATACAACACCATGCGAATACCTAACACTTGCTCGACCCAATCCAATACCCTCTAGCCCCTGCCATACCCAAGTCCCCCCCAGACCTGACTCCCACCGTCCCTGCCTTCTGCCAAACTCCATTTTCTCCACCCACCCTAACCTAGCCTAAACCGCATCATTTGCCACTTTGCACTTTGGCATCCCACCCACTTGTCACCCTATCCCCATCCCACACCCCATCCTGGTAACCTGGTACTCTGCCAAGCTGCCACCCTGTCTACCCTTGCAGCACCCAACTGTACACATACCTCATGGACTTGCACAGTAGCTGTCAAAGTGAACCTGTAAATTTCAGATTATGACAGCTGACTGCAAGGAAAAGTGAGTGTGGTTTTCTTTCCCCTGACAATTCTGCATTATCAGAACAAAAGTACAGCTGTGTATTTCTGAGGGATCCCAGATCAGACTTCCTGTCAGAAATATGGAGCACCCTCTATTGTTAAAGAAGGGCCAGAGGGGCATCTGATACGAGATTGTCACTCCTCACAAAATCCTGCCCACTATCTTGAAAACCTTGACCAAATCACTTTTGTAACCATCCACTCTTCTCGGTAAGATAATCCTAGTTTGTCATTGCAGTTTAACTCGTTTAAGCACAGATATAACTTTGGTACATCAACATTGCACTTTGCCCGATGCCAATGTGTGAAATAGGAAACAAGTAGGCCATTCGGCCCCTCTTGGCCTTCTGCATCATTCAGTTTGATAACGGCTGATCCGATTGTGCGCTCAACTCCATATTTTCATCTACTCCCAATAATTTTTGACTCCCTTATATCTATTTAGGGTGTGTTGATCAGAACTGTTCACCGTAATTCCAGGTGAGTTCTTACCAATGCTTCTCACAGCTAAAAGAATACTTCTCATCTCTTGTATTCTAATCCATCAGATACAAAGGCCAGCATTCTCTTGATTTTTCTTTTGATTTTTGTCAGTATCTGCTCATAACATTTTAATAATTTGTGTACCTGGAGTTTCTATGGGCCTCTGTGGTTTCTAGCTTTTCACCAATTAAAAATAATCTGATCTTTTATTTTGATTCACATTGAATGACCTCATGCATGCCATGTTGCCACACTGCTGCCCATTCTCCTGATCCTCCAATATCTCTTTGTAGTTCTAATTTCTCACCTTTACTGTTTACAATACTTTCCTGTCTTTGGCTCATCAGTAAACTTGGATATATGGCTTTTTATCCTGTTGTTTAAGCCATGAATGAATGCACTGAATATCTAAGTGGAACAGGACATCTCTCTGGGACGGTGCATGTCCCATTCTGCCAACTTGAGCTCCTGGTCGTTACTCCTATTCTTTATCTCCTCAGGCTCAGCCAGTTCCCCAACTAGTTCTGAGATTTGTCTTCAATTTCTTCGAAGTCTCAATTGTAACTAACAGTGCTTGGTGAGGAATCTTCTGTACGTTGATG
This sequence comes from Stegostoma tigrinum, assembly GCF_030684315.1. Lineage (NCBI taxonomy): Eukaryota > Metazoa > Chordata > Chondrichthyes > Orectolobiformes > Stegostomatidae > Stegostoma > Stegostoma tigrinum. The sequence continues at coordinate 2,963,266 of NC_081374.1, forward strand.
TAAATAACATTTGTAGACATTCTCCAGTTCATGATTTAAGTCACTTCCTCAAAATATGTAACCTGATTTTCCAGGCATGACCAACTCTTTACAAATCTTTACTGGCTCTCACTGATAACTGAACTGAACATTTTTGAGGTGTTGAGCATTCCTGTTGTTAATTATAAACTCTGTTGTTTCCTTACTAAAGATTCTAGGCTACGTGGTTGATAATTCCCTGGTTTCTTGCTGGCTCGGTATTTAATAGCAAAGTGATGTGGGCAATTTTCCAATCTGAAGGAATGGTTTTCAAATCAAGAGAAATTTGAAAGATTATAGTTAGACTGCAAGTTTCAAGATTTGATGTGAAAATATCAGGTCCTGTTCTCTTCTCATCGTTTAGTGACATTAATTTTTTTCATTGCTGTTAACTTCCTTCGGTTAAAGTTGTTGATTCTCTACTCCGATTCAATTACAATATCTTTGAGATTTCTGACATGTTGATCTCTTTCTCTGCTGCGAATACTGAAGCAATGTAATTATTCAGCATTTTGGCCAGTTCCTTGCTTTCCACCATTATCTTCATGAATTGAAACTTATATTGATTGTGATATCATTTTTGCTTCTCTTCAGGTTTCTTTTTTATAGCTCTTACTGTCTGTTTTGCCATCCTCTGCGCTTTTGCATACTTCTCATGTTTCCCAGGATCTGCACCTTTTTGTATGTTTGTAGGGTTTTTCTTTTCTGCTAATGTGTTTCTGAAGCCTTTAATTGTCCACAAATGTACTTTCACCAGAAGAAATTTGCCCTTTAAAAGTATAAATTGACTCTGTACAGCATTAATTTATTGTTGAACACCACCTATTTATCGTTTGTTGCTTTGCACATTAACAGATTTGCCCAGTTTACTGTCGACTGTATCTGTCTCACTTCATTGAAATCAGTCTATCTTAAGTCAAATATTTAGAAGCTTTTTCGCATTTCATCCTTTCAAACACTGTTAATTTGATCATGTTATGATCACTATTTGTTAATGCTGTTGAACTTTAGGCTGTTAATCAAATCTGGAATTTTACTAATCCACCTTGAAGGCATGACTGTGTGATAATTACCATGCCATACCATTCAGCAGCTGTCAAATTCTAGTCCAAGACACACACCATCATGACTTAGAAATGTTACACCATTCCTTCAGTGTAGCTAGGTTAAAAGCCTGGAATTCCCTCCCTGACAACATTGTGGGTCTACGTACAGCACATGGACTGCAGCTGTTCAAAAGGGCTGCTCACTGAAATAAGTCCCACAGAGGCTGGTATCCCATCACCAAGTGACCCTTTATTTACACGTGGAGAGTCCTTGGCACTGATCTAGCTCCCTCAGAACCAGCTCTCAGAGTGATCAGAATCTCTGACACAGAGATAGCAGGAACTGCAGGTGCTGGAGAATCTGAGATAACAAGGTGTAGAGCTGGTTGAACACAGCCGACCAAGCAGCATCAGAGGAGCAGGAAGGCAGACATTTCGGGCTGACGTTTCTGAAGAAGGGTCTAGGCCCGAAACGTCAGCTTTCCTGCTCCTCTGATGGTGCTTGGCCTGCTGTGTTCATCCAGCCCTACACAGTGTTATCTCAGAACCTCTGACACTCCTGTCAGCCAGGACTCCCTGATTGGTTAGTGGCCCTAATCAGGGAATTCATATTCTGTGAGGCCTTTCTGGCTGGCCTTGTTACAATCACTACCACCTTCTCAACGGCAATTAGAGAGAGGCAATAAATGTTAGCCTAATCAGCAACCCTCTCTCCCATGAGCAACATTTCTAATTCATTTGGTTTGATTTTTATACATGGTGCATTTGAATAAAGAATGCTTAATTGGATCTCATACTCTTCAATATTCTCCTTTTCCTTGACCACAGATATTAATGTTGACCCTTAGTTGTCTTAGCTACAAATAGAAATTATACCTCTCTACATCCACCGGTAGAGGGTTCAGGGTTTGTGAGCTGCTGCACCAAGCTGAGCTCTCCCTGTGCTGTTCATATTCTTTGTTTCCTTTCCACAGAGGTTCTTTACAAAGTGAGCTGACTGAAGATGAGAGGCCCCATTCTGACCCTGTACCACATCCTGAGCTCCCCTACCCTTTGTTCAGGTTTGAGATAAACAGCCGGCTATCGAGTGAGGAGAGTGATGGAGAAATGACAGAAGAGTCTGAGAAGCTGGATTGTCACTATTCACGCTTTCATCCAAAGCCTCTGGCAGTATGTACCATTTCAGCTTAGCTGCTCTCTCTGCTGTTCGTTTGTCTTTCTGGGAATGTTTATGTTTTAAATTCTCCTCACCAGAGAACAACTGAGTTTGGGATTATCTACAGCCAGGTTGCCTTATTCAGTCCTCGCCATGAAATGTTTTTTAATTACTTAAATGGAATGATACAGCACAGAAGGAGGCCATTCATGCCATCATACCGATGCTGACTGCTTTTTGAAACAGCTGCTCAATTAATCACGTTCTCCTGCTCTTTCTCTATAGCTCTGCAAATTCTCCTTCACGTTTTTATCTAACTCCTTCTTGATCATGGCAATTTAATCTGTTTCTACCCCCCCTTTCAGCTATGCATTCCAGATTGCAGTTTGCAGATAAATATTCTCTGCATTTTTGTCCTTCCTTTACAGGACCGTACAGCACAGAAACAGACCCTTTGGTCCAACCAGCCAAACATAATCCCAAACTAAACTAGTCATACCAGCCTATTCCCAGCCCATATGCCTCCAAAGTTTTCCAAATGTCTTTTAAATGTTTTATTCATGCCCACAACCACCACTTCCCCAGGAAGTTCATTCCATACGTGAACCATTCTCAGTGTATACAATTTGTCCCTCACTTCTTTTTATCTCTCTCTCTTCTTACCTTAAAAATATGTCCCCTAGTTTTAAAATCCCCCATCAGAGGGAAGTGAGACCCATCATTAACCCTATCTATACCCCTCATGATTTTATAAGTTCACCTCTCAACCTCCTCGGTTCTAGCAAAAAAATGTCCCAGCCTTTCTTTATAACTCAAATCTTCCATACCTGGCAACATCCTGGTAAATCTATTCTGAACCGCCTCAAGCTTAATAATATCTCTTCTTCAACTGGGCGCCCAGAACTTTGTGACATTTTTCTAAAAGCTATTTCTGCCTGCCCTCCTGCCTGTGGAAACTATATCTGCTCAATTACCTAGGAAAGTACTTCCATTTATGTAGCACCTTTTCCACCTAATGGCATCCCAGAGTATGTGGCCAAGGTAAGACATTTGTAATGTTGACACTGAAACAAAGCAGCATTTTTGCAATTTGCCACAATGTCAGTGATTTAATGAGCAGATGATCTGTTTTACTGATGTTTCAGTGACGTTGTCTGAAGGATATTGACCAAGACACGGCAGATAGCTCTGCTGTTCTCTTTGAATATTGTCATGGGATCTTACTATTCACGAGAGTGGGTGGAGTCTCAGCTTAACATCTCATTTGAATATCAGTTCCTGCCATGGTGCAATGCTTTTCTCTCCTGGTGGCTTTAATACAAATTGTATCTTTCTCCCTCACTCCACATGAGCTTGAATTCTCCTGTGCACAGCCAGAGGAGAGCGACAGGCTCCCCTGTCAGTCGTGGCAGACACAAGACACATCATTACTGTCCTCAGTATTAAGGCATAGAAGATATTCTATTCTGTACCCAATGGCAGTTCCTCCATTCAGTGAGACTCTATTCTACATTCTGTAAAATGTTCTATTTTAACTCTACCTTACCTGTCTTGCTGCCATAAATTTGCATTGCAAAATCAAGTGAGCTCCTTCAAACACCACAGCTCTTCAGAGGAGAGAGTTCCACATTCCCATATACAAAGAGGTGCTGCCTAACATTGGCAGTGAACTGTCCTATTTTCAATAAATCAGTATCTTTCATAACTTGTACATAGTTTAACTATGATTTGGGAGCTGGACCTGAATAATTTTAAAATTAAAAAAAAGGCTTGAAATTGCCTATTGTCTATTTGGGGATAAGGCAGGAACAGGACACTATTGTGGATGCTCAGCCATGATCATAATGAATGGTGGTGCTGGCTCGAAGGGCCGAATGGCCTACACCCGCACCTATTGTCTATTAGGTAAGATGATATCTACGGACTGAGAAAGATGAAAGTTCATTGAGCTGAAACATTAACTCTGCTCGTCTCATTGACAGTGCTGAGTATTTCCGGCAGTTTCAGTTTTTATTTCAGATCTGCAGCTGCTCCGGTAGTTTGCGTTTTCGACGATGAGCTTCCCCCATCCCGTTGATCCCTTCGTTCCTCTTATTCGGGGTGTGCAGGGTTGGTCGCAGTCTGTATCTGATTGCTTCCTTACTCCATTCCAGTTTTGCACTTTCGGAAGCCGGATGATCAGTCGAGGTTGTTACGTCTTCAACAGGCGCTTTGACCGTTTCCGTGTGGCCCTGAATTCCATGGTGGAAAAACACCTCAATTCTCAGATGTGGAGGTCAGAACATTAACCTTTTTATTGACTAGATATTCTCTTGCATTGGGACATGGGCAGGGGTTTTGTCACCTGCAGAGGAAGATTTATGTTGTGTTTTTTCCAACCATTCGTAGTCTTAAACTGCTTTACGGATTCTGAAATATTTTTAAATTGTTGCCCCTCTTGCAATTGGGCGTCAAATATAGACATTATCTTACAAAAATGATTTAGGTTAACCTGAAAGACAGCACCTTCAATAGTGCAGAGCTCCTCTGGTAAAGCTCTCCCGTCAGTCCTTCTCTGCTAAGGTATTGTATTCCCTCTGGTCTACCTGAAATACAAAGCTACCTCTGTACTGAACCCCCACAGTGCATTGCTCACTCAGTACTTTCCCTTCAACTGGTTGATATTTCCTCAGTGCAACCATGTGGCATTATCTCTGACTGTGAAGGATTCCCTCTGTACTCCCCTCATACGCTATTCCTTCTCTATTGCCCCTCTGACTGTGTGTGGTTCCCTCTGTATTTCCCCTCTGACTGTGTAGACTTCCCTCTGTCCTGCCCCTCCGACTGTGTGCGGTTCCCTCTGACAGTGTACTGAGATGGTCAGTCTGGGTGTGTGAGTGATAGAGATATCTTGATGATATCTTACTCCTTTGTTCTTTTGGTTTCATTGCAGAAAGATTCCTCCAGCCATGGATCCACAGAGAACACCACTTGCTGCCCCACCTCCGGCCCCCTCGGCATTTTCTGTCCCATCTATTTCATCTGTTTCGGGATCTTTGCCCGCCTCAGCTTCTTCCATGGGCATGGAACTGAAAGCAGCGCCCTTGCCTGCCAGCCTCACTGGAGCTCGAGCCCCTCCAGAGCCGCCATCTGCCTGCTGCCGCTCACTCCTTCCACTGACCCCTTCAGCTCGCGTCCCCTCTCCCTCTTCCCGTAGAACAACCTGGGCCAAGAGCAGCCGGGCACCTGCTTTTCACCTGAAGCCCCGTTCCACTGGCGAGACATCTCCGGGCAAACGCAAGAAATCGGGGGCTGCTACCTGCAACCCAGCCCCTCCCTCGGATAACCCCCTCAAAAGAAACTGCGTGTTGAGTCTGGATAGGATAAGTGCTCCTCCCCCTGGTGGGGCAGCCTCACACCCACCTCACTCGAATACCTCTTCACACAGGGTGAGCAACGGACTCAATGCCAACGGGCCCAAAGCAGGGCGCTCAGGATCGACCGCAATTCTGGGCCTTTCAGGGAACTCCCTTAAAGGGAACAGCAGGACAATGGAACACTTTGATCCCAAAAAGGAGGTCCACCTAAGTGAGGCAAGGCGGCTTGGAGGACACAACCCAACGTCCCCACTACCGACCCCCACCTCCCCGGCACAGACTGAGGGCAGGAAACGGAAGAATGCAGCCTCCTGCTCAAAACCCACAAAAATGGCCAAGGCGCCCGATGTTGGCGGTGCTCAGAGGAAGAGAGAGGAGAGCCTGACAACGATGCAACCTCACAGCAACTCTCACCCACACAAGGTACAGAAAACACAGTGTCCGTGCAGGGAACCTGTCCAATAACTTCAAGGAACGCGTGCCCTCTTGGAGCTGGCTGCTCACGGCCTATGGTGCTGTGACACCTGGCTTGAATCTTCTTAGGCTAGGGAAGAATAGTGCTATTTGAGATTCTCACTCTTATTTATTGTCCAGGGTTGCTTTTCCCCTCTGCACCCAGTGAGTATGGAGTATGCCAGTGTGTGCACGCGTTAGATGGAGTCGTGCTGAAGTTCAATTGATTATTCTGAAGTTATCTATTTTGCTGCCAGTCTCTGACCAGAGCAAGTCTTTGGCTGTTGTCACATCCCTTTTGTGAGAAGGTGGAAAGTTTTTACCTCATTCTGAACTGTCCTCATGACTGCAAATGTAAATACTGGGCTGATATTAACTGCCTGTTTGCACAGTCAGTTAGACAGTTAGTGGTGCAAAGAGAGGCAGGGTGTGATAGTCTCAGATCATAGAGCCATAGAGATTTACAGCACAGAAAAAAGCCCTTCAGCCAATTGATTCTGCACCAGTCAAAGACAACCACCTTAACTATTCCAGTCTCATTTCCCAGCACTTGGCTCATAGCCTCGATTGCCTTTGTATCACAAGTGTACATCTAAATACTTCTTCAATGTGACAACTGTTTCTGCCTCTTCCACCCTTCCAGGCAATGAGTTCCAGATTCCCCCCTACCTCCTGTATGAAAAGACTTTTCCTCACATCCCCTCTAAACCCCCTGCCCCTCACATTAAATCTACGTCCCTGGTCAGTGATCACTCCACCAGGGGCAAAAGTTTTTTCCTGTCTACACCCCTCAAAATTTTATACATCTCAATCACACTTCCCATCAGCCTGCACTGCTCTCAGGAAAACAGCCTCAATCTATCTAACCCCTTCATAATGGAAACTCTCCAGCCCAGGTAACATTCTGGTAAATCTCCTCTGCACCCTGTCCAGTGTTGTCACATCCCTCCTGTGGTGTGGATTCTAGAACCATGCACACTACCCCAACTGATGCCTAACCAACATTTTATACTGTTCCAGCATAACCTCCCTAATCTTAAACTCGATTTCTTGGCTAATGAAGGAAATATCCCATGTGCCTTCTTAACTACTTCATCCACCTGTCCTACCTTAAGATACCAGTGGGACATGCACACCAAGGTCCCTCTGATCCTTGGTGTTTCCCAGTGTCCTGTTGTTCCTCATGTCTTCCCTTGCCTGTTGAACTGTCCGAGTGCAGCACCTCATACTTAACCAGATTGAATTCCATTTGCTGCTGATTGGCCCAACTGAGAAACCCATCTATATCCTCCTCATTATTCACCAACACCAATTTTTGTATCATCTGCAAACTTAGTGATCAAGCCACTACGTTTAAGTCTAACACACATATATACTACAACAGCAAGGGACCCAACACTGATACCTGTAGAACCCCATTGCACTCAGACTTCCAGTCATAAAAATACCTTTCAACCATCATCCTTCACTTCGTACCACTCAGCCAATTCTGGGTCCAATTGGCCAAATTTCCTTGGATCCCATAGACTCTTACCTTCACAATCGATCTCCTCCATGGGACCTTACCAAAAGCCTTGCTGAAGTTCAAACAGACTGCATCAAATGCATTCCCCTTATCTACGTATCTGGTCATGTCTTCAAAATAGTCAGTCAAGTTGGTCAAACATGATCTCCCCCTAATAAAACCATGCTGATTGTCTTTAATCCCTGTTCTTCCAAGTGCATATTATTTCTGCCCCTCAGAATTGATTCCAATAGTTTCCCACCACTAAGGTTAGACTGACAAGTCTGTAGTTTTACAGTTTATCCTTTGCTCTTTCAAGCAGAAAACTGCATCAATGTTTTCTAAATAGTGAGAACTTCGGAACTGTGAAGGATTGGAGTGATTTAAAGATATTTGCATAGAAGGGAGTAAAATATAGAGGACAGATTGGGAAATAATTCCAAAGGCTAATGGAATGTTGGCTTTTCTCTGAAGGGGCTGGAATACAATGATGTAGAAATTATGCTGCAATGATAAGGAGTCGGATGGGGGTTTCCAAAACCATAACATTCAAGCCAAGTCATTCAGGGATGATGCCAAGAAGTACATCTTCACCTAAAAATGAGTAGGATTCTGGAAAGTACTGTGGATGTTAGGGATCAAGTGATAATTGCAAACTGAGACCACAGAGTTTTATAGGCAAAAGTATTAAGCATATGTGACTGACAGTAGGAAAACTCATCCATGATCTAATTGACAAGAAGGACAGGCTGAGTAACACTTGCAGATCTGATGCCTCACCAACACATAGTGAAGGAAAATAAACACATTATTTTCCTGTTTGAAAACCTCAGTTATCTTGTGCGCATTATGCCTGGAAATGTTTCTAACTCCTGCACAAACATGCCATTGAGATTTACTGTTTAACAGAAGTATTTTGTATTTAATTACAAAGCAGTGGAAATGGATAATGGGAGCGGATTATAAAGGCAATGTAATGTGATCCTGCTTACTGTAAGAGAGATTTCCAGTGGGCATGGTCCATGTTGACTTGTTTTTTCCATTGATGAGATGCAGACATCACTAGCTGGGCCAGCAGTTTATTGCCCATCCTTACTGTCTTGGAGAAGGTGCTGGTGAGCTGCCTCCTTTAACTGTTGCAAGTTGTGATGTGCAGGTACACTCACAGGCCTGTTAGGGAGGGACTTCCCAGATTTTGACCAGGGAACAATAAAGGAAGAGTGATATAGTTCCAAGTCAGAATGGTGTGTGACATGCAGGTAATGGTGCTGTCATATTGCTGCCCATCTTTTAAACTCGCCTGTCTTGGAAGGACATAATTTATCTTTATGTAGAACCTTTAAAATAATAAGACACCCCAAGATGTTTCATATATTATCGAAGAAAATTAAACACCAAGACATGAAAGTAAATATTAGGCACATGACCAAAAAATTAGAAATATATATATTTGCCACACTGAGCTTGGGTTATCATTCAATTAGATCATGGCATTTTTCCCCAGAGTTTTGTGGGAATCTGCTTGAGCAAGTAATTGAGGTGGATAACCTCACAATCTTGAGAAAGTACTTGGATCAGCACTTGAAATGTCATAACATTCAAGGCGATGGGACTAGTGTTGGTTAAGGGTAGCTTTGGTAGTACAGACTCGATGGTCTGAAGTTCTGTACTGTATAATCATCTACCTCAAGTCTACCTGCACAGTCTTGGCTATTTCCATATTCCTTGTTGCCATTAGTCTCCACAAATGTATTAATTTCTGTCTTGAAGGAGCTTAGTGAGCTTTCATAAACCGTGTAAAGAATTTCAAAGATTCACCACACTCTGTGTGAAGAAATTCTTCCTCATCTCAGCCCTGGTCAAAGAAGAAGATTTTAAGAAATATCTTTTTAGGAGGAACAAGATGATGGAGAAGCCAGGCAATTTGGAGAGGGGATTCCAGATCTTGAAGCCTAGTTAGCTGAAGACATGATCACCAATTGTGGAACAGATAAAATTGTGGATTGATTGATTTATTCTCACATGTACTGAAGTACAGTGAAAAATTTTGTTTATGAGCAGTACAAGTGGATTATTGTAAGCAAGGATGTGCAGATCAGAGGTTGTAAAAAGACTTAGATGCAAACAGGTTACATTGCACAGGGCATGTTGCTAGGTGAGATCACTGTTAGCAAGATCAGCACTGTTGGAGGCTAGAGAATCCATTCATCAGTTTAATAACAGCCGGGAAGAAGCTGTTCCTGAATCTGTTTGTGTTTAGGCTTCTGTAACTTCCGCCTAACAGAAGAGATTGTAGGAGAAATAAGTGTGGCCTAAAGTAGAGGAGTTTGGATGAAAGAAATGACAAATGGGTGAGGGTCAGGATGGAATTTGTGAACGAGGATAAACCTTATAAAATTGGGGTGTTACTCAACTGGCCACCAGCTTAGGTCATTGGGTAGAGGTCCCTCCAGGATGGACGGCCACCCAATAAAAGTGTGTAACTTGGAGGCATTGTCTCTGCTGTACGTGTTGGTGCAGGTTTCGGAGGAAAGAGAGACACAGTGACTGAACAGCGTGTCCAAGTTTCCGATACATGCAAAGTGCTAGCCAGAGTTTAGGCATTTTAAACAATCATTACTCTCACTTCAAACAAGCAGCTTCCAGTCACTAGGATAGAACACCGTGTTTTCAGATGGAAGATTAAACACTTGGCTAATCAATCCCGACCATAAATGTAGGACAAGGAATCAAACCCTTACCTTTGTCTTCCCATTGAATTGGTGACCCTCAATTAATGTGATCTCCTTTCTCCACATCTGAAATGTTCTGTTCACATTAGCTGTGACTCAGAGGATAGCCAAAAGCAACAGTTTATCTCTGATTTTGAAGATCATGGGCTAAACCCAAACCCAGAGACTCCAAACACACAGCTGAGGCTGACGCTCTGCAGGGGCTGACGAAATGCTTTACAGTTGGAGGCTGTGTTTATCAAAGAAGACTTTAAACTGTTCCGAAGAGGATAAAGTGTACAGCCGCAATATTTACACCGCAACCAGCATCACTTGGAGAGGTTACTTGGTCACTATTTTGTTGCGTTTTGTGGAGGTTTACTGTGTGCAAATTGTTGTGTTCCCTACATTATACTCTTCAGAAATACTGCAGAGTGCTCTTGGATGTCCTGTGGTTGTGAGAATAAAACTGCACATTCTGAGAGTGAGCTTGCTTCCTGAGTGTTAATCTCTCTTTTCCCCCCTGTGTCTTCCCCAGGCAAAAGTGCGGCCCTGAGGACAAGTTGGGCTTAGTTTCATGGTGATTTGGAACCCGAAGACTTCTGTCTATCAGTCGCCACTTCCAGATCTTCACTCAAACCGGACACAGTCCAGGCTGCCGGGACCTGCGCTGTGCCACAGGCTGTTTCTGCACAAATCAAAGCAGGCACTCGCACTAGTCGCCTTATTCGGTATGAACTGTTTTGTCGACCTTTGTGTCTGTAGCAGGAGTCACTGCACCTTGTCATCCATTTGTTTTGTTTGTTCTCTGCTCCTCATCTGTCCACTCTGAGGTTATGCCTTCGTCTTTGCTTGACACGGCATCCTTGCTCTGCACCAGTGGGAAGGGGTGCAGTTTACAAATGCTTACCAAATCGCTGGTGAGATGCACATCAAGTGATTTGGCCTCCAGAGCAATGGAGGGTGAAGGGAAGTGTTCTCACCGCGTCTTCAGCCTGGGTGCCCAGCAGCGGGCCCAGGTCTCCTCATGGCATGTGCCTTCCCCCTCTCCCCTCCAGCACCTACCCCCCATACCCTCCTAAAGGCACTGACACACATCAGGGGTTGATTCCATAGGTGCTGGACACCTATTGGGTACCTTCTCCTGGGAGCCACTCCTCTCAAGTGACTCCTAAGTACTTCGCCATCATGGTCAAAAGCAAGAGCCAACCCTGTACCCAGTCCAGCACTGTATTGCTCTTGCTCCTGTAGTGCCCACATTGAGCAGCCTGGGAGAGGGGTGAAGGTTAAGGGAGAAGGACAATATCTGTCACTGACTTGATGTTCTCACTGAATTGGAAAAACCTGAACGTGTCAACTATGAACCCAAGAGTCAGGAGAAAGAGGACACAGGATCTGGAGATGAATGGGCAGCTTTTCTTACCCCACTTCTTGACATGTTATACGTTTGAAGAAGCCATGGTGTCATGATTTCCCAGAATGCAACTCTGCCGAGGAAGATTCCTTTTCAAAAATCTCCTCTTGCATGTACAATCCTGACAGACTGTGATAGGATCCTTGCAAGGCAAAGAATGATTTGATCTTTTTGCTGTTGAAGCCTGGTTGCAAATAATAGCTTGGCCTATGCTGCTTGGTGATAGTGTCACCTTCAGTGACCCTGGAATTGCGTTAATTCTAGAAGCTTTTTATTAACAACCTGCCCTTTCACTACAGCTGAAGTCATCTGGAAGTTCTAGCTCTGTCATACAAACTGCCTGCCTGGCACTGGGTGACATTGCCCACATGCATTTTCTTAAAGTGCGTTACCTAAGATTGTACAATGACTTTTCGAGGTATTTTTTGTTATTTATTCATGGGATGTTAGTATTACTGGCTAGGCCGCCATTTAACGCCCGTTCCTAATTGCACAAAAGACAGTTAAGAGAGTTAAGAATCATCCATCTTGCTGCAGTTCTGGAGACACTTGTAGACCAGACCAGGTAAGGATGGTAGGTTTGCTTTCCCTAAAGGATATTAATTAACTAGATGAGTTTTTCCAACAATTGATGATTTCATGGTCATCATTGGGTACCTAATTCCAAATTTTTATTGAATTCAGATTCCACCATCTGCCATGACTCTCCAACCTGGGTCCACCAACATTACTTGAGTTTCCGAATTAATAGTCTACCTATTGAATCGCTAGGCCATCACATTCTCCTGTGTGGTTTGCAAAACTCAGTACTAAATCAGGCTACATATAAATCGCTGGGGCATTGGGTGAGCAGTTTGAAATAGCATTCTCCTCTCTCACTGACCCTGACAAATAGGGGCTAATCTCAATTCACATTTTAACAATAAATGTTGTTCGGCCTGCCGCTTACACCTAACGCTGAAGACGGTCTCATTTGGTCACCATTGCAGAGAGCTCGTGCCTGATCCAACAAGAAAGGATTAATTTATGATATCCACTGCAGAATCATCCAGCACGTGGAGTATGTTACAAATAGCAGGCTGCAGATGTTCATGGGTGGAGAGTTGGTATTTCAGGAAAGGAACACTTTTCAGGTCTCACAAAGCCTGATAGAGGATTTCTGGAATGTTCAAAGTCTAACGGGTTCACTGAGAGACCCAGGCCTTCTTTCAAACAACTTATCAAATTTCAAACCATCCCTTGATAAGCTGAGCAAATATTTCACATTTTTGACTGCTGCTCAATATTTCTCACTAGGAGCAGGAAATCTTTAACAATTCTATAATTTCATTCAGCCATTTCAATATTCCTGTTCTTGATCAACCTGTTTTTATCAGTCTTTTTGAGAACTGACGGCTTTGTTTTATTTTGCTTAACTTTTTTCATCATATTACTACATTTTTTAAACATTTTTAAATAAATATACGTAATTATTTTGCTGTAAATTTCCCACAATCAGTGCCATGAATTAGTGACTGAGAGTCAGCATCAAGCTGTCAAGTGTTTCTCCTGGTGGTAATATATTTTTCCTTAAAAAATAGTTGAAATATTAGGCTTAAAAAACAGAATAAATCATCACAATTTGTTGTGCTTTGTCAGTGACAAAAAGGACGAGGTTCCAGATACAGATGGAATCTGAATGCATACTGTTATACTCAGTCATTTCTGTGGCTGGGAGCTTGTGCCCAGTTTGGACGAGCTCTGGGATACACTCAGTTGGATTCAGCCTAACCCATCACTCCCTACAGCAAATATTGCTTTTTGACAGAGGAATGATACAACACCAACATGGGCAGTGCCTGTGTCAGATCTATGAAAGACCTCTTCCATTAGTCTCACTCCTCCCTGCCGTTTCCCCACAGCCCTGCAAATGTTCTTGCTTCAATTTTTCCTTGTATATTCAACAAGTTTGAACACTCGGTGAAATCGGGTGTCAGTCTAACTACTTCAGCTTCCTGCTGGATGGCATGAGTTATAATTAATTTTACCATTTATGGATTTGCTTATGCTTTTGTGGGATGTCTGGTGCTAGAGAATGAAGCTTTTCCAATGTCAGGAACCAGTATCATTTATCATCATAATATCAATTACTCCTGGATTAGAGCACATTGTACCGTATTCATTGACCACATCCACTCATTTATAGAATGTGGGTGCTGCTAGGCCTTTTGGTTTATGGCCTAGAGGGCAGTTAAGAGTCAACCACATTGCAGTGGGTCAGGAGTCACATGTAGGCCAGACCAGGTAAGGATAGCAGTTTCCTTCCCTAAAGGAAATTTAAGAAACCAGATGAATTTAAACAGCAATAGCAGTGGCCACTATTAGATTAGTTTTTGGTTCCAGATTTTTCATTGAATTCAAATTTTGCCTGATGGTAATTGAGCCCCTCTCTCCAGAGCATTAGCCTCTGTTTCTGGATTACCTGGTCCAGTGTTGTTATCACTATCCGTTGTCTTTGCTTTGCAAGATCTCCCCTCCACTACCTGTTCAATCCCATACCAGGTCCTGTTCACTGACAATCCTGATGAGAATAAGTGATTTCCGTGTTTATGAATCCCTTCCAGTCCCTTTCCCCAGCCTTATTCCTTCACGCCTTTGTAAACTTCTCCAGTGCTAGCTCCTGGTTCACTCATTTTACTCATTGGATACTTGTTAAAAAGCTGCATTTATTCCTCCCACTGACTGTGTATGGAACTGTCTTCTCTCAGCTGTATCCCCCTCACCCACTGCTCTACTTTCCTCCCCTTCCTTTGAAAGCCTCCTTAAAATCTATCCAGTTATGCTACAGTCACTACTCCCTGAGACTGTCATTTTTCACATGTTTCTCTGTGAAGCATCTTGGTACCTGTACCTTAAGAACACTGTATAAGTCTGATCGGGTTAAGACCCTTCTGCTCAGTCCAAATGAGCATCCTCACCCTTCTTCCACCGCTATGACAATTTCCATTTTCTAAGCTTGCTGTGTTTTGCTTTCTGTCACTAAGATCACTAGTTTGCTGACAGTTGGTCCCAAATCAAGAGCAATTTTATGCTGGGCACTTGGCACTACATGCTCGATCCAGACTGTGCCAGGCTTATTTGACACACAACCCAAACGGTCAGCAAATCAAGGTATCTTTGATTCCATCAGTCTCTGATGTAATTGAACTCAGCTCCCTGAGATAACAGGAGAGATTCTGATTAACTCTCTGAACCAGTCAACTCATTTCTCTTGATACCCAAGTCCCACTTGCCTTAAACAGCCAATTCAGTGGAGCGCTAAAGATGACCCTCATAATAAATGTTCATGTGACTGAGTAACAGAGAACCTTGGGAACATTAATACTGAACTAGTGTCAGTCATGGAGATCATAATGCAAAGGTGTGTAAATGTCTGGAAAGTTTGTAATAGTTCTGTATTGATAATTATGCAAATATCTTTTGTATTGATCTAGTATCGACACATTGTCTATGAAATTTTACAGTTCGAACTGGTCAGCTATATATCTATAAATACAGATGAATGCATATATATCATGATCTAATGTTACAAATGCCAGATGTAATGCATTAAGGATAAGAGAGGTACCTCAGCAACTGCTGAAGGGCAGTGAATTATCAGAATGCATACTGTTGCGCTGTTGGTACTTGTAGTTCATTGTACAGATCAAAGCATCAAAATCTGAATCAGGTTTTGAGTATTCGTTTCAATTTTTTTTTTTTTTAATGTACGTGGAGGCTGGGCTGGGATATTGGGTCTGGATTGATTCTGTCAAATTGTTTTGTATCTGGTGGACTCCACAGTCCATCCTGAAGCTGTCCGGGTTGATGTAAACTAGGGTGAAGTGACCCAAGTACGGGGGATGGAAACAGTAGGTGAGATGTGAATCCACTGTGGGGGATTTTAACCTGCTCTCACGTGCCTGTTTCATAGCAATGTGCACAGTGAGAAACAATTTGAAACTGAGAAAAAGTAATGGGATTTATAAATACCATGGAAACTGTTAAAAGAAGCAATTATACTGTTGGAAAACTCAGAGAGAGAGGAAAATTGGATTATACAATTCTTTTTCTGGTTTTAATTTTGGGTGCCCATCATTACTGCCTCATGATCAACCAATATCTACTCATCACAATCATTCATTATCTTGAAGACCTTGTATAGATCACCTCTTGCATAGAATTTACTAATTCGAACCAGTTCAGTTACTTGGTGCTGATTTTAAACTCCACACAACTGTCCTCCTTGACTGCTTCCTCTCAAATTATCACATTCAGTTCCTTTCTCACTCATGTATTTATCAACCTTCCCTGTAAATGTGGCTATGTTATTCACTGCAAACCCTTTTTGGGGCAGCACATTTAACATTATCATCATTCTCTGGGCAAATCTGTTTCTTCAGAATCCCTGATTGGATTTATTGATAGCCGTAGTTTCGGTCTCTCTTGCAACTGGAAATCTCGTCAAGCCTTTTTGTAATTTCTGTCTGTTCACCCTTCTGCTTTCTCTTTTCTAATTGATTTCTGCACTCAAATGAGGGTCTAAAATAAAAAATGTTGCAAATCTGAGACTAATAGTTTAAAAAAAAATGCTTCCAATGCTTGGTTAGTCAGCCGGAGCCCCTGAAAAATCAAAGACAGATGTTGGGGCAGGGGTAGGATCTGGCCACGCTCATGGTGGACGCTCCCATGCTCTTGGTGGCCCACCTTCCCACAGCCTCAGTTGGATGTTTGCTGTATGCCATATTTCCTCCCCCTCCAGTATTGTTTTAATATGATTTTCCTCCTATTTTCTCCTCTGTAGCAACAGCCAAACTTTCACTTACTAATGGAGAATCTTGTTGAAACATTCACCTCCCTTGATTTTATTATATCAAGTCACCCCAACTGGAACAGGGAATGAAACTGGGTCTGGTTTAGATTATTTCAACATTTTTTATTTGTTCATGGATGTTGACATCAATGCATCGGCCAGCATTCCCTAATTACCCTGAAGTCAGTTAAGAGTCACTGACATTGCCGTGGGCCTAGAGTTACCTGTAGGACAGACCAGGTAAGAACGGCAGATTTCCTTCCTGAAAGACATCAGTGAATCAGATGGATTCTAACAATTGACAATGGTTGCCCTAAGGCTAACTTTTAATTCCAGATCCTTTTTTAAAACTTGAATTCAAAATTCACCACCTGCCATAGTGTTCTGAACATTAGTCCTGGGGCTCTGGATTACTAGTCCAGTGACCTGACCACTACACCACCAGCTTTCCCCAACTTGGATTCATTGCAGTGAAAGCTCTTTCAAGCTATAAAATACGGAGTCAAGCAATTACCTCAAATGTAGGCCTCTGCTCAGGCCTGTAAATTGACAATTATATTTAGTAAGGCAGAAGCAAAATACTACAGATGCTGGAAAACTGAAATAAAGGAAATGCTGAAAATACTGGAGAAACTCAACCGGTCTGGCAGTATCAGCGGAGAGAGAAACACAGTTAACATTTCAGGTTTAATGTGTTTTTATTTTTGAAAACAGTAGAGTCAAATTTGATCCAAAATATTAACTGTTTTTCTCTCCACAGACGCTGCCAGACCTGCTGAATGTTTCCCGCATTTTCTATTTTTACGATTATATTTAGTTAGTTTTTGTGTGATACTGAACTACTTAATTCTATACTCATTTATCATTCGGTGTTTGCTAGTTATTTTAGAAACCTGATCCTATCTTCTTTGTTCATGGTACTGGGCCATCACTGAATTATAAGTTGGAACTGATGACAGATAAAAGGACAAGCCCTGATTGCACCAAAATATTTCCCATTGTGTTGCTGAGCCAAATGGAAATGTCTGAGCCTTGAAACTATCCCTGTTACTGTTATTGTCAGCATCTCTAGCCTAGAAAGGCACGGGTTCTGCATGAACGTTTAGTGATTCCCACTGTAAACAAATAGTTAAAAGTGAGGTGACAGTCAACTGTAATACCCTCATTATTGGAACACTCTGGCTAGGTCTTTGTGCAGCGTTATGGGCTGATCAATAGAGAAGTAAGATATGTTGGTCTTCACGTTGGCAGTTTTCTTGCTATTGTGATATCAGAGAGCTATCAATGACCTTGATTATGAACTAGATTTGCATGAAGTCAAGCTGAGAAAACCAGTAAGGGAAACATCATGTGAAACAAGTGTAGGTTGTTTGGCTCTTTGAGCTTGCTGTATAATTCAGTAAGATTTTGACTGATTTTCTACCTCAGTTCCAACTTCCAGCCATATTGTCATATCCCTTAGTATCTGAAAATCTACCCACCACTTACTTGAGTATATTCATTGACTGAGCATCCACCACTCTCGTGGGTAGTTTGAAATAAACTTCTTGAGTGAATAAATTTCTCATCTCAATCCAAAATGGCTGACCCTTTATTTTGAGACTGTGATCCAGTTCTCCAGATTCCCCAGTTAAGGCAAACATTTTCTAATGTAAGGCCTAGTGTACTCAATTTCTTGTAGGACAAACCTTATCCCAATAATCAGTCAAATAATCCTTTGTTGCCCTAAAGGGAGTGCAACAGTATCATTCCTTACGTAAGGAAGCCAACATTGCACACAATATTGTGGCTGTAGTCGCACCAGTGTCCCGAACAATTGCTGTAAAACTTCTCTATCCTTGTACTCCAATCCCTTTGCAATAAAGACTAAAGAAGCAAACCTATCTTGTCTCAGACTGAGACCAAATTTCTTATATAATTTTATATTTGCCCTACCTGTTTTATTTTTCCCCACATGATGCACTCTTAATTTCATGCCCCATGTTTTAAAGCTGAGAAAGCAGTCATGTTGTGAAAGTCCATAGTGCAATGCAACAGTTGTAGCTTTGAGTCAGCTGAATTATTTCTGAATCAACCACTTGTTCTATTGTAGAATGATCAAGGAGGACAATGACAGTGAACAGAAATGGATTTCAGCAGGCTTAATTCTGATCAGCACTGGTTCAGAGTCAACCCCTTTTGTGGCCCCCTTTCCCAGAAATAGAAACACACACTTACACAGAAGGTGCTGATCCCTGAGGTTTGGAGTACTTGCAGAGCGCCCAAACTATGCTAAGACTGTGCTCAGATGGTGAATGTTTAATTGGTTGTTTGACCATTGAATGCCTCATAGCTTAGCTTATTTGTGTCTTCATCATAATTCTCCAGTACATGTTCTTTCCTGAAAGGATCACTGGATTGTAATCATGGTAGAAATCCAGAATGATTTTGATCTTGAATCGTCCCTGCTCCTTCCCCAGTAGGGATCAATAACAATTGGAATCCACAATCTGTTCCTGGTCATTATGCCCTCTAAATTATTTGTTCATTTGAATCTTAAAAGAGGACAAATACTGGGGAGCATGTCCTGTACCTTCTGAGTTGTTGTGTGCCTACAGATATGGGCAGCATACACAGAAATGTTGCTCTTGGCATCCGATCCACTTGTTCTGGATAGTCATTACGCTGCTGACTCGACATCCCATTCAACCTGGCTCATTGCCAATCATGACGTCAACTATTCCCCCCCCCCCCCCACAACCTTTCTGCACCTCCCACCCATATTGGAAAATGTTCGGTTTGAATTATAATGACTAATATTTATGGGTTTTTTATATTGACTTTAGACCTCAGTGTTCTTTGGTTTATAAGCAAATAAATGTATAATTTATAACATCCAAACAGACAGTTTGAATAAAGAGTTTTTGTTGTTTATCACTGTTTGGTGAACAATTTGGATATTTTTTTTAATAAAGTTTTATTAGAATTTTTGTAGCATCTTGTCTTATGAATACACAACTTGGTGTGAGGATAGAGAGTATTTTCATTTATATTAGACAATTCAGAAGTGTCACAGAGCACTTCACATATCATTTGATGTGTTTTGAAGTCCACTCATTGTGTACATGCAAGAATAGTAGCCAACTGGGACACAACATGGATCCCTTGAACAACAGTGAAGTGAATAATGAAGTTCTATTTAATGATGAGATAGTAGGATTGGATATGGAGGGGCACTTTCCCAAAAAATCCACTAGAACGCCCCAGTCTCCAATTGGTGCTTTGGGAAAGCCTCCATCTATTAAAATAGGTCAATCTGACCTTGGTTTAGCAGCATACCTAAGAAACAACAATCCTTCAGAACCAGAGCGAGAACATCTATAATTGACGTGTACTGGAAGAGCAACACTTGGAAATAAGAAAAGGTAAGGTTTGCATTTATATGGTGCCTTTCATGATTTTCTGCGTGAGAAGATCTTACAGTGAGTGAACATGGTCAAAGAATTAATCTCAACAATATTATTTGAGAAATAAGAATTCACTAGGATACCAGGGAGATATCCCCTGTTCTATTTTGAAATAACCTCATTTAGGGCCTAGGTTTTTGATCTGACCTCAAAGATGACACTTATGACAGTGCAGCATTCTCCCTGTACTGCAATGGGACTCGGCCTAAATTGAGGCTCTGGTGAGTGACGTAAACAATAAATGAAAACATTTCCTCTGGTGATAGGGAGAACAGAACCATGCAGCCAGGCCATTCAGTAGTGATGTCAGGAGCACAGAAATGATGTTATTGAAAATTGAACCCACTCTCAAGAAAGATATTGAGGCTCAGAAACAAACTAATGGGGTGAATGGTAAACAAGTCTCCTGGTACTGATGGAGTACGTTCCACAGTACTAAAAAGAGATGGCAAGGGAAATAGCAAATGTGTTTGTGGTAATTTACCAAACTTCAGTGGAATCTGAGGCTGTTCTAGCAGACTGGAAAACAGCAAATGTGATGCCACTGTTTAAAGCAAGAGGTAGATAAAAGCTGCGTAACAATAGGCCCGTTAGCTTAACTTGTGTAGTGAGGAAAATGCTTTAAAATATAATCGCGGAAGAAATAGTGAGCCGTCTGGGTAGAAATTGTCTCATTGGGCAGATACAGAATGGGTTCAAAAAAGGCATGTCATGTCATGTTTAACTAATTTACAGGAACTCT
Source organism: Stegostoma tigrinum (assembly GCF_030684315.1). Taxonomy (NCBI): domain Eukaryota; kingdom Metazoa; phylum Chordata; class Chondrichthyes; order Orectolobiformes; family Stegostomatidae; genus Stegostoma; species Stegostoma tigrinum. Next base: position 2,983,943 of record NC_081374.1, read on the forward strand.
TTGAGCACATTACGAGCATGGTGAACAACGAAGAACTAACATATGGTGTATCTGGATTTCGACAAGTTGCCTCACCAAAGGCTGCTGCTTTGGTTAAAGGTACACGGCATTATGGGTAATGTATTAGCATGGATACAAGGCTGGAAAGCAATGAGTGGGGATAAATAGGTGTTCTTCTGGTTGGCAATCAGTGACTAATGGTATGCCTCAGGGATCAGTGTTGGGACCACAACTGTGTACAATTCACACAGATAATTTAGAGTTGGGGACCATACGTAGTGTGTCAAAGTTCACTGATGACACTAAAATGAGTGGTAGAGCATACTGTGCGGAGAACATTGGAAGTCTGCAGAGAGATATAGACAGATTACCCGAGTGGACAAGGGTCTAGCAGATGGAGTACAATATTGATGAATGTGAGGCCACCCATTTTGGTAGGAATAACAGCAAAATGGACTATTATTTAAATGGCGGGAAAATTGCAGCATGCTGAGCAGAGGGACCTGGGTGTCCGTGTGCATGAACCACAAAACGTAGGTTTGAGGGTGCAGCAGGTAATTAAGAAGGCAAATGGGATATTGTTCTTCATTGCTAGAGGGATGGACTTTAAAAACACAGAAGGCTATGCTGCAGCTGTATAGGGTGCTGGTGAGGCCACACCTGGAGTACTGTGTACACTTTTTTGGTCTGCTTACTTGAGCTGCACTGGCATTGGAAGGGGTGCAGAGGAGGTTCACTAGGTTGATTCCCGGGTTGAGAGAGTTAGCTTTTGGAGAGAAATTGAGTAGACTGGGACTATACTCATAAGAATTTTGAAGAATGAGGGGGCCTCTTATAGAAACATATAAAATCATGAAGGGAATATATAAGATAGAAGTAGGGAGACTGTTTCCACTGACAAGTGAAATTAGAATGAGGGGGCATAACCTCAAAATAAGGGGGAGCAGATCAAAATCAGAAATTGCTAGAAAAGCTCAGAAGGTCAGATAGCATCTGTGAAGAAAAATCAGAGTTAACGTTTCAGGTCCAGTGACCCTTCCTTAGAATGCTGAGGACGGGGTTGATAGGTCTCTGAAAGTAAAGGAATTGAGGATTATGGTGAGGGATGGGTAAGTGGAGCTGAGTCCACGAAAAAACTAGCCATGATTTTATTGAAAGGTGGAGTAAGGTCAACAGGCCAGATGGCCACTCCTAGTTATTTTGGCCTTATACAACTTAAAATTTCAAAATTGTGATGGGAGTTTCATTAGGTAAAGTATTAAGGATTACAAGAGATGGTGGTTGGATATATAATACAGACCTGCGTAAATGGCCAGAGTAGCCTATTACTGTTCGAAAACAAAGTACAGATGCTTAGCTAGGAAGCTGAAATTAAAATAGAAAATGCTAGAAATACTCAGCAGGTCAGGCAACATCTAATAGAATCAATGTTTCAGATTGATATCCTTTCTCAGAGCATAGTCCTAATCGTTTGGATTACCTGCCTGTACTCACTTGATACTCAGACCCTCATCCATGCCTTTGACTTCTAGACGTGACAACCATGCTCCTCCATTGTTCGTCTTCCATCTTTCATTGTCTATAAATGTGAGCTTATTCAAACATTTTCCTGAATCCTAGCCTGCAATCAGCCCTGTTTATCAATCTCTTGTATGCTTGTCGCCTTATATTGACTCCTGGGTCTGACAATGCTTCAATTTTTAAAATTCACATCTTGTTTTTGAATCATTCCATGACCTTGTCCGTCCCCATCTCTGTAATCTCCTGCAGCCTCACAACCCTCCAGGATCTGTGCACTAATTTGTGAGTATCTCTAACTTTAATCACTCCATCATTAGTGTGTTTTCAATTGCTTGAGTTCCAAACACAGCAATTCCCTCCTGAAATCTCCATACCTTCCTTGGACAGAAGGCTGAGGGGAAGATAATCATTTTCAAATTCTCGATGGATCTAGACAGAATAGACAGGGAGAAAACTCTTTCCACCTCCAAGTATAGAGGATCAAAGTCACTGTTTAAAAGTCTTTGGCAAAAGAAGCAAACGTGATGTGTGACTAACCCATTTTTATATGGCATGGTGGAGGCAGGTTCATTTGAAACAGGGTATTAGATGGATACTTAAATAGAAATAACGTGTGGGTTAAAGGAAAAGGCAGGAAGTTGCTGAGAGCTGGAGCTGACAAAATGGGCTTAATGGCCTCCTCCTGCACTATTATAATTCTGAGATTCTTTCTTTTCTTTAAGGTACTGTTTAAAACCCACCTCGTTGCTCAGGCTTTTGCTTCCCACTGTCCCCACTGGCCAAGTATTATTTTGTAAGATTTAAACACCTGACATCTTTTCCTGACTTAAAGGTGTTTACTCAAGTACAAATTATTGATACGAACAGTGAAAACAGAGGGAGAGGGAAGGCAACTTGGAATTTAGAGATGGACTGCACTGACACCAGACACATGCAGGCACATATCCCACTACCTGCACAAACACTTCTAAACAAAAGTTTATCACCAACATTAAAAATGACAGCAGCCAATTAAGCATGACAGAGTAAGGCCTGAGACTTCTCTCAATTATGAGAAACAGAGTAATGGGGGGGGGGGGGGGGGTGCTGTGATATGGAGGTGGGGGTATGTGATGGAGAGGGGTGATTGGACATTAAACCCTGGAAATAAAACAAGGCATAGAAGTTGAAAATCCTTTATTTTCTAGTAATAATACTCTGATATATACAAATGGAGGACATCTTGCAGTACACAAGTACTTTTTCATGTGATGACTATCACGTTGGAAACATGGGGCACCGTTACGAGGTAAAATGGCAAAGGGAACAGTGATAAGAAAGAAAAGACAATAAGAGGCCAGCACAATGACCACACTTCCAGGTAAAGTAACTAATGAAGAGAATCCGTCAATGACATTGAATGGGATTTCTCAATCACTGTCTTTGCATGAAAACCCACAACAGAGCCTCAAGTATTCCTCATTGATTTGTACACAAACTGGGCAGTCAGGTCTGTAATACTCCATAATTTAGACATATACAATTACTATTTTTGATTCTTTCACTGACATCTTAACTGTCAATTACTGTATGCAGGGTATAGGAAGAGGGTGAAGATTATAGCTCATTTACAATAGCCTCAAAAGATGACATGTTCAAGTTGTTGGCTATCTTGGTTGTGTTCTTCATGTAATTTCAGGTTGCGCAGAAGTCTTAAGACTTTATAATTCTGACCCCTTATCATATTCCACTCCTTTGAAATGGCTCAAGGCACTCTATTTGCAGCTACCTGGATAAACTATTTTTTTATAAACAGGCCTGCATACTTGTAACCCTCATTACTAGAGTTTCAGAATGGCTGTAGTTCTAATTTTGTTCTTCCTTCTGACTGCAGACAAGCTGCTGTTTCCCAAACTGTGCTTGGTGTATAATATTTTGGCACTCTCTCTAGCACGCGCACACACACAGCTATTAGCCAGCCTGACTTTCCCAACCAGGAAATGCTGACTCCTCAGAACTAGAGACTAGCACTACCTCCAAAAGTAATAGTTTGTGAAGGGAAATGATAACCTGTCAGTTGCCTTGTTCTGTTGCATTCCCAAAGTATTGATGTGCTCTAACAGGATTGGTAAAGAGACATAATCTCTGTTCCAGCTTGGAAAATGGACCGATGTCATACAATTTTGTGGAAATGCTTCCACCTGTTTGCTGACTGATCATGGCACTAAGTCCTCTCAAGGACCTTGTCTCAAGCTGTTCTTTAATCCTTGACAACACAGATACAGGACAAGTCATAAAAGTGAAGAGAAACCAAATGAGTTCATATTGGATGATTATGATCATCATGTAGGTTCACACACAGTGTCTTCACAATATTATCCTATCCCCTGGTCTCAGTTTATGTCTCTGCATGGAAAAAAGACAAGCAGGTTATCTTGCATAAGAAACAAATTGCAGGAAAAGACTGCGTCACACTGGAAAACAGTTCACCTATGAATAGCACTGATGGAAATGTTTGCAGAAATTTGCACATATAGACTAGCTACACGGGGCTGTTTTCCTCAGAGATAAGAAGGTCGAATGGAGGCTTAATCAATACCTCAACATTTAATACGTGAAATAGAACATAGAACATAGAACAGTACAGCACAGAACAGGCCCTTCAGCCAACAATGTTGTGCCGACCATTGATCCTCATGGATGCACCCTCAAATTTCTGTGACCATATGCATGTCCAGCAGTCTCTTAAATGACCCCAATGACCTTGCTTCCACAACTGCTGCTGGCAACGCATTCCATGCTCTCACAACTCTCGAAATGACGTAACATACAAGGCTACAGTCCAAGGGCTACAAAATGTGAAGAAAATTGAGACATATGATGCTTCAAGAGGCCTCTTCCCCTGCTGTTACATCTCAGTTACTCATACTGCACGTACTCTGACACCCACAGATGTCTTGTCAAATAGCTATGCACGTGCACTGAGTAAACTTTTGGCTAAGAATGTATCTTGGGCAAACAGAGTATTCCAGTGTGCAAATTTGCAGCTAAAGAGTGTTTGTCCGGAGAACAATGGATTCTTGAAATAAACAATTTTTTCCAGTCCTGAGGATGCCCAATATCAATATGCTATGACAACCTAGCACTATCTCCGAAGGTAAAACAATTTGTGAAGAGAAGCTCAGACGTACCTCCTGTTCAATACATCAACACTCTGCAAACACAGCAACTGACAAGTAGGTAGGTAAAGACAGAGGCCTTGTCCCAGTTTGGTGCACGAACCAGACTTCCTAATGGATCCTTCTGTGATGAGGTCCAGTCCAACTGTTGGCTGCCCTGGAAATGTGCAGATGGAGCACAACAGACAAAAAAAGTCAATCATGCATAAATCACTGATTCTCCCCTTTAGGATTGCACACAAACTTACATGCTTTTCTAAAGAAGATTGAGACTAATGTGAAGTATACACACGAAAAGTGTAGGGAAGAGGTGTGCATATGAATAGCTCCAATTGGAGATCTAGAACATGCAGAGCTTCACAGGAGGTAGAGGAGGCCCTCCAACTCTTAAAGCTCATTCTGCCCTCATTATATACTGCTATGTTGCATCAGATTCTGAAACTCTGAACAAGCTATATTAAGTGCATACTTACAAAATAATCAACCAAACTTTAAGATGACAGGATTTCTGTTACTCTTACTTAATACTTGCCAAGAATTTCACTTCGAGGGGTACAATAAGATTTCGTTTGGAGATGTAATTCTCCCTTCAGTTTACAAACAGTCAAACTGGCAACAAGTTTGCCGCTGTCTGCATATCCCCATGCCACACTTACACTAAGTTGCACTCAACGATATTTAGCATCTGTCTGTCAGTTCAACGGCAGGTCAGCAGCAGCAGGTTTGTGTGCACCAGAAAAAGCTTAGCAAGTGGTGCCTGTACATCCTTTGCCAATGACCATGTCACAATCAACACCAGATTGGTCCTGAACAGTGGGACAGTGAGCTATTAGACCAACCAGTCGACTGTGTCTGTGTGCTGCGGTAACACATTCACCAGTCGCCCACAAACCTGGAATTCCTCCCTGCCCCTCTTCCATTCTGCCACTGCTTCCTGCACTCAAACCCCCACCCCCCAGCAATTCTGCCGCACCTCTCTGCTCCTCGCCCAATGAGAGCATTATTTGTCTGTCCATAATAGTCCTTAAGATGGTAGTGAGCTACTTTGTTCAACTGCTCCAATCCAAGTAACTGCTCTTAAGGAATATTGTTCCTACAACTCACTATAACAGTGAAGTATCAGTGTGATATACTTTCGTAGAACATAGAACAATACAGCACAGAACAGGCCCTTTGGCCCTCGATGTTGTGCTGACCTGTGAACTAATCTAAGCCCCTCCCCCTACACTATCCCATCATTATCCATATGCTTATCCAAGGACTGTTTAAATGCCCCTAATGTGGCTGAGTTAACTACATTGGCAGGCAGGGCGTTCCACGCCCTTACCACTCTCTGAAGAACCTACCTCTGACATCTGTCTTAAATCTATCACCCCTCAATTTGTAGCTATGCCCCCTTGTACAAGCTGAAATCATCATCCTCGGAAAAAGATTCTCGCTGTCCACCCTATCTACTCTCCGATCATCTTGTATGTTTCTATTAAATCCCCTCTTAGCCTCCTTCTCTCCAATGCGAACAGACCCAAGTCCCTCAGCCTTTCTTCATAGGGCCTGCGCTCCAGACCAGGCAACATCCTGGTAAATCTCCTCTGCATCTTTTCCAATGCTTCCACATCCTTCCTGTAATGGGGCAACCAGAACTGCACGCAATATTCCAAATGAGGCCGCACTAGCGTTTTGTACAGTTGCAGCATGACATCACGGCTCCGGAACTCAATCCCTCTAGCAATAAAACCTAGTGAAAATGGGAACTGCAGATGCTGGAGAATCCAAGATAACAAAGTGTGCAGCTGGATGAACACAGCAGGCCAAGCAGCATCTCAGGAGCACAAAAGCTGATGTTTCGGGCCTAGACCCTTCGAAACGTCAGCTTTTGTGCTCCTGAGATGCTGCTTGGCCTGCTGTGTTCATCCGCTGCACACTTTGTTATCTAGCAATAAAACCTAACACACCATAAGCCTTCTTAACAGCACTAGCAACCTGGGTGGCATGTAAAGATGCCATTTGGCTTTGAGGAGAACTTACAGATGGTGGTGCACTGCTATGTCTGCTGTCTTGTAGGTCATGTTTTTAAGAGGGTGCTGTTCAAGGAGTCTTGCCCAGTCACTGGAGTGCATCATATATTATTACATACTGCTGCCACAGTGGCAAATTAGATTTAGATTTAGTTCTTTTGTCACATGTAGTCACATGAATAGGGTGAAATGTTTACACGTCACCACTTGCAGTGCTGTCTTAAGTACTGAGGTACCTAGGGACAGATTCTTGGGGGGGGGGGGGAAAAGACAAAGAAATAAGAAAGTCTAGCAATAAATCCATAAATAAGAGTTCAGAATGCCGGATCCTTCCAACCTAGACTGTGCTGGGCTTCACCTGGAACTGGGAGCTCAAGTCCATGTGGGAGTCAAGTCTATGCTGAGACCGGGAGCCCGAGTCCACCCAGGCATTGCCGATGCCACCCAAAAGCAGGAGGTTAAAAGAGGAAAAGTAAGGGAGAGAAAAAAGAAACAGATGGAGTGGACAAGCTCTGGCTCAGGAGTGCTACTCTACCACCATCTCGGAACTTTTCCTGTGAAATGGAGGAATGCTGAATGTATCAGACATCACAGAAGAACAGGCAATTGTGTTCTACTTTTCTCTTACGTCCCTGGTAAATGATCGGATAATATTTCAAGTTAAGATTTTAGAAGTAAAAATTACAGGAGGAAACATGCTATTTTATGCCATAGGACCCTGCACAGTCAGAATCACACATCTGAAGCCTCTTTTCTTAAACAGAGGGATGACATGTACAACTCAAGCAAGTGGAAGCTGTAATAGTAGGATAGCTTGTTAAAGAAAGTGACCATACTGCAGTAAGTTTTAGGATAGATATGGTAAAGCATAAGGACACTAACTGTACGGATCCAGCAACATACAGACAGTTTGTAGTTGAGGGGTTATTTTTGCAAGTGAAGCTGATTGGTGTATGGACTTTGATCAAAGGTCTTCTGCCTGTTAACAAGGTTGTCAGTTATCTGAACTGCTTGGGTCATGAGCAAGACTGAAAAAAAAACTAGGCCAGACCAAAAGAAAAACCATCAAATCTGCAACAGCTAAAACCTCTCTCAGTTCTCTGCAGTAAGTTATTTTAATCCCAAGAAAATCAGCTCATCTTTCTTTCAACAGATGCTGCAAGTAGTCACTTTGAATTGGGGAAGTCATAGACCTTTCGTTAGTCTACCAGCTACCCTGGCTCTCTTGCAAACAACTGGAAGCATTCAGAAAAAGGAAAATTGAGGATCAGCAAGAACCAAGCAGATTCTGTGAATAAAGACTACAGAATTGCTTTCCCAGTATTCTCTTGGGCCATGGGTTTCATTTCCCTGTTTAAATTTATCTGTGAGTTCGTGAAAGGGGGAATTTGTGAAGGGTTTAGAGGTTTATTTTGTAGAGTTTAACTGATTATCTATAGCTAGAATCTAGTAACCTGTGATAAATACTGAATCTGGTTAAGGGCAGAAAATAGGCGAGTACTGGGGGAGGTTTCTCAGGGCTTGATGCTGCGTGAAGGTTTAGAGGGATGCTGGCGGAGTTGTAGAAAATTGTGAAGTGCATAACTAGGGGAAGACACTTTTCTCTTAAGTAGATTGGACAACAAACTGGCCAAAGGTTTAAGAGTCAGAAGGCTAAGAGAGGAACGGAGCAGAAATAACTTTTCCCAAAGGGTGGTGGTTGTCTGCAAATGGCAATGGTTTAGTTATATCTCTGTTGATGGAGGTAATGGGTTGAAGATCCTTACATGCTATGAATGTCTAGGAGTGAGACACTTGCGTTTCATATATGGTGGCCAGGCTTTGGGGCGACAGGAGGTTAGTAACTTAGATCAGAATTAGATCCCAGTCTGTGCCGTGCTCTTTCAGCCACAGTATAATGCAGCTGGTCCAGTTCCGGTTTTGATCTATGGTAAACTCCCTACCCCGAATGTTGACAGTGGGGAAGATACAAACCAATACATCACCAATGCATATGAAGTGGATCTGGGTGGATTCTCTTTTGTTTAAGGTATTAATTGCCGGGCACTATCATACAAACAAGATTAGGCCATTCGAGCCTGCTCTGCCATTCAATAAGATCATAGCTGATTTGACTTGCCTGGCATCTTTCTGATGGGCTGGGCTGGTGTCCTCCTTAAGCCAACATCTTCCTGGTGGTAAAAGAGGGCAGTTCCTGGTGGCAAGGCGAATGTACTCATGGCAGTTGGGGGCTGCATCATCCTTATCGTAGCCAGGGCATTATTCTTTGTGACTGGTGAGGTGCTGCAGAGGCGTCTTCCTTGCAACTGGTCAGGGATTTCCTCATAGTCTCTGCTGGTTTGACATGCTTACTGTCCTTGATGCTACCCTGGCTCAGTGGACAGAGCAGGGATGATGACATTAACACTGTCAATACATGTTCCCTTTGGTTTTCTTTTGGTATGCTGCCTCTTCCTACTGAATGTTTCCTCAGCACATGATCCCTTTGGTCGTCTTTGCTGCTTAATTGATGGTAAGCGAAAATCATGAAGCCTCAGCAGTGTCTGAACAGTTGTCTCATGGGTGGGACTCCATGTGGAGGTGTACGTTTGTGTGGCAATGCTTCTTTTGCTGATGCCTGAGGTAACTGTCCCTCCCTGAGGGACAGCTGGGGATAGATGCAGACGGGCATACGAGTGCTCCACAATTTCTCGAGGTGCATCTTGCCGATTGAGTGGCACATCATTGGGCCCATAATTCTCATCAATATCTATATCCTCTTCCATCCCTTGCTGCCAACGTTGAATTTGCCGATCCAGCCAGTCCAGTTGTCTACGGAAACGCTTTGTGCCACTCCGCAACATGGCATGCGACAGCTGTTTCCATCTGGTGATCAGTAAACTGTGTTTCTCGTCAGTGGTGAGAGAGAAGAGCTGCTGCTCTACAACTGATAGACCACCTGCTATGGGTTGCTGTGTTCTGCACTGGCGATAGTCAGGAGCCAATCGTTCCAAAGACAGGCCAAGATGCCGTAAAAGTTCTGGATCCAAGATGTGGCCAGAGTGTACGAGATGGTAGGCAGTGACACACAACCGGCTCTTGTTTGGGTCAAAATGAATTGTGATGCAGGCCTCACAACCCATTGCAAGATACCTGGAGACCAGAGAAACCTGAGAAGATTAAACGACATTAAATGCCCAAATTAACAGGCATTAATCCCTATCAACTCCACTCTCAGCATGTATTTGCTGCCCGTACCAACAACTAAAAAGGGTCTGCTCCCCTCACCAAGTCACTATACTTCAAGGCTCCTGCTTTCATGACCAATGAATCTCACCCATCAAGTTTCTCGTTCCACCCATCTGTGCTGAGTCAATAAACTATTGGAATGTGTAGCTGAGGATGGCCCTTCACTGATTATCTTCCTCTTCCCATCCCAGATTCTGTACATCAGCAGCAGCCAGTCTCTGTTTCTCACATGTACAAAACAGCAAATCAACAGTAACTGTGTTCATAAAAATTGCCAGAAATAGGGAAAACATGAAAACCTTGCATTTTGCATTGTTTGGGAATGGTAGAGAACACCTATTAATGTTCGTGGAAAAGAGTGAATGATAGAGACCAGTAATCTCTGCTACATTCCCATAGCAATACCCTGACCAACGACATTCCACCCACTTCAGCCTCATCTCCTTTCAGTAACATCTCAGGCACTTTCCCAAATAATTACATTTCACCATTGGCAGAAGAAGCTAAGCGAAACTGCAGGTGTTACAGTGAGCAGGACAGGAGTGACAAAGCGAGTGGGAATGGGAAGCAAGCAGCAAGCAGGGCAGGACCGGACTTGGCCAGGGAATCTCAAAAGCCAAACCCCGTAACTGCAGACAAATTTCCCAAACTGTTCCACTGCTCAATCAAAAATCAGCACATGATCCACCTAGGAATAGAATAGCAATGACCTGAAACTAGGTTAAACAGCCACTCACATGCTGAATTTGCACTTGTCCAAGTCAAGATGTTGAGGACTGCGAATTCAGCAAGGATGGTACTTCAGGTGCTATGTCCACCTGTCCAGAAAGGAAGCAGTGTCAGCTCTCCTGCCAGACCCACCAGTGATCTTGGTCAGACAGCTGTGACTTTCACCAGGGGGTCTGAATGCAGAACAAGATCTATGTTGAAAATCTCACTTTCATTCAAAGTATGGCAAAATAAGCAATTACCTCTGTTTGGGTCTCACCCCAGTAGATCGGATGCGTGGCTGTCCATAGTGAACACACTGCAGATTCACTGAGGTGTATTTGAAATGACTGGGAATTGGCACTGTACGTGTCTCGTTTGCCTTCTTGACCGTATGGGTCCTAGACTTTTTGAAGATGCTCCCTGTAGCCTGTAAGCGCAAGAATAAATAATCGTGAAACCAAATTCTTGAGACTGTAAAACAAAAAAAAATACTTCACATGTAAAGAACATGCCATTTCTCTCACTATGTCCCTTTACCCTTGCCCGTCCTCATCACTATTCATCATGCTGCGCTCCCCACCACCATTGTCCTTTTCCCATATCTCTTAGCATCTTATACGTCTCACTGCCCTTTGCCATTTCTGTCACTGGCACTCCCTCCAAGCCTGCACTTCCCTTTGATTCCACTGTGATGCCTTCTCCTCCCCTAAGCCCCAACTCACCCAACCCCCGACTCTTCTCTCCTAACTCCTCTCCCCTTGGATCCTACCCCACATACGTCTTTTCTCTTCCTCCTTCCCCTCTTCTCTCTCCCACCATTTCTCTCATCTCTTCTGCACCTGTCCCCACATACCATCCCTCATCGTCTCTCCCTCATTTTCTTTTCTTCTCTCCTTCCACTGTCGCTCTCCCACCCCATTATCCCTCACACCTCTCCTCGATGCCAGCCCCAGGTCTCTCTCTTACCTCAGTCCCTCTCCCACCTTAACTCCCTCTAACCTCCCCTTTCCCTTTCTCCCCCACTCCTATCTGTCCCTCTCCCCCATCCTACACCTCTCTCTCTCTCTCTCTCTCTCCCCCCCGCAACCCATCCCACCTAAACACCACCCCCTTCCCTCCCCTCCCCTACACCGTCTCGCCTCCCCTCCCCCACACCCTACACCCTCTCCCATTTCCACACCCCATCCACCCTACCCCCCCATCTCCCACCCCCCTCTTCCATCCCCCTACACCCTCTCCCATCCCCCTGTCCCCGTCCCCTCCCCTCTCACCCCCACCCCCCTCCCCTCTCTCCCCCGCCCCCACCCCACCCACCCCCGCCCCCTCTCCCTGGACCGCCCCCCACCCCACAGTCTCCCCCGCACCCCCGCCACCTCTCCCCGGACCGCCCCCCACCCCACCGTCTCCCCCGCACCCCCGCCACCCCCCCCTCCCTACCCACACACCCCGCCCCCCTCTCACCCGCCCCCCCTCCCCTGCCCACCCACCCCCACCAACCCCCTCTCCCCCGCCGCCCCCCCCCCACCCACACTCCCCCTCTCCCCCCCACCCCTGCCCCCTTTCCCCGCCCCCTCCCTCCCCCGCCCCACCCCCGCCCCCTCATCTCCCCCGATCCACTGCCCCCACCTCTCCCTCCCACCCACCCCGCCCCCTCCTCTCCCCCGACCCACCCCCGCCTCCTCTCCCTCCACCGCGCCCCACCCCCCGCCCCCTCTCTCCCCCACCCCTTCTCCCCTCCACTCCCCACCCTCCCACGCCCCATCTCCCCACTCCCTCGCCCGCCCCACGCCCCCTCTCCCCACCCCCTCGCACTCCCCACGCCCCCTCTCCCCAACCCCTTGCCCGCCCCCCCTCTCCTCCGACGCGCCCCTCTCCCACCCACCCCCCTCTCCCCCGCCACGCGCCCCTCTCCCCCCCCACGCGCCCCTTTCCCCCCCACATGCGCCCCTTCCCCCCCACACGCGCCCCTTTCCCCCCCACGCGCCCCTCTCCCACCCACCTCCCTCTCCCCACCACGCGCACCCCGCCCCCCCTCCACACACCCCTCTCCCCCCTCCCCCACCCACCCCCTCGCCCGCCACACGCCCCCTCTCCCCACCCCACCTCTCCCCCGCACGCGCCCCTCTCCCCATCACGCGCCCCTTTCCCACCCAACCCCCTCTCCCACACCACACGCTCCTCTCCCCGACCACGTGCCCCTCTCCCTCCTCGCCCCCCCACGCGCCCCTCTCCCACCCACACGCCCCCCTCCCCCCCCCACGCGCCCCTCTCCCCCACGCCCCCGCCCCCATCTCCCCGCCATCCCCATATCTCCCCCCAATCCCCCATCCCCACCCCCCCATCTCCCCCCCATCCCCCATCCCCATCTCCCCCATCCCATCTCCCCCATTCCCCATCCCCCCCATCCCCCATCTCCCCACATCCCCCACCCCCATCTCCCCCCATCCCCCACCCCCATCTCCCCCCATCCCCAATCCCCATCCCAATCTCCCCCATCCCCATCTCCTCCCCATCCCCCATCTCCTCCCCATCCCCCATCCCCATCTCCTCCCCATGCCCCATCCCCATCTCCCCCCCATCCCCATCTCCCCCCCCATCCCCCATCATCCCCCAATCCCCCATCCTCCCCAACCCCCATCCCCATCTCCCCCCCATCCCCCATCCCCATCTCCCCCCCATCCCCCATCCCCATCTCCCCCCCATCCCCCATCCCCATCCCCATCTCCCCCCCATCCCCCATCCCCATCTCCCCCCCATCCCCATCCCCATCTCCCCCAATCCCCCATCCCAATCTCCCCCCAATCCCCCATCCCCATCTCCCCCAACCCAATCTCCCCCCAATCTCCCCATCTCCCCCAATCCCCCATCCCAATCTCCCCCCCATCCCCAGTCCCCATCTCCCCCCCATCCCCATCTCCCCCATCCCAATCTCCCCCCATCCCCCATCTCCCCCCCATCCCCCCGTCCCCATCTCCCCCCATCCCAATCTCCCCCCATCTCCATCTCCCCCCCATCCCCATCTCCCCCCCATCCCCATCTCTCCTCCCCATCCCCGTCCCCATCTCTCCCATCCCCCATGTCCATCTCCCCCCAAACCCCCATCCCCATCTCCCCCCCCATCCCATCTCCCCCCATCACCCCCCCTCCCCTCCCCCCATCACCCCCCCTCCCCCCCATCAGCCCCCCTCCCCCCTCCCCTCCCCGCCATCACCCCCCTCCCCTCCCCCCCATCACCCTCCCCTCCCCATCACCCCCCTCCCCTCCCCCCGATCACCCTCCCCTCCCCATCACCCCCCTCCCCGCCCCCATCACCCCCCCTCCCCCATCACCCCCCTATCTCCCCCCTTCCCCTCCCCCATCACCCCCCCTCCCATCTCCCCCCATCACCCCCCTCCCCACCATCACCACCCCTCCTCCCATCTCCCCCCCTCCCCTCCATCACCCTCCCCTCCCCTCCCCCCCATCACCCCCCCTCCCCCCCATCTCCCCCCATCACCCCCCTCCCCTCCCCCATCACCCCCCTCCCCTCCCCCCCATCACCCCCCCTCCCCGCCCCCATCACCCCCCTCCCCGCCCCCATCACCCCCCTCCCCTCCATCTCCCCCCCTCCCCTCCCCCATCACCCCCCTCCCCTCCATCTCCCCCCCTCCCCTCCCCCATCACCCCCCCTCCCCTCCCCCATCACCCCCCTCCCCTCCATCTCCCCCCCTCCCCTCCCCCATCACCCCCCCTCCCCTCCCCATCACCCCCCTCCCCTCCCCTTCCCCCCCATCACCCCCTCCCTCTCCCCCATCACCCCCCCTCCCCGCCATCACCCCCCTCCCCCCGCCCCGCCCCCATCACCTCCCCCTCCCTTCCCCCATCACCCCCCCTCCCCTCCCCCATCACCCCCCCTCCCCTCCCCCATCACCCCCCCCTCCCCCATCACTCCCCCCCCTCCCCCATCCACCCCATCATCCCCCCTCCCCTCCCCCATCTCCCCCCCATCATCCCCCCTCCCCTCCCCCCTCCCCTCCCCCATCATCCCCCCTCCCCTCCCCCATCTCCCCCCCATCACCCTCCCCCCTCCACCCCATCATCCCCCCTCCCCTCCCCCATCTCCCTCCCCCCTCCACCCCATCATCCCCCCTCCCCCCCCCGTTCCCCATCACCCCCCTTCCCCTCATCTCCCCCCCTCCCCTCCCCCATCACCCCCCTTCCCCCCCCTCGCCCATCACCACCTTCCTCCCCCCCTCCCCCATCACCCCCTTCCTCCCCCCCTCCCCCATCACCCCCTTCCTCCCCCATCACCCCCCTCCCCCATCACCCCCCTTCCCCCCCTCCCCCATCACCCCCCTTCCCCCCCTCCCCCATCACCCCCGTTCCCCCGCCTACCCCATCACCCCCCTTCCCCATCACCCCCCTTCCCCATCACCCCCCTTCCCCCCTCCACCCATCACTCCCCTTCCCCATCACCCCCCTTCCCCCCCACCCCCATCACCCCCCTCCCCCATCACCCCCCTTCCCCCCCTCCCCCATCACCCCCCTTCCCCCCCCTCCACCCCATCACTCCCCTTCCCCATCACCCCCCTTCCCCCCCTCCCCCATCACCCCCCTTCCCCCATCACCCCCCTTCCCCCCCCTCCCCCATCACCCCCCTTCCCCCGCCTCCCCCATCACCCCCCTTCCCCCCCCTCCCCCATCACCCCCCTTCCCCCCCCTCCCCCATCACCCCCCTTCCCCCCCTCCCCCCCTCCACCATCACCCCCCTTCCCCTCATCTCCCCACCCCCCCTTCCCCCCATCTCCTCCCTCCCCTCCCCAATCTCCCCCCCTCCCCCCATCTCCTCCCTCCCCTCCCCAATCTCCCCCCTCCCCCCATCTCCTCCCTCCCCTCCCCAATCTCCCCCCTCCCCCCCCCAATCTCCTCCCTCCCCCCTCCCCCTCCCATCTCCCCCCCTCCTCCCCATCTCCCCCCTCCCCCCATCTCCTCCCCTCCTCCCCCATCTCCCCCCTCCCCCATCTCCTCCCTCCCCTCCCCCATCTCCTCCCTCCCCTCCCCCACTCCTCCCTCCCCTCCCCCATCTCCCCCCCATCTCCTCCCTCCCCCCCCATCTCCCCCCCCTCCACCATCACCCCCTTCCCCTCCCCTCCCCTCCCCCTCCTCCCCCCCTTCCCCTCATCTCCCCCCTCCCCTCCCCAATCTCCCCCCATCTCCTCCCTCCCCTCCCCCATCTCCTCCCCTCCCCTCCCCCATCTCCTCCCCTCCCCCCCCATATCCTCCCTCCCCCCATCTCCTCCCTCCCCTCCCCCCTCCCCCCATCTCCCCCCCTCCCATCTCCTCCCCTCCCCCCCCATATCCTCCCTCCCCCCATCTCCTCCCTCCCCTCCCCCCTCCCCCCATCTCCCCCCTCCCCTCCTCCCTCCCCCATCTCCCCCCTCCCCTCCCTCCCCTCCCTCCCCCCTCCCCTCCCCCCATCTCCCCCTCCCCTCCCCCATCTCCCCCCTCCCGCCCATCTCCTCCCTCCCCTCCCCCCCCATCTCCTCCCTCCCCTCCCCCCCCATCTCCTCCCTCCCCTCCCCCCCCATCTCCTCCCTCCCCACCCCTCCCCCCCCATCTCCTCCCTCCCCTCCCCTCCCCCCCATCTCCTCCCTCCCCTCCCCCCGCATCTCCTCCCTCCCCTCCCCCCCATCTCCTCCCTCCCCACCCCTCCCCCCCATCTCCTCCCTCCCCTCCCCCCCATCTCCTCCCTCCCCTCCATCTCCTCCCTCCCCTCCCCCCCATCTCCTCCCTCCCCTCCCCCCCCATCTCCTCCCTCCCCTCCCCTCCATCTCCTCCCTCCCCTCCCCTCCATCTCCTCCCTCCCCTCCCCCCCCGCCCCATCTCCTCCCTCCCCTCCCCTCCCCCCCCATCTCCTCCCTCCCCTCCCCCCCCATCTCCTCCCTCCCCTCCCCTCCCGCCCCATCTCCTCCCTCCCTCCCCCCCATCTCCTCCCTCCCCTCCCCTCCCCTCCCCCCCCATCACCTCCCTCCCCTCCCCTCCCCCCCCCATCTCCTCCCTCCCCTCCCCCCCATCTCCTCCCTCCCTCCCCATCTCCTCCCTCCCTCCCTCCCTCCCCCATCTCCTCTCTCCCCTCCCCCCCATCTCCTCCCTCCCCTCCCCCCATCTCCTCCCTCCCCTCCATCTCCTCCCTCCCCTCCCCCCCATCTCCTCCCTCCCCTCCCCCCCCATCTCCTCCCTCCCCTCCCCTCCATCTCCTCCCTCCCCTCCCCTCCATCTCCTCCCTCCCCTCCCCTCTCCCCCCATCTCCTCCCTCCCCTCCCCCCCCATCTCCTCCCTCCCCTCCATCTCCTCCCTCCCCTCCCCTCCCCCCCCATCTCCTCCCTCCCCTCCCCTCCCGCCCCATCTCCTCCCTCCCTCCCCCCCATCTCCTCCCTCCCCTCCCCTCCCCCCCCATCACCTCCCTCCCCTCCCCCCCCATCTCCTCCCTCCCTCCCCATCTCCTCCCTCCCTCCCTCCCTCCCCCCCCATCTCCTCTCTCCCCTCCCCCCCATCTCCTCCCTCCCCTCCCCTCCCCCCCATCTCCTCCCTCCCCTCCCCCCCATCTCCTCCCTCCCCTCCCCCCCCATCTCCTCCTTCCCCCCCCATCTCCTCCCTCCCCTCCCCTCCCCCCCCATCTCCTCCCTCCCTCCCCCCCATCTCCTCCCTCCCCTCCCGCCCCATCTCCTCCCTCCCTCCCCCCCCATCTCCTCCCCCCACATCTCCTCCCTCCCCTCCCCTCCCCCCCCATCTCCTCCCTCCCTCCCCCCCATCTCCTCCCTCCCTCCCTCCCCCCCCTCTCCTCCCCCCCTCCCCCCCCATCTCCTCCCCCCCTCCCCCCCCATCTCCTCCCCCCCTCCCCCCCCTCTCCTCCCCCCACATCTCCTCCCTCCCCTCCCCCCCATCTCCTCCCTCCCCTCCATCTCCTCCCCTCCCCCCCCATCTCCTCCCCCTCCCCTCCCCCCTCCCTCCCTCTCCCCCCCCCTCCCCTCCCCTCCCCTCCCTCCCCTCCCCTCCCCCCCTCTCCCCCCCCTCCCCCCCCTCCCCTCCCTCCCCTCCCCCCCCCTCCCCTCCCCCCCCCCTCCCCCTCCCTCTCCCCCTCCCCCTCCCCCCCCTCCCCCCCTCCCCCTCCCCCCCCTCCCCCTCCCCTCCCCCCCCTCCCCCCCATCTCCTCCCTCCCCTCCCCCCCCCATCTCCTCCCTCCCCTCCCCCCCCCTCCCCCCCATCTCCTCCCTCCCCTCCCCCCCCCTCCCCCCCATCTCCTCCCTCCCCTCCCCCCCCCTCCCCCCCATCTCCTCCCTCCCCTCCCCCCCCCTCCCCCCCATCTCCTCCCTCCCCTCCCCCCCCCTCCCCCCCATCTCCTCCCTCCCCTCCCCCCCCTCCCCCATCTCCTCCCTCCCCTCCCCCCCATCTCCTCCCTCCCCTCCCCTCCCCCCCCCATCTCCTCCCTCCCCTCCCCCCCATCTCCTCCCTCCCCCCCATCTCCTCCCTCCCTCCCCCCCCCATCTCCTCCCTCCCCCCCATCTCCTCCCTCCCCATCGCCCCCCCCATCACCCCCCCCCTCCCCCCCATCACCCCCCTCCCCATCATCCCCTCCTCTCCCCCATCATCCCCTCCTCTCCCCCTCCCCCCCAATCTCCCCCATCCCGCCCCCATCTCCCCCGTCACCCTCATCCCCCCCATCCCACTCTGCCCCGCGCGTGGGGAACCTGCTGGAAAAGCTCCAATCTGCAGCTAAACTCGTCGAAGCTCTCGAACTCCAGTGTACTAAACATGTTTAAAAACTGTTGTGTGGTATCGAGAGAATTCATGTTTCAAACACAATTATAATTATTGTTGAGGTTATTTCGTAAGTCTAGAGGCGGATGGCGACAATTAGATTTAAATTCTTTACAATCTGAAGGAACGGGCTGACCGTACTTTTTAAATCACGGGGTGGAACTGCTCACTTCGTCAATGCGCATGTGCAGTTCCGTAAATCCATGACGCCATCGACACGACGCGATGACGTCAGGGGTTAGCGCGCAGACATTGTGCCGTTAATCCGACCCCGACCCCTAGTCAACCCCGCCCCAAACCCGGCCGCCCACTCAAAGCGCCCCGCCCCGCCTCACCCCCCCAGACCGCCCATGCTTTTGCCCCGCCCAGTGCACCCGGTCCAACCCAGTCCATGCCCTGCCCCCGCCCACTCCCCGGATGTTTAGGCCTGCCCGGCTATGACCGGGGCTCGCGGGATTTGAGGGCTGGCGGTGGTGGTCAGGGACCAGGAGGACGGGACAGGCCCATCGATGCGGAGTCCCCAGCGGCTCCCTGAGCCCCTGGGTGTCTGGGTTGAGCCGAGCGGCTCGCGGCCTGGCGGCCTTCTGCCCTGCCTGAGGAAGGCGGCCGTGGCGGCGGCGCATGTCAGCGCGATCGGACTGAGCATGTACTTGGGAATGCTGAGCCGGCTGGGGACCAGTGAGTACCACCCCACCGGGAAGGGGCGAGGCTGGGTAAATCCAAATCCCCTTCCTGGGGAGGGGCAATGGGGGTTGACAGTGGTACCAAGGGTCGGGAGGGGGATAACCATGGGGTGGATAGAGGGCGGGGGGAGCCTGTCATGTGAAATAAGGGCTGGGTATTGTTATTAGATGGGTTCGGTGGGACATGTAGGTAGGTAGTGAAAGGTTAAATAATATTGGTGGGGGGTGGCCTGTGGAGATGGGGCAGTCAAATAGTAGGTTTACACGATTGGGAAATGTGCTGGCGATTAAATCCCTTCTCACTGCTGTATCTAGTATCTTTAATCAATATTTGGTATTACTTTCTAATATTCTGGCTCTTTGTAAAAACAGTGTCTGTAGTGTTTAATTAAGGATCACAATTATTATTATAGCAGTGGAGACTATTCACCATGTATAAGCTTGCCAAGGAGTAAGTCACTTGGTGCCAGTCACCCCAGCTGCCTGTAACCATAGGTCTGATTGCCCCACATTTGTCTTGAAACATTTTTTTTAATAGCTACAGCCACCTTAACCTTAAAGTGGAGTTTGAGTTGCTGATCTGTTTGATTTCTCTTAATTACCCCTATCATATTCTGCTGTTTCTGTGACTTTTTCAAGGTAATGGGGAGGCGATGGCCTAGTGGTATTATCACTGGACTGTTACTCCAGAGACCCAGATAATATTCTGGGAACCCGGGTTCAAATCCTGCCAAGGTAGATGTTGGAATTTGCTTCAATAAATGTCTGGAATTAAGACTCTAATAATGACTGTGAATTTATTGTTAATTGTTAGAAAAACCCATCTGGGCCATCAATGTCCTTTATGGAAGGAAATTGTTGTTTTTACCTGGTCTGGCCTACACGTGTCTCCAGACCTACAGCAATGTTGACTCTTAACTGCCCTATGGGCAATTAGGTGTGGACAATAAATGCTAGCTCTCCAGTGACTCCCTCATCCTGTGAATGAATAAAAAGAAAAGTTTTTCCCTGCCACTCAAACCTGCCTCATTGCCTTATTCTCTGCAAAAATGCAGAGTGCCACTACGGTTTAGGTTAAAAAGTGTGCCCTATTCTCAAAATTGGTTCAGTACCCAACTTTTATATTGCTCTACTAACACTGGGCAAGTCAGAACACGTGATCTGCAATTATCAGCAGCTGGAATGTTTTAATTTATGGAATTGACACAGAAAGAGGTCATTTGATCAGTGCTGGCTTCTGCAAAACAACCCAGTGATCCCCATTCCTTCATTCTATTAGCCCAGTAGGTTTAATTAGTATCATAGAATCCCCACATTGTGGAAACAGGCCATTCTGCACAACAAGTCCACACCAACCCTCCAAAGACCATCCCACTACCCTATCCTATAGCTCTGCATTTCTCATGGCTAGCCCATCTAACCTGCACATCCCTGAACACTACGGGCAATTTAGCATGGCCAATCCATCCTAACCTGCACTTCTTTGGACTGTTGGACGAAGTTGGAGCACCGTGAAAAATCCATGCAGACACGGGGAAAACGTGCAAACTCCACACAAACACTTGCCAGTGGTCGGAATTGAATCCCGGTTGATGATGCTCTGAGGCAGCAGTGCTAACCCACTGAGCCACCGTGCGAGTTACAATTCAAGTTACTTTTTGTTTTGTTTAGTACATTCATGGAATGTGTGCTTCACTGGTTGGGCCAGCACTTGCTCCCCATCCCTAGTTGACCTTAAGGTGGTACTGAGCTGCTGCAATACATTGTGTAGGAATGTGTACAATGCTGTTCGGGAATGGAGTTCCAGGATTTTGCTCCATATCTGAGATGTTGCAAATAGTGTTAAACATCATGTAATCATCAGTAAACATCCACATTTCTGACCATTGATGTAAGAAATGACATGTCTTTGAAGAACTCCTGCAGGCATGTTCTTGAGCTGAAATGGCTGTTCTTTAACCCTCATCCTTTAATAGTCACAACCACCTTCTTTTGTGCTAGATGTAACTCCAACAGCAGAGTCTGAGTTTCCTCCTATATCCCTTTGTCATTTTGGCTAGAGGAACAAGACCTCATTTCCCACTGGGTATTTTAAAATCTCTGGGACACCCACCCCACACGCACACGAATACCATTTGCAGGTTTCTCTCCAAGCTTGGGTCCATGCTGACTCAGAACTATATCGCTGTTCTTTCACCATTTGGGACAATGTCCTGGAGCTCCCTTCCTAATTGATCTGTGGCTGTACTTGCACCACACAAATTGCAGCACTCAAGAAGGCAGCACACCATAACCACCTCCCAGGCAATTACAAGTCAGTAATATATGTATCAGTGCCTACTTATGTCCATATTCTTGCATGAATTAAAACAAAAATCTCAGAAATCTGAAACCCTCCTGCTTCGAATTGGTATATGCAAAAGGCATGAATAGAGAAGAAGGGATGTGGTAGAGGGAGTGAAGATTTAGAAGGAAAGGACTGAGCATAAAGCTTCGCATTTCCCTACTAGCTGCAGTGTGGGTTACATACAAATTAAAATGTTCTTCCAATGTAATACTTCACAAACTGACAGCATGTTCTCACTTCTCAGTGTCGTGTTTCCAAATCCCATGAGTCATTTTTGTGGCACTCCCAGATAATGGAGTCTTGTATGTGCATTCTTCTGTCTGCAAAAGCTAGACTTTTGCTACACAGGCGTGAGGTAGATAACGAGAACACGTTTGCTGTCAGCTGATTCAGTCTCAGCTTCTAGCTTCCTTTCTGGTGCTGGTCACTGTGCCTAGAGCAGTACAGTACTGACTACTGACTTGATTAAGTTGGTGGTGTTATGGTAATGTCGCTGGCCAATAATTGAGGCTCAAGTTAATGCACCGGCTCAAATTCCACCAAAGCGGCTAGAAGCTCTGGTGACTGTAAAACTACCATTTATTGTTGTAAAAACCCTTCTGGTTCATCTATTTCTCTTAGGAAAGGTAATCTGCTGCCCTTACCCAGTCTGACCCTATGTGTGTCCCAACTCCACAGCAATGTAGTTTGCTCTTAACTGCCCTCTGGAAATGGGCTGAGTGAGATCTTCAGCTCAAAGGCAATTAGGACTAGGCAACAAATTCTGAAAGAATAGAGAATCACAGAATAGCATCTGGTGCTGAAATGGTGCCTATTACGACATGTACTGTATTATTATTCTGGATTGTCTCAGCTGCACTTGTGAATGTTCACCATCTGAATATTTGTTCTTTTCCAGGTCGTTTCTCTTGGCACCCAGCTTGCATGACACTCGCTGTAAGTGTTACGCTTTGTGGTCTGCAGATAATTTGAAACACAAATATTCCAGTGCACTGAAAAAAGAGAATCTACTGATTAATTTATGAATTTATTTTGCATGCAGTCATCACTGTAAGCAGATCTTAAGTTTCTGTCTGTAGGGGCGTCATTGAGGTCTAGACACTGGTGTCCCAGAGTTTTTGGATCACTTGTGAAATTTCAATCCTGTCTCCAGTCTGAGTTGATAACTTCAAAGATCTTACTGTTTGGTTTAAATTTTGCTCTATCCCCCAGTGAGGTAATGACAGCACTTCCTTTCCAAACCAAATCAGGAATTCAATTCTAATTAGGCAGACCTTAAAATGAGTATAAACAGACCGCTGTTACATGTGTTTGAAGGTCAAGAGTGCAGACCTTTGGGGCTTGCTGCTTGTGAACCCCAAGAGATGTGGAATTACTCTTAAAACAAATACCGAATCCCGTACACTGCATGAGCAAAATGCAACATTATTGAAGCAATATGATATGAAGATAGGTGTCAGGCAGGTAGCACTGAGGAGGTGGGGAAGCTACAGAAAGATTTAGACGGTTTAGGAGAGTGGTCCAGGAAATGGCTGATGAAATTCAATGTGACTAAATGTGAGGTTTTGCACTTTAGAAAAAAGAATACAGGCATGGACTATTTCCTAAATGGTGAGAAAATTCGTAAAGCAGAAGTACAAAGGGATCGGGGCGTGTTGGTCCAGGAGTCTGTCAAAGTTAACTTGCAGGTAGAGTCCGTAATTAGGAAAGCGAATGTAATGTCGTTTATCTCAAGAGGGTTGGAATATAAAAGCAGCGATGTGCTTCTGCGGCTTTATAAAGCTCTAGTTAGGCCCCATTTAGAATACTGTATCCAATTTTGGGTCCCACATCTCAGGAAGTACATACTAGCCCTGGAGCGTGTCCAGCGGAGATTCACACGGATGATCCCTGGAATGGTAGGTTTAACGTATGATGAACGGCTAAGGATCCTGGGATTGTACTCATTAGAGTTTAGAAGGTTGAGGGGAGATCTAATAGAAACTTACAAGATAATGTATGTCTTAGAGGGGTGGAGGCTAAGAAGTTGTTGCCATTAGGCGGGGAGACTAGGACCCGTGGGCACAGCCTTAAATTAGAGAGGGTAAATTTAAAACTGAAATGAGACGACATTTCTTCAGCCAGAGTGTGGTGGGCTTGTGGAATTCATTGCCATGGAGTGCAGTGGAGGCCGAGATGTTAGATGCCTTAAAGGCAGAGATTGATAAATTCTTGATCTCACAAGGAATCAAGGGCTACGGGGAGAGTGCAGGGAAGTGGAGTTGAAATGCCCTTCAGCCGTGATTCAAATGGCGGAGTGGACTTGATGAGCTGAATGGCCTTACTTCCACTCCTATGTCTTATGGTCTTACGGTCCAATGGTCCAATATGTCTTCTAGTGAGCGAGGCCAAAAAGCAAGCTATCTAGTGAAAGAAAATTTTGCCACAGTGATTTTTAAAAATTCATCTGTCTGCATATGCTTTGTGCCAGCTGTTCTTGTTACAGTTTTAATGTCCACATTCATAATTGTGCATTCACATTCTCCTCAACTCTCAAGGTGCTGACGTTGCCACTGAGTGTAGTAGGATTTAACACTCTCACGGCAAGTGTGGGTATAAATTTATAATTGAAGCATCATACGTCAAAAATGTTTGATGTTAAACTATCCTGTTTGACCAAAATTTTTGTCACCTGGTCCTAATTTGTGCCTCTATGCTAAATAGTTTTGGTAATGTTCCTGTGAAGAGCTTTGGATCATTTTCACTGCATCAAAGAAATCATATAAATGATATAATTTATTTGTTGATTCTGCACATGCAACCCTATAAGAGATGCAAAACCTGAGAATGGGAAGCACGATGGTCATGCTAAATAACAGGTCAAGTGGATTAGCCGTGGGAAATGCAGGGCTACAGGGATAGCCAGGGCTGTGTGGGCCACTCTTCAGAGGGTTGGTGAGGACTCGATGGGCTGAGTAGCCTGCTTCCACACTGTAGAAATTCTATGAACAGCATTTGCTGGAAATTTGAAATAGAAACAGAAATTGCTGGAAAATCATAGCAAGTCTGGCAGCATCTGTGGAGAGAGATCGGAGCTAATGTTTCAGGTGGTGTCCCTTGTTCAGAACCACAAGAGATGGACTATTTAAAAATTTTTGCCAAAAGGGTATTGGGAACAATGTGATGCCACTGACAGCTGTGACAGCAGCAGTCGGTGTAAAAAGCCTTCTTTAATTCAGACCGTGGGAGAAAGCCAGGAATTGGTAAATTTGAATTGGAAAGAAATGGGTGGATTTGTGGCTCAATTTCTCTGTTCTTTACTGCAAGAGGATTGAATTACAAGGACAAAATGATCTTGTGACATTTGTAACAAAGTGTGAAGCTGGATGAACACAGCAGGCCAAGCAGCACATCAGGAGCACAAAAGCTGACGTTTCGGGCCTTTCTGATGAAGGGTCTAGGCCCGAAACGTCAGCTTTTGTGCTCCTAAGATGCTGCTTGGCCTGCTGTGTTCATCCAGCTTCACACTTTGTTATCTTGGATTCTCCAGCATCTGCAGTTCACATTATCTCTCGAGACAATTGTGTGGGGTTTTGGTGAAACTCAGCTAAGGGTACAACATGGAACTTTGATCTCCATATCAAAGGAAGAATACATTTGCATTGCAGGCAGCACAGCAAAGGTTTACTGCATTGTTGTCTGGATGATGAGCTTAGTAAATTATATCAGTGATAATGGGAACTGCAGATGCTTCATCATCTGCTCTGGTGAAGGGTCTAGGCCCGAAACGACAGCTTTTGTGCTCCTGAGATGCTGATCGGCCTGCTGTGTTCATCCAGCTCCACACTTTGTTAGCTTAGTAAATTAGTTCTCTACTCTTTGGTGCTTTAAAGAATGAAGTAATGTTACTGAAATTAGATGTTGACTAGACTCAACAAGGTTGAGTTGCAACTTGGGTTGTAGCTCCTTTCTGGGGAATTTGGAACACAGGGGCATCGTCTTAGGATAAGCCGTTTAGAACTGACATGAGAAATTTCTTCACTCAAATTAATCTTTGGAATTATCCCCACACATTATTCATAATCTGTTCATATTTAAGGCTGAAATGAATTGGTTTTTGGTGCCTTGGAGAATCAAGGGTTATGAGGAACAGGCAGGAGATCAGCTGTGATTGTATCAAATGGGATTGAACAGGCTTGAGGAACTGTACACCTTTATTCCTGATGTTCTTATCATTGCTCGGTCTAATTTGGTATGTGAAGTGCTTTTAACACATTTCCTTGATGCACATGAGCTACATTTATTGGATGCAAGTGCTGTATTTTAGCACAAATTTCAAAAGAACATTTTGGCCAAATGTTATCCTAGATTTAGTAGAGCTGATGTTCCCCCAAAGAAAAGCCATCTCTCACATCAGCCCCAAACCCCACCTCTTCCTCCGTTACATTGATGACTGTATCGGCACCACCTCTTGCTCCCCAGAGGAGCTCACAGCTCATCCACTTCACCAACACCTTCCACCCCAACCTTCAGTTCACCTGGGCCATCTCCAGCACATCCCTCACCTTCCTGGACCTCTCAGTCTCCATCTCAGGCAACCAGCTTGTAACTGATGTCCATTTCAAGCCCACCGACTCCCACAACTACCTAGAATACGCCACCTCCCACCCACCCTCCTGCAAAAATTCCATCCCCTATTCCCAATTCCTCCGCCTCCGCCGCATCTGCTCCCACGATGAGGCATTCCACTCCCGCACATCCCAGATGTCCAAGTTCTTCAAAGACTGCAACTTGCCCCCCACAGTGGTCGAGAACGCCCTTGACCACGTCTCCTGCATTTCCCGCAACACATCCCTCACACCCCGCCCCTGCCACAACCGCCCAAAGAGGATCCCCCTCGTTCTCACACACCACCCCACCAACCTCTGGATACAACGCATCATCCTCCGACACTTCCGCCATCTATAATCCGACACCACCACCCAAGACATTTTTCCATCCCCACCCTTGTCTGCCTTCCGGAGAGACCACTCTCTCCGTGACTCCCTTGTCCGCTGCACGCTGCCCTCCAACCTCACCACACTCGGCACCTTCCCCTGCAACCGCAGGAAATGCTACACTTGCCCTCACACCACCTCCCTCACCCCCATCCCAGGCCCCAAGATGATTTTCCATATTAAGCAGAGGTTCACCTGCACATCTGCCAATGTGGTATACTGCATCCATTGTACCTGGTGTGGCTCCCTCTACATTGGGGAAACCAAGTGGAGGCTTGGGGACCGCTTTGCAGAACACCTCCGCTCGGTTCGCAATAAACAACTGCACCTCCCGGTCGCAAACCATTTCCACTCCCCCTCCCATTCTTTAGATGACATGTCCATCATGGGCCTCCTGCAGTGCCACAATGATGCCACCCGAAGGTTGCAGGAACAGTAACTCATATTCCGCTTGGGAACCCTGCAGCCCAATGGTATCAATGTGGACTTCACCAGCTTCAAAATCTCCCCTTCCCCCACTGCATCCCAAAACCAGCCCAGTTCGTCCCCTTCCCCCACCGCACCACACAACCAGCCCAGCTCTTCCCCTCCACCCACTGCATCCCAAAACCAGTCCAATCTGTCTCTGCCTCCCTAACCTGTTCTTTCTTTCACCCATCCCTTCCTCCCACCCAAGCCGCACCTCCATCTCCTACCTACTATCCTCATCCCACCTCCTTGACCTGTCCGTCTTCCCTGGACTGACCTATCCCCTCCCTACCTCCCCACCTATACTCTCCTCTCCACCTACCATCTTTTATCTCCATCTTTGGTCCGCCTCCCCCTCTCTCCCTATTTATTCCAGAACCCTCACCCCATCCCCCTCTCTGATGAAGTGTCTAGGCCCGAAACGTCAGGTTTTGTGCTCCTGAGATGCTGCTCGGCCTGCTGTGTTCATGTAGCTCCACACTTTGTTATCTTGGATTCTCCAGCATCTGCAGTTCCCATTATCACTCTCACATCAGCCTTACTGGTTTTCCTTGGATGCTTTTTCAAGCTACAGCTACTTGTGTGAAAGATGTGCCCTGAAAGTACAAACTGATATGACTCACGCACTGTCTATACTGGAAATCTTGCTTTTGTTTCTTGGGGCAGTGACTCTATGCCATGTTTTCCAGCTACCACTAAATGTTTCTCTCTACAAATATGCATGGACTTCAGTAGAGCAGGCTATCTGGAGGTCAAGCAAGCAATTTTCTGCTTATTGAATTGCACAGTCTAAATGTATACTGGTTTGATAAAGCTGTAAATCATGGATTTGTGATATAGTGGAAGTTGGGTCTTTCACGTAATGCAGAGTTGTGTTTATGTTGTCAGTTGTTTCCCTGGGTCAGATTGATGGGATGTGTAGGCACAGAACATTCTTCGAAGAGCTGGCGTGCTTCCCTGCTTTCAAAGGGAAGCACGCACCGGTTGCAGTTTGTGAAAGGAGGTGTGAAATCATGTCTTTTGGAGGTGGCCACAATTGTGATAACCGTGGAAAGTTGTGGATTGTGAATCT
The DNA here is from genome assembly GCF_030684315.1 of Stegostoma tigrinum. NCBI lineage: Eukaryota > Metazoa > Chordata > Chondrichthyes > Orectolobiformes > Stegostomatidae > Stegostoma > Stegostoma tigrinum. The sequence goes on from NC_081374.1 coordinate 3,011,919, forward strand.
CTTGAGCAGGTGCTGTGGCACCAGCCCTGGCAGTGCTCTATTGAACTAACAGTGAACGTAAATTCAGAACACAGGCCACTCTGTCACTTTGCAGCATCTATGACAGCTGTGGCACAGTGGGAAATCAGGTTTCTTCATGGCCTCTACAAGAGCAAGGAAAAACTAAGATCAGTAAGGGAAAGGAATCTTAATTACTAGGGTTTTAAAATTTATTTCGTAAGATTGGATGATGAAAAGCTCAGTTTGTGTTGCACGTTCAGGTCATTAGAGGCTGCAGTAGTAAGCAGTGTGCAAGTTTGCTTTGAAAACTAAGGTGTTAAAATCCTCTTCCTCACTCTGTAGTTGTTGGCACGTGGAAAGCATTTACTGTTTCTGCACATAAGAAATAACCAAGGATCTGAGAGATCCTGTTGGGTTATGGCAAAGTGCATGCAGACTGAAAGAGCACTAGGTCCAATTATCATTTAAGGCCAGTCTGATCCAGTTTTGGAACTATCAGTGATTTCTGTGAGAAATGTCCAATTTGTGGGTATCGGTTAAGGGTGGGATCAGTCCCACCAATGATTGCCTGGAGATGAGTTCATAGAATCCCCCCACTTGACCCATCGAGGGCATACTGATCCTCTGAAGAGCATCCCATTCAGGCCCACTCCCCACTGCAATCCTGTAACCCTGCATTTCCCACGGCTAGTCCATCTAACCTGCACATCCTTGGACCGTGGGAGGAAACCATAGCGCCTGGAGGAAACCCACACAGAATGTGCAAACTCCACACAGTCACCTGAGGGTGGAATCAAATCTGGGTCCCTGGTGCTGTCAGGCAGCAGTGCTGACCACTGAGCCATCATATTGCTTTACATTAGCTACTGACAGCATTATATGGGCTAGCACATGACAAATAGCCATTTATCCAAAACACCAGAGGCTGGAGGTGCTGTTTAGTACAATTGCACTATGTGGGTGTTTGCTGTTGTTTTTTAAATTGCTATGTTAATGACAGCTGCTTGAACTTATTGTACTTTAACATTGCAAAGCCCCATCCCAAAACACTTCTCAAAAATGTTATCGAACAGGATTCGACAGATTGAGTTTTAGGTTAGATAACCAGAAGCGAGGCCAATTTATATAGTTTTAAGAGTGAGGTTTAGGGTGTGAATATAGGATTTTAGAGATCTTTGCCATGTTTTCAACTGCCATCAGGAGTGGAGTGCTGAAGATCAGTGATGCTGAAAGGATAAGAATTACAGCAATGGAGCATCAGTCTAATGCTATAGCACCCTGACTTCAGGGTAGAGTTGAAGTTGATTTCATTGAGAATGTGCCTGTTTTGTTTTTCCAGGTATGTTTTTGTATGACTGAGGCCATTCTGACCTTCTCACTGGACAGTTCACCCTTCTTCTTTTGTTCGATTAAAGCCAAGGTACGAATTCATTGGATGATGCAAGTCTTTGCCACCATCTTTGGCTCAGTTGGTCTTATCTTCATTGTCTCCAGCAAGAATATCTCCGAATCCCTGCACCTGACCTCATGGCACAGCTTCCTTGGGCTAGCGACTGTGATTGCAGTCAGTGGCCAGCTGCTGTGTGGACTCTGCCTCCTGTTTCCACAGTTAATTAACACCTACTCCGTGGCCCGGCTGCGGCTTTATCACGCCACATGTGGCCTGGTGACGTATCTGATGGCCACAGCTACAGTGGTACTGGGTCTGTGCTCTGATTGGTTCAAATCCCAGGTTAATGGGGTTTTGTGGTACTTCTGTTTGATTGTACCAATAATTCCAGCTCTCGTCATCATGAATCAAATCAACAATGGCTACCTCTCCAAGAAGAAAATAGAGATTTAATGTGCCACTGTTAATAGTAATTGCCACATGCAGTGTGGACTACAGCTTTCAATTATACCAAATAAGAATGAACCCAAAATCTGATGTGAAGTTGGCAGGCTGGTCTGAGCAAATAACTTTCTCATTTGAACAAAACAAGCTCTAAAAACTTTTAGTACTCTATTTTCTATCAACTATTGATTCCACACCTGGCTTAGTTGCAACTGGGAATAAATGTTGCTTTTGGCTAATTGCTCTCTTCCTGCTTGCTGCTCACTGGCTCTGATAATTGCAAGTCAAATTGCTAATGGATGCAATTGATTTTAAGTCAAGGATCAGATGAATGTAAACAAGCACCTTTGTGTATTGCCAGTCATGCATTGCTGCTCTGAATTTGGAGGGTGACTGTGTGTTTGATGTTTCTTTCTACCTAGAACATAATATATCATGAGTTGCAAAACCTTGGGCAGATGGAGAGGGACACTGTGGCCGGCTGGGTCCCTCTTTGCTGCACTGCACTGGTTGTCAAAATATAACAAATATTATTTAAAATCATGAAGTGCAGCAACATATGTGGATTTATTTTTATGTATTTGTATAACTGTTAACAGTGAAAATGGAAATGCTATAACTATAGTTCTCATGATAAATAAGTAATGCTGCATCTAAAGTAATTAATTCTTTAAGTTGTTGCAATCTGTAGTTTCTGAATCTTTTCACCTCATCTAGAGCATTATTACAGATAAAATTAATCTTGTTCATCTTGTGAAATAATCAAATTGTTAAATTACACTCAGAACTTTGTTCAGGTCTCTCTGCCTCTTTACGTAATGAATAAGGTTTGTGATTTGTAACTGTGGGACAAACCAATAATGTTATACACATTTGTTGTGCTGCGTGGGACTTTATTCTTTTGTAGCTTGGTTTCTTTACAAACTTCAGGATTTTGAAAAAAACACAGGCTTTATTGCTGCAAGCAACCCAAATGAAACTTAGACACTAGAATTAATTGGATTGTCAGAAGGAGTTATTGGCCATGATCTAAAGTAAGTTCCAGCTGCAGCCCAGAAAGGGAGAGGGCGAGAGTAGTAAATTTGATCTCATTAAGAGATTTAGGGGGTTTTCATGTAGAAGAATGGATTCTTAGGAGTAAGTTACAGATTGTAATATAATTGGCGTTGTCCGTACTGCAACAAAAATCTGGAAGTGAGTTACAGGTTGGATTGTCGAAGTTGAATGTGCAGTTCGTACCACATTTAAATGAGTCAATAGCTGAGCAATAATCGTGCTGGCTGGAATTCATCAAGCCTGTAATTACAGAGCTTAACGTCTGTGTGTTGCTAAAATTACACAGACCGATGGTTTGGAGAGCAAGTGTGTCACTACTGGAATTGAGAGATTCTTGTCATTATGGGAGTCCCAGGTACAGATAAGGAACGGGATGACATTCGCAACCCAGTTTCTGATGTGCCACAGTTCAGGGTTGATTCTGATTTCATTCCAGTGTGTTGGGCTGATCTAAAAAATGGGAATGTTGCAATTGTATGAGAAGGCATATATTTTCCTGAAATTTAAACTATGCAGTTAATTTCCTGGATTATCAGGAATTTTTACATTACTTCTCTTTTTTTACTTTGTTACTTGAATATTTTATACTTAATTAGCTGTAAATGTTAAGTTGGTCCGGAAGGCTGCGGAGTTTTTTTTTGAAGAAAAGGTCTGGATTCTAATCTAGCTTTAGTTGTGTATGGGAGTTGAATTTTGACTCTATTGTATGTGGCTCAGTAATTTCACTTTATGCATGATTGGAGATGGAGTCTGCGTTAATCATCGTGCAGAGATCGTGCCCATTTTATTTTTCTGCATTTTAAAGACCTTTTCTCCTGTGTGGTAGCTTTGTTCTCATGCAGTGTCTATTTACTGGCACCAGAGGCTGTAGCTTCACAGTATTTTAAACAAAACTGGAATGTTACTTATGAGATGTTGTATGAAGCTTTCTCACTTTGCCCCTACTTTGCATTGATTTTTAAATGAATGCAATCAAGCAATGATCCTTTATCTGATCTTAACGTTTTCCAAATAACGGGGATGCTAGAAAAATCCATAGCCTAAAAATAATGTGCAGAAAATAAGCAAGGTTTCAAGCAGTTGAATGCTTGTTTGAATATGGGGCAGATGTTGCAATGTCAGTAGCAAAACCTTTGTTAGAATGTTTGATTGCTCTCTCCATCATCGCCCTTCCCCATTAGCTAAAGACCACATGACCTGTCTAGCCTGGTGTTTGCAGTGGGACCTTATAATGCAATTGAAATGGTTGGTATGTTAAACAGGCAGATTTTTTTCTGTTGGTGGCTCATCCTGGACTATATCCTACAATGCTATTTTAATAAATAGCACCAGTTATAGTTTCTGCATCACTAACAAAGGTTTTCAAGCTACTTTCTTTCAAGTGGGATCATCACTGAACAGTAAGGGTACTGTACATGTATAATGGGCTCCTGGTACACATGATCTTAATTTAAAGTCACCTGGACCACTTATAAGTATCTATGTTAAGGATGCTGGAGACAGACTAAGCACATAAATAGCAATTTTTATAATGTGCAGTTTGCACACTAGCTTCTTTAATCAGGTTATTTCATATTGATTGCTGTGAGATTTCTGACATGAATCACTTCTTTAATGTGGCACTAGCTTGTCAGGCAGACTTACGCAATGTACACTTTCTGTTCAGTTTGTAAGGTGACAAGAATTAAAACTATTCAGCCAACTATCAGTTCATCTACCATAGCCCCTAATGTCTACCCTCCTCCTAATATTCAGCTGGTTTGAACGCCCAATTGCACTGTAAATGTTTCCACAGTATCACCTGCAGACCTCTAGCAGTCTATTTCTAAGCTGACTTGAGGATGATTTGAATATTAATGTAAAGTTCAAATTCTTCCCTCCTACTGGGTTTCCAGCTACCTCAGGATCCAGTGAGCCATTTGGATTATTATCACTTAATCTATTTCAAGTCCTCTCTAAGAATTTCATCTTGGCAAAAATTTTCAGCCTGTCATTTTTCCAGCCACCTGTTTGTCCCTTGACACTGTCTTTAGTGAGTATTTGAGTCAAACAAAATGGAGGTAATTGGTTCAATCACCACATTGTGCAGAGTAGACTGATTCCTAACTTTAACTGTGACTACATGAAGTAACCACAGTCAGGCCAAGATTCTCATCCTTTGTTCCTGTCAAGTAAGCTGTAACCCTCAATTTCGAAGTTCCATGAGGAATATAGACTGGATGTTCGCAACTGTTTTGTCCAAAATCAGTACCTTGGATCCCTTGTAAATGTGTGGTACTAGCTTGTTTAGGAATGAAATCAGTTAGCACAGTTTCACATGCAGGATAGTGGAAATTTGCAGTACCCTTCCTCCAAAAACCTATGGATGGCCATGGGCACTAAGATCGATGGAATTTTGTTAGGTCAAGGATGTATGAAAGCAATTCCTACCATCTTTAAATTAAATGACAAGGACCAACTTATAGAGTCCAATCTTTGAAGATAGACAACCTGCTTGCCAGTTTCAGAGTATTTTAACCTAACTCATCTAATTTATAAGGAATTAAAAACTTACTTTATTTTTGAAGTAGAAAAGTATCAGATTTTAATTCCTGTTTGGAGAGAATATTAATTGTTTTCATGTACTAAAAATGGCTCTTCATTTGATTTGTTTGTGTATGTAAACTGTACAGTTATTATGGTAAGTCGTCTGAAATCCGTTATTTCATGAACTGATGGCTTTTTACCAGTAATGGGATGTGACCATTGCTAACAATATCAGTGTAAGTTGCTTTTTAAGGCACTAAATCAGTTCAGTGCTATCACAAGTGTATAGATTTGCATGCTGCCTTTTGAAACATGAAAATTGTGTGAAACTCTTTGCTACTGATATGATCAGCATTTGAGTTAATTATCTATAAATGATTTCAGAACACATATTGCTTGTGCAGCAAGAGGAGTGGGATCCATTGGCTCCTTGGGTCTGTTTCATCATTCAACTGGATGCTTCAAAGTGTACTCTGTCTATTCCCTGCCCCATTTATAGTCACCCAGCCATTGCACTGTATCCCACCCCAAAAAACAGTAATAACATTAATGAATTATGTTTAGCTCTGTTGGATTCCCCTTCAGTGTTTTTAAAATTAACCCTTTCAGCTCGTACCCTTCTAACCCTGGTGCCATTGATTGACAACAGTTATTATCTTGGCGTTTGTCATGATTTGGGAACAGATGGTGCAATCTTAACAGTGTTGTGACTGTCAGTAGTCTGCAGCCTTGGAACAAATAGACTACATTTTCCCTATTTTTAATTAGCTATATCTATATTGTTAGAGAATGGAATCATGTGTAAATTATGATGTTGTGTATAATATTGCCTTAAAGAATGATTTTTTTTTTATCTTGACTTGGTGTCATGCTATAGTCTGTGGTGTTAGATCCCCGTATCACTTTCTCTCTGTTGTTTGGACAGTACGTAAGCAAATCTAAATGCACTGAGACCTGGAGCACTATTAAATCAACTATTGATTACAACTTTTAAAATAATTAGAATGATTTTTTTTTCAGGAAAGTTAGTGACTTTAAGGAGAGGAAGGTAGAAAATCAGGACAAGGGAATGACAAAATATTCTGAGTAAACTTAACTGTCACACCTTGGTTAGTCACCTGATATATTTAACATATTTAAATGTCTCTGAAATGCAAAATTATTTTTTGTAAACAACAAAGAACTGTATAGCATGCAAACAGGCCTTTTGGCCCACCAAGCCTGCGCCATCAGTTGATAGCTTTTTTAAAAACGAGAAACCTTTTGATTCCGTGCAGTCCATATCCCTGTATCCTTTGTGAATTTATGTATCTGTGTGTATCTGCTGTACCTGCCTCTGTTACCTCCCCTGGCAGCACATTCCAAGCACTTATCACCCTTCTGTATAAATAAAAAAATTGCCAGTCACATCCACTTTAAACTTTTTGCCTTTTACCTTTTAACCCTGTTCCCCCTTGTAACTGACATGTCTACCCTGGGAAAAACTCCCTTGTATACACGTGTCTCATAATTTTGTCAACTATATCAGGCTGCTCGCCCAGCCTCCAAACTTCAAGTGAAAACACATGAGTTTGTCTAATCTTACTTTAAAGCTAATGTCTTCCAATCTAGGTAACATCCTGTTAAATCTTTTTTATACCCTTTCCAATGCCTCCACATCTTTTTGGTAGCCGTGGTGAGGTGGGGGGGGGGGGGTGCGGGCTGCAGTACGAGCAGATCTGGATGCAGTATTCCAACTGTGACCTAACTAAAGTCCTATGCAGCTGAACATGACTTGTAAATGTTTATACTCTGTGCCCTGACTAATGAATGCAAATATGCCATATGCCTTCTTGACCATCTTATCCACTTGTGTTTCCATTTTAAGGGATTTGTGGGCCTAGATCCCTCTGAGTATTGCTTCTAAGGGTTCTGCCATTTACTGTATACCTCTTTTTAGCATTAGACCTTTCATAGAATATCACCTCGAATTTGTCTGGATTAAATTCCACCTGCCATTTCTCTGCCCAAGTCTCCAGCCTGTCTACAATTCCCTAATGTTTCTCTCATCTGCAAACCTACCAAACAGACCACCTACATTCCACTCCAAATCATTTATATATATATAATGCAAACAGCAGAGTCTCAGCACTGATCCCTGTGGAACACCACTCATCACAGATCTCCAGTTGGAAAAATACCCTTCCACTGCTATTCTCTCTGCTATGACAAACGCAATTCTGTACCCAAGTGATCGTGAATCCCATGTGACTTCACCTTCTGTATTAGCCTGCCATGTGGGACATTGTTAAAGGCCTTGCTAAAGTCCATATTAACAATATCCACTGCTCTGCCCTCATAATCATGTTCGTCACGTTCTCAAAAAACATAATCGGGTTGGTGACACACAACCTTCCCCACACAAAACCATGCTGCCCATTGCTTATAAGTTCACATTTTACCAAATGTGAATCAACCCTTTCCCTAAGAATCTTCTCCAGTAATTTCCCTGCTTCTGACATAAGGCTTACCAGCCTGTAATTTCCTCAATTATCCCTGTTGCGTTACTTAAACAAAGGAACAACTTTGGCTATTCTCCAGTGCTCTGGGACCTCATTTGTGACTAAAGAGGATACAAAGATTTTGTACAAGGCCCTGTAACTTTCTACTGTTATTCTGGGATATATCGATTAGATCCTGGGGATTGGTTGTTCTTAATGCTTTTCAAAACACCCATCACCTCTTGTTTTATTTCAACTTGCCCTAGAAGACCAACTTACCCCTCTCTAGGTGCACCATCTACCATGTCCTTCTCTGGGAGTACTGATGCACAGTATTCACCCACATGCTTCATAAACACTCTCACTCATTTCTCCTTTTGTCCATGAATGGACCTGCCCTTTCCCTAGCTCCACTCTTGGTGCTTGTGTGTGTGGTATATACATATATTAAAAAAAATTCTTAGGATTTTCCTTAATCCTGTTTGCCAAGGTCATTTCATGCATATGTGCAGTGGTTCACTGCATTAAGTATGTTTTACATTCCTATACAACTTCAAGCCACTGAAAATAAGGACATATTGAAATAAAAACTCAATGCAGGAATTACACTGCAGGCAACATTCATGACGATCAAGTTAACATTTTAATCATCAACCTAAAATGTTAACTCTTTTCTTCAAAGATGCTTCCTGGCCTGCTGAGAATTTCAAGCTTTTCCTGTTTTATTCAGGCATGCAACGTAATGGCTGTTAACCCAGAGACTCAGGTAATGCCCTGGGAACACAGGTTTGAATTCTGCAATGGCAGATGGTGAAATTTGAATTGAATAAACAAAATTGAGAGTCTAATGATGACCATGAATCCATTGGTGGAAAAGCCCATGTAGTTCACTAATGTTATTTAGGAAGGAAATTGCCATCCTTGCGTGATCTGGCCTGTGGACCCACAGCAATGTGATTGACTCTCAATTGCCATCTGGGCAATAAGTGCTGGCCTAGCTAGCATTGCCCTCATCCTGTGAATGAATTTAAAAAACCGCCGATTTTCTGAAAAATTACGTTAGGAAATGGCATCCACTGATGTGTTGAACACAAGATCTTGGAATAGGCAATTCAGGTTCCCCAACCTGCTCACTGGTTGCAATAAACCCTATGTACTTTTCACTGCCAATCAAAACTTCAGCTGTACATTCAACACTTGATTGTGTGACTTGGCTAATATTGTTTTCACTCGTTGTGCATACCATGATGGTGATGATCATTTGGCATAAGTATAAAATCTTGGAATTTAATTGCCTAAAGCATTAAGGGTCCACCTACAGCTAATAGAGTCTAATATAGTGTATAGACTTGCTTTGTTGAATAGTCTCTAACTGTGCTGTAAATTCTCAACATCATGAGATAGGAGTGTGTGTGGGCCATTCAGTCAAGTATACGCTACCATTCAGTGATATTATGGTAGAACTGATTTGTAGTTTTAACCACTTTCTTGCCTTAACTCCCCTGTTGATCAAAATATCTAACTGTCTGGAATAAATTTGGCAACCTAGCCTCCACTGATGTTGATAGAAGAGAAGCCCAAAGGCCCACGATGCTCTGAATAAAGAGATTACTCTTCATCTTTGTCTTAAGGAGTTTCCCATTTATTTTTAAACTCTGCCCCCAGTTCTAGATTCTCCAACACCAGGAAACATTATCTCAGTATTTACCCTGTCAAGAACTCTCAGAATCTTGAATAAATGTGTCTATTAGTCACATCTGCTAATCTGCTCAAACGTTCCTCAGAACAACTCCATCATCCCGGGAATCAGCCTAAAACTAGTCTTCTCTGAAATGTTTCCCATGTAAGTATATATCTCTCTTCATGTGTGCAGTGGTACACTAGTAGTGTCATCACCTCTGAGTCAGGAGGCCCCAGATTCCAGCCCCAGCTGCTTCAGACATGTGAGAAATAGCTATACCTCAAGTAAGGAGACCGAATGTTTTAACAAAGATCTGTAGCTTGGGTTGTGGTTGGAGCTGTTGGTCGGTTCACTGAGCTGACTGGTTTTTGTGCAAACATTTCATCTCCCTTCTAGGTGACATCTTCAGTGCTGTCTAGCTTCCATTGAAGTGCTGTTCTGTCCTGCTCTGAATTTGTGTGGTCTGGTCTGTCATGATGGGCAATCTTGGTTCCAGTTTCATCCTGTAGTGGTATGTATGCATGGTATTTTGTATATCATGTGCAGCAACTGCAAAAAATATTGCATAGGACAGATGGGCAGGAAACTTACCAGGATACATGAAAGCCAAATCGCAGCAAAATGGCACAACCAACTCTCGCTCGTTTCAGTATACTCCAACATAGAAGGACATCAGTTTTACTGGGACAAAGTTACAGTACCAGGACAAACGAAACACAGGCAAGCATGAGAGTTCCTGGAGGCCTGATTTTCAACCACCGGTGAGATAAACATGTTGAAATAGACCCCATTTACACACCAAAGTGGACGACTTCTCATCTCCCTACATTAGGCACAACATTGGCAGTTTAACTGTTGTCACTACATCCCTTTGCAGACTCTTCAACATACTCAGTTTGTTTTCCTACCAAACTTTATCATCAAAATTGGCTACAATAATATCAGTCCCTTCATCCAAGTCATTAATATAGATTGCAAATCACTTGTGTGTAATAATGGACCACATAATGTCAGAGGTATTTATTGACTTAATTGATGCAGTTAGAAGGAGTTGCATGTTGAGAGTAGGAATTGAGAAGTATCAGTGGAGCTGTCAGATTCCTATAGTTTGCAGTGTGGCTGAAGTGCTCGTAGAGAAATGCACGATTGAGGTATCACGCACAGCCAAAAGTCTCGGCTTTCAGGATGACTTGTCTTTCCCACAGTGCCTTGCTTTGCCTCAATCCTCAAGCATTTTATAGGCAACAAAATATTTGAAATGTAGTCATTTGTAAGGAAATATAGCTGCCAATGTATAAGCAGCAAGAGAACAACTAGTTGTAATCCTTCAACCAATATTATAACATGAGTAATAAGGTGTAGATCTGGATGAACGCAGCAGACCAAGCAGCATCGTAGGAGCAGGAAAGCTGACGTTTTGAGCCTAGACCCAGCTTTGCCGTGGGATTAAAATTGTTTCAGATAGTAGGAACTGCAGATGTTGGAGAATCTGAGATAACAAGCTTTCCTGCCCCTACAATGCTGCTTGGCCTGCTGTGTTCATCCAGCTCTACACCTCGTTATCTCAGATTCTCCAGCACCTGCAGTTCCTACTATCATTAAAACATGAGTTTTGGCCAAGGATGCTGAAGAATTCCCTATGTCCCCTCGTCTGAAAGGCCTCAAAACCGCACTGAACATCAGCTCGAATTATAGACTCAAGTCCCTGGAGTGAGACCTTGTACTTTGTGCATGAGCCCACTGAATCATTCCTGGCACAGCTGCCTGCTATTCCAAAAGATCTACTAGGACATTTTAATGAATCTGATTAAAACTTAAACTGGGTCTTCCGAGGGATTCTTGGGCATCATTTTGACTGCAGTGTGTTGTGTTCTATCATTACATTTAGCCTTCAGTGTGATATAGTTCTAAGTCAAGGTGATGTGTAGCTTGGAGGCAACTTGCTTTAGAGATTAAGTGTCTTAGTTATTTTAAAATGCGGCACATACTGCCATTAAAGTCAATTTTGTACATAGCAAGATCCTACACTTGGCATCAGAAACCAGTGACCTAAGTAGGTGTTCTTGATGGTGTTGGCTGAGCCAAGAATTAGTCACCCTGTTCAGATAATGCCATTGGGACCTGCAATCTACTGTATCTGATAAGCTTGTAGAAGGTCTCATTTGTTTAATATCATGCCTGACATACACCTGTCCTTGACGATGAATTGGAGTGAGTGCCTTGATGTATGTCCTGCTGATTACAACCTGCAAATGTTGGATGTGGTTTGATGATTTTGTTTTTGAATTCTGTTGGCTTCTGATGGGCTTTTAAACTTTCCAGAACTCCAATCTATTGAATAGTAAAACTTATAAAATTGCAGTAAAGCTGTTAAAAGAATTAAATGATTGTATTTTGCACTATCCTTTAAAATGTGCTATTTTAATAAATGATATCTTGGTTTATTGAATTTCATAAGTCTTTTCATTTGAATACTTTTCTTCCAGCTTCACAAAAAGGGCCACGTACGTCAGGCTCTGTGTGTCAATTCTACCAATGTTCAGGGGTTCAAGAAAAAGTCACCATGAACATAAGCTGGCAGCAACAAGGGCACATGTGAGATGCATAAAGATTACTCGAGTACAAAAACCAAGGCTGACTTGCCACCGCAGGCATGAGGGAATGGCAGTGTTACAAGTGTTAACTGAGGTTCTGTCAAAGAAGCCCCAGGGACCTTTCCCACTGTCCCTGTTGAAATTTATCAGTTGTAAAATGCTTCAATTGGTGCCAAATATGTGCACACACTGCAAAATGTGACTGGACACTTAGTGAAGTGGTAAGGTTGGGGCTAGGGAGGGTTGGTGGCTTGTCAGCTCTCTTATGACTCCATTTTCCTCCCATCTTCACTCTGCATAAGCACTGCCCATCCTAAATTCATAAGGCAGAGAAGAACATCAATTTTTCATCGTGACCAAAGTTTTGTCCTGGACCTACATCCCAGCCTTGCTTCACTATAAGATGAGCCAGCATTCCTAAGCCCATTCAGTGCCCCAGTCCACACTACACCCCTAGCGAAATTGGGACCCCATGTCATGTGAGGAAAAACTGGATAACTTTTTGGAAAGCATTGCTTTGCATCAAGAGGTGAGAAAATGAAAACTAGCATTGACTGGAGTGTCTTAAGAGAAACTGGATGTAATGCCCTCTCCAATTTAAAGCTTTATGCAAAATACTTTGGATATAGGAAACATTCAGATCTGGCTGTTTAGGGGACTAGTTGGCGAATACGTGGTTGACAATTCCACCAATTGTGGTTTTAGTTCCTGTTCTGACAGAGGGGCATCTAACATCTCCCTCTTTATTACTGGCAGCATCCATGAAATGAGCAAGAGTTTAATATTTAAAGATAATAACCTTTGCTCCAATGTAAAGAGATCTTCATACAGTAATTTCCCTGTCAACTTTCAAAAGTACAGGTGGTGCCAAAATTTCTCCACAAAGTGGATTTGGAATGCAGAGGATGTTGAAACCGTAGAGAAAATGCAAAGCAGATTTATTAGAATGATTCTTCGATTGAGGGATTTTAGATACAAGGAAAGATTAAAGAAATTAGGCTTGTTCTCCCTGGAACACAGAAGATTATGAGGTGACCTTATTGAGATGTTCGAAATTTTGAACAACTTTGATAGGGAAAAGAAGGATATTCTGTTTCCACTGGCTGGTAAGTGAGTACCCTGGGTCACCATTTTGTCAGCAAGAGAGCTAGGTGGGAGATGAGAAGAAAATTCTAGTGTTAGGATTGGAGTATTCTGCATGGGAGAGTGCCGGAGGTGGAATCCATAGGAGGCTTCAAAAAGAGAGTTGGAAATATATTGGAAAGGGATGAAGTTAGAGAGTTGTGAAGAAAGGGCTGGAGAGTGGGATGATCTGGGTAGCTCTTTCAGGAACCAGTGCAGATATGATGGGCCAGATGGATTCCTGTACTGTAAAATGCTATGATGCACATGCCCCAAGTTTCATGATTGATAATGTATTGGGAATTGTTAATCTGACAATATTGCTCACTGATCAAGTGAAAATGGATAACATCAAATGTCCCCTGATTGCTTTTTATTCTCATGTGTACTGAAATACAGTGAAAAGTTTTGTTTACGAGCAGTACAGGCAGATCACAGCAAGCAAAGGATGTACAGGTGTAAAAGACTGAGAGGCTTGCAGGTTACATTATTTGAGGTTAGAGACTATTCAACAGTCTGATAATGGCTGGAAAGAAGCTGGTCCTGAACATGCTTGGGCTTGGGCTTGTGTTCTGTTCTGAAGGATAATATCTGAAACATAAACTTCTTTCCTCCAGATCCTGCCTGGCTTGCCATGTTCTTCTAGCCTCCTGTTTGTCTACATGGCAGTGAGGTGTGTAAATGGATTCCATGGATAGAAGGTTAGCTTCTGTGATAGTCTGGACTGTGCACACCACCCTCTGGAGTTTCTTACGGCCCTGGTCAAAGCATTTGCCGTACCAGGCTGCTCTGCACCTGGACAGTATGTTTTCAATGGTGCATCACCGGCACCCATTTCCCCAAGGAAAAAAATAACAGGCTACATTTTTAAAGTCTGCATTCCTGTAGCAGCTTTCATGACCTCATGATATCCCAAATTGCCCCTCAGCCGATTAAGTGCTCTTTGCAATTTTTGGCATGTCTTACTTTAACATCAATGTGGTAATGACGTTGTAATCTCTTTTTGTCATTGATAAGGAAAATATACTGGTTAGGGCACCAGGGGATCTTCCCAGCTCCTTTTTGACTTGTGCTAATGTATGTTTTACACACATCTGAGAAGGTAAATGAGGGCCTTAGGTGCCATTTCTCAGCTTAGAAATGGCACCTGTCACAGTGTAGAATGTCTTCAATACTGCACTGCGTGTCAAGTCTGGATGATAAGCTTGACTCTGTAGTGGGATGGGATTTCAGAGCCGTGTGATATGAAGAACGAGAGCTACTCACTGAGTTAACTGTGGATAATGGGGCTTAGTCTGGTTGCCTTCTTATCTCCGAAGTGGTACAAACCCTCATCCTTGATAAGCCTTCTCATTTTACACAAACTGACAGGTTTTTCAAAATAAGATAATGAAATGTGAGGCTGGATGAACACAGCAGGCCCAGCAGCATCTCAGGAGCACAAAAGCTGACGTTTCGGGCCTAGACCCTTCATCAGAGAGGGGGATGGGGCGAGGGTTCTGGAATAAATAGGGAGAGAGGAGGAGGCGGACCGAAGATGGAGAGAAAAGAAGATAGGTAGGGAGGGGACAGGTCAGTCCAGGGAAGACAGACAGGTCAAGGAGGTGAGATGAGGTTAGTAGGTAGGAGATGGAGGTACAGCTTGGGGTGGGAGGAAGGGATGGGTGAGAGGAAGAACAGGTTAGGGAGGCAGAGACAGGTTGGACTGGTTTTGGGATGCAGTGGGTGGAGGGGAAGAGCTGGGCTGGTTCTGTGGTGCAGTGGGGGGAGGGGGCGAACTGGGCTGGTTTCGGGATGCGGTGGGGGAAGGGGAGATTTTGAAGCTGGTGACGTCCACATTGATACCATTGGGCTGCAGGGTTCCCAAGCGGAATATGAGTTGCTGTTCCTGCAACCTTCGGGTGGCATCATTGTGGCACTGCAGGAGGCCCATGATGGACATGTCATCTAAAGAATGGGAGGGGGAGTGGAAATGGTTTGCGACTGGGAGGTGCAGTTGTGTATTGCGAACCAAGCAGAGGTGTTCTGCAAAGCGGTCCCCAAGCCTCCGCTTGGTTTCCCCAATGTAGAGGAAGCCACACCGGGTACAGTGGATGCAGTATACCACATTGGCAGATGTGCAGGTGAACCTCTGCTTAATTTAGAAAGTCATCTTGGGGCCTGGGATAGGGGTGAGGGAGGAGGTGTGGGGGCAAGTGTAGCATTTCCTGCGGTTGCAGGGGAAGGTGCCGGGTGTGGTGGGGTTGGAGGGCAGTGTGGAGCGAACAAGGGAGTCACGGAGAGAGTGGTCTCTCCGGAAAGCAGACAGGGGTGGGGATGGAAAAATGTCTTGGGTGGTGGGATCGGATTGTAGATGGCGGAAGTATCGGAGGATGATGCGTTGTATCTGGAGTTTGGTGGGGTGGTGTGCGAGAACGAGGGGGATCCTCTTTGGGTGGTTGTGGCGGGGGGGGGGGTGAGGGATGTGTTGCGGGAAATGCGGGAGACGCGGTCAACGGTGTTCTCGACCACTGTGGGGGGAAAGTTGCGGTCCTTGAAGAACTTGGACATCTGGGATGTGCGGGAGTGGAATGCCTCATCGTGGGAGCAGATGCAGCGGAGGCGGAGGAAGTGGGAATAGGGGATGGAAGTTTTGCAGGAGGGTGGGTGGGAGGAGGTGTATTCTAGGTAGTTGTGGGAGTCGGTGGGCTTGAAATGGACATCAGTTACAAGCTGGTTGCCTGAGATGGAGACTAAGCGATCCAGGAAGGTGATGGATGTGCTGGAGATGGCCCAGGTGAACTGAAGGTTGGGGTGGAAGGTGTTGGTGAAGTGGATGAACTGTTCAAGCTCCTCTGGGGAGCAAGAGGTGGCGCCGATACAGTCATCAACGTAACGGAGGAATAGGTGGGGTTTGGGGCCTGTGTAGGTGCGGAAGAGGGACTGTTCCACATAACCTACAAAGAGGCAGGCATAGCTGGGGCCCATGCGGGTGCCCATGGCTACCCCCTTAGTCTGTAGGAAATGGGAGGAATCGAAAGAGAAGTTGTTGAGGGTGTGGACGAGTTCGTTAGGCGGATGTGGGTGTCGGTGGAGGGGGACTGGTCGGGCCTGCGGGACAGGAAGAAGCAGAGGGCCTTGAGGCCATCTGCATGCGGAATGCAGGTGTATAGGGACTGGACGTCCATGGTGAAAATGAGGTGTTGGGGGCCAGGGAATTGGAAGTCCTGGAGGAGGTGGAGGGCGTGGGTGGTGTCACGGACGTAGGTAGGGAGTTCCTGGACCAAAGGGGAGAAAATGGAGTCCAGATAGGTGGAGATGAGTTTGGTGGGGCAGGAGCAGGCTGAGACGATGGGTCGACCAGGGCAGGCAGGTTTGTGGATTTTGGGAAGGAGATAGAAACGGGCTGTGCGGGGTTGGGGAACAACGAGGTTGGAGGCTGTGGGTGGTAGGTCCCCTGAGGTGATGAGGTCATGAATGGTGTTGGAGATGATGGTTTGGTGCTCGGGTGTGGGTTCATGATCGAGGGGGCGGTAGGAGATGGTGTCGGAGAGTTGGCGTCTGGCCTCGACGATGTAGAGGTCAGTGCGCCATACTACCACTGCGCCACCCTTGTCTGCGGGTTTGATGGTGAGGTTGGGTTTGGAGCGGGAGCGGAGGGCTGCCCGTTCTGCGGGGGAGAGGTTGGAGTGGGTGAGAGGGGTGGAGAGGTTGAGGCGGTTAATGTCTCGACGGCAGTTAGAGATGAAGAGGTCGAGGGAGGGTAGGAGGCCTGGGGGTGGTGTCCAGGAGGAGGACTTGTGTTGGAAGCGGGTGAAGGGGTCAGTGGAGGGGGTGTTAGGTTCCCGGTTGAAGAAGTAAGCGTGGAGGCGAAGGCGGCGGAAAAACTGTTCTATGTTCCGGAGAGACCACTCTCTCCGTGACTCCCTTGTTCACTTCACACTGCCCTCCAACCCCACCACACCTGGCACCTTCCCCTGCAACCGCAGGAAATGCTACACTTGCCCCCACACCTCCTCCCTCACCCCTATCCCAGGCCCCAAGATGACTTTCTACGTTAAGCAGAGGTTCACCTGCACATCTGCCAATGTGGTACACTGCATCCACTGTACCCGGTGTGGCTTCCTCTACATTGGGGAAACCAAGCGGAGGCTTGGGGACCGCTTTGCAGAACACCTCCGCTCGGTTCGCAATAAACAACTGCACCTCCCAGTCGCAAACCATTTCCACTCCCCCTCCCATTCTTTCGATGACATGTCCATCATGGGCCTCCTGCAGTGCCACAATGATGCCACCCGAAGGTTGCAGGAACAGCAACTCATATTCCGCTTGGGAACCCTGCAGCCCAATGGTATCAATGTGGACGTCACCAGCTTCAAAATCTCCCCTTCCCCCACCGCATCCCGAAACCAGCCCAGTTCGTCTCGTCCCCTCCCCCCCCCCCCACTGCACCACACAACCAGCCCAGCTCTTCCCCTCCACCCACTGCATCCCAAAACCAGTCCAACCTGTCTCTGCCTCCCTAACCGGTTCTTCCTCTCACCCATCCCTTCCTCCCACCCCAAGCCGCACCTCCATCTCCTACCTACTAACCTCATCCCACCTCCTTGACCTGTCCGTCTTCCCTGGACTGACCTATCCCCTCCCTACCTCCCCACCTATACTCTCCTCTCCACCTATCTTCTTTTCTCTCCATCTTCGGTCCGCCTCCTCCTCTCTCCCTATTTATTCCAGAACCCTCACCCCATCCCCCTCTCTGATGAAGGGTCTAGGCCCGAAACGTCAGCTTTTGTGCTCCTGAGATGCTGCTTGGCCTGCTGTGTTCATCCAGCCTCACGTTTCATTATCTTGGATTCTCCAGCATCTGCAGTTCCCATTATCACTGATAGGTTTTTCAAACTATTGGTTTGGAATTGACCATATCTCATTCAAGGTTCTGGTATTTCATGGATGCTGCATACCCCTTTGTTGCATCATGAGATCTCTATGTTTATTATAGAATTTATAGATCAGGCGGCCATTCAGTCTATTGTGCTGTGTTGGCTAAAATACAAACAGGGAATGCTGGAGAAATTTAGCAGGTGTGGCAGCATCTGTGAAGAGAGAAACATAAAACTCCGTTCTGAAGAAGAATCTTTGGACTCAAAATGTTAACTCTTTTTTTCTCTCTACATAAATGATGCTAGACCCGAGTTTCTCCAGCTCATTCTATTTTTATTTCAGATTTTCAGCATCCATAGTATTTTGCTTTTATGTGCTATGTTGACTCATTAAAACAGCAGCCATGCTTAGAATTATTATTCTATTCTCTTTGTCCATAACTCGCACGCACTTCATTATCTAAAATGATTTATCAAACAAGCATCTTTTACATATACAGCATTACAGATCCCAACATTTGAATTGAAGAAAATTGTCAAACAGAAGGGCTCATACCAAAATAACAGCAAATAAAGTATGGTCATTGTTACAATGTGGGAAATATGGCAGCCAATTTCATTCCATAAAATGCAACAAGACAATGTACAAGAGATAACAAGGTGTAGAGCTGGATGAACACAGCAGGCCAAGCAGCATCAGACGGGCAGGAAAGCTAACGTTTCGGGACCTGAAACATCGGCTTTCCTGCTCCTCTGATGCTGCTTGGCCTGCTGTGTTCATCCAGCTCTACATTTTGTTATCTCTGATTCTCCAGCATCTGCAGTTCCTACCATCTTTAAGATAATGCACGATCTGTTTTTGGTCGAGGATAAAAGTTGACCAGGGCATATCAGGAGATTCTCTTACCCCCTTCAATTAGTTTCACTGGACTGTTGCCAGGCAGAATTTAATACCTCCCCAACAAAAGGAGAGATAATTAACGAAGTATAGAATGGAACCCCTAGCATATGTCTGCATTCAGCTGCCTGAGCTGGTCAAGGTGACATTGTAAAAGATTATTTTTAGCAACCTAATAACAAGACAATGGAGAATTCAGTGACACCAGGAAAGTGAGGGGAAAGAACTGAAAAAAAACCATGACATTAAAACAAAGTATTTAAAAAGTAGAGTGGAAAACCTAATGAAAGCCCAGGATCCCTTCTTTGTTCTGAAATGAATTTATTTGCAGCCAACAAACATCTCTCGAGCTTCACGTTTATCCCAGTTGGGTCAGTGAGTCTTGGTGAATGGGAAATTACCTGGAACTCAGCCAGCATAAAGCTCTTGTCTTTCAAGAGACAGAATTGTGATTACTGTTCAAAGGGAATCATTACTGCACTGCTCTGATATCATAAATATTGGATTACATTCAACCCATTTCTCTGAAGGTTTTGCTGTTGTTATTTGTTGAATTTCATAATTGATTAGTGATTGGCTGTTCTTGCCTCGACCACTTTTACTGGCTTATGGCTGGCTTTCTTCTAATCACTGCAGTGATATTGACAGACTATTCTTTCTGAATTGAAGGCTGTTTTGACTTTCTTTGCAGCCTTGTCTCAAGAATATAAACATTTTTAGAGGACAAATCATTGAGCACAATGAGGCCCCACTCTTCCACAGAGTCAATCTGCTGCCATATTTCCCACATTGTAACAATGACCATACTTTATTTGCTGTTATTTTGGTATAAGCTCTTCTGTTCGACACACCTTGCCCCCACATCTCCAGCTATCTAACTTTTCACATTATCCTTAACCCCACCTTCTTCCTATGTCCCTTAATCTTCTCCCCGTCATCTAAGTGCTTCCTGTATGTATTTATACTGTTTGATTCAATGACCTTTCCTGGTTTTTTACTAAAGCTCTGAGTGAAGTTTTGCCATTGTTCCTTCCAGTTATGCAAGATTGCAAGATGCTGGGAACAAAGCATATCAAATCCACTAGGAGTGGAAATGCACTTGTAGCTAAAGCAGTTCTACGCAGCAGGTTCTGTTACAAATGTTGCACATGAAGTATGTATAAACATGATAATTAGGAGTAAGCTACTCATCCTTTTGAGGCTGCTTCACCATTCAGTAAGATCATTGCTGATCTGATTATTTCCATTCTTATGACCCTACTTGGTTTTATTACTGGATCCCAGAATAAAATCTGTCTTGATGTTTGAGTTTTTCCTTAATTTATTATGGCAAACTTTCACTGAAACAAAAGGCTGCAGATTTGGTATCAACAATAAAATGAGCTTATTACCCAAAATAAACAAAACCGAAATAGAACACAATTTGAAAGATTTGAAAACACACAAGAAAACAAAGTCCCATTAATGCACCAATGCTATCGCTTTGCCGTTAATCAAAATTTATAGAAATCTTCTTTCCTGATCGACTCTGTAAGCTTGACTGAACTGCTTCTTCTCAGTTCTGATCCTATGAACTGTGAGGCTTTTCCCATTGAATATTCAGACAACTGGAAGCTTAGAGAACTGAGAACCAATGCAACTTTCTAACCAAATGCTCCTGATCTGAAAATTTCACAAACCACACTCTTTCACTGAGAAATCTATTTCATTAACTACTCTGAACAATCTCCTGTCTCTAGAAGAGATTATGCCTGGATCTGACCCCAGATAGATCTCCTTCAAATTGCTCAAAAGCTTTTGAACTAAATTAAAAATAAATGCTCATCCTAGATTCTGCTAAGAATAATGATGTAAGGTTTTCTCTCATTGTAAACTCCCACAATATAACAAACTACCCGTTAACATTCCAGGAGTCATTGCAGTCACCTGCAGTCTGACACACAGTGGTTTAAAATGATGGGTCCGGAAAGACATACCTAATTAGTTTTTAAAGGACTTGACTAAAATAAATCAACATTCATATGCCACTATTTTGAAATCCAAACTCAAAAAATGTGCATATAAACCACACACCTTTCATCACAACACACTCTAGACCGTTTTGCCTTTAATTTATTTAGCTTCTCAAGAATCTATCTACCTCACCTTAAAAATATCCAGAGACTCTGAACGGTCTTATTACAGAAGAGAGTTCCAAAGAGTTATGTCCTTCAATGAGAAGAAGATTCTCCTCATCCTCATTCAAATAGGTAACCCTTATATTTATACAGTGACTCCTAGTTTTAGATTCCCACACAAGAGGAAATGTTAAGCCTGTCAAAACCCTTCCAGATCTTGTTTCTTTCAATCAAGTTGTGTCTTACTCTTCTGATGTGAATGTATAAATTAAGGGTAGGAATAGGGTTGGCCGGTGTTGTGGGTTGTGGTTTTCAGTATTGGCAACTGCTACTGTGTTATTATGGCCACCAGCCATCATGTTGGCAAATCGCAGGTGACATTGCAGTTTTCCTCTGTCAATAATATGTGCATGGAATGAACTGCCAGAGAAAGTGGTGGATGCTGGTACAGTTACAATGTTTAAAAGATATTTGGATATATTCATAAATAGGAATGGTTTGAGGGGATCTGGGCCAAGTGCAGGCAGGTGGGACTAGTTTAGACTGGGAACATGGTTAATGTGGTCTGGTTGGACCGAAGTGTCTGATTCTGTACTCAATAACAGCCAGCATCTCCCAGGAGTGAGAATTTGCATTTCGAGCTCTTAATGTCACATTTTCAAGATTCCTCGCAGTGGAGTTTTGGATGTTTGATGGTCACCTGACTCAGGCCAGTTGGTCAGACAGACCATCGTCTATTGCAGTTTGGTGGCTCGCCAAGCTGGCTCATTGTTCTGCAGACGTTTCATTACCCTGCTGGGTAATGTCACCAGTGTAGCCTCCGATGAAGTGCCATTGTGTTTTCCTGCCTGTTATTTAGACTTTGGAGTCTGTGGAGCTGGATTGCCTCACTTCTGGGTTTCCTTCGCAATGGAGGGTACATGGGGTCGAGCTGTGTGTGTTTTTTGATGGCTTTCTTCGTGGAGTATCAGGCTTCCAGGAATTCCTGTGCTTATCTCTGCTTTGCTTCTCCCAGGATCTTGGTGTTGTTCCAGGGGTACAACAAGGGTACGCAAACATCAATTGGCTACAAAAAGACACGACTCATCTCCATCCACATAGATAAGGAGAGCTACCAATTTGACTGGGACAGACTAAAACTGAAGACAAAAATGCAACACATTCTGATCCAAGATCATCTCTGCACTGATGATGCAGAGTGAGTTACTCCTACAGAAACTCAGCTAAAATGCACATGGACTGTCTCTCCCATGCATGTAGCCCATTTCCTCTGACTATAACATTAAGAGAACCTTAATCTTGGAACATCTCCATTTCTAATAACACTGATACCCTGCTCAAGGCCGTTAGCAAATGCTGCCATCTCAGGTCTATGGTGACAGGCAATTTTCCAAAAATATTTTTAAAAATTCATGGCCAGAAATGGAATTTGAGGGCAGTTAATTAGGACCAATTGGTGTGCAGGAAGTAAGTCTGTCAGAATCTTGGTATGTATCAAAAACAAGGTTAGAGTGTCTTCAGTTCTGTGGAACAATTGGAAACTTTTGGATCAGAGAAGGTGAAGAGGTAATTTGACAGAGGATTGTGAGATGATGGGAGCTTTCTGTGGATCTTTTGATAAAGGGGTCAATAACCAGAGATCATTGATGGAAAGACATTGGCAAAGAGAAATCAGGAGATGTCTTTTTCCAATTCAAGTCTGCAGAGCCATACCTGATAAAGGAAGTTGATCTGATAAATTATTTCAAAAAGAAGTTGAACACTTTTTTGAGGAAGAAGAATGAACAGACTAACAGCCAAAATGTGGGACTAAGCATGACTATTTTCCAAAGAGCATGGGCTGAATGGCACGTTCTCTGCTGTTATGTTCACTAAATTTCAGGAACACATTAACTCCTGTGTCCCAGACCCTCCCAAGCCCCATTACTCCACCACACTTATGGCACAAATACTTTTCACACTCCTTTTAAAATAAAAGTGGTAAAAACTCATCATTCTGGAACAATAACAATGCAAAAAGAGTATTCTTTATAGGATTGCAATGACCTTGCATTTCCTCCACCAACTTTGTAAGCACTGAGCTGATGCTGTTGCTATGGTAACAGCACAGGCTGTGACTCAGCATTCACATCCTTTTACAGTGTCATTGCCAGTCTCAAAGGCCCAATTGCTGATTATGGAGATATACTCCCTGGATACAGAGATCTTGGGAATGTTCTGGGACTTTACCGGGTCTTGCACAATAAAAATGATGCAAAAATCTTTTGATCAAAGGTTTTGCTGACAGTTTCTGAACTCCTTAAAACTGGCTTCATTGGCACTTTCAGAAGCTTAATATCCCTTGGTTTCCATTGTAGATTCCTGCCATTTATTCACTTTTGGTTGAGGGTGTGACCATAAGCTAATAAGGTAGAGGAGCCATTCAGCCCATTAAATCTGTTCCGCCATTTAATGAGATCATGGCTGATGTGATAATCCTCTATTCCACTTTCCTGCCTTTCCCCCATAACCCTTGATTTCCTTACAGATTAAAAATATGTCCATCTCAGTCTTAAATGTATTTAACGACCCAAACTGCACAACCTTCTGCAGCAAACAATTTCACCAACTCACTCCCCTTGAGAAAGGACTGCCTCCTCATCTCTACTCCAACAGGGTGAACATTCTCTGGACTGCCTCCAGAGGCCAGTTGCTCAGTTATATGTGATAACACTTTTCCGTAGAAAGAGAAAAGAAACCCCTTGTCCCTATTCTCTAGTTACAATCATTGGACAGTGAGAACATGGTGTCCATCAATGCTCTTGATGTCTTTAGAGAGAGGTGGGCATTTTGGGGAATATAGTGCTCTATTTCCCCCTTCAATTCTATTGTGATTTAGTTCCTTCTCCCCCTTCCTTCCCCTTGCCTCACCTCTGATGATTTGCACTGCCTGTAATGGGCTTTGCATGTAAATATTCAATTGGCTACATGAGTAGTTTATTGGTGGTGGTTAATAGTTAGAAACAAAAAAGACAGTCATAGTGGTTTGGTAATGGGAAACCCAAAATGTTCAGGTGTGTGTAAGGGCACTCCTGGGTAAAAAGAAAATTAAAGGAGACCAGAGGTGTCCGTCTGTCTCTCTTGGTCTGGGACTGGCCTATGTACCCCATGAGTAGTGGCTCTATCTTGGTGTTAACAATAAACGATGTTCCTTTCCAGCTGGGTTTCCTGAGTTATTATAGTCAAAACTGATCACAGTACTCCCCTTGAAATAGCAGCCAGCATTCCATTTGCCTTCCCTATGACCTGTTGAAATTGAATGCTAGCTTGTTGTGATTTATGCATTGGATTTTCAAATCCCTTTGCCAGTTTGCTTTGGGAAACCATGATTGAATTTGTCTCCACCACACTCTCTGGCAGTGCATTCCAAATTGTAACCAGCTACACTTACCTCAATTTGGCCAATCCTATCTTGTCACTCTCAGCTGGTGAGGTTATTCTCAATTCCACTGTAAAATGTCATTTTGACGTTCAATCCTACTATGGCATTGTTCCTCCTTTTTGTTTTCCTCCAGTCTCCTGTAACCTTACAATCTCCAAGGTCTCTGTAAAAGTCTAAGCTCAGTTGTGTGACTAATTAAGGAAGAGGTTAACAAGCTGTCAACACTGGGAATTGAGAAAAACCTTTAAATCAAACCTATAAATGTGAAAGAGGCAGGAACTCTCTAGTATTTGAGTACTCCTACATGATAGTGTTGGGATGGATGAGATGGCATTTTATGGTGTGTTTCAAATCTTTCAACTTGTGTTATGTATAAATAGTTTGGTTTATTCCATTCCTCTTCATTTCTTTTGTAGAATAAACTTCTGCAGCATTGCATGTTTGTGTTTCAATGAAAGATGACCTCAATTAAAAAAGTCATAATATGATCTATAAAGCCAGATTTCAGTCTGGGACCTGACTTAAGGAGAGGAAAAGGAAGTATATGTAAGGTTTAGAAAACTGAAATCAGACAAAGCCCTTGTGAACATAAGGGAGTCAGGAAAGAACTTAAACAAAACCATAAAGAGGAGTAAAACGGGCCATGAAATGTCCACAGCAAGTTTGATTAAGGAGAAACCAAAAGCATATTATACAAATATTAGAAGCAAGAGGATAGCTAGGGGAAGGGTAGATTCACTCGAGGATAGACAAATTTATGCATGGAGCCAGAGGAAGCAGGTGAGGTCCTTAATGAGTACATTGCAACAGTTTTCGCTAAGGAGGACATGGATTATGGTATGATGAGGGAGGGGTACATTGATTTTCAGGGGCCTGTCGATATTAAGAGGGAGGAGGTGTTGGTGTCTTGAAAAACATTAAGGTAGATACATTCTTAGGACCTAGTGAAATCAACTCCAGCATATGGAGGGAGGCAAGGGAGGAGATTGCTGAGGCTTTGTGAGAGATCCTCATAGCCTCTTTAGCCACATGTAATGTCCCAAAAGATTGGAGAATGGCCAATGTTGCTCCCTTTGTTTAAGAAGGGCAACAGGGAATCTCCAGGAAGTTATAGGCACTCTATCAGCGCTGGAGAAATTATTGGAGAAGATTCTTAGGGATAGGATTTCCTTGCATTTGGAATTAATGACCAATTAGGGATAGTCAATATGGCTTTGTGCAGGGGTGGTCTTGACTCACAAATTTGATTGAGTCTTTGTGGAAGAGATGAAGATGATTGAAGTGGAAAAGTGAACATAGTCTACATGGACTTTAGTAAAGCATTTGACAAAGTCATTAATGGTAGGTTAGTCCAGAAGGTAAAGTCACATAGGACCCACAGTGAGTTGGTAAGTTGGATACAACATTGGCTTGGTCATAAAAGAAGGAGGCTAATCTGAAGTGGTGTTTTTCTGACCGGAGGTCTGTGACTAGTGCTGTTGTGCAAGGACACTGAGTATAAAAGTTGATATGTCATTGTTGCAGTTGTATGAGACTTTAGTCAGGCTACATTTGAAGTATTGTATGCAGTTCTCTTAACCAAACTGTAGGAAAGATTTTGAGGCTTTGGGGAGGGTGGAAAAGAGGTTTACCGGGATGCTAGTTTGGAGTGTATTAACTATAAGGAGAGGTTGGACAAACATGGGGTGTTCACTAGAGCATTGGAGGCTGAGGGGGACCCTGATAGATGTGTATAAAAGTGATGTGGAGGTGCCGGTGTTGGACTGGGGTGGACAAAGTCAAAAGTCACACCACATCAAGTTCTAGTTCAACAGATTTATTTGAAATCACAAGTTTTTGGAGCACTGCTCCTTCATCAGGTGAAGTGGGGGGAAGCACATAGGCGCAGAATTATCAGCAGAGAGATCAAAAGATAGCACAAATGGCATGTGTGGAGTGTTGATAGACTGAATAACAAATCTCTGCAGGTGATCAAAAGTGTCAAACGGTGTGTAGAAAGTATCAACAGCTGAATAGCAAGTGAAGGCATGACCTATAATCTGATTAATTGAGGCTGAGAGATAATTACAAAATTCCCTAATTGCCTATCCATATCCCTCATGATTTTATAAACCTCTATATGGTCACCCCTCAGCCTCTGGTGCTACAGGGAAAATAGTCCCAGCCTATTCGGCCTCTCCCTAGAGCTCAAACCCTCCAACCCTGGCAACATCCTCATAGATCGTTTCTGAAACCTTTCTAATTTCACAACACCCTTCCTATAGAAGGGAAGAAAGAATTGCATGCGGTATTCCAAAAGTGGCTGAACCAATTTCCAGTACAGCTGCTCACAACTCCTACACTCAAGGCACTGACCAATAAAGGCAAGCATACCCAACACCTTTTTCTCTGTCCTATCTTCCTGCAATTCCACTTTCAAGGAACTGTAAACCTGTACTTGTTACCCAAAACTGTCCAAACTAGTTAAGATAGAGAGATCATAACAAGTTGTCAAGGTGACGGTGTCAAAACTGGACAGTAAGGAAGATTTTACAGACACAGAACAATATGGGAGTCACATGTAACGTGATATGAACCCAAAATCACGTTTCAGGCCATCTTCATGATACGGGACTTGGCTATCAGTCCCTGCTCGGTGACTCTGCGTTGTTGTGTAACTCGAAGGCTGCCTTGGAGGACGCTTACCTGAAGATCTGAGGCTGAATGACCTTGACCGCAGAAGTGTTCCCCGACTGGGAGGGAACATCCTTGTCTGGCTGTTGTTGCATGGTGTCCACCTGTCCGTTGTCAGAAAGTCTGCGTGGCTTCACAAATAGACCATGCCTTGCCTGCAGCATATGTGGTAGACTACATTGGCCGAGCCACATTTGTACCTGCCATGTGTGTGGTGGGTGGTGTTCCCATGTATGAAGGTAGTGTCCATGTCGATGATCTAACATGTCTTACAGAGGTTGACCATGACAGGGTTGTGTAGTGTTGTGGTCGATGTTGTCCTGAAGATTTTGTAGTTTTCTGCGAATGATGGTCTGTTTAAGGTTTGGCAGTAGTTTAAAGTTGAGAAATGGAGGTATAAGGATGACCTTGGTAAGATGTTCACCATCATTGATGACATATTGAATGCTGTGAAGAACATGGTGTAGTTTCTCAGCTCTGGGGAAGTATTGGATGACACGGGGTACTGTATTGGTCATGTTCCATGTTTGTCTTCTGAGGAGGTCATTGTGGTTTTTCACTGGGGCATATTGGAGCTGGTGATTGATGGGTTGAGCATCATGTCCTGTTTGTATGAGGTTGTCTTTCAGCACCTTTAAGTGTCCATCAAGTTCCTCCTCATCTGAGCATATCCTATGTATGTGCAGGGATTGTCTGTTAGAAATTGTTTCTTGAACATGTTTTGTGTGAAAGGTAGAGAAGTGTTGCATCGTGAGATTTTCCAAGAGCTTGCAGTAGAGGTACTGAGCTGTCTGTCCTCTTTCAAATTATGAGAGGTTTGGATAGGGTGGATAGTTGAAGTTTTTTTCCCTACGGTGGATATGTCAAACATTACGGGCCATAGATGTAAGATGAGCAGGAGAATGTTTAAAGGAGATGCGTGAGGCAAGGTTTATATACAGAGTGGTAAATGCTTTGAACACGCTGCCAGGGGAGCAGGTACATTAGCAATGTTTGAGAAGAATTTAGACAGGTCCATGAATAGGCAGGGGATAAAAATTATTTCTCTTTGTCTGTCTTATTAAATCATCCAACAAAACTCAACATCCATTAACCTTTATTGCGAGTAATGCAAATGCAATGTTTAAAAATAAGTTCATGGGATCTGGGCCTTTCTGGCTAGACCAGCAATTAATTCCCATTCCTAATTGCCCAGAGGGTAGTTAAGAGTCAACCACAGTCTGTGGATGTGGAATCACATGTAGGCCAGACCAGGTAAGGATGGCAGTTTCCTTCCCTAAAGGCATTGGTCAATAAGATAGATCCTAATGACAATCCTCAATTACCATATGATCTTCACTAGCCCAGCATTTTTAAAATTAATTTCATCACCTGCCAAGGTAGAATTCAAATCCATGTCTCCAGGACAAGGGGAGATGTTGGCCTAGTGGTATTATTGCTAGGCTGTTAATCCAGCCTGACAATGTTCTGGGGAACCTGGGTTTGAACTTGAATTCAACTAAAATCTGGAAATGAGACCCTAATGAAGGTCACGAAATTAGTGCCGATCATTGGGAAAAATCCATCTGGTTCATTAATACTGTCCCTCTCTGGGCTGGCCTACATGTGACCCCACAGCTACTGCCCCTGGATAATTAGGGATGGATAATAAATACTGGCCTGGTCAGCAACATTCACATTCTGTGAATGAATTTAAAAAAACATTAGCACAAGGTGATTAGCCCATTAATATTACCATTAGCCCTTCAACTTGATTTGATTACTTTACCCTTTCTCACTGTTATATCGAGGATGACTGCTATGTCTGCAGGAGGAACCAGAAATAATTTTCTTTTTCTATTTCCTGGCCATACTAGAAAAAAACATATCTAAAGTTAACTCAGCAGTGATGTGTGATGAGTGCCTGTGAGAATTTCTGGGATAGCGAACTCCCTCTGTTAGCCCCAGCTGAATCATGAATCCTTCATTTTATTATTAACGCAGTGTGCCACAATTTATACGTTGTTCATCAGATCCATAAATGTCTACAAGTGCTTTTCTTGAAGATAGTCAGCTCTGTTACTGTAGAGTTGTCACTTGACTGATGAGATTTACAGGTTAAGAAGGCTCGTACTCAGTAATTCTGAGAATCCATTGTTTACTCCTTCTAATTTATTGTGGAAAATGCTATAAATTTCTGTAAATCATAGAACTAATGTTGTTTTCTGCAGAACAAATAGTCTTTGTTTTGTTTTGCCCAATTGAGGCAGTCACACTGTGTTCTAGATCATTAATTGCAGGTGAAGTTTGCAAGCATTCAAAAGATTCCAGCTGCAAGATCCCCTCTTCCTAGCCATGTGACTGCTGCTCTTGTATGTGTCTGCTGCTCTTGCCATTCTAACTGGTAGTGGTCATGGGTTCCCTGTAACTTCTGTGCAACCACTTCAAGATTCCATGCACAGCTAGCATGCATTAGCTCTCTGATGAAGGGTCGTGGCCCGAAACATCAGCTCTTGTGCTCCTGAGATGCTGTTTGGCCTGCTGTGTTCATCCAGCTTCACACTTTGTTATCTAGCATGCATTGACTTCTGGTTTCAGCCAGCTGCACACAGATCTTGGAGTATTGTTTGGAGGGTGCTATCAGAACAAAGAAAATTACCGTGCAGGAACAGGCCCTTCGGCCCTCAAGCCTGCACTGACATGCTGCTCGTCACAAGTAAAACCCCCTACCCTTCTGGAAACCGTATCTCTCTATTCCCATCCTATTCATGTATTTGTCAAGACGCCCTTTAAACGTCACTACAGTATCTGCTTCCACTACCTCCCCCAGCAGCGAATTCCAGGCACCCATCACCCTCTGTGTAAAAAACTTGCCTCGTATGTCACCTTTAAACCTATCACTCCTGGTAAGTGATTCTTCCACCCTGGGAAAAAGTTTCTGACTGTCCACTCTGTCCATGCCCTTCATACTCTTGGAGACCTCTATCAGGGACCTCCTCAATCTCTGTCGTTCCAGTGAGGACAACCAAAGTTTCCCTAACCTCTCCTCATAGCTAATGCCCTCCATATCAGGCAATGCCCTGGTAAATTTTCTCTGTCTCCTCTCCAAAGCCATCACATCCTTCTGGTAGTGTGGTTACCAGAATTGAACACAATATTCCAAATGCGGCCTAACTAAAATTCTATAAAGCTGCAACATTATTTGTCAATTTTTAAATTCAATGCCCTGGCTGATGAAGGCAAGTATGCTATGTGCCTTGTTGACTACCTTCTCCACCTGCGGTGCTATTTTAGTGACCTGTTTATCTGTACACCCAGATCCCTCTGCCTGTCAGTACTCTTAAAGGTTCCACCATTTACTGCATATTTTTCATCCGGATTAGACTTTCCAAAATGCACTATCTCATATCTTTCCAGATCAAACGCCATCTGCCATCTCTCTGCCCAAGTCACCAACCAACCTATATCCTGTTGTATTCTTTGATGGTCCTCATTGCTATCTGCAATTCCACCAACCTTTGTGTCATCAGCAAAGTTACTAATCAGACCAGTTACATTTTTTCCAAATCATTTATATATATTACAAACAGCAAAGGTCCCAACACTGATCCCTGAGGAATACCACTAGTCACAGCGGTCCATTCAGAAACACAGCTTTCCACTGCTACCCTCTGTCTTCTATGACCGAGCCAGTTTTTTTTAATCCATTTTGCAAGCTCACCTCTGACTCCGTGTGACTTCACCTTTTGTATCAGCCTGTTTTTTTTTCTTTTTGACTTCTAATCATTCGCTTTTCTGGGTAAAACTGCATGGTGGATGAGTACCAGCTTTCCAGAGGGAAACTTCAGAGGGAACCAGATACTAGATGGTTTAATTAGTCTTTCGCTCCTATACCAAGGTCGGGTGACCAATTTGCATGTCAAGACCGCTACAGACCTCCACCAGAGTTTCCTCTGGCTTCGCCCTTCCCAGGCATAGTTCACCATCTTTTGGGTCCTAACATGTGCGCTCGTGCTCCACCTCCCTGACGATATGGGTGAGATGCGCTGGTGGTGCCCCCTGTGCCATGGGGCAGTGGGATCCCACCTCGGTCAGCCCCGGCTGACCTTCACCTTTATTGAGCCATGGGGTTTTGCCAATGTCCTTTGACTCGCGCATGTGTTAGACTCCTTGGTCCGTGGTACTGTGGTGAATTTCTGCAGAGCATCTTCTCGGAAGTACACGCTGCTGCTACTGAACATTGGTGATGGAGGGAGTGAATGGGCTCAAATGGGCTGCTTTGTCCTGCATGGTGTTGAGCTTCTTGAATATTGTTGGAGCTGTACAATCTGATAACTATTCCATCACATTCCTGGCTTATGCCTTGTTGATGGCTGACAGGCTTTA
Organism: Stegostoma tigrinum; assembly: GCF_030684315.1. NCBI lineage: Eukaryota > Metazoa > Chordata > Chondrichthyes > Orectolobiformes > Stegostomatidae > Stegostoma > Stegostoma tigrinum. The sequence continues at coordinate 3,043,545 of NC_081374.1, forward strand.
GGGAGTCAGGAAGTGAGGTACTCAGGGTAATAATCCTAGCCTCTGACCTGCATTGGTAGTCAATGTACTTACATGACTTGCCAAGTTCAGTTCCCGGTCAATGGTAAACCCCAGGATGTTGATAATGGTGGATTCATGATGGTAATGCCATTACTTACCTCGTTGAGCAAGGTATGAATTTTATTTCCTTTTGTAGCTCCATGCTTGATGATACTCTTGTGAAGAACTTTGGGATGTTTTGCTAAGTTGAAGGCCCTGTATAAATGTGAATTGCTTCTTGCTGCTTTGTACCTTTTCAAGGTGTCTCTGTGGATTCAGATTCCCCTTTCTGGTGACTCAGCAAGTAGAAAATATTGCTGAAACATTTGTGTTGCTGGTCATTACACATTCCCCTTCTGAGATGTACTGTTTTGTGATTTGCAGGATATTGGGGAGATTTTGCAACCAAAAGCTGCCATGAGAGATGGCAGTACTCAGCTGACAAGTAAGAGAATTAAGAACTATGGACAAAAGGCAGAAAGATGGACATCAGCCACGGTCTCATTGAATGGTGAGGCAGACTCGATGGGCTGAATGTCCTACTTCTGCTTTTATGTCTTATTGGCTTATTAACTCCCAATGCCAGTTAAATGGATGGTGATGGGTACAGTGGGACCCTGTGAGTATCCCCCCCAAACGTAACATGAAGAGGAAGCTTTACAGCAGGCTTCGGGGAAGGGAATCTGGATGAAGATTGTGAAGGCCTTGGTAATAGGTTAGGTAACAAATAGCACCAGTCAGAAGAGTCCTTAATAACTAGACAGACAGATTGATCACAGATATTCCCATTTGTTCATTCCCTCCTCCCTTCATCTGTGCTGTCTCCATGCTTGTTTAAAATCTGTTACATGTCCCAAAACAGTTCCAGCATTTTCTGAAAGAACTGTGGATGCTGTACATCAAGAACAAAAACAGAAGTTGCTGGAAAAGCTCGACAGGGCTGGCAGCCCCTGTGAAGAAAAACAAAAATCAGTGTTAATGTTTCGGGTCTGGTGAACTTGAGTTCTGAGGAAGGGTCACTGGACCTGAAACATTAACTCTGATCTTTTCTTCACAGATGCTGCCAGACCTGCTGCGCTTTCCCAGCAACTTCTGTTTTTGTTCCAGGTATTTTCCGCGTTATGTCAGACTCGACAGTAAGATGCTGGAGTCAGAGATAACACAGTGTAGAGCTGGACGAACACAGCAGGCCAGGCAGCATCAGAGGAGCAGGAAAGTTGACATTTCAGGTTGGGACCCTTCTTCAGAAGGGATGTTTAGCCATCGTTAGATACATGTGTTTGCAGGAACATCACACAACGTTGATCAAAGGATAATAGCATTCGGATAATTTTTATCTTTCAATTAATGTAAGTTAATAATGTGAGCTAATTGTCCCTAGAGGACAAAATTTCCTCACATTCTCAGCAAATAATTCATGCTAACACCAATCACTTTGTAATAATTCAGTATTGGTATAATGAGAATATCTTTAATTAAAAAAAATGATGACACATTGGGATATAGAGGAAACTGTCCAGCAAATCAGGTCCCATGTACCTTTAATTTCAGGCTAATTGCAAACCATTAGAACAGTGTCTGAAATAAGGTCATGAAAATTACAAAAGAGAGGTCTCTTAAGCAGATAAATTTTATTTGTAACAGTAGAAGTTGGAAAAGCTGGGATTGTTCCCTTTCGAGCAGAGAAAGTTGAGGCAGCATAATAGAAGTGTTCTAAATTCTGGAAGGGAGGAGGCAGAGAGAAACGTTCTCCATTGTGAGAAGAGTCAATAACGAAAGTTCACAGGTAGAAGATACTTGGCAAAAGGACCAGAGGAGAGTTTTGGTTTTAAAATGCAGGATGTTGCCTGGCAGCACACTGATAGGAGAACCAATGCCACCCTTCAAAAGGGAATTGGATCTATAATTAAAGGAGATAATATTTCCAAGGTGATAGAGATTGGGCAGGGAAGTGGAATTAATTGAATGGTATTTTCAAAGAACTAGCACAGATATAATGGGCTGAATGGCCTCAGTCTGTGATTAAGCTAGTTTGTTCAATTACAAGAGAACAACTACACCCTTGCAGCTTTTCATCATTCTGTTTCACATTCTTCCTTTATCTTCACACTAGTCACATTAGCCATTATGCTCCAAAATTTTCCTATGCATGGGCTGGTTGGACTGTTTCCATGCTGTATGACTCTATGGCTCTATATCTCCCAATTCCTTCCCTCTGTACAACCAGCTCTAATGGCCTCTTCAACCAATTTACATTCACTGCTTCCAACATCATTCCTGCTGATAAGGCCTTGCCCTGAGGGTAAAAAAATTCCCAACTACCCTACTGAGAGCCTCCGCATTTTTGAAATAGTGTCTGCTCAATGTTCAACCCTTCATCATAGTCAGGAGCAATTTTCCATTTCTCAGTGCAGATATTAAGGCTTCTCAGATCCTTACTTGACTTTGCAGGGCCTCACAGCAAATCCTGGACACATCTACCCTGGCTAATAATCAGGCGCTGGAATCTGGTTGCTCCCCTCTCAAATGACTGAGTCAAATTATTACTGTTACCCCAACTCACAGAGCACAGTTGGGATCTTCTGATACTGGTTTCCAGTGAGGAACACTGGTTAAAGTCAGTGAGCACAAAATTAAAATAAAAACTTCTCCACCTTGCTGAGAAAATTAAATGGTACAATTCCCCCAAACAGGTATCAGTGATAAATACAGATTCAGAGAGTTATGACAGCATGTCATTATACATTTTATAATTACCACTGAAAATTGTAAGGCTGTGTGAGTTTCAGGAGCAGATTTGTCACATTCATTCTGTGGAAGATGTAAAGTGATTTTATGGTCAACAGGAAATTTTCCTTAATAAAAACCGAAACAATTGCGGATGCTGTAAATCAGAGACAAAATTAGAAACGCTGGTAAAGTTCAGCAGGTCTGGCGGCCTCGGTAGAGAGAAATCAGAGTTAATGTTTCACGTCGAGTGATCCTTCCTCAGAACTCAGAAATTGTCCTTAAATCTCAGAACTCACCTGTTGTAGAGAGATTTAGTATTTTCCCATTCAGTTTGATGTGCCTTTTGAGATTATCTCTATTATAAGTGTATATTTGTATCTCTGTTTCAGATGTTTTACGACAATAGTGTGTATTTAGCCAAAACTGTGCATTTATCCTTGCTGGGATACCCATTGATGTTATCAAGCAGACACTTTAGACTTTCTGTATTATTATTCTGCCATTATCCAGTCTTTTTTTGAAGTGTAAGACTGCTTTCCAAAACCTCTCTGTGTGATTAGAATTCCCAAACCCTTAAAGGTGTAGACTTTCAAAAATTCCAGGAGAAATGTCCAGAGTGGGATTAAACAAGGTGTCAGCTTACTCTTTTGCAGTCAACACATTTGCTCAATGTCTGTAAACGAAGGTTGGGGGCAGGGGGTAGTTGCTGAGTTTATAATGAAGACCGAGGCTACAGTTTGGGTTCAATTCCTCCACCAGCTGAGATTGTCATATTGGACTCACCTTCTCAACTTCTCCCCTCACCTGAGGCATGGTGACCCTCAGGTTAAACCATCTCCTGTCATCTTTCTCTCTCTCTCTCTCTCTATTGGAAGAGCTGCCCTATGGTCTAGTAAGACTTTAAGTAATGATTTTACCTTTTTTAAAATATGATTGCAATGGAGAAAAAAAAATCCTGTTTGTCTGGTTTTCAAGAACTGTCCAATCCAGTGACAAAGAGTTCTTGCTCAATCCTGACCAATCACAAAAATGGGGGAGGGATTGGCGCAGGATGATGGATCTTCCAGGAATATGTTGCAAAAGAGTAGGCAACCCTGTTGGAAGGTTTGTTGAAGTTTTTATATTTGGATCGTTAGGAAAAGGCACCGGAGGCCGGACCTTTTGCATTCTACTCCTGTCATTCCTCAATTATTTGTTATCTCATTTTCAGGTTAAGATCTCACATGCATGTTCTGTCTCAAGAGCTGGTTAATCCTTAAGTATCCACTATATGTGTGAGCATAGGAACAATACCTGTCAAACCCAAACTAGGACAGGGGTAATGTGAAGGCTGTTTCTCTGAATTACAGTATATTACTGGATTACCCTGGGCCTTGGAACTCTCACTGATTTGTTCTTGCTGTGTTGCTGTAACCTGATTTATGGTGCAGCAGAAATCCTTGTTTAAATGTTTATTGCCTTCTAGTGGAATTCTATGAAGATGTAACTCATAGAGTTGACAAGGGGGAGCCAGTTGATGTGGTATATTTTGACTTTTAGCAAGCATTTGACAAAGTCCCACATAAGAGGTTACTGTGCAAGATTAAAATGCATGGATATGGGGGATATGTATGGAGATGCATAGAAAACTGGTTGGCAGAGAGGAAACAAAGGGTAGGAATTAATGGGTCCTTTTCAGATTGGCAGGCAGTAACTAATGGAGTGCCACAGGGATCAGTGCTAGGACCCCAGCTATTCACAATGGATGAGGGAATAAAATGTAACATCTCAAAGTTTGCAGATGATACCAAGTTGGGTGGGAGGGTGAACCGTGACGAGGATACAGAGACCCTTCAGCATGATCTGGACAGGTTGGTGAGTGGGCAAATCAATGGCAGAAGCAGTATAATTTGGATAAATGTGAGGTTATTCACTTTGGAAGCAGTAACAAGATGGAAGATTATTATCTGAAAGGCTATAAATTGGAAGAGGGGAGTGTGCAGTGGGACCTGGGTGTCCTTGTCTACTAGTTGCTGAAGGCAAGCATGCAGGTGCAGCAGGCAATAAAGAAGGTACATGGTACATTGGCCTTCATTGTGGGAGATTTCGAGTACAGGAGCAGGGATGTGTTGTTGCTATTATACAGGGCCTTGTTGAGGCCAAACCTAGAATATTGTGTGCAGTTTTGGTCTCCTTTTCTGAGGAAGGATGGTCTTTCTCTCGAGGGAGTACCATGCAGGTTTACCAGGCTGATTCTGGGTATGGTGGGTCTGCTGGTTGAGGAGAGATTGACTAGTTTGGGATTGTTTTCTCTAGAGTTCAGATGAATGAGGGTGTTCTCATGGAGACTCATAAAATTCTAACAGGACTGGGCAGGGTAGATGCAGGGAGGATGTTCCCAATGGTGGGTGTATCCAGAACCAGGGGTCACAGCCTGACGATTCAAGGTGAACTATTTAGGACAGAGATGAGGAGACATTTCTTCACCCAAACAGTGGTGAGCCTGTGGAATTCATTACCACAGGAAGTAGATGATGTCAAAACACTGAAATTATTCAAGAGGCAACTAGATATAGCACTTGGGGCAAATGGGACCAAAGGTCATTGGGAGAAAGCAGGATTAGGCTATTGAATTGGACGATCAGTCATGATTGTGAAGAATGGTGTGACAGGCTTCAAGGGCTGAATGGCCTCCTGCTGCTCCTATGTTCTATGTTTCTATGTGTAATTATGACAGAATAATATAAATGGAAGAACCCATGTGGAACCATTATCACCACTACTGACAGAAAGTGTTGTTTTTATTGAAGATGATCCTCTGACTGTCTGCTGGTAATCATAGGATTTTGCTATAGAGATAACAAGTTGAAGACCCGGATGAGCAGAGCAGGCTCAGCAGCATCAGAGGAGCAGGAAAACTGACGTTTCAGGCCTAGACCCTTCTTCAGAAAATAAGATATTGCTATGTCTCCTTTAACAAAGGCACACTTGGATCTGAACGTGCAGAACCAGTGGGTAACATTCTTAACCCCTGAGTCAAAAGGTTGTGAGTTTAAGTCTCACTCCAGAGATTGATAAAGTCCAGTAGTGAAGGTGTGCTAACCTGTCAGAAGGGCCATCATTTGGATGAAACCTTGTTCTCCCGTTCAAACTAATGTAAAAGGTCCAAATGCTCTACTTTGAAGGAGTGCGGGGGTGTTATTCATTGTACCCAATCTTTATCCATCTGTTCGAAAGGCACTATCACATTACATCTCTTCTTTGCCACCATTAGCTCTCCCTTTGTCTTTTGCTGTGAATGCCCTCACAATCTATTCCACTCGCTCCTCCTGCCTCTCTGTCAACACCATATAAACTATTTTCCGGCCATTCCAGTTTTGAAGAGGGGTCATATCAGACTCAAAATGTTGACTCTACTTTCTCTCTTCACAGATGCTGCTTGGCCTGCTGACTTTCTCCAGCAAATGTCTGTTTTTAATTGTCACATTATTGTCTGTGGGAGTTTGCTGCGCACAAATTGGCTGCTGAGATTATAACAGTGACTATACTTCAGAAAGTACTTCATTGAGAAGTACTTCGGAATGCCCTATGGTGGCGAAAGTTGCTATAGAAATTCAGGTTGTTACTGTTGTTCTGTGTCATCTGAACATTCTGACACCACTGTCTATGGCAGCCAGTTGTCAGCCTTTTTGTTGGTTAAAATCAAAAGGCCAAACCCCTCAGGAAAAAGTTTCATAAAAAGAAAATTACAAAATGAAATTCGATGTATCAAACATATATGGCTGGTACAAGCTACCTGATTTAATTTCAGACCAAGCTGTCAAATAACATGTAAAAGCAAAAAACAACAAATACAATAATACTTGCACCTCAAAATTGATTCAAGTCCCTTAGTGCAGTGTGAGAACAACTCTGGGTGTTCCCTTGCAATTGCATTTTTCAGTAGCAACTTTGGTTTGGTTTGTACAGACAAAATCTGGGGTTTGGAGCAGGAGAGGACAGACTTTCCAACAATGTGTTGGTCACTTGTAATTAGTGGATTGCTGATAGCTGTTTGATGTGTTTAATTTTGATCACTGTTCGGACAATGAACAGAATGGAAGCAGGAACAGAAAGACGTGATACTGAAACTTGGAAAACCTAAGTATGGTCAGAGATAACAGGAACTGCAGATGCTGGAGAATCCGAGATAACAAAGTGTGAAGCTGGATGAACATGGCAGGCCAAGCAGTGCTCCTAAGATGCTGCTTGGCCTGTTGTGTTCATCCAGCTCCACACTTTGTTAAGCCTAAGTGTGGTATTTGTAAAGTACACATGCACCAATCCAAGAGGGAAATCAGGAAAAAACCAATTAAATGGGAAAGTAAGGAGAATGTGGGACACTGGTTCCCTCTCCACTGTTGCTGCCAAACCTGTTAAGTTTCTCCAACACTTTCTGTTTTCTGAGTAAGGAGAATGTGGGACTCATTACCACAGAGTGGCTGAGGTGAAAAGGAAATTGGATAAACACACGAAAGAAGAAAGGAATAGGAGGATGTACTAATTAAGAGAATATTGTAATAGAATTTCCAGCACAAAGTCAGGCCATTTGGTTTGCTGGGGGCTGGTGTTTCTATTCCACACAAGTCTTCCCATCCTTCATCTCACCCTATCATAAACATACTTCTTTCTCTCCAAATGGTTCATATACACCATTACAACCAGTACAGAGAAGGTGGGCTGAACGGCCTTGTTGCTGTTACTCTTAGCTTCTGTGGTGCCCGTTCACTAGCAGCTGTAGTTGTCACCAAAAGACCCGAGCAGCTTCAACCAGGAACCACTGAAGCGTGAAGTGCTGTGACAAATTCTGAACTCTGAAAGCAAATCTGCTTCAGATGTGATAGACTGAGTATCTGTGCTTGTCTGTCTGTGTGAGTGCACCTATGTCTGCATCAGAGCATGTGTGTGTCTGTGTGTGCACACATCTACATTACAGGATGTGTGTCTGTGCACTTATACATTTGTGTGTTTTTATTTGTGCAGCTAACTGATTTTGTCTATGTGTGCGTTTCTCTGTACGCATCTGTGGCTGTATATGTGCATCCATGTGCCGGTTTCTCTTCCCCCCCACCCCCAGTGTATACCTGTGCCTGAGTGTGTATTGGTGTGTCTCTGTGCACGTGGGTCCAACTGTACATGTGTTTCTTTGTGTTTGTATGGTTCTGAGTACATATCGATTCTTTGAGTTTTCATGTTCCTGTGTGGGTGTATATATATCTGAGAATGTGTATGTGTTTGTTTGTCTATGTGTGTATGGGTCCGAGACTGCAAATATGTTTCTGTGTGTGCGCATTTGAGACTGTGTACATGTTTCTCTCTGTGGGTGGAGGGTGGAGGACGTTCAGCTCAAGAGAACTCAAATGAAACCTTTTCTTTCCATTCCATGTGCCTTTAATTCAGCTCTGCACACAGATCTGCAGGTGCAATTGTTCATCAGCCCAGAATTTGCAATGTAACAACACTTCAACTTACCGATTAAAAATATTGCCATTTCAAAAATAAAAACCTTTGAAAACAGTGTTGATGTTACACTAGGGAAAATCTGTGATCAGATTCAGTGCCCCTCAGCCCAAATAGGAGAAATAATGTTGAGCAAAATCTCCTGCTCATTAAACCTTGACTCTCCTGATGGGTGTTCAGCAATCAAGTTAACGTATTTGTCTGTAATGCCCTCTGTAGCCAATTAGGCCACTGCCACCAGGGGGCATCTGGTACCTATGGGACTGTTAAGCTTTGCCAGAGAAAAAGGAAAAGAAAGTGACTGATGTAACTTGATGCAGGAGGGCACGCTGAGAGCTAGAGGGAGAATTGTGGTATAGGATTCAGTGCACGCAGTAAAAGGTGAGTTTATACTCACTGAACAAGATAATTCTCACTAACATCACAATGCCACGTACTTCGGGATGACATTAAGTGGAACACAGATCACAGTTGCAGTTCCCTTTAGGCTGCTTACAAGACATTAGACAAAAACCAGCAAGATAAACAATGGTTTTTGGCCTGATACATTCAACAACACTAAGGACAGAACAATTTTTCACATAAATCCTTTAAACATCTTGGAATTTACAAGCAGCCACAGTGATGGGTTTGACTCTTGACTCAGCTTGGAGTGACCCAAGGGCTGACAGATCCCAGATCCCAATCTTACATCATGTACTGGTTCGGGAAGGTGCACAATTCTATACTGTGCGCTCACACATGAGCACAACTCCACCGATCCTTGTGCAAGGACCAGGAAAACTGGCTCCTGATATGGGTCAGGTTTAAAGTTCTTGGGTGGTCCCATTTGGGATTTTCCAGAGGCTGTTGATATGCTGCAGGCAATGAGAGGCTGAAGAAAACTTGTGATCCTCTGCGGATGCTTACAGTACTTCAGCTGCAGCCAGTAAACCAGTGTGGCACTGCCAGTGCGACAGCGGAAAGCTGCAATGGCAGAAATACCAGCTTTCAGTTGCAACATTAGTCTAAAGTTTATTCTCCCGGTAGATGCAAACAATCCATTGTGCTATTTCAAATAGGAAACAAGGGAACTCTCCCCAATGTTTTGGGGCAATGTTTATTCTGCATCCAATATTAATTATCTATTCATTTACCTGTGTGTTGTTTGTAGGAGCTTGATAACTGCCATGTTTCCCATATTACTGCAGTATCTTTCCTTCCATTTTTCAGTTATTATGTGACCCACCCCACATTCTGTATTTGTTTGGTTTGCAAAATCATTAAACAACATTCCTATTTTTCTTATTGAATATGAACACCAGATCTCTGACATCTCCTCAGTACTCCTGAGATCTATGCTTTAACTCTTTGCTCACTGCATCAAATCAATCCCTCTCAGTAACTGCAACACTTGACTACTAACTCACATTGACTGCTATGTCTCTCAAATGGACTAAGCAACACCAATTAAAGGAGCTTAGGTATGCAGTTTGCTTCTATATCACATAGGCTAGTTCAAGATGGGATTGAAGAGATAGTGGTAGACCGTTCAGCCCCTCAAGCCTGTTCTTCCATTCAATGATTGATCTGCAAACTAATTGTGCCTACCTTCCTTTGCTCTCATCTTTGGCAAACAAAAATCTATTGACCTCAGATTTGAAATGAACAATCATTTCAGTAACGAATATCTTTCGAGTTTCTAAATTTCCACCACCTTTTAGTTGAAGTGCTTCCTGCTTTCACTCCAAAAAGCTCTGGTACAATGTTTTAGATGTTGCTCTCTAGTCTAGCCTCCTCAATCTATGGAAATATTCCCCATCTATTGATCCAAACCGTTCTCCAAAACAGCTTAAAAAGCTTTGGTCTAATGACCCCCTTAACCTTCTCACTTCTAGGGAAATGACAACCAATGGATAACGATTCCTTGGAGTTTAACCGTTTGAATGCAAGAATTATTCTGATAAATCTGGATAAAAGTGTATCCGCCACACATGCCAAGTGTCAGGGACCTTCTACACAATAACCACCCTTCCCATCACCACCCTCACCCCTCCTCTCTGATCACCATACCCAAAATGTCCCAGGGATCAATGGATAGTGCTGCCAGCACCTGTTTCTCTAACATCAACAAACAATATCTCCCTGCCTCAAACCACAGCCACGATGAAAAATAGCCAAGGAAATGGAAAAGAATCAAAAAACTAGCTACAGATGATGAGCAATGTTCTCTATGTTTGATTGCCTAAATTCCTCAGACCTGTTGTTGCTCTGACACAGACTACCTATAATTACAGATGCTGTGAAGACATAAATCATTATATCTTTTAAGTAAATATTTGCATCTACCAGCAGCTACATGCAGTATAGCCAGGTATAAACCTACATGCTGTGTCCATTTCAAGTTGTGACTAATTAGATTTTTCCTGCATATATTTATTAATCTTATAAAGGTTCATTATAATCTGGATTTAACTTATTCATTGGAAATTTTAGTTAATGCAATTCTCATTCAGGAAGATTCTTTGTCCACCTCTCCCTTGGAAACTGGATGAAGCATTGAGCTGATCAGTACATTGGGCTAAGTTGGGAGAGACACTCAACATTCCGCTTCACTGCCTGCTGCAGCGAGTCTTCAATGATTCATGTACTGCAGTGCTTAGAGTGGACAGTTATAGTAACACTAATACAAGTTAACACACAACAATGCAGCGACAAGGGATATTTGACGTTAAACAACAATAAAGACTAGAGAATTGTGTTTCCCACATTATAACAACAAGCACATATCCAAAAAAATACTTAATTAGCTGTGAAACATCTTTGGCCATCCTAAGGTTGAAAAAGGTGCTATCTAAATGCAAGTTCCTTTTCTTTAGAAGATGTCAGTCTCACTCAGTAACTTGCTCCAATAGGTTTTTCATTCATTTCCACTGTTCTATTTTGTCTACTCTTAACCCAAGGCTGTTAACTCTTGCTGGGCTGTCGTTCCAGGATTGGCTAAGGTCGCAGTCTAGTAACTTCCCTTATTTCTTTAAGCTATGAGTGAGTACAGCAAACTTGTCACGATCGCATCCAATTCTCAGACAGGCAGCAGGGAGTCTGATGAGTTGCATTCTAACCCTGGGCATGCTGAATCCCGTATTACAAACCACAACCTGAAATGAACTGCATATATGTAAAGTCAGACAACACAAGCAATACAATGTACAGGTGCAGCTGAACATTACCAGATATATATGAATTGCTCCCTTCCTTTCCCAGTATGACCTGGATGTTGCTTTTGAATTGTGTCCCTATGAAATCCCTTTTCTTCCTCATTCATTTCATCTCGCTGCATCTGTGGGAGAGACCTGTTCACACAGAGTGAACTAATAGAGATCAGTGGCCAAACCATGTGAGGCTTTGGGCCTATCCTCCTGAGGTTTATAACAGCTGCTTATGCAGTGGTCACTGGCCAAACAACACAGGGAGGGAGTGAAAACACAGGCTGATATTTCCCAGACACTCGGACTTTTGGAATCACCAGAGGCAAGATCAGCAGCTCGATTTTGAATGATGTCACCGGCCATTACTTTACAGTATCTCCCAAGACCTGGTTGTTTACTGGAAATCTCTGCTGGTAAAAAGTCATCCCCCAATTCACCAGCAGAAATTGAGACTTCTTTCCACCTCACCCCATGCTGGTACAGCCTTTCAGAGGGTTTGGATTTTGCAAGCAGCGTCTCAAATTTGCAGGTGTCACACTGAAGCAATTTCTGACCGGTGAGTGCCGGTGTTTGTAGTCAGTTCATTCAGGCTGAGTCGCTGATGCGGCAAGTAGGTTTCATTTGGGAAATTGCAAAGCCTACGCAGTTAGTCAGCTGGGAGTATGAAGTAATTTAAGAAAATAAATGCATATTATGTAATATTGTGGACAATTAAGATCTCACCCTGACCCGTGCAGTTTGCTTACCCACCTTGTGCCTGATTTATGTCTAGCTTTGGCCCTATTGAGTGTGTCAGCTCACAGGCTGTTAATTATTCCCAGGCTTGGATAGTAAGCATTGGCAGCTGTCACCCTGTATCCTGCCTGTAGCCTGTGCACAATACATACATGGTGAAAGTTTGTTAAACGACAATGGGAGAGTCTGAGGACACGGAGCCTACAGAACCGCAGTCAGATTTCTTTCTGGGCACTGTCAAGAGTCTCTTGTCCTCGAATTCCTCCACAGCATTGGGTTTGAGTTTCCCATTTTGCCCTTGCATGTCCTTGGATGGTTCTATGAAGGCCACTCGTCGATCCATAGCGGCTTTGTCCCCAGAAATGTCGTGGGTGGAGGCGGCACTCAGCATGGATGAGTGAATGCTCTCCTCTTGCTGACTCCTTTGCTTCTCGGCTTTGCTCCTGCACCGACAGTGACACGGCGTGAGGTACAAGTAAATAAGAACCAAGATCACGCTGGCAACACAGCCAACTAGTGTGGTGTAGGCAGTGTTCAGCGTCTCATGTGCAGCGCTCACTGTGGAATTGTGCACTTTCAGTTGGACATGGATGGTTTCATTAAACTGACTGCTGGTGGCCAGGCAAGTATACGTTCCAGAATCTTCCAACCTCAAATTACCAAGCCACAGGCTGCCATTGGGAAACACCTTCAAACTTCGGTTGTTGTGGCCAGTCTGGATCGTCTCATTGTCTGGGGTCACCCACACTTTGGTCATGTTCCTCAGTCTGGTGTCACAGTGAAAAGTCAAGGTCCCCTCAAGGAAGGCCTCCACCTCTGAGTCAATGATGGTGCTGCAGTTCATGTAGTCTTCTTGCAGCTCAAAGAGCTTGATGGACATCTTGTGGTTAAAGGGAAGGACACACTTGAACTCATTTCTGAAGTCCACAGCAGAACTGAACTGCCGAGCATACCACTGGGTGACCATGAGATAAAGGTTACAATGGCAGCTCAGGGGATTGTTGTGTATGTACAGCCCGTTTTTGAGGTATGCAGGTAAACTGTTGAGTTCTTGAACAGGCAGAGACTTTATCCTGTTACTGGACACATCCAAAAGCTCCAGTGCTGGCAGCCTGGTATTTTCCTTCACCAACTCCTGAGGGAAGCGTGTGATCAGATTCTGGCTCAGGTACAGCTTCTTCAGACTGTCCAAGCCTTCAAAAGCAGTCCTGTCAATCTGAGAGATCTGGTTGTTGTACAACAGCAGTACCTCTAACTCTTCCAGCCCATGGAAGTGTAACTCTTCCAAAGCTTTGAGCTTGTTGGAAGACAGGTCAAGGTATTTCAAATGAGGCACCTCCCTGAAGGCTTCTTCAGATGTGAAGAACAGACCATTGTGGCTGAGGAGCAGAGTGTGGAGTCTGAACAGATGAACTGTTGTCCACTCGGCTCGCAAGCGAGTGAGGCTGTTGTAGCTGAGGTCCAGGACTGCTGTATATTCTGGCAGGGACTTAGGGATATTGACAAGCTCCTTTTTGGAACAGCTAACAATATTACTCGCACAGATGCAGTCAGAGTGGCAGTTCAGAGAGGACACGCTCAGGGGACAGTTGGCACACACAGTCATGAGAAGTAAAACAGAGAGGTGGGAAACTCCGCAATGGTATCCTTTAGTAAGGTGAGACTCCAAGAGGCAGCTTAACCACATTGTCAGGCTTTAGGAACTGGTCACTGAGTGTAACAGAGTAGACCAGGAATCACACCACACAAGGGAAACAGCTTGGCTGAAAAGAGACATTTCTGGCACCAGGTTGTTGCATTTGAAGCCATCAATAATTGAACAAGAGTGCAGAGAGCAAGTGGAAGTTGGCACCGTGCCAGATCCCTGCATTTAGCAACAAAACCCACTGCTCGGTTTTTAACCATCCCCGGCATTTAACAATTTGCACTGCTCACATACTGGGCCAAACAGGAAAAGTTTTACTTTCTGGTGAGAAGAGCAAACCTTCTGGCTCCCGGTGATCTCGGTGACCGGTTCCACCGCCTGGGGCTTGCACCGCTCCCCGTTCCTCGCCTGCCTTTCGAACCTCCTTCAATGCGGATCAACATTCACTGCAGCCCAGTGGCGCCGGTGCCTCCCCAAGCTCAGATGCTGCTCCCCGGCTCCACACAGCTCAGGGACGTTCAACCAGCGAACGGATTAGCTTCGAGACAGACAGAGGCGGCAGCAAGGGGCAGACTTTTGGAGGAGGGTGGGGAGGGAGGATGCAGGCACAGAAAGGGGATTGAGCCTGGAAATTCCGTGCACTAAGTCCTGGGCAGGAACATCCCAGACAGAGAATGCAGATTCGCCCTCTACCTTCCTCCGGTCGCTGGCCATTCGGCTCCCTGCGCACTTGCTTCTTGGCAAAATAGACTGTTTATTTCTTGGCTTTTTGCTCTGTTTCTATTGGAGGAGAAGAACATCCATCCTCAACTCTTTGCCACTTTCGCCAACCCATTGGCTAAAATGCTGAAGCCAACTATCCAATGAACAGTGCCTGGGAGTTAACCCTTTGGGGGACAGTTTTGTCGCCGTATTTACCGCAGCCTCGTACGTTCACGAGCTCTGCAATGACACTGAGACAAAAACATTCTACAATCATTTTGAAATCTGTCCCCTTTTTAGAACCCCCTTCTCATGGCCATTTTAATGTTTAATCATTTTGCAGAATTTCCCATCGAATTCATAGAAAACGAGACTCCCACAAAGATGGGTCCAATATTAGAATGGGAGCTGTAGGAAATGCAACAACTTTTAAAATGCGGATTTAACCAGCCATCCTGTAAATGGGGTTTGAGATTCCAGTTAGATTTTGCTCACGGATACACTGGCCGCGTGTTCGCCTTTAGTAAATATAAATATTTCACTGCACGTCTGCTGCAATAACGTTGAAGTCACACACAGTTTCAGTCATTGTCCTTCCCTTCAGTGTTAGAGCCCAGCAACACCGCAGGGGGGAATGATGTTATTGTGTCTCCTGTTACCAATGTCATAGTCTATTTGTCAGAGTATATTCCGGCAGACACTTAGGGATATTAACCAGCTCCTCTTTGGAACAGCTAACAATATTGCTGGCACAGATGGAGTCAGAGTGGCAGTTCAGAGCTGGAAGATGCAGCACAAAGGCGATTTCTGCTTTTCTGTAGCGCCTTTCACAGTCCCAGGACGTCCCAAGCTGTTTTATAGAGTGAAGTATTTTTAAGGTGCTGTCGACCCGCAAAAATCCATTTGATCACAGTCAGTGTCAAGAAATAACAATTAGCTTAATGACTGGATTGGACAATTTAAGGATTGTTTGAGCCATTAATAAGGAGACCAGCGAGAACCTTCCTTCAGTTCTTTGAATAATGCCGCGGGATCTTTTACATTCACCTAGGCAGAGTCTGAACTTCAGTTTAATATAAAAAGATGACGTGTTCAACAGTGCAGCACTCCCTCAGTACTGTAAAAGATCGTATTAGCCCGTACTTTGCAGCCAAGATACTGGAAGAGTAACATACAAATATTAAACAGTACAGGAAAAGCTTTGTTAAAACCGAAATAACTGTGGCTGCTGTAAATCAGGAACAAAAACAGAAGTTACTAGAAAAGCTCAGCAGGTCTGCCAGCATCTGTGAAGAAAATTCAGAGTTAATGTTTTGGGTTTTTTCTTCACAGATGCTGCTAGACCCGCTGAGCTTTTCTAGCAACTTCTGTTTTTGTTACACGAAAAGCTTTACTTTGTAACTAACCCTGATCTATCCCCGTCCTGGGAGAATTTGGTGTGGACAGTGTGGGGAGAGTTTTAGTTTCAGTTTAAAAGAGAAATTTTACCCTGGACCTAACCCTATGCTGTACCTTACCTGAGAATATTTAATCGGGTCAGTGCAGAGGGAGCTTCAGTCTGGATCCACCTCATGTTGTCCTTGTCCCGGGAGTGTTTGGCGCAGTGTAAACTTTCAGTTTAAATAAGCAAAAAAGAACTTTTATTTTGAAAAAAAGACATTAATAAGCTGTGGAGGTAGCTGCCTAGTTCAGAATTTGTTGCGCATCTCTGACTGCCCAGAGGGTTTTTCTGACAATTAACAATGGATTAATGGTCACCATGAGACCAGATTTTTAATTGAATTCAAATTCTATCACCTGCTATGGCAGGATTCAAACATAGGTCCCCAGAATGTTACCTGGATTTTGAGTTAACATTTCAGCAATAATACCACTAAACCATCGTTTCTAACCCTGTAATGTGTTCAATGTTAGGAGCCTCGGACAATCTGCCTCCTCATTGACTAATTATTTCTGAAGAAGGGTCCAGGCCCGAAACGTCAGCTTTCCTGCTCCTCTGATGCTGCTTGGCCTGCTGTGTTCATCCAGCTCCACACCTGGTTATCTCAGATTCTCCAGCATCTGCAGTTCCTACTATCTCTGGACTTAGTATGGCATTGGGACTAATGACCCAGAGATGGTAAGTTGAACTTCTACAATGGCATTTGCCATTTTGAATTCACTTTTTCAAAAATCTGATTTTTTAAAAACTCTCTCAAAGAATGTGGAAGTTGCTGTCTGAGTCAGTGTTTATTGCCTGTCCCTCGTTTCTCTTGAGAAGGTGTTGGTGAGCTGCCTTCTTGAACCGCTGCAGTCCATGTGCTGTAGATAAACACTCAATGCCCTTTATGAGGGAGTTCTAAGAATTTGACCCAGTGACACTAAAGGAAAGATGATATACTTCAAAGTCAGGATGGTAATTGACTTGGAGATGAAGTTGGAGGGACTTGAATGCAAAGCTAATATCGGTAAAGGATTGTCAAATTGTGGGTTGTTGTAAAAACATTTGCATCCTTCTCAGAACATGCCCTCCTGTTGTGACCTGTTTTTAACCTATTTGTGATTCTTGTCCAAAACCATGTGGTCACCTCCCTGAAGTTGAATTGCATCTCAAGTGATCCAACAGTGGAATTCTCAAACTATTTTGATAGATGGGCTTCTTTCCAAATGGATCACAAATACCTACATCTGATCTATGATACTGTATGATATTCATAATATAAAAGTGCTGCAGTGAATCATGTGTTTAAGAAATTAGGTATTTGCTTATAGATGTCAGTCAGGTAGCTGGATCTATGGCTGTCCTCAATCTTCTATAAGAACCAACCACTCTTCCTTTTCAGTGAAAATGGGTGGAATTTAAAAAGTGCGGTCTTCCAAAACATCAATGAAAATTCCACCTAATTAAAAGTAAGACCCAATCTGGTAAAATGATGGGACAGCATCTATAGGATGTCCTGGAACTCAGTAGATAATTTGGAGAGATAGTCACCAAGGTAACGGTTTGCAATCTCTGTTTTTTTGCCATGCTGTTCAGAGTGGGATTTTTCATTTAAAATCTTATTGACAGAGACAGTAGGCCCTGATGGTTTATATGGTGATGAGGTGAATGTGAACACTGTCTGTGTTCTTTCTGAAATATCACCCAACACCCCAACATCTTCCACCCAGCACCCCAACATTCTTCCCCACCCTCAACCTGTATGGCTGATCCTGCTCACTCAGCACTTACCCTGCAGCAGTCCATATGCTGGAGTTTGAGAACCACTGCATAAGAAAGTCACTGAAATGTACGTAATCACTAATAATACCTTTGACTGCAGTGACTCAGGAAAGTAGCACAACCCTCACCTGCTCAGCGTAACCAAGGATCAGCAATAAATGCCATCTTCACCAATTTGAAACAAGTTGTTCTCCCTTATCTGATTAATTGCTCTCCCTGTTCATTACCTTGCACCATGACTCAGTTTGAAGCTGTCGTTTTGTGTGGAGTTAAGTGCATCTTATAAGCTCTGCATTAGTTTCAATATGTAATCGTCTTGCTTGAATGGACATGAGGAATTTTTGTAATTGGCACAGTATGGGTGACAGTTTCTGTTGACCAGATGAGGAAGGAGGACAGCACATCAATTAGAGGAGTTAACATGCTGGATGCTGGAGAGGCCCTGGAAAAATAAAGGCCACAGCTTTTATCATTCTCCTTTCCATTTCTGATTGCCATCTTAGGAAATACAATATCTGCTGGCAATACCCAGCGTCTAATCAATGCAGGACAAATGAGGTCCAAATTCAGTCATATCCGAGGTATTGCCCTTGACCCACACAATGAGCGTGATTAAAAATGGCAGAGATTTGCTATGGTAGGCATGGGAGTTGGCAGGATGTGTCTGAACATTTTCTTAATTTCAAAAATATACTTCATTCATAAAAAAATCTTTATGTACATACACAGACACTAAACATGTTTGTTTTGTGCAGTAACATATGAAGAAACAAACAAACCCTGGAGTTTGACACTATCCAATAAACAAACCAAAGGTATTTCTTACTTTTACAAGACTATATTTACATATATTTGAGGCACCAGGAGGGTCCAGTAACTGGACAAGCCCCATTTAATTCAGCAGAAAGACCTTAGACAGTGGTCTCTCCCCACTGTGCCGTGGTGGCAGCTCCCCCATGCTTTAGTGCATCCCTCAGCAACCAGTCCTGAACCTTGGAACGTGCCAGTTCGCAACACTCGGTCAGGGTCAAATCCTTGCTTTAGAAGACCAACAAGTTTGGGCAGACCAAAGAGCGTCATTCACTAATTTGATGGTCCTCCAGTCACAGCTGGTGTTTGTCTCAGTGTGCATCCCAGGGAACAGACTGTGCAGCACACAGCCCCATGTCATGGAGCTGCTCAGGACGAGTCTTAACACAAACCACTGCATCTCTCTCCAGACTTCCTTTGCAAAGGCACATTCCAGAAGGAGATGTGTGACAATCTTTATCTTCCTGAATGAGAAACTTAATTGTACTCAGCACCTCTTCTCTTTTCCCCATTAGTATTTTCTGTGTATCTCTACTTCCTTCCCAAAGGATTTCATTGTGACTATAATGTGCTCAGTAGAAACAGATGAGTTTTGGACCTGCCATTCCCAAAGTTCCCAATCACTGGGGGTTTTCCTCACCTTATGTCTGGTTGTGATCTGGACACATTGATAGAGATTGTGTTGTCTGTTGGACAGTTGGCCTGTGCATTCATTTATTAACAGCAAGCTTGGTGGTTCCAGGCCAGCCAGTGGTGAAGATTTTGCTGCAGGTTGCTGTGTTTTTAATTGGGTTTTAAGTGCTGATCCAGTTAACAAAAGATCCTGAGGTCAAACATCAGTGATGCCCAACTCTGTTCTTCCAAAACACAATTAAACTGATATGAACAGCAGAATGTTTAAGGAGCCAAGATTGGCAAAGAGAGGAATTTTGGATTTAATGCCCACAAAATGGATCACCACTTTGGAAAGTTTTAGTACTTTGTCATTGACATAATCTCTCCTTTTACGTGGAAGGCACTTGTAAACTATTTCCCCAAAGGCATTCCCAA
This sequence comes from Stegostoma tigrinum, assembly GCF_030684315.1. Lineage (NCBI taxonomy): Eukaryota > Metazoa > Chordata > Chondrichthyes > Orectolobiformes > Stegostomatidae > Stegostoma > Stegostoma tigrinum. The sequence goes on from NC_081374.1 coordinate 3,063,124, forward strand.
TACATGGAGACAATTCAAGGGTTATGTATTACAGATTGTTTCTCTCATTGTAGTATCATACCTAGGCCAATCATGACAATAGACTGTCACTGAGGAAGAAACCAGCTGACTAAGCAAATGATAAAGGAAAGGCGGTTAAATGGCAAGGAGAGTTTGTACTGAGGTGCAATGCATTTCCTGACCAACTGCTTACTTTCAAAGAAATAAACATTGCTCTGTTCAGAAATAACGTGTCTATACAGTAAAAGAAATTAAAATAATGCATTTTTGTTGTATCATGTGACTTGTCCAGTGGGAATAAGTGGAAGATTAGATTAGATTCTCCACAGTGTGGAAACAGGCGCTTTGGCCCAACAAGTCCACACCGCTCCTTGGAGAATCCCACCCAGACCCATCCCCTATAATCCACACACCCCTGAACACTATGGGCAATTTAGCACGGCCAATCCACCTAGCCTGCACATCTTTGGACTGTGGGAGGAAACCGGAGCGCCCGGAGGAAACCCACGCAGACATGGGGAGAATGTGCAAACTCCACACAGACAGTCACCCGAGGCTGGAATCGAACCTGGGTCCCCGGTGCTGTGAGGCTGCAGTGCTAATCACTGAGCCACTGTGTCGCTCGGAAACCGAAAGAACTGCGGATGCTGTAAATCAGGAACAAAAACAAAGTTGCTGGAAAAGCTCGGCAGCTCTTGCAGCATCTGTGAAGGAAAAAACAAAATTAATGTTTTGGGTCCCTAATAATAAGCGGATGTTCATTCATCTAGAATTTCTTATGTCGTTTGAACAAAATATTGTTATTACTCTCTGTAGGACGGTAGAGTGATTGGGAGAAATCTATGGGAGATAATGATGAAAATGATCACTATATAGTTACTTGACAGTTACATAATCCAATCAAAAAAGTCCTCACTGACTGTCCTCCCCAATCGAATTATCCAAATGTTTCCATGGAATTGAAAGTTGGTGAGAAGTAATTTCTTCTGGGGCAGGTGGTGGAGGTGCATCCAGAACATTTGAGCTTGGCCATTCAGAAGTGATGTTAGGAGGTACCTCTTCATACAAAGTGGATTGGAAATCTGGATACTTCTCCCTCAACAGAATTGCAGACTCTAGGAATGAATTGAAAACTTTAAAACTGAGATTGATCCATTTTTGATGGTATGGGGATTAGGAGATATATACAAAATGACCCAAAGGAATTAACTTACAATTTACCATGGTCTATTGATTGGCAGGTGGAACAGGCTTAAGACCATAAGACATAAGAGTGGAAGTAAGGCCATTCGGCCCATCAAGTCCACTTCGCCATTTAAATCATGGCTGATGGGCATTTCAACTCCACTTCCCTGCACTCTGCCTGTAGCCCTTGATTCCTTGTGTTATCAAGAATTTACCAATCTCTGCCTTGAAGGCATCTAACGTCCCGGCCTCCACTGCGCTCCTTGGCAATGAATTCCACAGGCCCACCACTCTCTGGCTGAAGAAATGTCATACTTCCATTTTAAATTTACCCCCTCTAATTCTAAGGCTGTGCCCGTGGGTCCTAGTCTCCCCACCTAAAGGAAACAACTTCCCAGCGTCCACCCTTTCTAAGCCATACATTCTCTTGTAAGTTTCTATTAGATCTCCCCTCAACCTTCTAAACGCTAATGAATACAATCCCTTAGCCGTTCATTGTACGTTAAACCTACCATTTCAAGGATCATCCATGTGAATTTCCGCTGGACACGCTCCAGCGCCAGTGTGTCCTTCCGGAGGTGTGGTTTTAAGGGCTGGCTATATCTTATTTTTATTTCTGCAGGTGATTCCAGTTTTTTTAACCTTCCTTAACTTATCTAGGAGTTTATTAAACCAGATTGTCATTTTCTGTATAACGAAGAATCTCTTACTATCAGCTTTAAGTTTGTCTTTTGCTAGTTTGAAATCATGTCTTCTAAATCCTTTCTCACATTTTAACATAAAGCGATATTCTGAATGCATCTTCTCCATTTCCTTGAGAAACCCTATATTGATCTATCAGATCACATCTCAGAAGCTTCCTTTGAAACCAGAAACAAAAACCTTTTGGTTTCCCAACAAAGAACTATAAAATAATGGAATCTCTGGATAATGTGCTCACTGATGGATTATTCAAATTTAACAGCCTGGAGAGGATTGAGTGACATGGGCTTAAACTGTAAGCCACGAGGAACAGATTGGCTGATTACTCAGAGCACAGTTAAATTCTGGAGCACGATGCTGACTGGTGTGGGATCAACTGACTCTTTGTGCCTTTAGGAAGCAGCTGGATCAGTGAATGGAATCATTGATAGGTGACAGTCTTTACAGACAACACTGATTCACTGTGATTTCCTGGACAGAGGTGGTTGAGAAGAATATTTTTGAAATATTTTTCCTTAATTGGCCCTGGTTTTTCTGTTTCCTTTGTTACTTCCAGGCCTTTTCCTGCTTCCTTGTATCGGGTGCAGAAAAGTGTCTAGGTGTAATGTTTCAGCTCTCATGAACTAATCTTGACGGATCTGCCATTTCTGTTTATAAATTGATATGTTTATCTGTAGCTCAGGCTTTGACATTGAGAAATCAGCCTCATGGCTCTTCTATTTATCATCTCCATTTTCTGTCTCACTGACCAAAATAGGGCACAGTACTCAAGATACAGTCGGAGCACAACTGGATACAGTGCTCAAGCTGGGATTGACCAGAACTCAACACAGTGCTCAAGGTGCAACATCTTCACTTCCTCTTGACTTCTTTTAACCAGCCATTTGACTATATTTGGTTGTTTTAGAAATTGTAGTTTTACACTTGGTCAGATTGTCATTGCTACTCTGCATTGATTATTGCCTATTTTCAAACTGCAGATTTTCTTGTGGACTTGAGCACCATTCACAAATCTGCATGTACCTCAATTTCCTTCCAATGATTCACCAACATTCTTCACCATGAAAACATTCCTAAAGAAACCCAAAGTTTTGAGACAATGCAATAGTTTGAACAAGAGTTATCTGGGAGATACTGTATTGCAAGAAATTCCAAATCATCAAGACAGAAATGGTAGACTCTCCATTTCTAAATGCACACAGAGTGGAATCTGTAACTCAGGCAATTACAAATGGGAGCGAAGGTATCAGCAAGGAGGAACCTAATTAACACAAGATAAATACGCATATTTCCTCAATTATCTGAAAGATGCTCTGGATCAACTTCCCAAATCTCCTTGGAAACCAACTATCAAACCCAAAAGCTCTGTCATCTCTTACACAAGGCAAGGTTCCTTTCCAAGATAACAAAGTGTGGAGCTGGATGAACACAGCAGGCCAAGTAGCATTTTAGGAGCACAAAAGCTGACATTTCGGGCCTAGACCCTTCATCAGAAAACGGGGTTGGGGAGACGATTCTGAAATAAATAGGGAGAGGGGTGAGGCGGACTGAAGATAAATGGAGGAGAAGATAGGTGCAGAGGAGAGTATGAGTGGGGAGGTAGGGAGGGGATAGGTCAGTCCAGGGAGGACGGACTCGTCAAGGGGGCAGGATGAGATTAGTAGGTAGGAAATGGAGGTGCGGCTTGAGGTGGGAGGATGGAATAGGTGAGAGGAAGAACAGGTTAGGCAGGCGGGGATGATCCGGGCTGGTTTTGGGATGCCGTTGGGGGAAGGGAGATTTTGAAGCTGGAGAAATCCACATTGATACCATTGGGCTGCAGGGTTCCCAAGCGGAATATTAGTTGCTGTTCCTGCAGCCTACGGGTGGCAACATTATGGTACTGCAGGAGGCCCAGAGTGGACATGTTGTCTAAGGAATGGGAGGGGGATTTAAAATGGTTCGCGACTGGGAGGTGGAGTTGTTTACTGCGAACCGAGCGTAGGTGTTCTGCAAAGCGGTCCCCAAACCTCCGCTTGGTTTCCCCAATGTAGAGGAAGCCACACCGTGTACAGCGGATGCAGTATACCACATTGGCGGATGTGCAGGCGAACCCATCCTGACTTAGAATGATTTCTCTAATTGTACATCTTTAGGTCAAATTTGATTTGACTTGATCTAATTTGATTTATTGTTGTCACATGAACCTAAGTACAGTGAAAAGTTTTGTTTCATGAGCAGTTCAGACAGATCATCACAAACAAGGCCATACAAATCATAAAAATAGTTGCTGGAGAAGCTCAGCAGGCCTGGCAGCATCTGTGAAGGAAGAAACAGAGTTGACATTTTTGGTCTGGTGACCCGAGGTTCTGAGGAAGGGTCACCAGACCCAAAACATTAACTCTATTTTCTTTTCCTTCACAGATGCTGCCAGACCTGCTGAGCTTTTCCAGCAACTTTGTTTTTGTTTCTGATTTACATCATCTGCAGTTCTTTCAATTTTATTCCATACAGAGCAGAGGGTGTTTAGACAGAGTGAAGCATACAAGTTTCTGGCTACACAGGAGGTGCACAAAGCAAGATCAACATTAGGTTTGAAATTAGAGACATCCATTCAGCAGTCTGATAACAGCAGGGAAGAAGTTGTTCTTGAGCCTGTTGTTATGTGTGTTTAAGCTTCATTGACTTCTGTCCATTGGAAGAGATTTGACGAGTGTTTTAGTGGGGCAGGTGGGAACTTTGATGATGTTGGCGGCCTACCCCACAGCAATGAGAAGTGTAGATGGAGTCCATGGATAGGAGATTGGCTTGCGTGATGGTGTGGCCTGTATATTTCAAATTCCAGGTTGTCCCTCCCTAAAAGCATTGTGAATGTGCCTCCATCAGAAGGGCTACAGCAGTTCAAGAAGGCAGCTCACTTTTGCTTTTTTTTAGGGAAATTGGTGCTGACAGCAAATGGCCAGTGATGACCACATCCCACAAATGAATCAAAACACACGCCCATGAGGATTAATGACACTCACTCCAGGTGAGTGTGTCACTCACAGGAGAAGACAGAGGAGCAGCGTGAGTGCAGACTGTGATTAAGTAGCTGACAGTGTGTGTAAAATGCTGAAGAGCAGGCCATTCTAATAAACTCTCATTTGTACACAGCTAATGTGCAGCTTTTTCCTCTCTCAGAATGTCTCCTGGATATTGATGAAATGTGATGTTGGCTCTGTAGGTCCCACAGCTTAGTTGAATGAGATCAGTGTGCAACAGCAGCTCAGTGCCTCTGCGCTGATAGATGATCCCTCTGCTTCATCAAGGAATTACTGCTGGACTACTGGACCCATCCTCGAGTTTCTATTCATCATGGATCTGCAGCAGAGTGCATGCCTTAGCAGTGATATCAGGTTAAATGCATGTTGTTTGATTTACAATAAAACACATTTAAAAGGAAAATGAGATCTGCGTTTATTTCCTAACCACTTCTCTGCCGCACTGTCATCCCCTCCATCTCCCACACAAAATCTGTGTGATTGTTTTCGGAGGGGGAGTGTTGACAGGATAGGTCAGTTCAGGGTCAACATCTATTTGAGCAAAACAATTTCTCTCCAAATCTGGAAAGGTGAGAGATTGGAAAGGGAAACAAATTGGAAAATGGGTTTTATTTTTAATGCAGGAGTATTGTCCAGTAGAGCAAGGAAGTGATTTGAGACGAAAACAGAAAAATGCTGGAGAACTTGCCTCAAGGCAGGAAGCTTCTATGAAGAGAGAGAGAGAGGGAAAAGCAGCATTTTAGTGGGTGAAATTTTAACCCATTCAAAATTTGTTTGCACAAAGTTAAGATCCAGCCACATTACAGGTTGATGTTCAGATGTTAAGAGACCTGACATTTTTTAAAAAGCGCAGATCCAGGAAAATGTGAGGCAACCAGGAAAAGAAAATTAACATTTCGCCCCAGCTGTTGCCTCACGAAATGCAATGGAATGTTTTATTAACAGTGCATTAGGAGACTACATTCTTATTGCAACTGCATGCTCTGAAGAAAATCAGAACAAGTATATTGTCCTTGCAGTTTACGACATCAACACAACCCTTCCACAGGCTTACAGTCCCCTGAACCATTCCATACCCTGATCCACTGACTGAATGTAAAAAGACCTTCCCTTCAGACCCATTGCTCATTCTTCACATGCACTGGGGTGGCTGTGGACATTGAAGGGTTAAGCGGATTTGCAATTGGGAGTGCTCCTGTTTTAGAACAACAAATGGTATAAAAAGCTGGAAAGGCCTCAGTTGCATTTGCTGTCAGACCAACTCTCAGATTTTTCTCCCTTATGTTTTCTTATCTACACATTTAAGAACCTGCTCATTTTGTTTTCAGCTCGGGCTGAGCTGGACGCTGTTATCAAGAGTATTAATAGGTGCCTCAGCTGTGCTTTCAGTGATGGTGCACTGCGTGCTAACTCACCCGCAGTGCTAATGATGAAGGCAAGATGAAACGATGAACAGAACGCAATGAAGCATTCACAGTAGGCCACAGTTAGACAGAGACTTGGAGCTGGACTTATTAAAGTCTTGCCTCCTGATTGCAGCGTGTCCCCCTATGGCTATGTCTGTATATTTGTGTCTTGAACTCGTAGTGCAGTTATTGACAATCATCATCTTCTCATTGCCCACATTCCTACTGGTTTCTGCTGAAGTGTGGCTGTTTGGGGAAGGTTACTGTGTACAGATTTCTTTTCTTAATTCATTCATGGGGCGAGGGCATCTGTGGCCTTTTGTTGTGGGTCTGGAGTCACATGTAGGGCAGACCAGATAAGGATTGCAGTTTCCTTCCCTAAAGAGCATTAGTGAACCTAATGGGCTTTTCCTGACAATCAACAATGGTTTCATGGTCATTAGACTCTTAATTCCAGGTATTTATTGAATTCAAATTCCACCATCTACTGCTGTGGGATTCAAATCGAGGTCCTTGGTCCCTGGATTGACAATCCAGCAATTATACCACAAAGCCATCGCCTTCCCATTTTAGCTACCACATTTCTTATAGCACTTCTTAGTACCTCATTGGTTGTAATCTGCTTTGGGATGTCTCGTAGTTGGGAAAGGTGCTATATAAATGTAAGTTCTTCCTTTTTCTTTTGGTCAGTTAGGTGGTAATCAGAGAAATTTATGATAACCATGAAAAGAATTATAGAACAGTGTTAGAAAACGATCTGTTCATATTGGGATTGTTTAGACAATGGATACTCTCTGCCAGAAATAGCAGCTGGAGTAGATTCCAAATAGTATTTCCGAAGGGAATGTAAGTAGCTACGTGCATGAAGTGGGTGAGGCTGAAATTGATGGTCTGTCTCCTCGCTACCCTGGCAGAAGTGAAGGTTTGGTCAATGAGTTATACGTCAGAGGATAGTTAGGAGTCATGTTAATATTGGTCTGAAATCACTTATCATCCCAGGCCAAATTAGGACAAGAGGTTTCCTTCCTTATGGGGCATTATTGAACCAATTCAACCATTACCTGATCATTTCACACTCACTTCCTGTCACCAGTATTTTAATTCCAGGTTTCAAAACTGATTTCAAATTGGCCAGCATGCCTTGATGGGATTTTTAAAAATGTGAATTCATAGTCAGGTGATAGAACATTAAATTATTGCAGTTCACAGATGTTTCTTGTAAAAATGAGTATTAAAGGTATGGAACCTCATAAATAAAATAATGAAATTAGATTGCATGGATTATTAATAATATGTAGAGATTTAAGGGGAGATGGAGATTAAACTGGGTGGGGTATGAAAGGAGGGTTACTGTGTGAAAAATATCATTCCAGATTCAATGCGCTATCATGACATGGTCCAGATTTCCCATGCACAGCATGTAGCACTGTGCAATATCAGAAATTGTAATTCATTCACTGGATTGCAGATTTCCTTTCCTGAAAGGACATTAATGAACCACATCAGTTTTTTCCCCCAACAACTGATTCATGGTCATCATTTGACCCTTAATTCCAGGTTTTTTTTTCATTGAATTCAAATTTCACCATTTGTCATGGTAGGATCATTACCCACATTGCTGGAATGACAGCCATGCGATGATACCACTGGGCCATTGACTCCCCTATGTACATCACCAGCATATTTTGTATCATTGGGCTTGTCAAGTCTGCAAAATGGAGATTTAACCCTCGACACTGAAATGACATTGACACTGGGTTAATGATGGTGAATGTCAGAAGCGAACAGGTAAAGAGAGTGCAAAGTTGAGCACATATCTCCAACAGGCTGTTGGAACCCAACATCAGTACAATTACTTCCTTAAAGTTTCACATAAGGAATTAATGTGCAAACTTAAAGTACATGGGATAGAGACAGCATCTCTGGAGAGAAAACAGAGTTAAAGTTTTGGGTCCAGTGACCCTTTTTCAGAAACTGGACCTGAAATGTTAACTCTGTTTTTTCTTCATAGATGCTGCCAGGCCTGCTGAGTTATTTCTAGCAATTTCTGTTTTAATTTCTGATTTCCAGCAAGCACAGTTCTTTCAGATTTTTGTTTAGGAATGAATGAGTCTTTTCTGAATGGCAGATAATGATTCGTGGAGTACCGCAGGGATCAGCGTGAAGACCCCAGGTTCTCACAATATATGTTAATGATTTAGATAAGGGAACTGAATGTATTATCTGTTAAAGTGCAGATGACACAATGCTGGGTGAAAGGGTGAGCTGTGAGGAGGATGCAGGGATGTTGCAGTGTGATTTGCACAGGCTGAGTGCGTGGGCAAATGCATGGCTGATGCAGTATAATGTGGATAAATGTGAGCAGATCCAATTTCATAGCAAAAATAGGAAGGAAGATTATTATTTGAATGGCTGAGAATTGAGAGAGGAGAATGTTTGATGACACCTGGGTGTCCTTGTATATGAGTCGATGCAAATAATTATGCAGGCGCAGCAAGCAGTAAAAACGCGAGCTGTAGCGTGGCCTTCATAGCGGGAGGATTTGAGTCCTGGAAGAATTTCTTGCTGCAATTATACAGATATTGGTGAGACCACACCTGTAATATTCCATGCTGTTCTGGTCTCCTTATCTGAGGAAGGGTGTTCTTGCTTTCGAGGGAGTGCTGTGAACACTGATTCCTGGGATGGTGGGACTGATACGTGAGGAGAGTCATAGAATCACACAGCATGGAAACAGACCTTTAGGTCCAACTCATCCATGCCAATCAGACATCCCAATCTGACCTAATTCCATTTGCCAGCATTTAGCTCATATTCCTCTAAACCCTTCGTATTCATATACCCATCCAGATGATTATTAAATGTTGTAATTGTTCCCACCTCTACCACTTCCTCTGGCAACTCATTCCATATGCACACCACTCTTTGTGTGACAAAGTTACCCCTCAGGTCCTTTTTAAATCTTTCCCTCTCACCTTAAAACTATGCCATAGAACATAGAACATTACAGCACAGTATAGGACCTTCGGCCCTCGATATTGTGCCGACCTGTTATACGGATCTCAAGCCCATCTAACCTACACTATTCCATGTACGTCCATATGCTTATCCAATGACGACTTAAATGTACCTAAAGTTGTCAAATCTTCAACCGTTGCAGGCAAAGCGTTCCATTCCCTCACTACTCTCTGAGTAAAGAAACTACCTCTGACATCTGTCCTATATCTTTCACCCCTCAATTTAAAGCTATGCCCCCTCGTGCTCGCTGTCACTATCCTAGGACAAAGGCTTTCCCTATCCACCCTATCTAACCCTCTGATTATCTTATATGTTTCAATTAAGTCACCTCTCAACCTTCTTCTCTCTAATAAATGCCCTTTAGTTTTGGATTCCCCCATCTTAGGAAAAGATCTTCGTTTTTCACCCTATCCATGTGCCTTGCGATTTTACAAATCTCTATAAGGTCACCCCGCAGCCTCTGAGAAAAAAACAGACCAGGCTGTTCACCCTCTCCCTTAAGCTCAAATCCTCCATTCCTGGCAACATCCTTGTAAATCTTTTCTGCACCGTCTTAAGTTTAACAAGATTGAGTTGATTAGGATTGTATACACTGGAGTTTAGAAGAATGAAGCAGGGCCTTTTAGAAATCTAAAAATTCTAACATGACTAGGCAGGGTCGATGCAGGAAGGATGCTCCTGAGGGTGGGGGAGGCCAGATCCAGGGGCCTGTAAAGATAAAGGGTAAACATTTTAAGCCTGAGATGAGAAGTTTCTTCACCCAGAGAGTAGTGAGCTTGTGGGGTTCACTGCCACAGAAAATGGTTGAGGCTTCACAGAACCAGGGACCTGGGTTCAATTCCACCCTCAGGTGACTGTCTGTGTGGAGTTTGTACATTCTCCCTGCCCCTGTGTGGGTTTCCTTCGGAAACTTCAGTTTCTTCCCACAGCCCAAAGATGTGCAGGTTATGTGGATTGGCCGTGCTAAATTGCCCATGGTGTTCAGGGACGTGCAAACTGGGTGGGTCAGCCGTGGGAAATGCAGGGTTACAGGGATAGGGTAAGGGGTTAGGTTTGAGTGGGATGCTGTTTGGAGGGTCAGTGTGTTTCCACACTGTAGGGATTCAATGATTCTGTGATTATGTGTTTTCAAGAAGGAGATAGATATGGCTGTTGTGGCTAAGGGGATGATGAGAAATGGGGGCGAGACTATGATTAGGATATTGAGCTTGATAATCAGCCATGATAATATTGAACAATGGGGAAGGCTCAAGGAGTCCAATGGCCTATTCCTGCTCTATCTTCCATGTGTCTGTGTTTTGCTTGCCTTCTTCATGAGTTGCTAAAAGGAAATAATTTTATTATTAGGGTAATCATCTCTCTGAGGAGGTTACAGGCCAACCAAAGTCCAATAATCTGCTCTGAAAACTCCGCTCCCGTTTTGACACCTGTGACAAATTGCATCACAACATCCTAAAAAATAGTCAATTCATTCAAGTCCCAATGTTAACTTTAAAAAATGCAGGATCTGGATTTGCATCTTCCCCAAAAATTTATCAGATCTTCCCAGGCCCTATCTTGTCTGTGTCCCGAAGGGCATTGAAATCCATCCATTGGTTTTAAGATATTGTTTACAAACCGGAGCAAAAATGTTCCCTCCTCCCAGCTTCAGTAGTGGAGGAAACAACATAGTTCTGATCTTCCTCACTAATAAGTCAATACAGTAGCATGTTTTCTTTCCTCCAGCATTGTGCAGTAGCAATATGCTCCTTGCAGGAGCTTGCTGTGTACTTGTAATGGATCTTCCATTAATTTTGGTGATGTGAGGTCTCTGTTGGCCCGTTGTACAGATGATCTTGCTATTTGGGTTATCAATTATTAACAATAATTGTAAGGATCAGAACTGCTGTTTACAATATAATAAAATGTGAGGCTGGATGAACACAGCAGGCCAAGCAGCATCTCAGGAGCACAAAAGCTGACGTTTCGGGCCTAGACCCTTCATCAGAGAGGGGGATGGGGAGAGGGAACTGGAATAAATAGGGAGAGAGGGGGAGGCGGACCGAAGATGGAGAGTAAAGAAGATAGGTGGAGAGAGTATAGGTGGGGAGGTAGGGAGGGGATAGGTCAGTCCAGGGAAGATGGACAGGTCAAGGAGGTGGGATGAGGTTAGTAGGTAGCTGGGGGTGCGGCTTGGGGTGGGAGGAAGGGATGGGTGGTCCGCCTCCCCCTCTCTCCCTATTTATTCCAGTTCCCTCTCCCCATCCCCCTCTCTGATGAAGGGTCTAGGCCCGAAACGTCAGCTTTTGTGCTCCTGAGATGCTGCTTGGCCTGCTGTGTCCATCCAGCCTCACATTTTATTATCTTGGAATTCTCCAGCATCTGCAGTTTCCATTATCTCTGATGCAGTTTACAATATATTTGTTTACAATCCTTCCCCACTTCCAAAAGAAAATGTCCATAATATCAGAGACAATTCCAAGCATAAAGGAAGTGCCAGATAAAATGTGGAGTTAATGGACCAAGATTTTTTTATTTGGCTGAAATTCAACACAAATGCATGCAAATAATTTGTGAGCTTTTTAAAAATGATGGATGCTAATTGAATTACATGTAAAGTTTGATTTTGGGTGACAATCAGGGCACATAAACACATTTTCACTTAAAATTCCATGACTTGATTCGCCATTGATAAATGTAGTTTGTACTGGGGGTCAAAGCCTAATGTGTGACGCTGCTGATAGGACGATACTTTCCCCCCTTGTCCTTGAAGTGGAAAGAAGAGATTCATAAAGTTAGTCAGCAAAGAGGTACTTTCAGCACAGCCAGTATTGTCAGGCAAACAAATGGCAGTCACTGAAATCTAGCAGCTAGACGCTACACAATTCTCTGACTGTCATTGTATGCACTGATCATGTGCTGGTCCATCATTTATTCTGATTTTTATGATAGTGTTGGGTGAGAGTCAAATATTGACAACAATGAAGCGAACATCCTGCTCTTCAGTTGCTGTGTGCTACACAAGATGAGTGTTTACTGTCTGCCACAGACTGCACACAAAGGCTTTTGTGTCAAGGCACATGATTGTAATAAATGACCCAATCCACTCTATTGTTGTTTCCAAAAGCAGTGGGCTATCTGATATTGATCTGGGCCCTCACAAGCATCATTAATGTTCCCGGGACCTGGGTTCGAATCCTGCCACAGCAGATGGTGGAATTTGAATTCAATAAATATGTGGAATTTAGAGTCTAATGAACATTGTGAATCCATTGTCGATTGTCAGAAAAACCCATCTGGCTCACTAATGCCCTTTGGGGGAGGAAACTGCCATCCTTTTCTGGTCTGGCCTACATGTGACTCCAGTCCCACAGCAATGTGGTTGACTCTGAGCTGTCTGCTGGGCAATTAGGAATGGGCAATAAATGCTGCCTGATCAGTGACGCCCTCATCCCGTAAATGAGTAAATAAAATGAACCAGATGGGCTTGTCTGCTCGATTGTTGCTTTAACATTAAGGTTGTTTCATCCAAGGAGTTGAATAATTCAGCTGGCTGGACAGTTAGTTTGCAATGTGGAGTGATGCTAACAGTCCAGGTTCCATTCATGCACTGGATGAGATTGTCCTGAAGGTCCTGCTTTCTCAACATTTCCCCTCATCTTCTGTGATCCTTAGGTTTAACCACTACCGGCTCTCTTTCTAATGAGAGAGATGTCTATGGCTTAGTAGGACTATGGCGACTTTCCCTTTTTACTTTCATCTAGCCTTTGTTCCACTGCTAAGGCTTGGTTTAAAATTGTCTTGCTTCCAAAAGGCATTTAGCCACCATTATGGATGAATAGGGGTTTGGGTGTGAGCTCCACTGTTTCTATGAGGTCTCTACTCATTGCTTTCTACTTCCTACTATTTCATCCCAGTGGGTGAGACTCCCCTGAGAAACAGGGTTAACATTTCAAGTCCAATATGACTCTTCTTCAGAACCCTGCATTCATGGTAAGCTGGAAATGACTGCCCTTGAGTTCAAATCCACTTAGCAATGTGACTTGCTAGAGGTGGACAAAATGATCAGAAGTATAGATAGAGTAGACAGCCAGAGAATTTTTCCAAGGGTGGAGGTAGCTATTATGAGGGAGCTTAGTTTTTTAGTGAGTGAAAGTAGACAATAGGGGAGACGCCAGAAGTAGGTTCTTTACTTAAAGAGTGGTCGGGGCATGGAATGCATTGCCAGAGAGACGGTAGTGGAGTCGGCCTCATTAGGGGCATTTAAGCGGCTATTCGCTAGGCATATGGATGATAGTAGAAGGTAGGGGTGGTGGTTAGATAGACCTCCGTATTAGGGTAAAAGTTTGGCACAACATTGTGGGATAACGGGCCTGGACTGTGCTGTACTGTTCCATGTTCTATGCTCTAATGTGGCATTGGCAATAAACATTGGCCAGCCAGCAATGCCTACATCCCAAGGGAGAATAAAACAAAATTACATAACTTTGGCTAACACATTACAAAACAATCAGCAACAGACAACAAAAACACGCAATCACAAACAATCAAATCAATAGGAGTAACTGTGTACTTTTACCTCTAGTTCCCTTTGTGAGTTGTCACTGTGCCAGTAACACACAGCGGGTGTAGAAAGGAAAACCTTTTGATAAAATTGGTGCTACGTTTTTGTGTTGAGTACTTATGTGGTTCTATGTGTTTGTATTTCATCAGCCGATGTGCAAAAAGCTGGCAGACTGGGATGAATGATCTGTGTGGTAATGGTTGGGATTTAAAAAGCCTATCTAATTAAAGCTTGATGGGCCTATATTGCAAAAACCCATCTGTGTTACTCCAGACCTACAGTCTTGTGATTGGCTTTTAATTCTCACCTGAAATAGTCCAGCAAGTCAGTCATTGATATCAAAATTATTGTAATGGACAGGAACTATTCAACTACTCAGATGGAGAATATTTTAAAGAATTCACACAGCGAATACAAGGTCCCCACTCACTGAGAGAGAGGAGCACCTTTGTAGTCAGGATGGCACATAGCTCTGAGCTGAGTCATTTTCTAAAGTGGTTTGTGGGATATTAGCGTTGTGTTCATAGAATCAGACATTACAGAAGAGGCCCTTTAGCCAATCGAGTCCGATCCACCAAAAATACGCTAGTCCCACTATCCAGCTCTCGACCCAAGCCTTGATTGTTACGACATTTCAAGTGCTCATCCAAGTACATTTTAAAGGTTGTGAAGTTCCCCACTTCAACTGCCCTTCCAGGCAGTGCATTCCAGATCCCCACCACTCTCTGGGTGATGAAGGTTTTCCTCAAATCCTCCTTAAGCTCCAGACTTTCACTTTAAAATGATGCCCTCCTTCCCCCACTCCATCTTGTTATTGTTGCTTTAACCAGGGAGAACAGCTGGTTTCTAGTCATTTTATTCATGCGCCTCGTAATCTAATACAATTCACTCAGGTCCCCTCTCAACCTTCTCTGCTCCGAAGAAACCAACTGGAGCTTATCCAACCTCTCATCATCGCTGAAGTGCTCCATCCCAGGCAATATCCTGGTGAATCTATGCCCCCATAGCCCCTCCCAGTACAATCACATGCCTCCTATAGTGTGGTGACCAGAAATGCACATAGTAATCCAGCTGTGGCCTAACCAATGTTCTGTACATACCCAACATAACCTTCCTGTTCTTATAATCTATGGCACGACCGATAAAGAAATGTGTACCATATGCCTTCTTAACTATTGTATGAATCTGCCCAGGGTTCAGCAGGCAAGCATCCGAAGATCCCTGTTTTTCTCTGAGTTTCCTAATGTATTCAGTAAGTAGTCCCTTGTTTTTTCCCTTCTTCTAAAGTGCATCAACTCACAATGATCGAGGTTAAATTCCATCTGCTGCTGATCCACCCATCTGACCAATCTGTTTGTATCCTCCTGTAACCTATCACCTTCTTCCTCACTGTCAACCATCTGACCAATTTTTGTGTCATCTGAAAACTTACTTATAATGCCCTCACATTCTCAACTATGTCATTTATGAATGTCACAAACAATAAGGGACACAGCACTGATCACTGTGGCACACTAATGCACACTGGGCACCAGCACACAAACAACCTTCTACCACCGGCCTGTACTGATCACTGTGGCACACTACTGCACACTGGGCACCTCTCGCACAACCTTCTACCACCGGCCTGTACTGATCACTGTGGCACACTACTGCACACTGGGCACCAGCACACAACCTTCTACCACCGGCCTGTCTCTCCTGTCACAAAGCCAATTTTGGATCCAGCTTGCCAAATAATCCTGGATCCCGTGAACTTTTACCCTCTTTATCAGTTTCTCATGTAGGGCCTTGTTTATGAATAATATGAACATCAACTGCCCTACCCTCTGACAGACACTTGGTCAACTCCTTGAAAATTCCACCAGAATTGTTTGGCAAAACAGCTTTGTAGTTGCTCACAAGATGGAGTTCAGCTAATTTACAAATCTACATTAGTCACATTATTGGGCATTGCAAGTAGGGGAAATGACCCATAAAGGAGAAAATAAAACATGTGGTTATATTATAAAGCAGAGAAAGTACTGAAGAAACTCAATAGGTCTGACAGCATCTGTATAGAAAGGAAATAAAGTTAATATTTTGAATGCAAGGTGAGTGATGTTCAGAGCTGAAGGGTTCCGAGGATGTGTTCTACATTGTTGAGAAAAGGAGAAGTCCAATTGGAAGAGGAGAGAAGGCCAGGGAGAAGTTCAATGACAAGTGAGATTAGAGAGCAAAGATACCATAGAACAGAAGGCAAGTGGAGTGGTAATGGAGGTGTTGCAAGATATGTCCACTCAGCCCACAGACATGACCCTGACCTCTGGTCACTTGTCATTTCAATGCACCATCTTGCTGTCAAGCTCATTGTTCTCATAGGCTCATAGTCCTGGCCCTTCTGTAGTCTTTAGTAAACCCCAGCACAAGCTGAGGATCAGTGCCACATTTCCACTTTGAAATTTTAATTGAGGGATAAGTACTGACTAGAACACTGGTTCAAAATCTTCTAGTCTTCTTTACCCAGAGAGTAGTAAGGGCATGGAATGCCCTGCCTACAACAGTAGTAGACTCACCAAGTTTAAGGGCATTTAAATGGTCATTGGATAAACATATATATAATAATGGGGTAGTGTACGTTAGATGGGCTTCAGATTGGTTTCACAGGTCGGCACAACATCAAGGGCCGAAGGGCCTGTACTGCTCTGTAGTGTTCTATGTTCTATGTTCTAATCTTCTTCATAGTGGTTGTGGGAACATTTGTGTCCATCTGACAGAGCAGCTGTGCTCAGGTTTAACATCACACCCTAAAGATGGCACCTCCAACTGTTCAGCACTTCGCCAGCATGAGTGTCAGCCTGGGCGTTTATGTTCACTTGTTGGGTGATTGGCTGGAATCAACAGCCTGCTGAGTCATCAGTAAGAGTGTTACTCCCTGAGACACAGCTGATGGTGGAGATTGCCAGCAAGGCTGGCACATGTAGTCTAGATGGTAAGTGTAGAAACTGGTTGTTCAACATTGACTGTGAGACACAACTTTGGCACATCGGTTAAAATATTAGTGCAGAGAGAAGCTCAGCCATTCAGTTGAAGCAGATGGATCCATTGCTCCGAGGAGCTGTGTTGTGAAAGCTGGTTTCATTCTCCGGCTGTAGGCATGGATGTATTTGCCCAATGGGGGGCATGGTGGCTCAGTGGATAGCACTGCTGTCTCACAGCGACAGGGACCCGGTTCAATTCATCCCTCAGGTGACTGTCTGTGTGGAGTTTGCACATTCTCCCTGCATCTGCATGGGCTTCCTTCGGGTACTCCACTTTCCTCTCACAGTCCAAAGATGTGCAGGTTAGGTAGATTGGCCATGCTAAATTGCCTATGGTGTTCAAGGATGTGTAGATTAGGTGGATTATAGGGGAATGGGTCTGGGTGGGATGCTCTGAGGGTCGGTGTGGACTTGTTGTGCCGAAGGGCCTGTTTCCACATTGTAGGGATTCTATGACAATTCTATGATTGCAAAATGCTGATAATTGGTGGCTTCTATCCCTGAACATCTAGTGGGGGAAAGGAACTTTCCAGTCAGTGATTGAGTAGAGTTACAGTTAGCTGAGAAAAAAGTATGTCTTTGATCAGGAATGTTGAGATTATCTGACGGTGATGAGGCCAAGTTAAGAATTCCCTGATTCCTGTGCTAAGGAAAATGCACTGGGTACAATGTCAGGAAAGTGTCAACGAGAAGGAGGGAGTTTGGATGGAGTCATACAGTTTGGAGAATTTTCAGGGAGAAATCACATGACCGAGTCTAGAAGTGGGATGACACTATCACATTGCACTGATCTGATGGCGCATGTGTCTGTTTTCATACAGTGACAGCCAAACCAGCTGAGGTTCCCATGAAAGACTTTCCTTCTCACTCTCTACCCTCACCTGAGGCACGGTGTCCCTCAGGCAAAACCACCATCAGTCATTTTCCTCTGTCTTTCTCTATTGAGAGAGAGCAGCCCGTGGCAGATACGTTTATGGTGACTTCTGGTGTGCATGTCTTTTAAATTTTCATTTTTGTCAATAATCTTTGATTCGTTGAGTAAATTTATTTTTTGCTTATAAACCAGATATTTGATGTTGGTTAAAGAAATCTAATGCTGGGCTGGACACAGTCTGTCACCAATGTGATTGATCTGGTTAAATTTGAAATTTCTTGTGACTAATGGATGATTTGAACTAGAAAAGGAAAGGGAAACATTGACGATCCCAACCTCATTGTAACAAGATTGGTGTGATTCCTTGATGGCAGCACTGGCAAGATGGCAGTGTTTGGGCTCCTGTGCCTGTCCACTCTAGACCGCTGCTTCCTCCATTCTTTCCTCACGCATTTTGACTTCTTTATTTTTCTTTTTCTTCATTTTATTCCTGTTGGTGGCGGCGGAGGAGGTGACGTTGCAGAAGAGGGTGGCCAGAGTGGGAGTCTTGGCAAGGTGACAGCTTCTGGTTGTGGTAGGCCCAGAGCCAGGGCCTCCTGGCTATCAGTAAGGCAGCACCAGCTACAGAGCTGGGGGCTCCTGATTGCGGGCATGGGGAGCGAGTGCAGGTCCAGCAGGGGACCCAGCACTGGCAGCCATTCGCTGAGGTGTGCCTATCGATAAAGGGTTGGTGCCTGAAAAGTGGTGACTGACAGTGGTGGGTCTGGACAGGCAGCAGAGAGGCGATGGTGCAGATGTTGTTGGTCGGGTGGCTCAGGACTCATTGCGGAGGTGGGAGAGCGAAGATGGATTCTCTTGCAGTTATATCTTTTTATTCTTAAACTATTCAAAATGGTGCCAGACTCTGGCAACTGTTGAAGCTTTTCACAGTATTTTACTGCATTTTTCATTGTAGAGTACAAGTGACGATAAATCACTATTCATCATTCATGATTTTCTTTAACAGAGAATTAAATGCTAACAGCCTGTTTTCTCTTGCTGGAGAATCTACAGCTATCTGTCACTGTTTGAGGAAAATGGGATCGGTCATTCAGGACTGAGATGAGGAGAAATTATGTCACTCAGTAGGAATTTCTGAATTTTTGGAATTCTCAGAGCACTGTGAATTCTCCGTCATAGAATATATTTAAGTCAGAAATCAATAGACATTTAGGAAGTAATGAAGTGTTGTCCTGCACTTTCAGAGCAGTTGTCTTTCAGCTGAAATGTTCAGCTGGGTTCCTGTCTTCCCCCTCTCTCTGTTCCTAATTTTTAAAACAGCCTGGGTCTCAGGATCGTGGCCAATATTTATACTACAACCAATATCACAAAAACAGATTATCTCTTCATAATCACATTGCTGTGGGAGGAGGTTATGTACAGACTGCTGCTGTGTTTCCCAGATTATAACAGGGACTACACTTCAAAAGGTGTTTTGGGTTGGCTAGAGTTTTGAAAAGCATTTTATAGAAGGAGCAACTGTAGGAAGTTATAGTTGAGTTGATCTTATGAAATTGTGAAACAGACTCAAGGGGTTGTATGCCCAACTCCTGTTCCCAGTTTTAACATTTTTAAGTACTGATAAGTGTTAATATGCAAAGACTGCAGCCTGAATCTTAGCTTTAGTGCCAACGGCACCACGTTGCTCATGTAGAAAACACCATTTCATTTAGTGTTTTGATGGCATTAGCTCACAGCACCAACAGCGTCATGGTTGATTGTTCAAAATGCATTTACTATCTGTCCTTATTGACCAAAAGACATGATATATTCTAACCTGAGGAATTGAAATCAAAGAATTGAATTTTGGGGCTATTTGGTCAAACTTAACTATTTGCCCTTAGTCTACTGAAGGTATGTAAATGATATGGTGTTTGGTCTATGTCAATGGCTTGATTTTCACATAAACATTACACTGGGACCACCTCCAAATTCTTGCAGAGAATTGCCTGGTTGTAACCCCGCCTGAAAAATCCTGCAAAAACATGCTGCCAACAATTCCTTGCAGATGCCTTCATCTCCTGAAGTATTCTTGGATTAATTCCAATTGTTGTTGGAACTCATGAATATTGTAGAGCTCCAGATTTTTTTATAAAGCTAATCTTTGCATGAGCTTGGACACATTTCCACTTCCTTCAGCCAAGAGATAAGATTCATCAGTATTCAGTTGTGCATATCATCTCACAACCACCAGGGCTCCCCAAGTAAGAATGGCAATTCATGTCACTAATCTTAACTGGTGTTTAACAATCTCCATGTATCTTTACCATTTCCATTACTTCTGTGTAATTAGAGTGTTTGTTGGCTGTTCTGGATGAATCTGCATAGCTTCCAATTAACCAGTCATGCCATCAACTTCAGCCACACAACTGTTGCTGTTCTTCAATTTAGCTGTTGACTCCAACTACCCTCCTTGTCTCTGGCTGAACTAGATCTTCACAGATTGGCATCCTATTTGTGGAGGGTTTTCTCTCCCACGCTCCACCCCCTGCCAAGCCACACGCATCACTCTGCTTCATCCTCTAGCCAACTGCATGAACCAACTCCACCTGTGTCAGACAAAAACAGCATCTTTTGCAGTTCCTCTGATTTTAGTTGATTTCTGAAGATTACCCAAGTTGAAGATCTCTGCAAGAATTCAATAGACATATTCCACTTGCAAAATCCTATCCACAAAAAGGGGATCAAGACAGCATCTGTGATAAAAAAATCACAATGTGATGTTGAAAGTGCTGTGAGACACAGTGCCAGCTATTTACACTTTAATTTATTTCAATCAATTATTTAATTTAAAGAGCTGGTTCTAATTGCTGGACTTTGGCTGGTGAGAGATCCAGTTGAATTGTTTGTCCTAAATCCCAATTCCCTCATACTCCAGTATTAATTTAATTCACTGTGTTTTGTAACAACCTAATTTGTAATTCCTTTTAACTGTCAAACCCTTGCTCTTTATTTTCACTTACGCAAATAGACTGAAGGTAAAACAAAATCTACAAAAGGAGGCTTTCTTTGGATGATTATATGGATAGAAATAGTGTGATCAGATACAGGGAGAAAGCAGGAGATTGGCACTAGGTAATGATTCTCATTCAACAGCCAGCACAAGCATGATGGGCTGAATGGCCCCTTTTTGTGTGACAACAAATTTTGTGATAACTTCATGATATGGAATGAACCAATGGTCATTGTTAATCCCTAGTTTCTTGGGAAGGAGCAGTGAAGCAGATTACAATAAATAGAAACTATCAGACAGATGTTAGTTACAAAAAACGGGTAGAAAATCCTAACCCTGTAAGTGGCCACTTTAAAAATACGAATAGTCTTTTAAGAAGACAGTGAAAAACATAATGATACAACTCAAAAGGCGGTCATTTAGTCCATTGCACTGTGTTAGCTATTTTAAAGATTTAATAAATCAGTTCCACTCCCTTTCTTTACCCCCATCGTCCTGTGAATCTTTTATTTGTGATGATGTGTCCAATTTTCTATCGGATCTAGTTCCACCACCCTTTCAAACAGTCCTTTCCAACTCACTGTTTTGAAATAAAGTCTCACCTATCACTCTTTCTGATGTTTGTGCCAATTATCATCAGTGTAGAAGTTGATAAGAAAAGGAAAGGAAAGAATCAGAGCCACAGCATCTCAGAATGTGGGAGAAAACTAGCTAGAAATTCAAAAGACAAATAGTAAGAGTTTCACAGTAATTTCAGAAAGAAAACGAAAGTAAAGTGAGCGTTAATCCTCTACAGAGAACAAATAATGGAAAATGAGGAAATGGCAGATGAACCAAAGAGATATTTTCCATTTGCTGTCATTGCAAAAGATACAAATAACACCCCAGAAATTATTGCGAATCAAGAGGTGAAAGGGAGAAAGAAACATCAGACAATCACAATAGCCAGGGAAGGGCCCTGAGAAAATTATCAGAACTAAAATCTGATAAGAAGGGTCTAGGCCTGAAATGTCAGCTTTCCTGCTCCTCTGATGCTGCTTGGCCTGTTGTGTTCATCCAGCTCTACACCTTGTTATCTCTGATGAGTCCCTGCCGGCCCTAAAGGATTTCATCCTAAAGTGTTAAAACAACTGGCTGCTGAGATAGTAGATGCATTGATTTCAATTTTCTAAAATTCTCTAGATTCTGGAAAGTTCTTATTAGATTCTAAATTAAACAATATACAACAAAAAATGGGAAACTAGAAGCAGGAAACTATTGGCCAATTAATCTAACAATTGCTGAAGGGACAATGCTGGAATTTATTATCAAGCAGGTCATAACAAGGCACTTAGAAAATAATGATATAATTGGGCAGAGTCAACATGGTTTTGTGAAAGTGCAAACATATGGACGAATTTATTCAAGTTCCACCTTACTGGGGTATCACACTTGAAAAACACCCTCCTACTCCCAAGTTCATTACAGAAGTTAAAGACCTTAAGAGTATACAGAGCTCCTCAATTTTACCTGATTTTCAGACCCAGGTTGACAGAAGGCATGACCAAGTTTTTGTTCTAAAACAAATGTAACCATTTATTACAAGAAATTAAACTCCAAGTGCAGGTTAACAGTATTAAGGTGTTGTGTTATAAGCCGACAAATTAAAACTCTAATCCCCTTATAAATTTGCTTTCACACACAAACAGACAGGGAAAATAAATTATTGGGGAAAACCAGGAAAGACAGTTCAGCCTTCTTTGTTACTAGGTTATATTGCTGAGATGATTCTTATGACACTTTTGCTGGCTAGCGTCTTGCTTCAGTTGTCTTTCTCTGGACGTTTCCACTGGTTGGGAACAGTGGTTGATTCACTTAAAAAGATCATTGTTTGTAACTCTTCTTTGGAGAGCAATAGAGACATGGTTACTGTTTTTACAACAGATGCAACTAAACTTTTTACTAACAAGGGACACAGCAGCTTTCAGACGTAGACAGGAAAATATGCTTGATGCCAGGATCTTATGGAATGGCTAGAGGGGTTGAATGGCCTACTTCAGTTCTGAATTTATGTGCTGGTAAGTGAAGGTGATGAAAGGGTAGAAATTGGAAGCAAATTTGGTGAAATATTCTGGGCGAATATAGGAAATAATAGTGTACTGTTATCAGTGTAACTGGCGAGGGAGGGGATCTGAGGAGGGACTGGAATAAAGAACACTCCTGCAATCCTGTTGGTTTTTCCCACATTTTAGATTTATTATTTTGAACTTATTCTTTGTCAGAATTTCCTAAACTATAGAACCTTTTTCCTCATTCAAACTTGAGATTTGCTAGAGTGAGGGACGCCACAGAGTAAATTATTTTAATTGTAGAATCCCTACAATGTAGAAAAATGCCATTTAGTCCATCAAGTCCTCCATTGACCCTTAAAAGAGCATCCCACCCAGACCAACCCCATCACCCCTCCTTAACTATGGCCAATTCACGTCCACATCTTTGGACTGTGAGATCACAAGCTCAGAGGGAAAGTGAAAACCCACACGGACACTCATTCCAGATAACAAAGTGCGAAGCTGGATGAACACAGCAGGCCAAACAGCATTTCAGGAGCACAAAAGCTGATGTTTCGGGCCTAGACTCTTCATCAGAGAGGGGGGTGGGGAGAGGGTTCTGAAATAAATAGGGAGAGAGGGGGAGGCGGACCGCGGATGGAGAGAAAAGAAGATAGGTGGAGAGGAGAGTATAGGTGGGGAGGTAGGGGGGGGATAGGTCAGTCCAGGGAAGACGGACAGGTCAAGGAGGTGGGATGAGGTTAGTAGGTAGGAAATGGAGGTGCGGCTTGAGGTGGGAGGAAGGGATAGGTGAGAGGAAGAACAGGTTAGGGAGGCGGGGACAAGCAGGGCTGGTTTTGAGATGCAGTGGGGGAAGAGGAGATTTTAAAGCTTGTGAAGTTCACATTGATACCATTGGGCTGCAGGGTTCCCAAGTGGAATATGAGTTGCTGTTCCTGCAACCTTCGGGTGGCATCATTGTGGCACTGCAGGAGGCCCATGATGGACATGTCGTCTGAGGAATGGGAAGGGGAGTTAAAATAGTTCACGACTGGGAGGTGGTTTCCCCAATCGCACCCACCAGTCGCAAACCATTTTAACTCCCCCTCCCATTCCTCAGACGACATGTCCATAATGGGCCTCCTGCAGTGCCACAATGATGCCACCCGAAGGTTGCAGGAACAGCAACTCATATTCCGCTTGGGAACCCTGCAGCTCAATGGTATCAACGTGGACTTCACAAGCTTCAAAATCTCCCCTCCCCCCACTGCATCCCAAAACCAGCCCAGCTTGTCCCCACCTCCCTAACCTGCTCTTCCTCTCATCTATCCCTTCCTCCCACCTCAAGCCGCACCTCCATTTCCTACCTATTAACCTCATCCTGCCTCCTTGACCTGTCCATCCTGTCCGGACTGACCTATCCCCTCCCCACCTATACTCTCCTCTCCACCTATCTTCTTTTCTCTCCATCTTCGGTCCGCCTCCCCCTCTCTCTCTATTTATTTCGGAACCCTCTTCCCATCCCCCTCTCTGATGAAGAGTCTAGGCCCGAAATGTCAGCTTTTGTGCTCCTGAGATGCTGCTGGGCCTGCTGTGTTCATCCAGCTTCACATTTTGTTATCTCGGATTCTCCAGCATCTGCAGTTCCCATCATCTCACACACTCATCCAAGGCTGGTATTGAACCGAGTCCTTGGTGCTGAGAGGCAGCAGTGCTAACCGTGAGCCACTGTGTTGCTTAAGCATTTTCCTTCATCAAGATCAAGTTCAAAAAGATTGTGCAGGCAATAAACATGTCTGAGGCAATTGCAGGTACACAGTGACATGAACTGACGAACCTTTATCTTCTCCGTCATATTCTTTTCCTCATTGTCCTTAGGGATGGGCAATATCACAACAAAATCATGAAGCCTCCTCCCTAACAGCACCCACACCACCAACAGCAATGGTTTAAGAAAGCGGGTCAGGACCATCTGATCAACAGATATCAGGTATGGCTACTAAATATTTGCCTAGACGGCAACATTCACATCCCATAAATTTTAAAAAATGGCATATCTCATTGGTAACACACATGCAGTCCATTCTATCCTTGACTACAATTACCATGCAAGCAGCCCCAATAACAGTTACCAGTGCTATTTCCATATCTCTTTAAACCTTCTTCCATAACGTTTCGCCTCTGATCTAATCTCAAATGCTGATATTATTTGTGCCTCAACCATTGATCCTGAGATGAAATTCTATGTACTCTGAACTATCTCAGTGTGAAGAGATTCCTCCCGCCTTCCATTTTTATTCTGTCACATTACATAATGTATATACGTCAAATGCCGAAATGAGTTCTGCGATATTTGAATAATCATTCCTCAAACTCAAAAAATTTAGAACTTCATCTGTTTAATTTTTACTGGCTGCTTGTTCAGAAGAGACCCTGGTTAAGACTTTTTAAAAATTTATTCATATGACGTGTGTGTTGCTGGCTGGGCCAGCATTTATTGCCCATCCCTGGTTGACCTTGGGAAGGTGGGGGTGAGCTGCCTTCTTGAATCACTGCAGTCCATGTGCTGTAGGTAGACCCACAATGTCCTTAGGAAGGAACTTCCAGGATTTTCATCCTGTGACACTGAAGGGATAGTGATATAGAACATAGAACATAGAAAAGTATAGCACAGTACAGGCCCTTCGGCCCATGATGTTGTGCCGTGGAGTATTCCTAATCCAAAAATAAAATAACCTAACCTACATTCCCCTCAATTCACTGCTGTCCATGTACATGTCCAGCAGTTGCTTAAATGTCACTAATGACTCCGCTTCCACGACTACCACTGGCAAACTATTCCACGCGCTCACAACTCTCTGGGTGAAGAACCTCCCTCTGACGTCTCCTCTATACCTTCCTCCTAACACCTTAAAGCTATGACCCCTCGTGGCAGTCAATCCTGCCCTGGGGAAAAGTCTCTGGCTATCAACTCTATCCATGCCTCTCATTACCTTGTACACCTCGATCAGGTCACCTCTCTTCCTCGTTCTCTCCAGAGAGAAAAATCCGAGCTCAGTCAACCTCTCCTCGTAAGACAAGCCCTCCAGTCCAGGCAGCATCCTGGTAAACCTCCTTTGCACCCTCTCCAAAGCCTCCACATCTTTCCTATAATAGGGCGACCAGAACTGGACACAATATTCCAAGTGTCGTCTCACCAGGGTTTTGTAGAGCTGCAGCATAACCTCGCGGCTCTTAAACTCGATCCCCCTGTTAATGAAAGCCAAAACACCATATGTTTTCTGAACAACCTTATCCACTTGGGTGGCAATTTTGAGGGAGCTATGCACTTGAACACCAAGATCCCGCTGTTCCTCCACACTGCCGAGAATCCTGCCTTTATTCCTATATTCAGCATTTAAGTTCAACCTTCCAAAATGCATCACTTCGCATTTATCCGGGTTGAACTCCATCTGCCATTTCTCAGCCCAGCTCTGCATTCTGTCAATGTCTCGCTGAAGCCCGCAATAGCCCTTGATACTATCAACGGCACCTCCAACCTTTGTGTCATCAGCAAACGTACTAACCCCCCCCTCAACCTACTCATCCAAGTCATTTATAAAAACTACAAAGAGCAGAGGCCCAAGAACAGAGCCCTGTGGGACACCACTCAGCACTGACCTCCAGTCTGAATACTTACCATCTACAACCACTCTCTGCCTCCTGTCAGCCAACCAATTCTGAATCCAGACAGCCAAATCACCCTGTATTCCATACCTCCTGACTTTATGAATGAGCCTGCTGTGGAGAACCTTATCAAATGCCTTACTGAAGTCCATGTACACCACATCCACTGCTCGACCCTCGTCAACCTGTCTCGTGACTTCCTCAAAGAACTCAATAAGATTTGTGAGGCATGACCTGCCCCTCACAAAGCCATGCTGACTCCCTTTAATCATGCTATGCTTTTCCAAATAGTCATAAATCCTATCCCTCAGAATTCTTTCCAAAACTTTGCTGACCACAGACGTAAGACTGACTGGTCTGTAATTTCCAGGGATTTCCCTATTCCCTTTCTTGAAAAGAGGAACAACATTTGCCCCCCCTCCAATCTTCCGGTACGACTCCCGTGGAGAGTGAGGAAGCAAAGATCTTTGCCAGTGGCTTAGCAACCTCCTTTCTCGCTTCCCGGAGCAACCTAGGATAAATCTGGTCTGGCCCTGTGGACTTATCAATCTTAATGATTGCCAAAATTTCCAGCACATCAACTTCCTCAATCTTGATCTGTTCAAGCCTGTTTTCCTGCTCCTCAAAGCTTTCATTCACAACAAGGTCCCTTTCCTTGGTGAAGACCAAAGCAAAAAACTCATTTAGGGCTTTCCCTATCTGCTCAGACTCCACGCACAAGTTCCCTATGCTATCCCTGATCGGCCCTACTTTCTCCTTTATCATTCTCTATTCCTCACGTAGGTTCTCCCTAATTCTTCCTGCCAAGCCTTTTTCGTGCCCCCTCCTGGCCCTCCTCAGTCCACTTTTGAGCTCCTTCTGAGCAAGCCTGTAATCCTCTAAAGCCGTGCTAGACCCTTGCTTCCTCCACCTTACGTAAGCTGCCTTTTTCTTTTTGACAAGAAGCATCTCTGTACCCGTCATCTAAGGCTCCTTAATCTTACCCCTTCTTACCTGTCTCAGAGGAACAAATTTATATATCACTTGCAACAACTGCTCCTTAAACAGCCTCCACATGTCTGCTGTGCCTCTTCTGTGGAACAATTGCTCCCAATCTGTACTTCCCAACTCCTGCCTGATAGCGTCATAGTTTCCCTTACCCCAGTTAAATATCTTCCCCTGGTAAGTGCTCCTTTCCTTTTCCATGGCTATGGTAAATGTGAGGCTGTTGTGGTCACTGTCGCCAAAGTGTTGTCCCACCACGAGGTCTGATACCTGTCCTGGCTCAGTGCCGAGGACCAAATCCAAAATGGCCTCCCCCCTCGTCAGCCTGTCCACATACTGAGTAAGGAAACCCTCCTGAACACACCTGACAAAAACAGCTCCATCCAAACCATCTACACTAAGGAGGTTCCAATCAATATTGGGAAAGTTGAAGTCACCCATAACAACAACCCTGCTACGTTTGCAGTTTTCAACAAAATATTTCCAAGTCAGGACGATGGGTGACTTGTGGCAAAATTGCAGAGGGTGATGTTCCCATGTGTCTGTTGCCCATGTCCTTCTAAATGGAAGTGGTAATGGGTTTGGAAGGTGCTGTTTAAGGAGCCTTGGTGAATTTCTGTGATGCACGCTGTAGATGGTATACTCTGATGCAACTGGCCATCATGGTGGATGTTTACGGATGTGGGCTTCTCTGTCCTGGATGTGCCAAATGTTTTGAGTGTTGTTGGAACTGCACCCATCCAGGCAAGTGCAGAGTGTTCCATCATACTCTTAACTTTTGCCTTTTAGATGATGGACAGGCTTTGGGGAGTCAGGAGGTGCATTAGCTACTGCAGGAATCTTAGCCTCTGATCTGGACTTATAGCCATTGTGTTTGTCTAGTTAGTCCAGTTCAGTTTCTGGTCAATGGTAACCCCAAGGAAGTTGCATTACACATTGCGCGCTTCTCAGGTGCAACTGTAAAATGTTCCCAGCAGAATCACTTTATTTTATCGAAGTTTAGTTCCTATCTCTGATATATAACATGTATACAACAAGATGTCATATTACTCTCATTGTTCTACTTCCACAACCTGTAACAACAACCTCTTTCTATCTCAATCTATCCCACTTTATTATCATTTTAAACAAATCTATCATATGGCAAACAGTGTTGTTCTAATGAACAAAGACTCAACGAATGACATCTATTAGCTGGACGGTGTAGCGTTTATAATGAGGTCAGCTAGGTGGACCTCATAGAATATGAGTTCACTGACTGAGGCTGTTAATTTGCTCTGATTAGGGAGCCCTGGCTGACTGATATAAACAGGGGTGTCAGAGGTTCTGTTCACTCTGAGAGCTGGATCACTCTCAAGGATGCTCCATGAGTAAATAAAAGGTTATTTGGTGATGGGATACCGTCCTCTGCGGACTTATTTCAGAAGGCTTATTTGTGAAGAAGTTACTGAAAATATTGTTTTATACACTGTCCCTTGTTTTGTACATCTAAATTGCCTGAAAGTTGGTTATTTATTGACTGTTTACAGCTTTCTGGGCATAATGCCAGTGTGGTTAATTTCCTCTCAAGTGGAAACAGGGTCAGATCTTTAAAGCTTTTCATCATCTTCTGCGCTGTTGAAAACTTAAATTGATTTTTGAGATCACTTTCTATCTTGACTGAAGCTTTAGAAAAGAAAAGCATCTTTGGTGAACAATTCTTTTAATAGATATATAGATCTTCTTTAAAAGGTCAAGCAGCCCATCTGGAAATAATTCCCAGCCCTAGATTTTTCCTTTAATGTCCTTAACTCTTTTGTGGACGAGGGCCACTCTACGATGTTGTTGTGATGTCCACAACATTGTTACAGACTTATTGGACCAATAAAACACCATCATTTTTGGGTTTGTGATGGTGGTGTTATACATAGAAGTTCCAATTGTAGTAATGAGTACTGAGTCAAGTCACCAGAGTCCTCCTGGAATCTCCATAGGAGAGGTGTTCAGCACTTACCCTCAGTACTCACATAGTGGAGGGGTTGGTTAGGTTAAATGGCTGGTTTACAATATAGGGTGATGCCAACAGTGTGGGTTCAGTTCCTATACTGTCTGAGGTTACCATGAAGGACTGTCAACCTCTCCCCTTTCCTGAGCAGTGGTGACCCTGAGTCATCTCTCTCTCTAATGAGCTCATTCCAGATCACAACAACTTACTGTAGAAAAAAATACATTGCTTCATTTTGCCACTGGATTTTTTTTGCCAAATACCTTAACTGTGTTCCTCTGGCTATTGACTTTCCTGCCTTTGAAAACAATTTCTAGACATTTAGTTTCTCTAAACTGTTCCTAGTTTTGAACATCTCAATTGTATCTCTCCTGAACCTTGCCTGCTCCAAGGAGAACAACTCTTGCCCATCCAGTATCTCCACATTAACAGAAATCCCTCTTCCCCTGTGGTCTGGTAGAACTATGTTGACTTTCCCTTACTAAAAGCTGCATATGTTAGTACACAGGATCATATTTTATTTGGTAAAAGGAAAATACGTTGCACCTTTCTCATGGAGAAGAAAAAAGTTGTGCAGAAAGCTAATTTCTGCTGCATTCCCATGGCAACATCCTCACCAATCAGAATATACCTGCCTGGTCTAAGAATTAAGATTGACAGTTAACTGTTCTTGCAGCAGCTCCATCATGTCAATGATGGTCCAACCAATCAGCACCCTCTTCTCCTTTGGGACAAATTAGTGTCTCTTTTTGTCAAAGTCTGTTTCTTGCGTCATACCCTGACGAGGGTAAGACAAAAAGCTTTGAATCCTTGTCTCCTTTCAGCAATGCTTAAATTCTGTACCACCAAGCAGTTATTTATAAAAAAACTCCTTGTGCACAAATTTATAACTTACTGATTAGGGCTCAGCTCAAGTATTGTTTTCAGGTCTTGGCTTCAAACCTGAAGGAGGATGTTATGTCCTCAGAGGCACAATGAAGGAGCTAGCAGGGGATGAAGGCATGAGAGATTTCTATTAATGTGTGGACACTGGAGGAGCTAGGATTGTTATCCTCAGAGCAGGGAAGGTTCAAGAGTGATATGGTGGAAATGTTCAAAATCAGGAACAGCTTAGAAATAGTAGATGTCTAGAAATTGTTTCCAATGGTAGGAGAGTCAGTAGCCAGAGGAACACAGTGGTAAGATATTTGGCAAAAAAAAACCCAGGTGCAAAATGAGGGAACATATTTTTCTTCACTTCAAGTTTTTGCAATTTGGAATGAACTAGTGAAATGGTGGTGGGAGCAGATTCAATTGTAACTTTCAAAAAGGAGCTGGATAAAAAGAAGAAAATTGCAGGGCTAAGGGAAAATGGGGGGTTGGGGGGCAGCTGGATCGATCTTTCAAAGACCAGCACGAGCGTGATGGGCTGAAGAGGCTCTTTCTGTGCAGCATCCTTCTGTGAAAGGAATTGGACTCTCCCAGTGCACTTTCATACAGCTTTCAGTGGCCGAGTTGCCAATCACAGAAGCCGAGAATTCGGTTTCACCTCAGGCATTGACGATGCAAAACAAACACATAGAAACTTTTCAATTAGGAACAGGAGTAGCCCATGTGGCCCTTCAGACCTGCTCTGCCATTCAATATGATCATGGATGATCATCCAAATTAGTAAATGATCCCACTTTCTTCCCTTACCATTTGACCCCTTTAGCCCTAAGAAATATATCTAGCTCCTTCTTGAAAGCATTAATGTTTTGGCCTCAACTACTTTGTCTGGTAGTAAATTCTACAGGATCACCACCCTCTGGGTGAAGAAACATCTTAACTCAGTTCTGAATAGCCTGCCCTATATCCTTGGACTGTGGACGCTGATCCTGAATTCTCCTGTCATTGGGAACAACTTTCCTGTGTTTACTTTGTTGGGTCATGTTGGAATAATTTCAATAATATCCTCCTACATTCTCCTAAACTCTAGTGAGTATAGTCCTAATCGATCCAATATCTTCATACTTCAGCCCCAGGAATCAGTTGGGTAAACCTTCATTGCACTCACTCCAAAGCCAGAACATTCTTCCTTAGTCAAGGAGACCAAAACTGCAGACTACAAAGTATGGGCAGAAAGAAAATTATCAAAGAAATTTAAAAATCAAAAGAAAGTTAAAAATATGCATACTTTGCACTTTATTACATTCTCGGATGTCACAAAATTATGACACAAGAACGGACTTGTGAAAATGAACACCGATTTACACACCTTGAGAAGAGGGAACTGAGTGGTGGGGCCATTGTTGGCATGGAGATGCTGCAAGAATAGTTAACCGTCAATCTTAAGTCTCGGACCGTGCAGGAAGATTCTGATTGGGCAGCGTGTTGCTATGGGAGAGATGAAAAATGCTGAAAAAGAGGCATTGTAACTGTTGGAATGTATTTGTCACACCAAAGTCCCACAAGAAATTAAGAGATAAATGAACTAAGGGAGGGAATAAAAGGTTAGAAAAGATAAACCAATGGCTGAAGAGCTGGTGTATTGTTCAGGCATTCAGGGTTTTGGATAATTGGAATTGGGATAGAAAAGACCTGTTTAAAAAGGATGAGTCGAACCTAAGCTGGAAAGGGACCAATATCTTAGCAGGGAAATTTGCTCATTCTGTTAATGGAGACTTTATATTGATAGAGAAGGCGAAAGGAGGAATTCTAAGTAGCAGTGAAAATGGAAGAATTGATGGGGTGGGTCTTGACTGTGAGGAGAGCACATCAATTAGAAAAGAAAGAGAAGAGAGAGTCAGAGTATGTAGTAACTCTGAAGAACTAAACTGCATTTATTTCAATGCAAAGGGTATGCAGGTAAGGATGATGAACTCAGGTCATGTTTAAGAGCATGGGATTGGGATCTCATAGGATTACAGAAACTTGGCTGAGAGGAGGAGAAGACTGCCAGCTCAATGCTCCTGGTTTTAGATGCTATACAAAGGAAAGAAAATGAGGCAAGCTAGAAGGACGGTGGCATTTTTAATTAAGGAATGCCTTACTGCAGTAACTAGAGAAGGTATTTCTGAAAAATGTCTGGTGAAACTATATTTATAGAAATTACAAATGTGAAAAGAAAGATCACCTTGATGGGATTGTGCTATAAGCCCCCCAGTAGTAAGAGAGAAATTGAGAAACAAATATGTAGGCAGATTTCAGACATATGTAAAAATGGGGGATTTTAATTTTCCGAACACTGACTAGGGCTATCATAGTGTTGAATGTTTGGAGTTCAAAACAAAGAACTCCAAATTTGTCATGTGTTCAAGAAAATTTTCTTTGTCAATATATGGATAATCCTACTAGAGAAGGAATTAAGCTAGACCTCCTTTTGGGCAATTAGACAGGACCAGTGACTGAAGTAAAAATGGAAGAACACTTTGGGTCTAGCAATCATAAATATATTAGCTTCAAAATGGTTATGGAAAAGGATAAACCTTCCATAAAAGTTGAAGCTTTTA
Organism: Stegostoma tigrinum; assembly: GCF_030684315.1. Taxonomy (NCBI): domain Eukaryota; kingdom Metazoa; phylum Chordata; class Chondrichthyes; order Orectolobiformes; family Stegostomatidae; genus Stegostoma; species Stegostoma tigrinum. The sequence continues at coordinate 3,096,018 of NC_081374.1, forward strand.
ATTCAAGAAAGGCAAATTTTAATGGTATGAGACAAGAACTTTCAAAAGTTGATTGGAGTAGACTATTCGCAAGTAAAAGGACATCTGACGAGTGGGAAGCATTCAAGAGTGTGATGTTCCTGTTAGAGTGAAGGGTAAGGCTGATAAGATTAAGGAGCAATGGATGAAGAAATATATTGAGGTTCTAGTCAAGAATAAAAGAAAATCTGTTTTAGATATAGACAACATGGTTCAATTGAATTTCTTAATCAATATAAAGTGTCGGGGCATTCTTTAGACAGAAATCAGGAAGGCAAAGGTGGGATATGTGACAGCATTGGTAGATAAGCTGGAGGATAATCCAGAGAGATTTTACAAATGCACTAAGAGCAAGAGGGTAACTACAGAGTCAGTTGGATCTGTTAAAGATCGAGGAGATTGTCTTTGTGTTGAAGTCCAGGAGATGGGAGAGATACTAAATGAATATTTTGTGTCAGCTTTTACTGTGGAGAAAGAAATGGAGTCTGGAGAATGCAGAGAAATAAACTTTGATGGCTAAGAAATAGCTCAAATTGCAGAAGAGGAAGTTTGGCAGGTGTTAGAGAATATAAAGGTGGATAAATTTCTGGGATATGACCTAATGTATCCCAGAATGTTGTGTGAGGTAAGGAAGGAAATTACAAGACCTTGCAGAAATATTTGCATCATCTATAATTACAGTTGAGGTGCCTGATGACTAGAGGATAGCTAATGTTGTGCCTTCGTTTGAGAAATGTTGTAAGGAGAACTACAGACCGTTGAGTCTGAATTCAGTTGTGGGTAAATTGTTAGAAGTAATTATAAAAGATAGAGTTTATGGGCATTTAGAAAGGCTTAAATTGATTAGGAATAGTCAGCATGGTTTTGTGCAAGGAAGATTGTGTATCACAAACCTGATTGAGTTTTTTGCGGAAATTACCAAAAAGGTTGATGATGGCAGAACATTGACATTGTTTATTTGGATTTTATTAAGGCCTTTGACAAGGTTCTGCATGGTAAGCTAATTAGTTAAGTTAGGTCACATGAGATTCAGGGTGAGCTTGACAATTGGATATATAATTGGCTTAATGGCAGGAGACACAGGATAATGGTGGAGGGTTGCTTTTTGGTCTGGAGGCCTGTGACAGCAGCTTTCCACAGAGATCAGTCCTGGGTCCTCTTTTGTTTGTCATGTATGTAAATGATTTGGATGAGAATATAGATGGTATGGTTTATAAGTTTGAGGATGACACCAAAATTGGAGGTGCAGTAGACAGTGAGGAAGGTTTTCTAAGACTGAAAAGGGATTTGATCAAATGGATCAATGCGCTGAAAAATGGCAGATGAAGTTCAATCTGGATAAATGCATTTTGGCACAACAAACATGGGTAAGGCTTAAGCAATTAATGTTAGGGCCTTGGGGAGTGTTGTAGAACAGATGGACCTAAGGGTGCAGGTATATAATTCTTTCAAGTTTGTGTCACATATAGACAGGATGTTTAAAAGGTGTTTGGTATGCTTGCCTTCATTGCTCAATCCTTTACGTATAGGAGTTGGAATGTTATGTTGAGGTTGTACAGGACATTGGAGAGGCCTCTTCTGGAATACTGTGTCTAATTCTGGTCACCCAGTTATAGGAAGGATATTATTAAGCTGGAGAGGGTTCAGAAGAGATTTACCAGGATGTTGTTGGGTATGGAAGGTTTGAGTTATTAAAAAAGGCTGGATAAGCTGGGACTTTTTTCATTGGCGTGTAGGAGGTTGAGAGGTGATCGAAAAGAAATTTATAAAACAATGAGAGGTATAGATAGAGTCGATGGTAGTTGTCTTTTCAATTTCAAGACTAGGGGGCACATTTTTTAGTTGGGATGAGAGAAATTTAAAAAAGGCATATGAGGCAATTTTTATTTACAGAGTGGTTCGTGTATGGAATGAACTTCCTGTTCTGCTCTGTATTGTTCTATGTTCTACGTTCTATGAAGTGATGGATGCAGATACAAATACAAATGTTGAAAAGACATTTGGATGGATATGTGAATGGGAAAGGATTCGAGGGATATGGGCCAGGAGCAGGCAGGTGGGACCAGTTTAATTTTGCATTATGTGCAGCATGGACTGGATGGACAAAAGTGTCTGTTTCCAAGCTGTATGAGTCTGTGACTCTGTGACCAGGTAATCTATGTCTGACATCTCTTGGAAAGGATAAATATTGATCAGGCCATTGAGAGAAATTCCTGCTGTTCACTCATCATTGTTTGGGGGCTTTCTATGTCCATTTGTACAGAACGTAATAAAACATTGCAGCCAGAGGCAGGCAGACTGAGAGGTGGACAGGAGAAAGGGTTAAGAATTAATAGAAAGTATAACTTCAGAGAGACAAAAAATCATCAGGTACCGGGTGAAATAAGTCATGGTGCTGAAGTGTCTCTGAATGACAGATCTTTCATGTCAGTGAACCAACTATGTAACTGTGCCTTATCTGTGAGATATTTCACTCCTACGCTTCAATTAAACGCATCATTACTTTGCAGTTTAGTCAAGCATTAACTGGGCACTCTAGCCTGATTAGACAAAATTAAGAGCAGCAACTGCAAGAATTGAAATACAATAATTTGTGTTGTTCCAGATTCAATTTGAAATCAAAACTGGATTTTCAAAATGCAAAACCGATCTCCCTGCCCAGCTCTGCTTCTCTCTAGAGCAACAAGATCCATTAATCTAGGTTTGTTATCAGACCACTGTGTTCATCCTTTCTCAAAGTGTGCTGTCTCTCAGTGTACAGCTGGTGCTGGTAAGACTGGCATTTATACCCACCCATAAAGATTGTAAGAAGGTGCTGGTTGGCTTTCTTCTTAAACGTCCAGCACCCACGATTGGCATTGTTAACATTGTGACAATTCACTGGTTCACTAGAGCATTTCTGGCTAAGGAATGGAGTCACACACAGGCTCAAAGGTGGGTGAGGTTAGAAGGATAAAGGTGCACACCCACCTGAAGGCAAGAGGGCGGACAATGGGACCAGAAAGTTCATCCAAAACAACCTGGCAAAGCCCAATGTTTAAGCAGCACATGGACAGCAAGAAGGGAAGGTGTTTGTTAACTTACATTAACTCCCAGTGAAGCAACACCTCAATCTTCAATAGCTACTTTCAAACCTGTCACATTCTTACCAGTTCCACAGGCCTCTGATAACAAAGCGTGGAGCTGGATGAACACAGCAGGCCAAGCAGCATCTTAGGAGCACAAAAGCTGACGTTTCGGGCTTAGACCCATCAGATTCTCTGATGAAGGGTCTAGGCCCAAAACGTCAGCTTTTGTGTTCCTGAGATGCTGCTTGGCCTGCTGTGTTCATCCAGCTTCACACTTAATTATCTTGGATTGTCCAGCAACTGCAGTTCCCATTATCTCTGACCACAGGCTTCTGAGGTACCTTCACTCTCCCAATTTTAGCCTCTTGAACACTCCTGATATTAATCACTCAGCTAATGGTGGCAGATCCATTGTCTGGATCTCAAGCTCCAAAATTCCCATTGTAAACCTCTCCACATCACTACTTCATTCTTCCTTTAAACCATGCCTTAAAATCTACTTCTTCTCATCTTCCTGATACCTTCTTATGTGTTTCAGTTAAATTTCACTTGATGACATTGCTGTGAGGCACCCTGGGACATTTTACCGTTTGCAAAGTGTTGTTATTGTCCAAATATCCAAACAGCACCTCACTGCTTTTCTTATCAGTAACCAATTGTTGTTTGAGAGTGAGAACAAAATCTCATTGAAAAGTAGGATGAAAGAATAGTATCAGAGATAATGGGAACTGCAGATGCTGGAGAATTCCAAGATAATAAAATGTGAGGCTGGATGAACACAGCAGGCCAAGCAGCATCTCAGGAGCACAAAAGCTGACGTTTCGGGCCTAGACCCTTCATCAGAGAGGGGGATGGGGAGAGGGAACTGGAATAAATAGGGAGAGAGGGGGAGGCGGACCGAAGATGGAGAGTAAAGAAGATAGGTGGAGAGAGTGTAGGTGGGGAGGTAGGGAGGGGATAGGTCGGTCCAGGGAAGACGGACAGGTCAAGGAGGTGGGATGAGGTTAGTAGGTAGCTGGGGGTGCGGCTTGGGGTGGGAGGAAGGGATGGGTGAGAGGAAGAACCGGTTAGGGAGGCAGAGACAGGTTGGACTGGTTTTGGGATGCAGTGGGTGGGGGGGAAGAGCTGGGCTGGTTGTGTGGTGCATTGGGGGGAGGGGACGAACTGGGCTGGTTTAGGGATGCAGTAGGGGAAGGGGAGATTTTGAAACTGGTGAAGTCCACATTGATACCATATGGCTGCAGGGTTCCCAGGCGGAATATGAGTTGCTGTTCCTGCAACCTTCGGGTGGCATCATTGTGGCAGTGCAGGAGGCCCATGATGGACATGTCATCTAGAGAATGGGAGGGGGAGTGGAAATGGTTTGCGACTGGGAGGTGCAGTTGTTTGTTGCGAACTGAGCGGAGGTCTTGCCTTTGTGAGCACAAAATGAGTGAAAATCTGGCATCACCAATTGGAATGTTTCCATTCTCTTTATTTTCATTAATCATGTCTATCTCACTTTGGCTGTGGATGGTAATTCTTCACTAACAAGGAGTGACAAGTAATATGGGCCATTTTTGCAGACATTACTGTCAATAGCCTCTACAGATGTTAAAAAATCCAAAATATTAAAGATATGAAAAAAAACGCACTTGCACTTGTATAGCTTCTTTCATGACCTCAGAACTTGCTAAGTACTTTACAGCCAATGCAGTTCTCTTGAACTATAGTCACTAACACATTCTCAGAGCATGCTACTTATCATTCCAACCTCGTACAAATCATTTGAAACAGTCTAACTAGTCACTGTTGGTATGATGTGGCTGTGGGCCAGCTGTATTTACCTACATACAGCAACAGTAACTACACTTCAATGTAAAAACTGAAAGAACTGTGGATGCTGTAAATCAGAAATAAGAACAGAAATTGCTGGAAAAGCTCAGCTTGCCTGGCAGCATCTGTGGAGAGAAATCAGAATTAACGTATCAGGTCGAGTAACAGAGTCACGCAACCTGAAATGTTAACTCTGATTTCTCCCCATAAATGCTGCCAGACCTGCTGAGCTTTTCCAGCAATTACTGTTTTGACACTTCAATGTAAATGATTGTAGAGGAAGCACCACAAAATTTCTGGCAGGTAGGGAGTTGCATAATGAATTTTATACATCAACCTCGACTTCTATATCAACACGCAGTTCCTCTGAGTTAATCAGTGATATTGAACACTTCTTTTGGACCTTTGGGAGTTTCCCATTTTCAAATATAGGTTGGAGCTGTTGACTTGTCTGTTTTTGAAAGGAGGCTAAACATGCGATTTTCCTTGTTATGTCACGACTCAATATGAAGCCTGGAGCCTTGGTGCTGTCCTAAATTTGAGAATGTGTGAATGGATTTCATACCCTACAATTACACAGACAACAAGATGACAAGTGGTGATGGAATTGTTTCCAGATGGTCTTTTCATACTCCCAGGCTGGATTACACGCTACACAACAGTGACAAACCCATCTCCACAAATAAGGAAGGACCTCCCAGCACATGTTAAAATAACTTTGAACATTTTTACAATCTGACGTATTTACTGTTCTATTTTTAATCTGAGGAGTATCTGAAACCACAAATAGATGCAAATGATACTGAGAGGCTTTCAGTACCAGCATGTTTCCATTGTGCAAATCTCTTATTATCTCTCTGGAAGAATCAATGACTCTTTGCATCTATAAATTCAAACAAGATGACTATGAAAATTCTAACCCTGGTTTAGGAAGCAGAAAATAAGGAAAAGCTGTACAGACGATCATCCCCACCTTTGCAAAGGCCATATATGTAGTGCTGCATACAATTCTGGTCACCCTGCAATGTTATTAAACTGGAAAGGGTGCTATAACAATTTACAAGGATGTTACTGAGGCTGCAGGCCTTGTATTATGAGGAGAGGCTGGATAGGCAGGGACTTCTTTATCTGGAGCAACTCAGGCTGAGGGGTGACCTTACAGAGATTTATAAAATCATGAGGGGCATAGATCAGTTGAACTGCCAAAGTCTTTTTCTCCAGGGTAGGGGAGTTCAAAACTAGAGGGCAAAGGCTCAAGTTGAGAGGAGAAAGATTTAAAAAGGACCTGATATCGCAGAGTGTGGTGTGTATATGGAATGAGCTGCCAGAAGAAATGGTAGAGGTGAGTACAATTACCACATTTAAAAGACATTTGGATAGGTACTTGGATGGGAAAGTTTTAGAGGGACATGGGCCAAAAACAGGCAAATGAGACCAGTTCGGGTTAGGAAACCCAGTCGGCATGGATGGGTTGAGATGTCCATGCCGCGTGACTCTATGACACTATACATTTTCCCTAATATAGACTCTATCCACCCATTTAGTCTTCTCCTGCAATCACCATACACATTTGGAAAAGCATGGCCTAAATTAGGGACAGTCAGCATTGCTTTGTGCACAGCAGGTCACGTCTTGCTAACTTGATTGAATTTTTTGAGGAGGTGATGAAGATGATCAATGCGGGTAGAGTAGTGGATGTTGTCTGCATAGATTTTAGTGAGGCTTTCGACAAGGTCCCTCGTAGAAGGCTCATTCAGAAGATTAAGATGCATAGGATCCTCAGTGAGTTGGCCACGTGGATTCAGAATTGGCTTACGCACAGAAGCCAGATGGTAATGGTGGAAGGTAGTTTTTCAGGCTCGAGGTCTGTGACTAGTGGTGTTCTGCAGAGATCTGTTCTGGGACCTCTGCTGTTTGTGATATATATTAATGACTTAGACGACAATGTAGATGGGTGGGTTAGTAAGTTTGCTGACGATACAAAGATTGGTGGAGTAGTGAATAGTGTAGAAGCTTGTCAAAGGCAAAATGGGTATAGCTCAGATGCAGATATGGGTGGAGAAATAGCAGATGGAGTTTAATCCGGGCAAGTGTGAGGTGCTGCACTTTGGGAGATCAAATGTCAAAGAAATGCATACAGTTATTGGCAAGACCCTGAACAGCGGTTATGTGCAGAGGGATCTTGGGGTTCAAGCCCATAACTCTCTGAAAGTGGCCACGCAACTAGATAGTGTAGTAAAGTATGCGTACACATGCTTGGCTTTATTGTTTGGGGCATTGAGTACAAGTGTGAGGATGTCATGTTACAGCTTCATAGACTTTGGTTAGGCCACATATATAGTGTTGCATTCAATTCTGGTCACCACATTACAGGAAGAATGTGGAGGCTTTGGAATTGGTGCAGAAGACGTTTACCGGATTAGATGGTATGAGTTATCAGGAGAGGTAGAAAAACTCGCGTTGTTTTCTCTTGAGCGGCAGGGGCTGAGGGGAGACTTGATAGAAGTTTCTAAAACTATGAGATGCATAGACAGGGCAACACTGTAACCCAGACCCCAGAGAGTGAAGGTGAAAGGCACCTGTACATGCTGCAGGGGAGCCTTGGCCATGAACCGAACGTGTGGGCAACAAATCCTGGCCCCAAGCCGCCTCCACCACATCAGGCAGCATCAGGAACGAATCACAGCCAGGGCTGGGACGTACAAACAATGTATTGCAATCTGGACAGATTGACCCTCATTACCAAATTGCAATCTCCTTCCAAATTCCCATATGCTGCTCACAGCGCAGGAGCGGCTCGCTTCACACTTTGGACCATAACACATGGTGCAGCACTAAGCCGAGCTGAGCTCTGGACCTTTGCTGTTGTTGTTACAGTGAGGTGGAATGTCACTCCCCCAGCTAATGGTGACCAGGGAGCCCATATTCACAAAGGCCAGGTCTTTACAATGATCTGGCACCTTCAGAAAATCTCCTTCATCCTTTCGCTCCCACTGTGTCTTGGTGCAGTCCCAGGGTATAGAGCTGGGGTAGAGGGAGCCTGCCCGACAGTGGTGCTGGTCGCCCTTCAAGCTTGCATTGGGCAACAGCCCCCCTTCCCCTCAGGGTCGGGGGGGCGGGGGGTGTTGGTGGCAGCATTTGTAACTAGATGGCCCAGAATGCTGAGCGTGTCCTGCCCAGAGGCAAGTGCATGGTCCTTAGCCTGACCTGCAACTCGGCTGGGGCTGGGGCTGGGGCTGGGGGTGGGAGTGGAGGTGGAGGTGGGGCTGGAGCAGCGGGTGGAGGTGGCCATGGGTGTGGGGTGGGGCTGCAGCTGGGGCTGGGAGTGAGGGTGGTGTTGGGGGTGAGGGTGGGGTGGGGGTGGAGATGGGGCTGGGGATGAGGGTGGGGTTGAGGCTGGGGCTGGGGCTGGGGGTGAGGGTGGGGTTAAGTCTGGGGCTGGGGGTGGAAGTGGCCACGGGGGTGGAGGTGGGGCTGGGGCTGGGGTTGGGGGTGGGTTTGAGGCTGGGGCTGGGGGTGAGGGTGGGGATGAGGCTGGGGCTGGGAGTGGATGTGGGGGTGAGGGTGGGGGAGGTGGGGCTGGAGCAGGGGGTGGAGGTGGCCATGGGGGTGGGGCTGGGGCTGGGGCTGCGGGTGGGGTTGGGGGTGGGGAGAGCAGGTGGTGATGGAGCTGGGTGCCACATTCACCTCTGAAGTATTATGAGAGGAGACTTCTAGCAAGGGTCTGTATGCAGTTCCTCCTGCAGCTGGGCATGTTCTGGCACTGCTCTGACTTGTTTGATTTCTGGTAAGATTGAATACTCTCTGTTTTGATGGAGGGTCATGATCGACCTACAACATTAATTGTTCCGTCTGTGTCAAATAGAGTCTGACTTGCTCAGTATTTCGGGCATTTCTGTTTTATGCCTAGAGGAAGTGTGAATGGTCGGACAGCTACCTTCAAAACTCAATGTAAAGAATGCAGAAGTGAAATATCTGGATAACAAAAATACCTACATCAGGCTCCTACTTATTGATTACAGGCTCACCTTCAAAACCATAATTCCAACTACACACATCTCCAAATTCGGGACCTCGGTCCGTTGTCTGCAACTGGATTCTCAACTTCCTGAGCCACAGACCGCAGTCAGTGAAAATTGGCAACAACACCTCCTCCATAATAATCTTCAACATTGGTACCTTGCAAGGCAGCTTACTCAGCTCCTTAACATATCCCTGAACACTCACGGTTGCGTGGCCAAATTCCATCCAAACTCCATCTACCAGTTCACTGATGACACTGCCATTGTAGGCCGGATCTCAAACAATAACAATACAGAATACATGAAAGAGATGGGTGCTTGGCAGCATGGTGTAAAGATAACAATCTCTCCCTCAATGTTCGCAAAACAAAAGAGCTGTTCATTGACTTCAGGAAATAAGGTGGAGGGCATGCTCCTGTCTACATCAATGGTGCTGAGGTGGAGATGTTCAAGAGCATCAAGTTCCTAGGAATGGTGATCACCAACAATTTTTCCTGGTCCACCCACGTTGATGCAATGGTCAAGAAAGCACAACAACGTCTCTACTTTCTCAGGAGGTTAAGGAAATTCAGCATGTACATAAAGACACCTGCCAATTTTTATAAAGATATAATATAAAATAGAGCTGGATGAACACAGCAGGCCAAGAGCATCAGAGGAGCAGGAAAGTTGACATTTCAGGTTTGGACCCTTCTTCAGAAATGGGGACAGGAAGGGGATTCTGAAATAAATAGAGAGACAGCGGGAGGTGGATGGAAGATGGATAAAGGAGCAGATAGGTGGGGACAAGAGAGACAGGTCAAGGAGGCGGGGATGGAGCCAGTAAAGGTGTGTAGGTGGGGAGTTAGGGTGGGGATAGATTAGTCCAGGGAAGATGGACAGGTCAATTTTTATAGATGTACTATAGAAAACATTCTTTCTGGATGCATTATGGCTTGGTTTGGAAACTGCTCTGCCTAGGACCATAAGAAATTACAGAGTTGTGAACGCAGCCCAGTCCATCATGTAAGCCAACCTTCCATCCATTGACTCAATCTTAATCTGTCCTGCCCCAGGAAGGCAGCCAATATAATCACCGACCCTAGTTTTCATTTTATCTGACCTCTTCTATCAGGCAGAAGATACAAAGGCTTAAACACACTTACCAACAGATTCAAAAACTCTTCCTTCCAAATATTATTATTATTAGACTTCTGAATGGATTTCTCAAGTTTTAACTTTAATGTTGATCTTGCTCTTTGTGCATCTTCACTGCTGCCATAATAATGTATTCTTTGCTCTGTTCAGTTAACCTAATGCACTGACATATCTGTACTGAATGCAAAACAAACTTTTCACTGTACCTAGGTATGTGACAACATCAAATCAAATCAAAGCAAGAAAACAAAAACTAGTAGGCAAAGAAAGGCCAGACTAATAAGGGGCAGAAGTTCTGATTTAAAATTGCTAAACTCAGGAATAAAAACAAAGTTGCTGGAAAAGCTCAGCAGGTCTGGCAGCATCTGCAAAGGAAACAACAGAATGAAGGAAGGGTCACCGGACCCGAAACATTGGCTGTTTTATCCTTCACAGATGCTGCCAGACCTGCTGAGCTTTTCCAGCAACTTTGTTTTTGTTCCTGATTGACAGCATCTGCAGTTCTTTCGGGTTTTATTGCTAAGGTCAGTGTTGCTCGACGAGCAAGTGTGCAATGTCATCCGTAACCCGAGCTACAGATCTCCTCAAAATGTTTCATCAGTGTGACTGCAGAACACTGTAAAGTGCCCGTTTGAATAAGATGCTGGCTTACTTCACTGGGATATTATACCAGACTCAGGACAGAAAGGTCAGTGTGGGAATAAGTCGAAGAGATAAATGACAAGTGTCCAGAAGCTCTGGGTCACATTTGCAAAATGAACAGAGCTGATCTGCTCTTAACCTGAGGAAATTGTGGGAGGGAGTGGAGGGGAGAAATTAGTTACAGTGTTGACTCAGACCAGCCAAATCTGCAAAATACAGGATGGATCAGTCTGGTCGATATCAGTAAGGAACAATCAGAGGAACAAAGGGACCTGTGGTTACCGAAAAGCAGTTCAGCTCCCACCCTCCTGGCTTCGAGCTCAACATTTTTTAAAAAATCTGTGGCATTTAAAAAAGCCAAAGGATGCAGAAAGAAAGACTTGATTTGGTTTGTGAATCCCAATCGGGGCCTGATCTGTGGAAATGCACAGAAAACTGCACAGTAATTAATCATTGAAAGGAAATGTAGCAGGTTAATGAGGTTCCTGTCAGATTCTATTTCTGTGTCATGGATACAGATGTCACCAACTCCCCAGGGCAAGGTTGGCTTGCCAACTCCTCCAGGATAGCCCTGGAGTTTCCTGGAATTGAAGGTCAATCTCTAAGACACTGTGTGTCAGCAAAACCCAGAAAAAAAAATCAATGTAGTCACAAAGCAAGTAATGTGCTTTTCTTTTCATTGTATTTGACTGCTTTTGTCTATTAATTAAAATAATTGGTGGGAAAAAGGCTGAGAATTACAAAAATGAGATGCATTTGTATAGCGCTTTTGACATAATTAAAACCTCCCAAGGTTTTTCACAAGAGAATGTTCAAGCAAAATTTCACAGCCAATTATCTTGCAGTTGGGTAGTGAAGAGAGTTTTTACTCTCTGGATGTGAACAGATATAGTGCCAAGACTGATGTGGAGCACAAGCAACAGTAGAAAGTAGGAACAGGGTGGCAGGAAACTTCCAGGAATACGTGCAGTACAGTTGGAAACCTTACCCCCAGCTAAAGGAGGGACTGAGCAGTTTGTGTGACTAAGCATCTGCACAGAGTTGCTGGGTAATGACCAACATCCTCAGTGAATGCAGCATATGTTAAACCTTATGTACAGCCCTCACACTTTTACACACATGTAATACTACACAGTGCCTTTCAGGATATCCCAAAGTACTTCTTGAAGTGTGGCCATTATGACAGTATAGCAATCGTGGCAGCAAATTTATGAATGGCAAGATCCCAAAATCAGCACCATGATAGATACCAGTTAATATGCTTTCTGTAATTTTAATTGATGTCAAATTTTAGCCAAGTTACCAGAGGGAACTATCCTGCTTTTTTAAAATTCATTCATTGGATGTGGGCATTGCTAGCTAGACCAGCATTTATTGCCCATCCCCAGTTACCCTTGAGGAAATGGCAGTGAGCTGCCTTGTGGAACCGTTGTAGACTGTCAGGACTCAGAAGGGAGTTCACTGCCTTTTACTAGTTTTCCACCGACTGAAGCATAGTCATGACTGAAGCATAAACAAGATCATTCCCATTCCTTAGCCTACACAGTCATTCCTCAACCTCTTGTCAGAATTAAAACCTAAACTGAGAGTGATGCCACACTCAGTCAAGTGCAGCCTTGATAGTAAGGGCTGTCACTCTCACCTCACCTCAGGGATTTCAGCTCTTTTGTCCATGTTTGAACCCAGGCTATAATGAGGTCAGAAGCTGGGTGGCCCTGGTGGAAGCAACCTGTGAACATGTTACTGCTGAGTGAGTGCTGTTTGACACCTCTGTGGTAAAGGATCACATACTTTCTCCATAAACTGAAATATAAGTCGGACACTGCTATATAGGACTGAAATACTGAAGAGTCTTGCAGCTAGGAAATTTCAAGTGGTTCATATTGGTTAGTTGTGCAAAACAATGTTGCTCTTCAAAGCTGAGAGGAAGATATTTTGAGGCAGAATGGCACGATTGGTCTTTGACTTTTGGAAAACGTCCCTGATGAAAGCCGTTAGATTGGTGCAAATACAGTTTGTTACAGATCTTTGTCAAAGAACACCAACATGTGCAAGTTCCCCTCCTAGCATGGCTTGGAAATATATCACCATTCCTTCATCGTAGCTCGGTCCTCTCTTCCTAACAGCATTATGGATCTACCTTTAGCTTGTGGATTGCAGCAGCTCAAGAGGTAGCTCACCACCACCTTCTCAAGGGGCAACTAGGGATGGGTAATAAATGCTGGCCCAGCCAGCTGTGCCCAGATGCCATGAGTGAATAAATAATAATCTGTAAGTGCATCACAACTAGAGGCCTCCAGAGCCTATGAACTAAAAACATCTTTCTTTCTCCTTTATCTTGGTATGAACGAAAAGACAGAGAAACCAAGAAACTGAAATGAAAGAATTCACATTGAAGAAAGGACCTAGGTCCAGCAAATCAGATATAAACATGAAGAACCGGCCAACAGCGTGTCATCATTGCTAACATCAAAAACATCTTTGGCAAACAATTTAATGTGAACTTTTGATCTTCATTTTTTTCCCTACCTACATATATTTCCATTCATAATATTTGTGTCAAACTATCTGTCTTTTATTTGTCTTACCCATGAATGAGTGTATATCTATTTAGGGTTTTTACAGGCTTTTGTAGGTTTAAGTTGCAGAGTAGTAAATTTCTAATTCTTTTATTTTCTGGCCATTTGTTAAGGTTAAATGTGCTTTAACAAATACTTATTTTCTGTTAATGATAAAACCTGGTGTGAGTTCTTTTTCCCTTCTCTTGTAAATTGATCATTGTGATGTTCTCATGGGCATTTTACTCAGCTTATGGAACCATCAAGTGTGGTTATCAGCACACTCAGAAAACCAATCTGGTTAACTAATGGTCATTAAGGAAGGAAATCTGCCATTCTTACCTGGCCTGGTCTACATGTGACTCATTACCCACAGTGATGTGGTTGACTCTTAACTGCCCTCTGGGATGGGCAATAAGTGCTGACCTATCCAATGATATCTTCATTAGTGAGTGAATAAACAAAAAAAAACTATCTGGGCAATTGGGAATTGGCAAAAACTGTGACCTAACCAGTGATGCCTTCATCCCGTGAATGAATTTAACAAAAGAGGACAGCAGGGTAGAGAGGAACAAAGATTTAAGGAGTGCATTTTAGATCAATGCTTATCCCAAAATCCACAACTGTGAGTACAGTCCAAAAGTATTGCATTGGCTATAAAGCATTTTGGGACATCTGATGGTGGAGGTGCTATATCAATGAAATCTTCTTTATTTCAGGTAGCTGAAAGCACAAGCAACAGTGATGGAGCCATTAAAATCAAAGATGGTCAGGATGGAGGATGAGCACAGTAGAGCTAAATGTTGGAACAAGGGTAAAGAGGGGCAAAGCCACACAATATTATTTTCTGTTGATTTCAATGGAAATTTGATTCAGTGTTAAAGGTCCTACAGATTTACTACGACTGATTGGTCGCTTGCCTAAGATCAATTTCACTCCACTATATGTGTCTTCATTTAAACAAACGCATTCACACCAGCACGTTTGTTTTAATGTTAAGTTCATTTTTATACCTGGTCACACATTGAAACTCCACAGTTGTTTCTAGAGTATGTGTCTCCACCAGACAAAATTTCTGATGAAGGGTCTAGGCCCGAAACGTCAGCTTTCCTGCTTCTAAGATGCTGCTTGGCCTGCTGTGTTCATCCAGCTTCACACTTTGTTATCTCTCAAACACAGTTGTATAACACCCTTTGACCAGAGGGACATTGATCCATTTAAAATAAGTATCTGCCTTCAAATAGCAAATGGAAGAATGTAGAAATGCAGTAAATGTCATGTATTATTCATATTCATTTGCCTGTATGTAACATTTTTCACAACCTTAGGTTGTCCCAGAGTATTTTCAAAGTGTGGTTCACGTTGTATTATGCTGCAATGTCTAATGTAAATTTCAGGCTTAGAAGCACAGAGAATGCTGGAGAAACTCAAAAGCTTTAGCAGCATCAATGGAGGGAGAAACAGGGTTAACACTTGATTCCAGTATGACTCTTCTTATAGAAATTATAGGCTTACAAGTTTAGGGTTTTTGTATGATAGACCCACCATCGCATAGTCTCAGAATTAAGGGATACCAATTTAAGGCTGAGGTGAGGAGGCATTTCTTCTCTCAGAGAGCTGTGAGTCTTTGGAACTTCTTGTCACAGAGCGAACAGAGTCCTTGTGTATATTTAAGGCTGAGATAGCTAGATTCTTGAGTAGTCAGGGAATCAACATTTACGGGGAAAAGATAGGAAGGTGCATGTGAGGAATGTTGGATCAGCTGTGATACTATTTAATGGTGCAGCAGGCCCGAGGGTCCAAATGGCCTGTTTCTGTTCCTATTTCTTATTATGGTCTTATAACTGCTACTGAAGGGCAACTATGCAGGGAAAGTGAATGGTGGCCTTGCCTAAATGCCTGGGATGAGCAGTAAAATCAGGTTGGACTCTGCATTGTGTGGAGACTGCCCTTTAATACACAGATAATTCTGAGAATGAAAATGTATCTGTGGTTTGCTTAGGAAATGACAGGGATCAGTGGGATTAGTGTGAAGAGCTGTTGCCCTTTCATCTGTGACAGATGCAGTCTTTATTCCCGGATGTCGTCTATGACTCCCACTGCAGCACTCTCATAGAACATAGAACATAGAACATTACAGCACAGTACAGGCCCTTCGGCCCTCAATGGTGTGTCGACCTGTCATACCAATCTGAAGCCCATCTAACCTACACTATTCCATGTACGTCCATATGCTTGTCCAATGACGACCTTAATGTACTTAAAGTCTCACAATAATAGACTACATACATTGCAAATGGGAAACTGAACACGATAGGAATCATGAGAAAAGGGAGAACCTAGTTAATTTGGGAGCAAAGAGTCAATTAGAATTCCTGGCTTCTTTTGTTGCCCCCTGAGGACTTGCTGGATTGTGACATTTTCAGAGAGGAAGCAGTAACAATTTGCATTTAAATGATGCCTTTAGCATCTCAAGGCACTTTGTGGCTTGTTATTAAATACAATTCATCATTGAGTCACAGAAGGACATAAGTTGAGAGCTGACCAATAGCTTGGCCAGAGATGGGTTTCAAGGGCTATCTTAAAAGAGGAGCGAGAGAAAGGCAGAGAGGTTTGGAGGAAAGGGGAGTTCTAGAGCTTGCTGAAAGTGAAACTCACATTTAATGCCTGATATATTTCGTCTGTTGGTTGATTAAAAACGTCATTCATTGTTTTATTGTGTATCACTGTGTGGGGAGCCTCATAAACCATCAACACCCTTCCCCCGTCCTTACCTTATTTCACTAAGTTATTGTCATTCTGGAGCTTGCTCAAGAGACCCTCAAGGTCTGAGACTAAAGACAGTTATTGCTGCCTTTATCAAGAGAGCAACATAGAATGGTAGAGTTTAAAAGTCATAGGATCCTACAGCACGGAAACAGGTCCTTTGGCCCAAATTGGTCCATGCCGTCCAAAATATCCATCCATGCTAACCCTATTTCACTTCACCTGGCTCCTATCCTTCTAAATCTTCCCTATCCATGTATTCATCCAAATGTCTTTTAAATGTTTTTAATGTATCTGCCTCAACTAATTCCATTGGCAGTTCATTCCATATGCATACCACCTTCTGTATAAAAAAGTTGCCCCTCAGGTTCCCATGTATTCTTTCCCCGCTTACCTCAAAATGATGCCCTCTAGTCTTTAATTCCCCAACCCTGGGCAAAAGACCGAGTACATTCACCCTATCCATGCCTCTCATGATCTTGTACACTTCTATAAGATCCCCCCTCAGCCTCCTACGCTCTAAAGAAAAAGTCCTAGCTTGTTCAACCTCTCCCTATAACTCAGTCCATTGATCCTGATAACATCCTGGTAAATTTCTTCTGCACTCTTTCAAGTTTAATAACATTCCTCCTACAGCAAGGTGACCAAAACTGACACAACACTCCAAATGTAGCCTCACCAACAGCCTGGATGACTGCAAAATGACGTCCCAGCTTCTATATTCATTGCCCTGACTGATGAAGGCCAGTGTGTCAAAAGCCTTCTTTACTGCCCTGTCTACCTGTGACTCCACTTTCAGGGAGCCGTGCACCTGTACTCCAAGGTCCCTCAGTTCCATTACGCTCCTTAAGGCCCGACCACTCACCATGAAACTCCTACCTTGATTTGACTTTCCAAAATGCAACATGTGACGCTTATCTGTATTAAATTCCATTTGCCAGTCCTCGGCCCACTTCCCCAGCTGATTAAGATCCTGCTGCAATTTCTGATAACCTTCCTCACAGACCACAATACCGCCTATTTTAGTGTCAGCTGCAAACTTACTAATAATGCCTTGTACATTTTCATCTAAATGATTGACATTGATAACAAACAGCATTGGACCCAGCACCACGAGCCACAACCTCCTCTATTACTCTCTGCTTCCTACCATCAAGCCAATCTTGTACCCAATTTTCCAGCTCTCCCTGGATTCCATGAGATCTAACCTTCCAGAGTAACTTACCATGTGGAACATGTGGCAGATTCATCCTTGGGATAATTTCAGCCTCAGCTCAATCACAGCATCCTCATCTTCAAAGCCTCTAAGGCTTCTGGAAACACCTAAGCTGAATTACTACAAATAATAATTTGGGCAGCTTGGTAGCTCAGTGGTTAGCACTGCAGCCTCACAACATCAGGGACCCAGGTTCAATTCCACCCTTGGGTGACAGTGCAGAGTTTGTACGTTCTCCTCACGTCTGCGTGGGTTTCCTCCGGGTGCTCCGGTTTCCTCCCACAGTCCAAAGATGTGCAGGCTAGGTGGATTGGCCATATTAAATTGCCCCATAGTGCCCAGGGACGTGTAGGTTAGGTGGATTATAGGGGGATGGGTCTGGAAGGAATGTCCGAAGTCTGGTGTGGACTCGTTAGGCTGAAGGGTTAATTTCCACACTGTAGGGAATCTATGAAATTATGCTGGTGATCAGTCCCAAAAGGCTGACCCTGATTGAATTTTTAAAAATCCACTTACGGGAGGTTAAGGACTGGCACTCCCGATATGAACTTGTCAGATATATTCAAATCCAGCAGCAAACAGCATCTTCATACAAACTATCTCCAGTAGATGCACCATATTCTGTGGTTTTTCAATGTCCACCAGACACTTTGACAATCACTATGAAAAAGTTGGTATATAAAGTTAATGGGGGGGCGTTAGAGTGGCAGGTAGATGAAAGGTGATGGAGGTGTCTCGTGAGTAGGGTGTCAGAGTTCCAGGTAAGCGGATGCGTGCTTAGGACAGGTGAGAGAGTTGGGGGAGGAATCTCTGTTTGGGGCAGTGGGGAGGAGGCGTTTGGTTGGGACTGGGGATGTGGGGATGAATTAAGAGGGCTAAAAGGGGGCATGAGATATCTTTAGCAAACATGGTTAAGGAAAATCCCAAAGCCTTTTATTCATATATGAAGAGCAAGAGGGTAACTGGAGAAAGAATTGGCCCAGTTAAGGACAAAGAAGAAAAGTTAGGCGCTGAGCCAGAGAAAATGGGTGACATTCTTAACGAGCACTTTGCATTGGTATTCACCAAGGAGAGGGACATGATGGATGTTGAGGTTAGGGATAGATGTTTGATTACTCTAGGTCAAGTTGGCATAAGGAGGGAGGAAGTGTTGGGTATCCTAAAAGGCACCTTAATCTGATCTATCCCAGGTTATTGAGGGAAGCGAGAGAGGAAATAGCCAGGGCCTTAACAGATATCTTTGCAGCATCCTTAGACATGGGTGAGGTCCCGGAGGACTGGAGAATTGCAAATGTTATCCCCTTGTTTAAGAAAGGTAGCAGGGATAATCCAGGTAATTATTGACCAGTGAGACTGATGTCAGTGGTAGGGAAGCTGCTGGAGAAGATACTGAGGGATAGGATCTATTCCCACTTGGAAGAAAATGGGCTTATCAGTGATAGGCAACATGGTTTTGTGCAGGGAAGGTCATGTCTTACCACCTTAATAGAATTCTTTGAGGACGTGACAAAGTTGAATGATGAGGGAAAAGCAGTAGATGTCATATACATGGACTTCAGTAAGGCATTTGATAAGGTTCCTCATGGCAGGCAATGGAGAAAGAGAAGTCACATGGGGTCCAGGGCATGCTAGCTAGATGGATAAAAAACTGGCTGGGCAACAGGACACAGAGAGTAGTAGTAGAAGGGAGTTTCTCAAACTGGAGACTTGTGACCAGTGGTGTTCCACAGGGATCTGTGCTGTGACCACTGTTGTTCGTGATATACGTAAATGATTTGGAGATGGTCTGATTAGCAAGTTTGCTGATGACACGAAGATTGGTGGAGTAGCAGATAGCGAAGGGGACTGTCAGAGATTACAGCAGAATATAGATAGATTGGAGAGTTGGGCAGATAAATGGCAGATGGAGGTGATGCATTTTGGAAGATCCAATTCAAGACCGAACTGTACAGTAATGGAAAAGTCCTGGGGAAAATTGATGTACAGAGAGATCTGAGTGTTCAGGTCCATTGTTCCCTGAAAGTGGCAACGCAGGTCAATAGGGTAGTCAAGCAGGCATACGGCATGCTTTCCTTTATCGGACGGGGTATTGAGTACAAGAGTTGGCAGGTCATGTCACAGTTGTATAAGACTTTGGTTCGGCCACATTTAGATTGCTGTGTACAGTTCTGGTTGCCACATTACCAAAAAGATGTGGATGCTTTGGAGAGGATGCAGAGGAGGTTCACCAGGATGTTGCCTGATATGGAGGGTGCTAGCTATGAAGAAAGGTTGAGGACATTAGGATTATTTTCATTAGAATAATGGAGATTGAGGGCTGACCTGATTGAGGTCTACATAATCATGAAGGGTATAGTCAAGGTGGATAGCAAGAAGCTTTTTCCCAGAATGGGGGATTCAATTACTAGATGACCCTAACCACCTGCTAAGTAAAAAATTTCTTTTTTCATTTCACTTTTGCTAATACTTTAAAACCTTTCACAAGTGGAAGCAGTTTCTCCCTATTTACTCTGTCCAGATTCCACATCCAATCAGTTCTCCTCTTGGCCTTCTGTCTTTCAAGCACAACAGTCTCCAACTTCTCCAATCTACCGTCATAACTGACGTCCCTCAACCATGGAGCCAAGCTCATGATTCTTTACTGCACTCTCTCCAAAACCTTCACATCCTTCCTAAGGTGTTACACTCAGAACTGAGCGTGATCATCCAGTTGAAGCTGAAATGGTGTCTGATACAAGTTCAGCATAACCTCATTGATCTTGTACTGAATATATCTATTAATAAATCTAAGGATATTCTATGATTGATTAACTGCTCTCTTACAGTGACCTTTTAATGACTTATACACATATACACCTAGGTCTGTCTGCTCCAGCACCCTCCTTAGAGTCATATCCTTCATTTTGTGTTGTTCTCCATGTTATTTTGCACATAAGACCATAAAAAATAGGAACAGGTGTAGGCCATTGGGCATCTGAGCCTGCTTCGCCATTCAGTCAGATCATGGCTCATCAGATATTCCTCACTTGCCCTTTCCCTGTAACATTGATTCCTCCACTGGTCAAGTATCTATTTATCTCAGCCTGAAATATACACAAGGGCTCTGCTCCCACAGCTCTTTGTGGCAATGGGTTCCTCTGAGAGAAGAAATTCCTCCTTATCTTTGTCTTAAATAATTCAGAAATAAATTTCTTCATATTTCTTGACAGTAAACTTTACTGCCTCTATCTATTCATTTATATATCTATCTGACAGGCCTGTCTCCTTTCGAAGTTCTATATGATCCTCTTACAGTTTACAATCCTTCCAAATTCCATATCATCTGCAAAATATAGAATTGTGCCTTGCACATAAAGGTCAAAATCTGATTAATATACAGCAAGAAAAAGAGCTAGAGTCCTGCAATTGACTCCTTAGACACACGACAGAATTTTCCTAGCATAAGAAACATCCATTAACGACTGCTCACAGTTTCCTGACACTCAACATTTTTATAAGCATTTTTATAACCTTATTGCAGCTGCCCCCTTTATTCCAAACACCTTTGGAGGTCCATATACGTCAAATCAGCAGCAATTCCTGATCAACCTTCATTGTTACCTTTTCAAAATACTCCTG
Organism: Stegostoma tigrinum; assembly: GCF_030684315.1. Taxonomy (NCBI): domain Eukaryota; kingdom Metazoa; phylum Chordata; class Chondrichthyes; order Orectolobiformes; family Stegostomatidae; genus Stegostoma; species Stegostoma tigrinum. The sequence goes on from NC_081374.1 coordinate 3,116,878, forward strand.
CAGATTAGTTGAGCACAGCTTTCACTTAAAAATAAACATCCGTGCTGGCTTTTCATAACTGACCTACATTTGTCCATTTGACTATTACTTTTCTCCTGAATAGTTGCTTTTAGCAGTTCCTCACCAATTGTTGGGTTTATTCCTACACCTTTTCTTGAATGTTTGCAATTATCTGGTTCTCTCCCTAGCTTTCACTTTCCCTTCCAATTAGAAAGTGATGTGGCAGGGCAAGAGATTATTCAGCCCATCGTGCCTGTGTGGTTCTTTGAAAGATCCACTCAATTTGTTTCCTTCCCCTGATTTTGTCCCATATAAATACAAGTCTTTATTTTCTTGCATAATTCTTCCCTTTTCTTCCCTTAAAGCATTTATCCAATTTCCTTTTGAAAGTTTCATTGAATTTGTACCCAGCACCTCGTGGGCAATGAATCTGGACGGCAACAACTTACTGAGGAAATCATTTCTTAAGTAAGTTTGCAGATGACATCAAAGTTGGTTGTGTAGTGGAGAATGGAGAAGGTTACATCATAGTACAAAGGGGCCGAGGAGTGGCAGATGGAGTTTAATTTAGATAAATGTGAGGTGCTGCATTTTGGAAGGGCAAATCAGGGCAGGGCTTATAAACTTAATGGTAAGGTCTTGGGGAGTGTTGCTAAACAAAGAGACCTTGGAGTGCAGGTTGGTAGTTCCCCGAAAGTGGAGTCACAGGTAGAAAGGATAGTGAAGAAGGCATTTGGTACGCTTACCTTTATTGATCAGTGCATTGAATATAGGATTTGGGAGGTCATATTGTGCCTGCACAGAACATTGTTAGGCCACTTTTGGAATACTGTGTTTAATTCTGCCCTCCCTGCTATCGGAAGGATATTGTGAAACTTGAAAGGGCACAGAAAAAATTTACCAGGATGTTGCTGGGTTGAAAGGTTTGAGCTATAGGGAGAGGCTGAACAGACTAGGGCTATTTTCCCTGGAGCATTGGAGGCTGAGGGGTGACCTGACAAAGGTTTATAAAGTCATGAGGGGCATAGATTGGGTAAATAGCCAATGTATTTTCTCCAGGGCAGTGGAGCCCAAAACTAGATGGCATAGGTTTAAGGTGAGAGGGGAAAGATCTTAGAGGAACTTAAGGAGCAAATTTTTCAAGCAGAGTGCTGTGCGTATACGGAGTAAACTGCCAGGGGAAGTGGTGGAAGCCGGTACAGTTATGACATTTATAAGGCATCTGGATGGGTATATGAATGGGAAGGGTTTAGAGGGATGTGGGCCATATGCTGGCAAAATGGACTAATGGATTAATTTAGGACATCTGGTCACCATAGACGAGTTGGACCTAAGGGTCTGTTACCATGCTGTACATCTCTCCGACTCCATGTCTCTACTTGTGCAAGTGTTTTGTCAGGCAATTGCCTTAAAATGGACAGAGCTAGAGCTTAAACTTGTAAGTGACCAAAACAATTTCTCCTTGACTTACTTACCTCACCTTATTTTTTCAGCTTTGACATTGCACCTCTTTAGATAGACTGCTTTTCTATGGTGACATAACAAGGAACCAAATCACTCTAACTCCAAAAATCTGGTCTAACATGGGCCATTATAGTGGTATGGAAGGAAATGGGGATTGAAAGCTATGATGGAGGAACAGAGGTGGCAACCTATGGCTAGTAATTGGGTGAAACTGTTCCAGCCTCTCAGAATATTTTGATGTGTTGACTATATCATCCGTGTCGTGTGAATCTCCATGATCATCGAACTGAGTGTGCCTGCCCTTGCCTGGTTCCACTCCTATCACTCCTGACCCAGCAAGAGAATTCTCTGCAATGGATTGTCTTCCTGGTGCTGACTTTCTTGTGGAATTTAGTTGGTGACATATTCTTGTTCCTGTCCTATTCTGGTCTCTTGTGTATTCTTGATTTCCTTCCTCCCACCATTTTAGTGCCGTTGTGGAGAGATGATGATGTTGTGGTAATGTCACTGGACTAGCAATCCCATGTCCCTGCCCAGTGTTTGGAGATAAGGGTTCAAATCCCATCATGGCATCTGATAGTATTTAAATTTATTTAAGACCCTGGGATTAAAATAAAACTAGTTTAAAGGCAACCATATAACCATTGGCAATTGTCATAAAAGCCCATCTGGTTCTCTAAGGTCCTTCAGAGAAAGTAATCTACTGTGCATACCTGTTTGACCTACATGTGACTCCTGACCCATAGCAATATAATTAACTCTTAACTGTCTTCTGGGCAATAAATGTTGGATTAGCTCGTGGCACCGACATCCCATAAGCAAATGAAGAAAAATGCAATCATCCACTTGGACCCAAATCAGTGAAATTTCCTCTTAGTTCTTATGTAATAGACCTTTTGTTCTCTCAAACAATTCCTCTTTTTAAAGATTCTCTTTAACAACCACTCATTGAGCAAGCCTTGGGGTCACCTACTGTAGTATCTCCTCATGTGGTTTTAAGTAAATGGTGGAATAGGCTCAAGGGGCAGAAAGGCCTCATCCTCTTAAGGTCTTCAGAGTTTTAGACTTCATAATGTAGTGCTTGGCCGTGGCCCTGGCGGTGTATAGAAATGTGGTGAATGGTTGTAACCTGGCATTAGGAACTCTGATTGAAGCCAACACAGCCATTCCACAGACACGATCAATCTAAAGTGAAAATAGCCACAGCTGTACTTTTGACATTGAACCATTTAGTTTCATCAATAATAGCTATTACATTTCTTAATTGCAGGATAATCATGTTCAACATGAGCTAGAAGCAAGAATAACCCAGAGACTGGTTTTCAGTCTGTAATTATAGAGAAGTGTTGTGGCACTTGAGAAAATCCTTATTGCTGCTTTCATATGAGGTTTTAACTATGAGTGAACTAAATTTGATTTTACAGTTTGAAGTTGTCCAATTGCATGCAAATCTTGGTCACACGATTTTAAAGTTTACCTGAAGTATTCGGCACAATTACGCGTGTCAAACTATTAAATCCACTCTTGTTAAAGATTGTTTAAAAACTTGAGTATGAACTCTCATACATTTGCCATAAACCGACCATTAAAAAAACTTGCATTTTTATAGTATCTTTCATTGCTGTTGCACATTCTAAAGCATTTTTGAATTATTTTTGAAGTGTAGTCAGTGTTGCAGGAAACGGGCAACGAATTTGTGCATGTGAAGCTCCCACACAAACAGCAGTGATGTGAATGACCTGATCATCTGTTGTTCAGTTGAAAAATGCTGGCCAGGATAACCAGGAAAAGTCTTCCTCCTCTTCAAAAAACCAGCCTGGAATCTTTTTCACATCTTCCGAAAGGACGTGAATTAACATCTCATGTGAAAGAGACAGAGGAGAGAAGGCTGTCAAACCTGCTTTATTGCCCAATTAAATTATAGCTGATCATTAATTGCATTGCCAAATTTCTGTGTTTATCCCATTATATCATTAGCGTCCATCTATTTTTCTCTTGGACTTATTCAGTTTTTTTTATTTATTCAAGGGATGTGGGTGTCAATGATTGGCTCAGCATTTATTGCCCATCCCTAATGGAGATTCAATGACTTTGCTATGGGTCTGACGTCACATGCAGGGTACTAACAGCAGGCTACTTTCCCTAAAAGACATTAGCGAATCACCCAACAGCCCAGATTTTTATTGAACTCAAACTCCACCATCTGCCATGGTGGGATTTGAATTCTAGGGCAGGGGAGTTCAAAACTTGACTGCTTAGTTTTAACGTGAGATAGGAAAGGTTTAAAACGGAGCTAAGGGGCAACTTTTCCACGCAGAGGGTGGTGCATGTATGGAATGAGCTGCCAGAGGAGGTGCCGGAGGCCGGTACAATTACAACATTCAAAAGGCATCTAGATGGGTATATGAACACGAAGGGTTTAAAGGGATGTACATCAAATACTGGCAAAAGGAACTAGATTAATTGAAGATATTTGGTCAGCAAGGAAGAGTTGGACCAAAGGGCCTGTTACCATGCTGAAAAACTCTCCGACTTTATGACATTTTCTACGTCTCTGCATTAATAGTCTAGCAATAATCCCATTTGGCTATTGCCTCCCTTGCGTTAACCTTCCACAGCTCTCTTGGATACAGAGTTCCAAATATTCACCACCTTCTAGATCTCATTCCTGCATGGCTTACCCCTTATCCTGGAAGGATGGTCCTTGGCTTTATATTCATCAGCCAGGGGAGTCATCCCATCTACAGGCACCCTGTCCTGCCCTTTTAGGATTTTCTAAATTTCAATAAGGTTATCCCTAAATAAACTAGACTTCAGAGAATACAGACCCAGCCTCCTCAATCTCTCCTCATATAATAATCATTCCATCCTTGGGAGTAATCTGATGAACCTCTATCCATGACAAGTGCATTGTTCCTTAGATAAGGAGACAAAAACTGTAACAGTGCTCTGGGTAAAGTCTCACCGAGGTTCTACAACACAACTGCAACAATGCATCTTTACTAATGTACTAACTGTCCTAACAGTTAACATGCAGGTTCAGTTGGCAGTTTGGAAGGCAAATGCAATGTTAGCATTCATTTCAAGAGCACTAGATTAGAAGGGCAGGGATGTACAGCTGAGATTGTATAAGCTCTGGTCAGAACGCAATTGGAATATTATTAAAGGTTTTGGGGCCCGAATCTAAGGAGGGATGTTCTGCCCTTGGAGGGGATCCAGAGGATGTTCATAAGATGAAAGACTTGTCATATGAGGAGTGGTTGACAATACTGGGTCGGTACTTGATGGAGTTTCAGAGGAAGAGGGGGATCTCATTGAAACTTGCAGAATACTGAGATGCCTGGATAATGTGGATGTGGAGAAGATATTTCCACTAGAGAGACAGGCTAATGCCTGAGGGCTCAGCCGCAGAGTGGCCCTTTAGAACTGAGGCGAAGAGGAATTTCTTCAGCCAGAGGGTGGTGAATCTGTAGAACTCCTTGCTGTAGCATGCTGTGGAGGCCAGGTCATTGAGTGTCTTTTTAAGACAGAGATGGATGAGTTCTTGATTAGTGAGGAGATCAAGGGTTACAGAGAGGAAACAGGAGAAAAGGGTTGAGAAACATGTCGGCCATGCTGGAGCAGATTTGATGGGCAGAATGGTTTAATTCTCCTCCTATGCTTTATGGTTTTATGGTACTCAAATCCCCTTCTAATGAATGCTAACACCTCTATTAGTGGGGCACTCCCTCAGTACTGCATTTGCATTTTCAGCCTTGTGTCCAAATCTCTGGGAGAGAGATTCACACCCATAAGGTTTTGGAGTGGATTTGTAGCTTGGGTTGTGGTTGGTTGGCTCACCGAGCTGGTTCGTTGTTCCGCAGACATATACACTCCACTACGAAGGAAAACCAGAAGTGAGGTAATCCAGCTCAATGGACCGCAGAGTTTAAAAACCAGGCACAATGACGCTTCATCGGAGGCTGGTCTGATGATGTTACCCAGCAGGGTAAGGAAACGTCTATGGAAAAATGAACCAGCTCGGTGAGCCAAACCATTACAACGTTCATGCCCATAACTTCCTGACTCATAGATATGAGTGAGATCCATTGAGCCATGGAACTATTGATCACCTATTATTGCCAACAATCTTTCTAGCCTATAATTTTCTTTTTTTTGTGGTCTGACTGAAAGCCTGTCTGTGGTGCTCGGCTTCCTGATAGAGATATGAACAATGACTGAGCTGCGCAGTATGATGCATTTGAAGGAAGGTTTTGTTACAGAGAAACTGTGGTGGATCATGGCTGAGTCAAGCAGAGAAGATGCGATAGATGAGCAAATATGAATTGGAAGATGAACTTTTTCCCTCCCCAACCTTTTGCCATAACACTAGAAATTTTAGTTCCAAAAGAATGGCTGCATCAATTAGCTGGTGTTCTGAAACCTGCCAGACTCAAGAGTTTTATCTGGTCCTATTAACTGCTGCAAATACACTTGAAATGTTTTAATATTCAAAGCAGGTGTAGATTTACAACAGTTTTTTTGTAGGTACAGACTTATTGGGCTGAAGAGTCTCTTCTGAACTGTGTGACTGTAAGACATGCATTCCATTTCTGGTGGTGATGTAACCATTCTGGTAAATTTCTGACACAGACTTCTCAAGTTCAGGCCAACAGCTGGTCGCTGTGGTCATGGTGTATTTGGTGTTGAACGTCTTTTTGAGGATGGGACCCTTCTCCCGTCCTCACACCAATTTTTCACTAACACCCATATGCCTCACTGCAGCTCAGTTACTGACAAGTTAGAAAATGTTACAAATCACAGCTTGTAGACAGCCTCTGCATGTTGGAAGATTTGTTTCTCTTGATCTTTCACTTCATAGGGATCTTCTCTTTATCAACATGTCTTAAAACCTCTTGAATCTTCATGACACATTCCGCATCATATGCTTAATCTCTCCCACCCAATCATAAGGGAGCATTAAATAAAACTTGTACTTAATACATGAGAATTAAGGCTGGCTACAATTGCTAGACGAAAGAGGAGTGTTGACATTTATGCCGAGTATTCCAAGATGATTTTGAGGGCTGAGTAAATGGGGTTGTCCTTCACACTGGGTAGACTCATATGCTGCAACACAGGTACTTTCCAGTTTGGAACTACAGATATAGGCCACTCAGCTTCACTATTCTATGCTGGGATTGTTGCTCCTATACATGAGCCTCCCCAAACTCACCCTTTCACCTTCTTTTCCTTTCGTCCAACTGGCTTCTGCTGACATTTACATGCATTCTCTGTCATAGTGAGTTCTGTATTTTCACCACTCTCTGGGTAAAGAATTTTTTGCTGAATTCCTTACTAGATTTATGGGAGATGATTTTATATTTGTGGCTCTTGTCCATAAATGGAAAGAATTTTCCCTGCATTGAACATTTCAAACCCAGTTTTTATCTTGTGTGGGGCAGCGGAGGGAGTGTGGGTGTAGGAGTGTGAGGACAATGCAACAAAGGTTCCAGCTTCAGGTGAACCTTCCCCAGCTGAGATCAGGCTGACTAATGTGATGAGCACTGAACTGATTGGCACGACAAAGAATGAGGTAAGCAATGTGAGACGATTAAGAAGGTAGCAAATGATCTTATGGTCTTTGATTTAAAGTATCACTGAAGTCTGACCTGAACTGACTTCAATTCAATCCTCAAATCTATGGATTTCTCCAGTTCTTCCTTCATGAACAGTCATTACCACTTCTGCTGCTTGCTCCATGTTACATCCCTCTCAAAATTCCAGCTATTGCCCCTGAACCAACACATTAACACAATAACTGGAAGCATACTGTATCCATTGTACCTGGTGTGGCTTCCTCCACATTGGGGAAACCAAGCGGAGGCTTGGGGACCACTTTGCAGAACACCTCCGCTCGATTCGCAACAAACAACTTCACCTCCCAGTCGCAAACCATTTTAACTCCCCCTCCCATTCTTTAGATGACATGTCCATCATGGGCCTCCTGCAGTGCCACAATGATGCCACCCGAAGGTTGCAGGGATAGCAACTCATATTCCGCTTGGGAACCCTGCAGCCCAATGGTATCAATGTGGACTTCACAAGCTTTAAAATCTCCCCCTCCCCCACTGCATCCCAAAACCAGCCCAGCTCGTCCCCTCCACCCACTGCATCCCAAAATCAGCCCAGCTCGTCCCCGCCTCCCTAACCTGTTCTTCCTCTCACCTATCCCCTCCTCCCACCTCAAGCCGCACCTCCATTTCCTACCTACTAACGTCATCCCGCTTCCTTGACCTGTCTGTCCTCCCTGGACTGACCTATCCCCTCCCCACCTCCCCACCTATACACTCCTCTCCACCTATCTTCTCCTCCATCTGTCTTCGGTCTGCCTCCCCCTCTCTCCCTATTTATTCCAGAACCCTCTCCCCATCCCCCTCTCTGATGAAGGGTCTAGGCCCGAAACGTCAGCTTTTGTGCTCCTGAGATGCTGCTTGGCCTGCTGTGTTCATCCAGCCTCACATTTTATTATCTTGCAATCTTACCTTCATCAGTATACGGGCTGGAATTTCTACAATTCTACACATTAAAAGTTTGGCCTTATTGGAAATCTTGTAAAGAGGGCACGAGCCATTTATTCGCGATACAGACTTTATGCTGCAATACAATGCATCAAAGCCAATGGCAAATATGTATTGAACCGTAGCAGTGAGCAGGTTTAGTTCAGCAGGTTGATTTACTCTGTTTACGGTATGTGATGCTGACAGCTCAAAGCAGCTTCACACTGCATGCTGCCATCAAATTTACCTCTCTGCCTGAATGATTGATTTGTAGAAAGAAGATATTTAATAGAAGCATTAAATCTCATGAATGGTTTTCCAGGGAACAAATGATGTCCAGTGAAAAGAGGATCAGTAACCAATGTAATAAAATGTGAGGCTGGATGAACACAGCAGGCCCAGCAGCATCTCAGGAGCACAAAAGCTGACGTTTTGGGCCTAGACCCTTCAGGTCAAGGAGGTGGGATGAGGTTAGTAGGTAGGAGATGGAGGTGCGGCTTGGGGTGGGAGGAAGGGATGGGTGAGAGGAAGAACAGGTTAGGGAGGCAGAGACAGGTTAGACTGGTTTTGGGATGCAGTGGGTGGAGGGGAAGAGCTGGGCTGGCTGTGTGGTGCAGTGCGGGGAGGGGATGAACTGGGCTGGTTTTGGGATGCGGTGGAGGAAGGGGAGATTTTGAAGCTGGTGAAGTCTAAGGACACCCTGCAGCCCAATGGCATCAATGTGGACTTCACCAGCTTTAAAATCTCCCCGTCCCCCACTGCATCCCAAAATCAGCCCAGCTCTTCCCCTCCACCCACTGCATCCCAAAACCAGTCCAACCTATCTCTGCCTCCCTAACCTGTTCTTCCTCTCACCCATCCCTTCCTCCCACCCCAAGCCGCAGTTCCATCTCCTACCCACTAACCTCATCCCACCTCCTTGACCTGTCCGTCTTCCCTGGACTGACCTATCCCCTCCCTACCTCCCCACCTATACTCTCCTCTCCACCTATCTTCTTTTCTCTCCATCTTCGGTCTGCCTCCCCCTCTCTCCCTATTTATTCCAGAACCCTCACCCCATCCCCCTCTCTGATGAAGGGTCTAGGCCCGAAACGTCAGCTTTTGTCCTCCTGAGATGCTGCTGGGCCTGCTGTGTTCATCCAGCCTCACATTTTATTATCTTGGATTCTCCAGCATCTGCAGTTCCCATTATCAGTAACCAATGTGACAGGTTTAAGGCAATAGAAAGTGTGGAAGACAGGATAATTTTTGAATACAGCAATTTTGCCACAGTCAAGAAGGTACTGTCTGAAGGGACAATGCAAGCAGATTCAATATTCCCTTTCAAAAGAGAGAAATGGGTGAAAGAAAACATTTCTGGCGTTGTAGGGAAAGAGCACGAGGAGATTCATTGGCTAGTTCCTTCAAAGAACAAGAATTGACACCGCGGGCTGAATAGCCTCCATCTTGCAGTGTGTGATTCAATAAGTGTATTGATAGCTGTTGGTTTTTACCAACAATTCGCTGCCAATCCTGAGTCAGGGTTTTGGACAGTTTTCAGGGTGAGGGGGTGTGTGCGGTTGGCAATAACAGGAGTCTTAAGTGGACATACAATCCGACAAGTGACTAAGTTGGAGGAAAACCACTGATAAATCACTCAGACAGCCCTCCACCAGCAGGTGCAGATTCTCATGCCCTTTTTTTCCACCCTGATCTCAGAGTCTGCAAAGCAGCAAAATCACTCAGGCCTAAGCTTCCCCAGAGATATATGACATGCAGTCATGCTGGCTTCAGACTGGAATCCCTAAGTGCAGTGTCTGCCTGCAGACTTTAAACTGGTGACAACGTTTATATGCTTTCGCATATGTATTAGGCCCCGTTGCTAGGGATTTGTGAAGCGATATTTTGAAAAGAGGGGAATCTGGACTCCTCATGGTGCTGAGTGTTTACACAGCAGTGTTTAGACTGCCATACTGATGCTTATCCACAGGAAAATACAAAGACTTTTAAACAGCATTAACACAGGTGGTAGATTTTGTTCTGTACTGCGTTTCCATAGTGACGTGTGATTGAACCTGATTACAGAGAGTTCAGATTGCTCAAACAGTGATAACGTTAGCTGGAAAAGCACAGCTGCTCAGGCAGCATCCAAGGAGTAGGAAAGTCATCATTTCAGGACTGGGGAGGGGGAAGGCAGCCCAGAAATAAATAGCAGGAGAGGTCCAGGGTTGGGGAATAGTGGGTGGGATGGAGATAGGTGGATACAGGCAGAGGGTTGGTCAGTGGGAAGGGTGGAGTGGATAGGTGAATCAGAAGATGGACAGGTTGGGGGTGGAGAGATTTTGAAGCTGGTGAAGTCAATCTTCAGGCCATTGGGCTGTAAGCTCCCAAGGCGAAATATCAGGTGTTGTTCCTCCAGTTTATGTTTGGTCTCATTCTGTCAGTGGAGGAGGCCAAGGATGGACATGTCACCAGGGGAGGTGGAGGGGGAGTTAAAGTGAATGGCAACCGGAAGGTCAGGTTGGTTAGTGTGTGCAGACCACAGATGTTCTGCAAACCGGTCCTTGAGTCTGCGTTTGGTCTCCCCGATATAGAGGAGACGACGTCAGGAGCAATGGATACAGTCGATGAGGTTAGTTGAAGTGAAGGTGAATCTCTGCTGGATTTGGAAGGATTATCTGGGGCCTCGGACAGAAATAAGAGGGTAGGTGTAGCACCTCCTGTGGTTGCTGAGTAAGGTACCAGGTGTGATGGAGGTGTTGGTGGGGAGTGGGGAGTTGACAAGGGAGTCGTGGAGTGAACAATCCCTATGGAAAGCAGACAGGGGTGGGAAATAAAATACCTTTCTGGTGGTGGGGTCTGATTGTAGGTGGAGGAAATGTTGGAGAATGATGCAAGGGTTCAGAGGTAGGTGGGGAGGTATGTGAAGGCTAAGGGGGCTCTATCCTTATTGTTGTTGGAGGGAGAGGGTTTGAGGGCAGAAGAGTGGGAAACAGGCGAGATGCAGTTGAGGACATCCATAATAACAGAGGAGGGGAAAGTATGTTCTCTAAACTCCATTCTTTCCCATTTGGTCCAGGAACTCCCTACCTACATTTGGGATACAACCCACGCCCTCCACCTTTCCCAAAACTTTCAATTCCCCGTCCCCAACACCTTATCTTCACCGCGGACCTCAGTCCCTGTACACCTGCATCCCCCACGAGGATGGCCAAAATGCTTTCCATTTCTTCCTTTGCCGTAGGCCTGACCAGTTCCTCTCCACTAACACTTTCATTCACTTGGTGGAACTGGTCTTGACCCTCAGCAATTTTTCCTTTGATTCCTCCCACGTCCTACAAACCATGGATGATTGCCTGGATGATTCCTAGTGGTCTAGGGTTCAGGCTTTGAATCCATAGTTGTCTATCAGCAGAGTGGAGCTTGCAGTTGTGTTTTTAGGGTGGCACGGTGGCTCAGTGGTTAGCACTGCAGCCTCACAGTGCCAGGGACCCAGGTTTGATTCCAGCCTCGGGTGACTGTCTGTGTGGAGTTTGCACATTCTCCCCGTGTCTGCATGGGTTTCCTCCGGGTGCTCCAGTTTCCTCCCACAGTCCAAAGATGTGCAGGCTAGGTGGATTGGCCGTACTAAATTGCCCGTAGTGTTCAGGAGTGTGTGGGTTATAGGAGGATGGGTCTGGGTGGGATGCTTCAAGGGGCGGTGTGGACTTGTTGGGCCGAAGGGCCTGTTTCCACATGGTAGGGAATCTAATCCAAAGAAAAGGGGTGGCCATGGGCACCCGCATGGGCCTGAGCAATGCCTGCCTCCCTTTGTGTTGCAGCTCTCTGCAGTTTTTGCCGAAGTAAACAATATTCTATTCTTTTGCTCTCATTTCCAAAATGAACAATTTTATATTTTCCCACATTATGTTACATTTGACAACCTTTTGCCCGTGTACTTAAAATTTAGCAATATCTCTCTGTAAACTGTAAGTTTCTTGCAGCCTGCATATCAGCCTAATTTTGTGCCTTCTGCAAATTTGGTTATGGTACATTCACTTCCTTCCTCCAAATCATTAACATATATGTTAAACTGTTGTGGTCCCAGCATTGATCCCTTTGGAATCCACTGGTCATGTGTCGCCAACCTGTAAAAGAACCCTTTCTCCAGTTGCTGTTTCCTGCCCACGAGCCAAATCTCTGTCCATGCCAGTTTACTAATTCCAACACAGTGGGCTCTAATAACTTACCTATACATGAGGGACCTTGTTGAACGTCTCCTGGAAGTCCAAATACAGCACATCTATTGGTTCCTTGAGCTATAAGTGTTCACTATCATGCTCTTAAAGGCAATGCTTTTATTTTGTGAAGGAAGATGATGGGGTTGGGGGCATGCTATCAGTAATTATAAAGCAATTATGATTGCCTACTGTTTTTGTGGGTCATAATTTGTGCTGCAATAAAGAAACATTCTATGACTCAACTTGTTGTGAAACCCCATTTTCCATTCTGTAAAGAACAATATTTTGGTAAGTGATGTGAATGCTGCCAGTTCTGTTTTGTTTCTGATATTCTCCACCCAGCTTCACCATGAGTGTGACTGATGGATCCAGCTACAGCAGGGACCATTATTACTGTAGCCATGATGCAGCAAAGATGCAGAGAAATGGAAGACGAACTGATGTTCACCTGCTGACCAACATCCACAGGAAGACGTCTCAGCTGAAGGTCACCTCAGGTTGTGGAGGAGATTTCAGGTGGCCCAGAATGAATATGTCCTAGGAGTAAATGCAGGTTTTCTTTGTTTTTTACATTGCTTTTGCTGGTTCTGAGTAAAAATTAATGTTGCCAACCATTTGGAAGTGTTCCAGTGGGGACAGACCCATGTTGACCAATGGGAGAATGTTGGCCTACATTGGCATTGAGGGAACTGTAGCACTCAGTGAGACAGGGTTCTAATTTGGGATGAGGCTAAGGGCAGGTAACCTGTGTAGCCTGATTAATGTAGCTATGTTACAATGACAGTCAGTCAGGAAGGTGATGATCGAAGATAGCAATCCATTTATGGATGTGAACTTGTGACAAAGTGGCACCTGCGCCACCCTATGTGCCCTCAGGACTGTCTCCCCCTTACTGTAAATCATAGAATGTAGAACAGTACAGCACAGTACAGGCCCTTCGACCCACGATGTTGTGCCAAACTTTTACCCTAAACCTAAGGTCTATCTAACCTCCACCACTACCTTATACCACCATCCATATGCCTATCTAATAGCCGCTTAAATGCCCCTAATGAGGCCAACTCCACTACCCTCTCTGGCAAGGCATTCCACGCCTCGACCACTCTCCAAGTAAAGAACCAACCTCTGACGTCTCCCCTGTATCTATCTTCTTTCACTTTAAAAGTGAGCACTGTGTGCACTGTGATGGCCACCTTCTGGCTGGCAGCACTTGACCTATGCTCAGCTGGGCTTCAGAAAGAGGACCTTGAGATAGCCACTGGTATCATTAAAATCATCTTTTTGGTTTATCTGGGCTTAAGGAAAATGGTCTTCAAAGATCAGAAAGAAGTGGAATGATTGTTGGTCTGACAAATCCCAGTGACTTTGTGTAATTCACAATTTTGTCCTTGACTGTATTCCTGAGAATCGTACTCTACAGATTAGCGCAGGCTGTAATTATTTATGTGAATTCTAATGAACCTGCTGTGTCTCTGCACGAAATCTCTCATCCTTTAGTACTTGATTTGATCTTCATCTCTCTGGAGCAGCTGCAGTGTAATATATCAGGGAAGGGATTTGCAAGCTGCATTAGTTGAAGGCCGTTACTTTCTACAGTTGGAGAGAGTTTCGTAGAGCAGTAATGTTCTTCCAATAAATCCAGATGAAAGTCACTGCCAGTATGGTTTCTGATGAATTGGGGGATATGTTTGGAATTGAGTACTGTCCATATAAAGTATTAGTTATCTGAAGAGAGGGCATGGAGTTTTATCAACTGAAGCAACCAGAGAGACTCCTTTCAAATAGATAGAAAAGACAAGTAACATGAGTACTCAGACCTCTTGGCATCAGGGTAGCCCACAAACCCACCAACACACTAAAACAGCAGCTAATGAATTTAAAAAACCCTATACAGACAACAAGCAAAACAAATGTCATTTACAAAATACCTTGCAAGAACTGTGACAAACACTACATTGGACAAACAGGCAGAAAGCTAGCCACCAGGATACATGAACATCAACTAGCCACAAAAAGACATGACCCACTGTCACTCGTATCCTTACATACAGATGAGGAAGGACACCACTTTGATTGGGACAACACATCCATCCTAGGACAAGCCAAACAGAGACACGCACGAGAATTCCTAGAAGCATGGCATTCCAACTGGAACTCCATCAACAAACACATTGATTTGGAGCCAATCTACCATCCTCTGAGAAAAAGAACAGGAAATGACATCACCAACCCAAAGAAACCTAAACAGATAAATAGAAAGCGGGACATAACACCAGCGCTTCGTCGGAGCCTCACTGATGATGTTACCTAGAATGGTGACGAAACGTCTGAAAACGAACCTTCCAGCTCAGCGAGCAAACTCACATCCAGAACCTCAACCTGAGCTACAAACCTTCTCAAAACCCGCTAATGTGATTGACTTCTAGTATCTGAATAGCTTGTGGGTGTGAAAGTTAGGGTCTGAAGCCATCACATCCCTGGAAAGGAAGGTTTTGTCTTTGTCTCTGCAGTGAAACAAATGCCTAAAACTTGAAATGAGCCAATTTATTTTTTACTTTCCAGTTGCTATGAGTTGTTACTTTGAACAAGTAAGTCAGAGACTTTATAAGCTGTGGACCAGTTGCCCCGTGCCTCCTGCAGCAAGTAAAAGTATCTGAAGAAGGAAGGTGAGGAGCAGCACGCCCTGATGAACCAAAAGGATCGTCTCAGTGAACCCTGTCGACTATTGAAACCCTGTCCCAGTCTTTCTGTCTACCCATGACACCCATTAAGTTTTGTGTACATGTGTACATATGGGGTTTGTTGTAGCAAAAGTTTGGAGTTTTAATTCATAGTTATATATCAACAGTTTATAGTTGTTTTCTTGTAGCTGGTGCCTATTCATTTGTAATAAATAATAATTCTTGTTAAGTTTGGAAAACTGGTCCACACTTTCTGTCAATCTGGGTCTAAAAGACAGGGAAATTGGGGGAATTTTTCAATCTTTGATAAAATCTTTAACTTTTGTGAATACTGCAGGAATAGAAGGGCTTGATTTCCAGTGCGCACACATGCACAATCAAACACACACACACCCACACTCAAACACACAAACTCACATTCACACTCACACATACTCTCTCTCTCACACACACAAACTCTCACACACACACACGCACGCACGCGCGCACATGCACGCACGCACATGCGCACACACACACACGTGCACACGCACACACAAAGACTCATTCTCACACAGGTATATTGTTCATTACAACTCATTGAAAGTCATTGTATCCATGGAAAAGATACAGAGAATTTACTAGAAGTATAAAAGAGGCCAAGGCATCCACTGGAATGGAGAATTAGGTCAACACTATTGATGTGCATTCATTCTGTCATGCGCACATACACACAGTCTCACATATATGCTCGCACGTAGTATCTTTTGTATTCACAGATACACAGTTACTCACATGGCCTCACACGCTTACACATATACTCTCACACACTCTTTCTCACACAGATGCACACACACACACTTGTTCACACACACACCTACACACATAGTGTCATACCCTCTTTCTCATGCAGACACACACGCTCTTGTTTGCACACGCACCCATGCTGTCACAAATGGACATGGTCTCTCACACACACAAGTTCACATGAACACTCTTTCACACACTCTCGCACAAACACACACTCATACTTACAGGTGCATGCATACTCATATGTTCTTAGCTCAGTAACCGCTTTGAGGAGTCCATACATGTGTGGTTGTCATAAAGAGCTACATGTCTCCACTTGTATTAATTTATATCTCTTTTATCCTGGAATTTTTGCATGGCATGAGATGGGAGTGGGAAGGGCAGTGTACGGGGCCCTCTCTCTTTGTTCCAGCATCTGTTACATGTCTTGTTCTTCAACAAAACGCATTGGTCTTTATGACATTCTCAATTTATCAATGTTTTCTCATGAATTATTGACTGTTCTGAACTCCCAAAACTGACTAATGTCAATTGATGTAACATCTCCATGCTGTGACATTTCCTGATGTTCAATTCAAAGCTGTTTATGTTCTACAAATGGACAAAATTTAACAACCAGTTTGGTAAATTTCAATGCCATAACATAAATAAAATCTGATTATGAAGCACTTAAGATAGAAAAGTATTCATCACAGTTTGAATTTATTCCTTATATGTGGAGACTAATGGAGAATGTTGCTAGGATGATTACAGTGAAAGTTAATCAGAGATGATGGATTTGCTTCTGTAATCTATTTAAGATTAAGTACAAATCCTATTGTAACTAAATCCTGACGGTGCATAAATGGAAACTCTGCTGTTTGGCCTAGGCTTTGGTTAAATTTCAAAGCTGTCATCCACGGTGTACATGCAACCAGCTCTTGAATGGAAAGTGATGAATTATTATTCTGATTCAAAAATCAAACTCATGATCTAATCCAAAGAATTATTTTCTTCATCTTTCAACCCTCTGTGATACTTGCAGTTCTGTGCCAGAATATGCAGGTATTTAAAGTGATCTTAGTTGATTATTTACGCTGTTTGATTATTGCTTCCAGGAAAGGTCAGACTAACTCAATATGAGTTGTTAGTAATTTCTTTTCAGTTTCATATTCACTTTCAAAGGGCTAGCCTGTCTCGTTGTTAAACTAGTCTCAAATTTATTTAACAGAAATAGACAACTAAAAAAGGCAGAGACTGAAATGTTGTCTTCAATAAAATCTCAACGTTATTTTGTGTTGGTAATGTTTTGAGTCTGTACTAAATATTCTTAGACATTTCCAATTAAGGAAAGATGGGAAAAGGAAGAAGAGGAGATGACTGGATATATTAACTCCATGGGTTAATTTCATTAAAACTGTAAACACATTATAAATTACAAAGCAGACATTGCAGATGCTGGAGTCAGAGATAACACAGAGTGGAGCTGGAGGAACACAGCAGGCCAGGCAGCTTCAGAGGAGCAGGAAAGCTGACATTTCTGACAGAAATCTGCAGTGTTTCTCCAGCTGCACAGTTTCCAGTAACTTCTGTTTTTGTTTGTGTAGGCAGAGTCTTAACATTGTGTACGCAAAGCACATGTTTGTGTTGTCGAGTGTGTCTTCTGTGGAATGCAGGTGCTGTTCTGAAAGTTGTTAATTGTGAATCGTTACAGTCAAGTTTTTTTCCAGATTGATCATAGACTAATCTTGATCCTCCAACTGCTTTGAGTGGTTCAAAATCTCTTGGTGTTTACTGTTTTATACCTTAAGAGCTTCCAGTTCATTTTGAAGCTTCTGGGTTTATATTCCAGATTCTCTGCACCCTGTTTGAGTTCTTTCCCTAGAGCATAATTGCTGGCATTTATTTCCGAAAGGACTGTCATGTCAGTGATTTGCAGCTCCTTATTGTGTTCACCTGTTTAATCACATTTGTTGTAGTGTCCTGTATTGGTCTGACGAGATCAGACCAATAAGAGTGACTGAGATAATAAAGTGTGAAGCTGGATGAACACAGCAGGCCAAGCAGCATCTCAGAAGCACAAAAGCTGACGTTTCGGGCCTAGACCCTTCATCAGTGACTGTTTGTTGACTGGCCTGGGTGCCCGGCAGCAGGCCGTGAGTCCTCTCCTCATTCCTTTATCACCCAAACATATTTCCACACTGTGGAAGCGGCAACTGCAATTGGAGAGCAGCCAATCAAAAGTCTGATTGATCCTGTTGCAGGAAGGTCATTGGAGAGGTTTGAACCAACCTGGTGTTAGCACATGATCGAACTGAATGTCTATAATTACCTCCTTACTCCAGCTGTAAATACCCCCTCATTCTGTTGGCTGTAAATACCTGCCCCTGCCCAGCCTCATCAGCTGAAATGCCCCTGCCATTTGTAAATACCCAATCATTGAAGCCTCAGTTTAAAAGAATGGAGAGAGCTTTCCTTACAGTTTGGAAAAGCAAAGGAAGCTTTACTCCATATCTAACACTCTGCTCTCCCTGACCTGGGGTTGTTTGATCAGGCTGGCATAGCAGGCACTTTACTTTCAGTTTAAAGAGCAGAGAAAGCTTTGCATTCAGCCCAATATCATAGAGAAAACTTTACTCTTTGTCTAAACTTGCACTGTACTTGTCCTTGGTGTTTGATTGGGACAGCGTGAAGGAAGCTGCACTTTCAGCAAAATGGCAGGTGGACAAGTGCAAAGTGACACATCTTGGGAGCTCAAAAGCAAGAGGAAAGAATACAATAAATGGCAAGACCTGTGGGAGCAACGATATTCAGAATGATCTTGGCATGCAAGAGTACTGCTTTCTAAAAGTGGAAATACAAGTGGATATGATAGTAAGGAAGACATATGGCATGCTTGCCTTCATCAGTTGAAGTGTTGAGTATAAAAATTGGCAAGTTATATAACAGCTCTATAAGACTTTAGTTAGGCCACATTTGGAGTATCGTGTATAGTTCTGGTCAGTCTACTCTAGGGAGGCTTTGGGGAAGGTGCAGAAGAGATTGACCATGACGTTGCCTGGATTGGAGTACATTAGCTAAGAGGACAGGTTGGACAAACTTGGATTGCTTTTGCATGAGTGTCAGAGGCTGACGAGTGACCTGACAGTGTGTATAAAATTATGAGAGGCATGGATAGAGTGAATAGTTTTGGTCTTTTTCCCAGGGTGGAAATGTTAGATACTAAGGGGTACAGGTTTAAGATAAGGAGTGGATATTTGAAGGAGATGTGTGAAGGAAGTCTTTTACACAGGGGGCAGTAGGTGCCTGGAATGCATTGCCAAGGGAGGTGGCAGAAGCAGATACGATAGCAATGTTTAGGAGGCATTTAGATAAACACATGAACAGGCAGGGAATAGAGAGATATGAAGCATGTGCAGACACATGGAATTGGTTCAGAATGCCATCCTGGTCAGCACAGACATGTCGGGCCAAAGCGTTTGTTCATGTGCTGTCCTGTTCTGTGTTCTATGTTCGAGTCCAAACCGATGTTTCTGTTGCTGCATGTATGAGCCTGATCACTTTATCAGCAACATGTGAGTTACTCCAGATCTTCCACTAAGCCAGCAATATTTTAATTCAATTGATGATGCAGAGCTTTTAGTTCATCTTTCTTTGTTTCTTTTTCTTTCAGCTATTTATTCGTCTTTGTGATGTGGAGATGCTGGTGTTCAACTGGGTGGACAAAGTCAGAAGTCACACCACACCAGGTTACAGTTCAACCGGTTTATTTAAAATCACAAGATTTGGAATGCTGTTCCTTCATCAGATGAAGTCAGACTTCTGACCTCATCTTTATGAGCTGAGCAGAGATATCCATGAAGAGTTCATCATCTCAGAGACGGTATTCTCAGTCGTGGATTTATCCTGATTTTCCTGAACATTCACAGCAGAGAGCTGAGATTTTAGCTCCACCAATTCAGGAGAAAGTGCAACTCATCAGCGCTGATCCTACATAGGGTATTAATGAAATGCTATACAATGAAAGTTTTAAATATGGAGGTTTTGCCATGGTTTCCAAGTCTGTGGGTCACATTTTGCAGAGTTTGCAAGTGTGATATATTGATAGATTCCCCACTGTCAATCTTAGTCAATAACAGTCACAGGATTTCTGAAAACAGAACATTTGAATTATTGTAAACGCTTCAGGCAGTTTGATGACATCGATGTTTTCTGCAGGATTGATAGTTTCGAAATGCGTCCACCTCTCCTTGTCTTGTCATTCCAGTTTGTCCATCATTTCAAGTAGATGTATCTGGCAGGATACCAACTAGTTTTTATTGCAGCTGGAAAATACTCCTGGCACATGGTCTCTTTGGGTCAGTGCACAGCTCCTTGAAGCTGCATTAACCTTTGCTCTAGTGCCCTGCCTCTGCCAGTGACCTACTCTACAAAATGCTTTGAAAGATTGATTAAATTTCGCTCATTTCCTTAGCTCATGCAGAAGGTTACACTGTACACACATATGGCTATGTTTGGGTGTTCTATTGATTGTGGTAGTTAGTGCGGATTGCACTTAGGACTACAAGCTTCATCAGCCAGTGAGGATCACTTCATACTACTATGTGTCCTTCAGCACCTCTTTGATGCTCAAAGCTTTTGACCTGAATTAAAAAGCTTTCTGGAAAGCTTTTGTAGAGGTATAATGACCAACTCGATAATTCTGCTTGTCAGCTCCTCACGGGAAGAATGGCAGGAAGTAGAGAGTGGCGGTGCTGGCAAATGGGATTATTGAAGCAAAATCCATAAGACCATAAGCTATAAGAGTAAAATGAGGCCATTTAGCCCATCGAGTCTGCTCCATCATTCAGACCATGCCTGATATATTTCTCAATCCCGTTCTCCTGCCTTCGCCCCATAAGCCTTGATCCCTTTACTAATCAAGAAGCCAACTATCTCTGCTTTAAAGACACCCAATGACTTGGCTTGCACAGTTCCGGAGTTCCACAGAGTCACCACCTTCCAGCCGAAAAAAGTCCTCCACATCTCAGTTCTGAAGGGCCACCACTTCACTCAGAGACTGTGTTCTCAGGTGTAATCCTCTCCTACTAGTGGAAACATCTTCTCTATAATCTCTCATCCAGCTATAATCTCTCTCTAACACTCTATTCAGGCATCTCAGTATTTTGTAAATTTTAATGAAAT
Organism: Stegostoma tigrinum; assembly: GCF_030684315.1. NCBI lineage: Eukaryota > Metazoa > Chordata > Chondrichthyes > Orectolobiformes > Stegostomatidae > Stegostoma > Stegostoma tigrinum. The sequence goes on from NC_081374.1 coordinate 3,137,713, forward strand.
CCTTCTCATTCTTCTAAACTCCATCAAGTACAGATGCAGAGTCTCGAACTGCTTCTCAAATGACTAGCCCTTCATCCCTGGGATCATTCTTGTGAACCTCCTGTAAATCCCCGCCAAGGCTTTCCTTAGAAATAGGCCTGAAAATTGCTCAGATATTCCAAAATTGGGGTTCGTTTTTGACCAATGCAGACTTGATGGATCAAAGGGATTTTTTCTGTGATGTAGATCTATCTAACTCCGAAAAAAATCACAAATGAGGCTTTTTCTCTGCAAATGGTCTATAGATTCTGACAGCTTCTGTCTTCATGACGTGATTGTCAAACAATGAATATAGAAGTTTAATCTGACTTTGAAACGGCCTCTATTGTGGCCATGTCTTTTGGTGGATTTTATTTAGCACTTTAGTTTTTAGTTCTGACATGTAAATTAAGTGTGGAGCTTGAGTCCTAATTAATAAGCAAATTTTAATGGCTTGCTTTTCTGCATCAGACATACCCAAATCCAAAAACGATATCTCTGAATGATGCCTAAACATCTTCAGTTCTGTTAAGCAGGCTGTTGAGTCCCACTTTAATTTTGTAGACATTTTGACAATATGCCATTGGCTTTCCCTTGCTCTCTATCAGTACAATACACTTTCTGATCACTTGCCTATTAGCAGTGGGTTAAACTGGCCTCTTGATGGGGATTTTCCTGCTTACCAGCAAGTTGTGTTTTCAACACTCTCCAATGTTGTGTTAAGCAAAGACATTGAGGGTTGCCTCGTGCACTGTAGGATGATTTATGACGGCGAACCATTTGTTTTGTTGGATGACTAACATTGACTTTTGAAGATGATCGGGCGCATCAGCAAGATTTTTTATCCACAGATGTTCACCATGTTACATTAATGATAATCAATCAGTCATTAGGAATTGATAAACTCTATGGGTTAGTTTATTTAAAACAGCAAAACATTTTATAAATGACAAAGCAGGTTTACAACAAAACAATAGCTTTCAGATGTGTAACTTGGAAATACAAGGCAGATGAATCAGCAAGCAGAACATTTGAAGGTGAGCTCTCTTAAAGGTACAGTACACTTACAATCTTGACTGAGAGAAACCTGGTTTACTCTGGAGAGAAAGGAAACTCTAGAGGTCTCAATGACATATTCGATTGGATTACTACTAAGAAACAATTGAGTTACCATTAAACTACTAAGTATTTTCCAAATGCCAACTAGTGGGAAAAAAAAGGTCAAGTTTGCAAGGAAATTGCAGAAAGGTATAAGAAATATCAACTCATTATAATGAAGACTTTTGGGTATCTTAGTACAGATTGACCTAGTAATTATGATAAGGACATTGAGGGAAGAGTTTCTGAAGTTTGTTTGGCTTTAATTTTCTGGTTCTTAAGTTTTCCTACCCAACAAGGAAGACATATTTTTGGATTTGGTTGTGGGAAATGAAGGTGGCCAAGTGTCAATTCTAGAACATTCAGGGAATAGCGATCATTATATCATATGTTTTGGACTGACAATGGAAAAAGACAGGAGCAAATGTGCTGTATACAATTAACTGGGGTGGGTCAATTTCATTGGGTTGACTAAAGAATCTGGTCCAGGTAAACTGCAATCAAAGATTGACAGACAAAGCTGTAATGGAATATTGGATTGCTTTCAAAGAGCTTAACAGGCACAGTTGAGCCAAAAAAATCCTACAGTGCAGAAAGATGTTCCAAAGTATATCCCACCCTATCCCCACATTTCCCATAGCCAATCCACCTACCCTGCACTTCTTTGGACAGTGGGAGGAAACTGGAACACCGGCAGAAACACGGAGAATGTGCCAACACCACACAGCAGTCACCTGAAGCTGCAATTAAACCCAGGTCCCTGGCTCTGTGAGGCAGTACTGTGCCACCTAAACACACTGAAGTACATTACCAACAGGAGGAAAAGTAGGACAAACAAACTGAAGCTCTATGCATAACTGACAAGGTAAAGAATAAAATAGACCTGAGAAATGTTGCATATGACAAATGTCAGGTGGATAATACAATAAATAAACAGGATGAATATCGAAGGTATGGGGAAAAATGAAAAATAGTAATAAAAGAGTATAGGCAGAGACTGGCATCTAAAATAAAGGAGACTCCAGAGGTTTCCTACAGTATATTGTCATGGTCATCCATCTGAACCATCATGGATGCATTGGGTAGATTTGCTGCCACAAATCCTTCTTAGAACATAGGACCATTTCTCTGCTGTACAGTTCAATGTTTTATCAGCCCACAATATTGTGCCGAGCATAATGCTAAATAAAACTAATCCCTTCTACCTGCCTTTGGTCCATATTGTTCCATTTCTTGCATATTCATGTGCTTATCTAAAAGTCCCTTAAACACTGCTGTTGTATCTGCCTCCACCACCACTCCTGGCAGCACATTCCACACTCCTACAACTCTCTGTGCTAAAAAACCTGTCCCTCACATCTCCTTTGAGCTTACCCCCTCACCTTAAATGTACATCCCTTAGTACTAGACATTTCAAAACTGGGAAAAAGATTCTGACTGTTAACCCTCTGTATGCATCTCATAATTTTATGGACTTCTATCAGGTCTCTCCTTAGTCTTCACCACTCCAAGTTTTTCTAGCCTCTCCTTATAGCTCATACCCTCTAATGCGGACAGCACATTGGTAAATCTCTTCTGTGCACCCTCCAAAGCCTCTATATCCTTCCTGTAGTGTGGCAACCAGAAGTGAACGCAATACTCTAAGTACAGCATAACCGAAGTCTTATAAAGCTGCAACATGACAATCTGACTTTTGTAATTGATACCCCAACCAATAAAGAGAAGCTTTCCATATGCTTTCTTTACCACCCTATCTACTTTTGTGGCCACTTTCAAGGAGCTATGGACTTAAGCCCCAAGATCCCTCTGCTCTTCAATGCTGTTTTATCCTTTTTGGTGTTAGTCTAGGCTGCTGATGCCATATGGAGAATGATGCTCACATGTGCTTGGCAGGAGATAGGCTTGGTCTTAGTTAAACAGAATATGTTTATTACATATTACTTAATAATGACTTACATTATATCTAAGATATGTGATGGTCTCTTGGGATACAGTAGGCTCAACTTAGAGAAAGTTCACATTATTACTTTAGCTGTTAACACTAAGGTCAGCTATCAAAACAATGGTCAGTTCCTCTATGTCCTTTATATTGTGATGGCAGGACTTGGCTGATGAATTCACTCCACCCTTTCAAATACTAACTGATCATATATAACATCCTGTAGACATATAAACTGTGTAAGTGTTGGCAAAAGGAGGAATGGTCCTGATAATGGATCAAAAGAAGATTTGAGCATGGAGGCAGATGACATGACTGAGGTACTAAATTGATTTGTTATCTCTTTCTTTGCCATGAAAGGAAATGCTGCCTAAGTTAGAAAAGAGACACTGAATGGACTATTACGAATAAAATGAAATAGACAGGGTGTATTTAAATTTGATAAGTCACCAGGATTGGAAAACTTGATCGGGCGATTCTCAGGGTAGCAAAAATGGCAATTGCTGAGACACTGACCATAATTTTCTAATCTCCTTTACATAATGGGGTGGTGCCAAAGGACTGGATAATTGCAAATGTTACACCATGCTTTAAAAATGTGTAAGGGTACAGGCTAGTCAGTTTAAGATTGGCAGTAGGAACATTTTTAGAACCATGAGTTTGGGACTAAATTAACAACTACCTGGACAAACATGGGATAATCAGGAAGAGGCAGCAGAGATGTATAAAGATGCATCAATGGAGTAGGGGAAGGATAATGGGCTTGTGGTATGATTACTAGCCCATTAACCCAAAAAGCCAGTTAATGTTCCAGGGGTTTGGGTTTGAATGTCACCATGGCAGATTGTGAAATTTGAGTTCAATAGAAATCTGGAATTAAGAGTCTAATGTTGATAACGAGACTATTGTCAATTATTGGAAAAATCCATTTGGTTCAAGAATGTCTTACATAGAACATAGAACATCACAGCACAGTACAGGCCCTTCGGCCCTCCATGTTGTGCTGACCTGTCATACCGATCTGAAGCACATCTAACCTACACTATTCCATGCACGTCCATATGCTTGTCCAACGATGACTTAAATGTACCTAAAGTTGGCGAATCTACTACCGTTGCAGGCAAAGCGTTCCATTCCCTTACTAGTCTCTGAGTAAAGAAACCACCTCTGACATCTGTCCTATATCTTTCACCCCTCAATATAAAGCTATGCCCCCTCGTGCTCGCCGTCACCATCCTAGGAAGAAAGGTCTCCCTATCCACCCTATCTAACCCTCTGATTATTTTATATGTCTTTTAGGGAAGGAAACCATCGTCCTTACCTCATCTGGCCTACATGTGACTCCAGATGCTCAGCAACATGGTTGACTCTTAACTGCCCAATGGACAATTGGGGATGGGCAATAGCTGCTGCCCTAGCTAGCAATGTCCACATCCAATTAATAAATAAAAGGGACAGTTCTTCAGCTGTTGCTGTGAGTAATTTGCTTCAATTTCATAATTTTAGGATTACATAGAACTTGGGACTCTTACAGAGTGAATTGTGAACATAGTGTTTAACTTTGAGAGGGCTCAAAGGTTATTGAAATAGGCAGGCACATGGTAGATGAAATTTAGTGCAGAGAAGGGGGTGGGTAGACAGACCAGATTGTAAATATGCACAAGGTGCCAGGGAAGAACTGTCCCTTTTATTTATTAATTGGATGTGGACATTGCTAGCTAGGGCAGCAGCTATTGTCCATCCCCAATTGTCTATTGGGCAGTTAAATAGTGAGTAAAATACATGGCTTTATAAATAAGGGAATTGAGTACAAAAAAAAATTATTATAAACAAAAACATAAATTGCTGGTAAAGTTCAGCGGGTCTGCGAGCATCTGTGGATAAAAATCAGAGTTAATATTTTGGAATCAGTGACCCTTCCTCAGAGGTCCCTCAACCCGAAACATAAACTCTGATTTCTCTTCAAAGATGCTGCCAGACCTGCTGAGCTTTTCCAGTGATTTCTGTCTCTGTTTCTGATTTACAAAACAGTTTTTCCGATAGTTACTCAGATTACAATGAACTTGTATTGAATATTGGTTCAGCTTCAACTGAGTTATTGAGTCCTGTTCCAGGTACTTTAGGAAGGATTTGAAATTACTTGAGATAATGCAGAAAAGATTTTGTGAGAATGATTCAAGGGAGAAGGATATTCAGTTTCTTGGATAGAGTGGGGCTGTGCTCCTGGGAGTCAAGAAAAGAGGAAATTCAATGCAGGGTTCAAAATTGTGAGGGGTCTAGACAGACTAGCTTGGGAAAAACTGACCCCATTAACAGAAGGATTGTGGGCCATAAGAACATAAGAACTAGGAGCAAGAGTAGGCCATCTGGCTCCTTGACCCTGCCCTGCCATTTAATGAGATCATGGCTGATCTTTTTGAGACTCAGTTCCACTTACCCGCCCGCTCACCACAACCCTTAATTCCTTTGCTGTTCAAAAATTTATCTAGCCTTGCCTTAAAAACATTCAGCGAGGTAGCTTCAACCGCTTCACTGGGCAGGGAATTCCACAGATTCACAACCCTTTGGGTGAAGAAGTTCCTCCTGACCTCAGTCCTTCATCTGCTTCCCTTTATTTTGAGGTCCTCTAGTCCTAGTTTCACCTGCTAGCGGAAACAACCTCCCTGCCTCCACCTTATCTATTCCCTTCATAATCTTATATGTTTCTATAAGATCTCCCTTCATTCTTCTGAATTCCAATGAGTATAATACCAGTCTACTCAGTCACTCCTCATAATCCGACCCTCTCAACTCTAGAATCAACTGAGTGAATCTCCTCTGCACCCCCTCCAGTGCTAGTATATCCCTTCTCAAGTAAGGAGACCAAAACTGCACACAGTACTCCAGGTGTGGCCTCACCAGGACCCTATACAGCTGCAGCATAGCCTCCCTGTTTTTAAACTCCATCCCTCGAGCAATGGCAGACAAAATTCCATTTGCCTTTTTAATTACCTGCCGTACTTGCAATCCTACTTTTAACGATTCATGCACAAGAACACCCAAGTCCTGCTGCACAGCAGCGTGCTGCAATTTTTTACCATTTAAAACATAGTCCATTTTGCTGTTATTCCTACCAAAATGGATGACCTCTCACTTATCAACATTGTACTCCATCTGCCAGACCTTAGCCCACTCTATATCTATATCCCTCTGCAGACTTTCAGTGTCTTCTGCACACTTTACTCTACCACTCACCTTAGTGTCATCTGCAAATTTTGACACACCACACTTCGTCTCCAGCTCCAAATCACCTGTGTAAATTGTAAACAATTGAGGTCCCAACACTGATCCCTGAGGCACACCACTAGCCACTGACTGCCAACCAGAAAAACACTCATTTACCCCTACTGTTTGCTTTCTACTGGTCAACCAATCCTCTATCCATGCCAATACATTACCTGTAATACCTTGCAACTTTATCTTATGTAGCAGCCTTTGGTGTGGCATCTTGTCAAATGCCTTCTGGAAATCCACATACACCACTTCAACAGGTTCCCCATTGTCCACCGTGCAAGTAATGTCCTCAAAGAATTCTACCAAATTTGTTAAACATGACCTACCCTTCATGAATCCATGCTGGGTGTTCCCAATGGGACAATTTATATCCAGATGTCTTGCTATTTCTTCCTTAATGATAGATTCAAACATTTTCCCCATTACCAAAGTTAAGCTAACTGGCCTATAGTTATCTGCTTTTTGTCTACTTCCTTTTTTAAACAGTGGCGCCACATTGGCTGTTTTCCATCTGCAGGAGCCGCCCCACATTCCAGTGAATTTTGGTAAATAATTACTAGAGCATTTGCTATTTGCCCCATCACCTCTTTTAGTCCCCGGGATGCATTTCATTAGGGGCTGGAGACCTGTCTGCCTTTAGGCCCATTATCTTGCCTTGCCCAGCACTGCCTCTTTAGCGATAACGATAGTTTCTAGGTCCTCACCTGCTACAACCTTCTTGCCATTAGTTTTTGGTGTGTTATTTGTGTCTTCCACTGTGAAGACTGACACGAAATAACTGTTTAATGTCTCGGCTATTTCCTCATTCCCAGTTATTAAGTTGTCCTTCTCATCCTTTCAAGGACCAATGTTCACCTTCGCCACTCTTTTATGATTTACATATTTATAGAAACTTTTGCTGCCTGTTTTTATATTCTGAACTAGTTTACTCTCATAAGCTATCTTACTTTTCTTTATAAATTTTTTTGTGGCTTTCTGTTGGCCTTTAAAGATTTCCCAGTCTACTAGTTTCCCACTACCCTCTGCTTTTTTGTATGTGTTTTTTTTCAATCTGATACTTTCCTTTATTCCTTTAGACATCCATGGCTGGCTCTCTCTTTTCCTACAGTTCTTCCTTATCACTGCTCTGCTGAGCACTGTGAAAAATTGTTTTGAAAGTCCTTCACTGTTCCTCAATTGACACACCATAAAGTTTTAGCTCCCATTCTACTTTAGCTAACTCCTCCCTCATTCCTTCATTGTCTCTTTTGTTTAAGCACAGGACATAGGTACTGGATTTAATCGTCTTGTGCTCCATCTGTATCTTAAATTTGACCATACTGTGATCGCTCCTTCCGAGAGGACCTCTAACTGTGATATCATTAATTATTCCTGTCTCACTACCTAGGACTAGGTCTAGGATAGCTTGGTCCCTCGTAGGTTCAAGGAAATTATCGCAGATGCATTCTATTCCAAGGAATACTGAATTAAAGCTTATGGGAAAAAGTTACAACTGACACAGGGCCACTCTATTTTAGACTGTAAACTGAAAAACACTGCCTGAGAGTGTGGTGGAGGCTGATTCAACCAAAGTCTTTAAGAATTGGATAATTAACTGGAGAGAAAAAAAATTGCAAATCTCTAGATCTAATTGTAAAATAAAAGCAAAACACTGTGGATGCTGGAAATCTGACATGTAAACAGAAAGGTCTGGGGAAATTCAGCAGCATCTATGGAGACAGAAACAGAGTTAGAGTCAAAACTCATATCAGACTCCAAACATTAACTCTGTTTCTCTCTCCACAGATGCTGTCAGACCTGCTGAGTTTGTCCAGCAATTTCTGTTTTCATTTCCATGTATAAAGTGACTAGTTTTGAGGTTAATGTTGAAGGTGGAATTGCAATTAATCCATTGTCATGTTTCATCTCCAATTATTAACATATTTTGGAAATCTAATTGATTTTTGTTGTAAAAATTAGTGTTTTGGTTGAGTATTTTCTGTTGTTTGTGGTTCCAATGAGTCACACAATAAATGAATGACTAACAAACAGCACAACACAAAGATCTACAAATTGGCTATTTTAGTTTGGAGTCTGCCACGAATTCCAAAGAAACTGCAGTCTTTCTTGGCAATCAGCTTACAACCCTACTGTGCTCATAATGAGTCCTCAAGGGCTGTCAACTGAGCAAACTGTGGCTACACCATCTGCTCACCAGCATCCCCACCTTGGCATGTGTACAAGTATTTCACTACCTCTACACCTTGCTCACAATCTGGAAGGGAAGGGGACTGGACTCATTCAAACTTAATGGATCAGCTGCTAATGAGCATAATAAAGTCACTTTTCTTTTGAAGGTAAGGTGGTGGTGTAGTGTTCAAATAACCCAGAGCCCCAGGTTATTATTCCGGGGATGCGTGTTTAAGTTCTGACATGGCAGATGATTAAATATGGATTTTTATTTTGAAAATCTGGAATTAAAATCTTGTTTAATGTCAGCCACATAGCCATTATCAATTCTTGTAAAGACTCATCTGATTCCTTAGTGCCGTTGAGGGAAGCAAATCTGCTGTCTTTGCCTGACGCATATGTGACTTCAGACCCACTGCAATGTGATTGACCCCAACCTGCCCCTGAATGACTAATAAATGTGGTATCAGCCAGCGATGCCCACATTCCATGAATTATCTTTTAAAAAATCAAATTAAGTGCCCTACAGCTGACAAAGGTCATTCAAAACACAAATGTCACACTAGGTTCATCATCTTATCGAGAGATGAAGAGCTATTTCAAATGAAATATGACTTTGGGACTGATGCCAGCTCCTGGAGTTAGTTCCCTGTGCCTTGTCAGTTAGCCACATATCAAATATTGGAAAACATTCCAATTGGTGATGCAGCATTTGAAGAATCAATCTGGATTTAGCTCTCAACTATTGCAAGGCAGGCTGCAGCACTCAGTTAAATAGCTGAATGTTTTCCTTGCTGTAACAAGGCTGACTCACTCCAAGCTCTTGCTGGCTGGCTAAATCAAAGTTCATATTGTTCAGGGAAACCTGTCAATTAATACTGGAAAGCAAAAGAGCAATTGCTTGTGAGCATGTGTCTGTGTGTCTATGCACTCCAGCCTCCTTTGCTAATTCAAATTTTATTTTTGTCTAAATTTGATCCTATCCATATGATACACCTCAGCACCCACTGACGCCATTAATCACTCCCAGGATAGGCACAACACGAGGTTAGATACAGAGTAAAGCTCTGTCTATTCTTTTAAATGGAAAGTAAAGCACCCTGGATATTGCTGTGTCAGACACTTCAGGACAGTACAGCATAGGGTTAGGTACAGAGTAAAGCTACCTCTACACTGTCCCCAGAAAATACTCCCAGGGCAGGTTTAGCACAGATTTAGATACAGAGTAAAGCTACCTCTACACTGTCCCCAGAAAATATTCCCAGGGCAGGTTTAGCACAGAGTTAGATACGGAGTAAAGCCTGCTCTACACTGTCCCTAATAAACATACCCACAGGAGGTTTGAGCCCAAACAAATTATTCGTCTAAAATCATTTCAAATTATCTTTTGGACTGAGAATTAATATCTAGTAATCTAGTTGCAGAAAGATTAGATAGTGCTGGTTACCTGTAGAACCCCTCTGATAGATCACAGCCTGCAGTCCTCTTCTGACACCTCTTATTCTCTCTGTAATCCGTACAAACTATCAATTAGATTTCAGTTTCATTCACTCCTGGGGATCAATTATTCTTTTTCATGTCTTTGAGATTAACCAAACCAGACTGATTTTGGCCCCAGTGAGAGCATTATAGAACTTGAATTTGCTATTGCTGATGAGATTGAAGGTTGCTAGTGAAAAACTCCAGGGATTCCTAATTCCTTCTACCAACTAATGGTTAAATTTCAAAAGGCGATGAATAGATTTGCATTCAATTTATTCTCACAGATATTGACTGAGTTATGCTTGGGACTGAGGCAACATCTTCGTGACCTTTACAACCAACAGGTTATTGTTTGATCTCAAACTCTGTGATTGCTTAAAAATATCTTTCAACACAAGAGAGGCCCATCACTGTGGAAACATGTCCTGCATTCTAACTCTTAAAGACCAACAACTAGTATCTTAGCAAGAGACAAATACTGTTTGGTCCAACTAAACTCTGTTTCATTGAATCCAACCTAAACTACCTTTCACAGAATAAGTAAGAAACTATTTGCTCATTAGACTGATCAAATCACAGGGATCTGCAGCAAATAAAACAACACTTTGGCTCATTCAGTCTGCGCTGGTCAATAGCAACCACCAAACTATTCAAACCCCGTTTTTCATCCCTGAGCTGTCCCCCATAACATAGTAGGCGTGCGGGTGAAAACATTGACAAACTGCCTGCTTTATTTCACTAAGTAAGTAAGAGTCAATTGAGCTGGGTGCCAGACCAGTCAGCCACAATAATGTCAGAGATAATGGGAACTGCAGATGCTGGAGATTCCAAGATAATAAAATGTGAGGCTGGATGAACACAGCAGGCCAAGCAGCATCTCAGGAGCACAAAAGCTGACGTTTCGGGCCTAGACCCTTCATCAGAGAGGGGGATGGGGGGAGGGAACTGGAATAAATAGGGAGAGAGGGGGAGGCGGACCGAAGATGGAGAATAAAGAAGATAGGTGGAGAGAGTGTAGGTGGGAAGGTAGGGAGGGGATAGGTCAGTCCAGGAAAGACGGACAGGCCAAGGAGGTGGGATGAGGTTAGTAGGTAGCTGGGGGTGCGGCTTGGGGTGGGAGGAAGGGATGGGTGAGAGGAAGAACCGGTTAGGGAGGCAGAGACAGGTTGGACTGGTTTTGGGATGCAGTGGGTGGGGGGGAAGAGCTGGGCTGGTTGTGTGGTGCAGTGGGGGGAGGGGATGAACTGGGCTGGTTGAGGGATGCAGTAGGGGAAGGGGAGATTTTGAAACTGGTGAAGTCCACATTGATACCATATGGCTGCAGGGTTCCCAGGCGGAATATGAGTTGCTGTTCCTGCAACCTTCGGGTGGCATCATTGTGGCAGTGCAGGAGGCCCATGATGGACATGTCATCAAGAGAATGGGAGGGGGAGTGGAAATGGTTTGCGACTGGGAGGTGCAGTTGTTGGTTGCGAACTGAGCGGAGGTGTTCTGCAAAGCGGTCCCCAAGCCTCCGCTTTGTTTCCCCAATGTAGAGGAAGCCGCACCGGGTACAGTGGATGTAGTATACCACATTGGCAGATGTGCAGGTGAACCTCTGCTTAATGTGGAATGTCATCTTGGGGCCTGCGATAGGGGTGAGGGAGGAGGTGTGGGGACAAGTGTAGCATTTCCTGCGGTTGCAGGGGAAGGTGCCGGGTGTGGTGGGGTTGGAGGGTAGTGTGGAGCGAACAAGGGAGTCACGGAGAGAGTGGTCTCTCCGGAAAGCAGACAGGGGAGGGGATGGAAAAATGTCTTGGGTGGTGGGGTCGGATTGTAAATGGCGGAAGTGTCGGAGGATAATGCGTTGTATCCGGAGGTTGGTAGGGTGGTGTGTGAGAACGAGGGGGATCCTCTTGGGGCGGTTGTGGCGGGGGCGGGGTGTGAGGGATGTGTCGCGGGAAATGCGGGAGACGCGGTCAAGGGCGTTCTCGATCACCGTGGGGGGAAAGTTGCGGTCCTTAAAGAACTTGGACATCTGGGATGTGCGGGAGTGGAATGTCTTATCGTGGGAGCAGATGCGGCGGAGGCGGAGGAATTGGGAATAGGGGATGGAATTTTTGCAGGAGGGTGGGTGGGAGGAGGTGTATTCTAGGTAGCTGTGGGAGTCGGTGGGCTTGAAATGGACATCAGTTACAAGCTGGTTGCCTGAGATGGAGACTGAGAGGTCCAGGAAGGTGAGGGATGTGCTGGAGATGGCCCAGGTGAACTGAAGGTTGGGGCGGAAGGTGTTGGTGAAGTGGATGAACTGTTCGAGCTCCTCTGGGGAGCAAGAGGCGGCGCCGATACAGTCATCAATGTACCGGAGGAAGAGGTGGGGTTTGGGGCCTGTGTAGGTGCGGAAGAGGGACTGTTCCACGTAACCTACAAAGAGGCAGGCATAGCTGGGGCCCATGCGGGTGCCCATGGCCACCCCCTTAGTCTGTAGGAAGTGGGAGGAGTCAAAAGAGAAGTTGTTGAGTGTGAGGACGAGTTCAGCTAGGCGGATGAGAGTGTCGGTGGAGGGGGCCTGGTCGGGCCTGCGGGACAGGAAGAAGCGGAGGGCCTTGAGGCCATCTCCATGCGGAATGCAGGTGTACAGGGACTGGACGTCCATGGTGAATATGAGGTGTTGGGGGCCAGGGAATTGGAAGTCCTGGAGGAGGTGGAGGGCGTGGGTGGTGTCACGGCCCTCCGCTTCTTCCTGTCCCGCAGGCCCGACCAGGCCCCCTCCACCGACACTCTCATCCGCTTAGCTGAACTCGTCCTCACACTCAACAACTTCTCTTTTGACTCCTCCCACTTCCTATAGACTAAGGGGGTGGCCATGGGCACCTGCATGGGCCCCAGCCATGCCTGCCTCTTTGTAGGTTACGTGGAACAGTCCCTCTTCCGCACCTACACAGGCCCCAAACCCCACCTCTTCCTCCGGTACATTGATGACTGTATCGGCGCCGCCTCTTGCTCCCCAGAGGAGCTCGAACAGTTCATCCACTTCACCAACACCTTCCACCCCAACCTTCAGTTCACCTGGGCCATCTCCAGCACATCCCTCACCTTCCTGGACCTCTCAGTCTCCATCTCAGGCAACCAGCTTGTAACTGATGTCCATTTCAAGCCCACCGACTCCCACAGCTACCTAGAATACACCTCCTCCCACCCACCCTCCTGCAAAAATTCCATCCCCTATTCCCAATTCCTCCGCCTCCGCCGCATCTGCTATCACGATAAGACATTCCACTCCCGCACATCCCAGATGTCCAAGTTCTTTAAGGACCGCAACTTTCCCCCCACGGTGATCGAGAACGCCCTTGACCGCGTCTCCCGCATTTCCCGCGACACATCCCTCACACCCCGCCCCTGCCACAACCGCCCCAAGAGGATCCCCCTCGTTCTCACACACCACCCTACCAACCTCCGGATACAACGCATTATCCTCCGACACTTCCGCCATTTACAATCCGACCCCACCACCCAAGACATTTTTCCATCCCCTCCTCTGTCTGCTTTCCGGAGAGACCACTCTCTCCGTGACTCCCTTGTTCGCTCCACACTACCCTCCAACCCCACCACACCCGGCACCTTACCCTGCAACCGCAGGAAGTGCTACACTTGTCCCCACACCTCCTCCCTCACCCCCATCCCAGGCCCCAAGATGACATTCCACATTAAGCAGAGGTTCACCTGCACATCTGCCAATGTGGTATACTGCATCCACTGTACCCGGTGCGGCTTCCTCTACATTGGGGAAACCAAGCGGAGGATTGGGGACCGCTTTGCAGAACACCTCCGCTCAGTTCGCAACAAACAACTGCACCTCCCAGTCGCAAACCATTTCCACTCCACCTCCCATTCTCTTGATGACATGTCCATCATGGGCCTCCTGCAGTGCCACAATGATGCCACCCGAAGGTTGCAGGAACAGCAACTCATATTCCGCCTGGGAACCCTGCAGCCATATGGTATCAATGTGGACTTCACCAGTTTCAAAATCTCCCCTTCCCCCACTGCATCCCTAAACCAGCCCAGTTCATCCCCTCCCCCCACTGCACCACACAACCAGCCCAGCTCTTCCCCCCCACCCACTGCATCCCAAAACCAGTCCAACCTGTCTCTGCCTCCCTAACCGGTTCTTCCTCTCACCCATCCCTTCCTCCCACCCCAAGCCGCACCCCCAGCTACCTACTAACCTCATCCCACCTCCTTGACCTGTCCGTCTTCCCTGGACTGACCTATCCCCTCCCTACCTCCCCACCTACACTCTCTCCACCTATCTTCTTTACTCTCCATCTTCGGTCCGCCTCCCCCTCTCTCCCTATTTATTCCAGCTCCCTCTCCCCATCCCCCTCTCTGATGAGGGGTCTAGTCCCGAAACGTCAGCTTTTGTGCTCCTGAGATGCTGCTTGGCCTGCTGTGTTCATCCAGCCTCACTTTTTATTATCTTAGCCACAATAATGTACTGTCCACAACATAATACATTGGCATGAGTGGGCAGTTCATTCTTTTTAAGCAAAATATTGAAATTGTGAGAAGTAAGTGAGGTACATCATTCAGAGAGAGCCCAGTCAGTATCGATGCAGCTGCCCAAAGATGTCACCCTACCACTGTCTTTCTTCATTGCCTGACATCCAAAACACAGCTCCATCCCAGCCCCACATCCCTCTACTCTTGGATCCATCTCTAGGCTCAGCTGTTCTAGCATCTGGTGAGTAGTTCACCTAACCCTGCTAAAATCCAGCCCGATAGTTTCAAGTCCCGGAGGGTATGGTGCCTACAGAAGAACTTTCAGGTTGTGGTGTTGCTATGCATCTGATGCCCGTGCTCTTCTAGTTAGTAGAGTTTGCAAATTTGGACGATTTGGTCGCCTCATCATAGGAAAGATGTGGAAGCTTTAGAGTGGGTGCAGAGGAGATTTACCAGGATGCTGCCTGGAATAGAGGGGAAGGTCCTATGAGATAAGGTTGAGGGAGCTATGGCTTTTTTCATTGGAGCGAAGAAGGATGAGAGGTGACTTGATAGAGGTGTACAAGATGATGAGAGGCGTAGATAGAGTGGATAGTCAGAGACTTTTTCCCAGGGTGGAAATGTCTATTACAAGGGGGCATAATTTTAAGGTGATTGGAGGAAGGCATAGGGGAGATGTCAGAGGTAGGTTCTTCACACAGAGAGTGGTGGGCGTGTGGAATGCGCTGCCAGCAGTGGTGGTGGAGTCAGATACATCAGCGACTCTTGGACAGGCTCATGGAGGATAGTATAATGTAGGGTATGCAGGGTAACTTGATCTTAGAGTAGGATAATAAGACGGCATGACATCGTGGGCCGAAGGGCCTGTACTGTGCTGTACTGTTCTGTTCTATGTTCTATGCTGTCGAAGAATCCTTTCTGCAGTGCATCTTACAGGTGGTATATGCTGCTGTTATCAAACATCAGTGGTGGAGGGACCATGTGTTGAAAATGATGGATGGAATACCAGTCAAGAATCCTGAATGGAGTTGTATATTTTTGGAGTTACACATATCCAGATCAATGGGAAAATATTCCATCACACTGAAACATCAGGTTTCATCATGTGACTTCTTTCTCCATTGTCCTGACTCAAATTCCAACAATTGGTTGTTAGAAAAATCCAATACTTGTACATTCCTGTCCTGAGCACCACCAGATGGAGCATGTTTCAGCTGCATGTTCCTATTGAGATAGATAGATTTTTAGATTTTAAAAGCATCAATGGGTGTGGAAAGAAAGTGGGAATATGGCATTGAGGTAGAGGATCAGCCATGGTTATATCAAATGGCAGAGCAGGCTCAAAGGGCCAAATGGCCTATTCCTGCTCCTTGTCTCTATGCCTGCACATTTCAATTCCTGATAATATCTGACTGTCAGTCAAACAATCTTCAATATTATTATGATGAATAAACTGAAGTGTTGAGAAAACCTAAGAGAAGCAGAAATATTATAAGAGATAACAAAGTGTAGAGCTGGATGAACATAACAGGCCAAGCAGCATCAGAGGAGCAGGAAAGCTGATGTTTCGGGTCTAGATCCTTCTGCAGAAAGGCCCTGCTCCTGCTCCTCTGATGCTGCTTGGCCTGCTGTGTTCATCCAGCTCTACACCTTGTTAGCTCAGATTCTCCAGCATGGGCAGTCGCTACTATCTCAGAAATGTTATAATGTCTTGATGCTTCCTTGAGTTGATTGTGACATTGTAATTAATTTCTGAATCTTGGAGACTCCAGGGTGATTATGGAAAACTGGAAACTCAAACGTGGACCTGTCTTCGTTGCCATCTTTCCAAGTTGTGATCTCTCTCTTGCAATTCTGTGACCAGAGTTGCACAGAATGTTGCCATTGGGACCAGACTGTTCTTACATCAGAAATAGTAGCCCATTAGTGTTTAGGTACTGTGTATGAATTTAATGTTCGATTAAAATGAAGGACTCTTGTAATAAGATTCTCGGCAAGTTCTTATTATCTACCACACCAGGGGTAGCAATACCTTGGCTGAATGTATAAATCTTAAGCAGATATTGTCAGGGACACTGCCAATAGTAACAGAAGCTTGAAGTCAAACATGTTATATTTCATGTTTTGAAGCAGCATATGGACTGTATTGTGAGATAAATGCAGTCAAAACCTGCATCAATCAGCCATCGTTCACTGGACTTACTTGCCTGTTGACAGCTTAACGTTTTGTGTCAAAAGACAAATGAAGTCTGAGGTATTGATTTTACAGGATGTAAACAAATCATTTTGCTCCACATGAACATCCCTCTGCACAGCTCTTCATCAAACACAAGTCTCCGTTTCTTTCTCCCTCAGCTAACCAGCAAGCATCTCAAACTTCATCTTTGTGAGGTGCCTGGAGTCAACCACCTTGATGAGCAAATGGGAGCCAGAGGTCCAATTTTGGGACAGATTTCAGCCTATCTGTTTGGGGCTTGTTTGCCGTGAATGACGTCCATTTCACCATCACCAAAGCCCCAGAGAGGAATGCCCCTGACCTCCCATCGTCCAACAGCTTAATAAAGCTATGATCAGGTCCTAGTCAGGATTTGGTTATTTTTTAGGTGGGACCCACAAAAATTGTCAGGATCAAAATATTTATTGTTGGTGACCCTGGTGACTGTAAGCAACAACCGGTTTTGTATTCTGTTTAGTGTCTTCCCAAAAGTCTCTCTGCTACAATTAATTTGACTCTCTTTGCTGAAATCACCCTACTGCTAGCATTTCAGCTCAAGAGCAACTAGAGTTAGAGTGATGATACAATTTTAATTACGCATTTTAACCTGTGTGACCCTTGCTGAGATTAAGGACATCACTGCATTTCACATCTCCCCTGTTTATTTTCCACCATCCCTACTCATCACATCACACGCACTTGAATCTCCATAAACACGGCCGTAGCTTGTCAGGTATTGTGTGTTTGACTCAACATTTACATAATTTGTGGATAAAAATAGGCTTTTTGTGAATCTGTATACGACAGCCTGTTCAATCAGTGATTCACTCTAAACAAGGGCAGCAGAAAACACAAAACAGCAACTGTCCACACAAGGATTTCAAAATCTGTTACTGTCTTCAGGTATAATTTGCCAGCTGCTTGATGAAGACACAGAGCCAAGACAATTATAAACAGGGCAACAATTTACAACTGAATCAGAAAACTTGCTTGATATTTCAATGTAGCGCACTGTGTGGGAGCTGGATTACGCTATTGAAATTTCATAAAATAACTGGAAGGCATCAAAGGTCAAGGTAGCCCGCCTGATTGGCACTACATCCACCATCTTCAATATTCACTCTCTCCAACATCAACACTCAGTAGCAGCAATGTGCGCCATCTACAAGACGCATTGCAATAACTCACCAAGTCTTCTTTACTAGTATCTTCTAAACCCACAACCTCTATCGTTGAGAAGGATAAAGGCAGCAGACACATGGGAACACCACAACCTGAAAGTACTCCTCCAGGGCACTCACCATCCTGACTTGGAAATATATCACTATTCCTACGTTGTTGCTGGGTCAAAATCCTGGAACTCACTCCCTATCGACATTGTGACACCACATGGACTGCAGCATTTTCAGGAAGGCTGCTTTGTACTAGAACAGTTCCAGAACAATTAGGGATGGACAATATTTGCTGGCCAAGCAGCGATGCCCGGATCCCATGAATAAATAAAAATGTGGACATGCCCACAGCAGTTGTAAATAGTTGCAGTAAATTGCAAAGAGGTAGACTTACTTAAACTTTACTTATTGGAAGTCAAAGGGAAAGTTTGGTAACTTTGGCATTCTCTTCAGCAGAAGTGAAGGGATGGGATTAATGGAATTCTCCACAGTAAACATGAACTGTAATGGTACAGTGGAATGAGATAGAAAGCGGAAGATGTGGTAAACACAGTGTTTAGCATTTACAGCACTGTCTAAGCATTTGGATCATCTGCCCCGAGCTGGAAGGAGAGGTTGGACAAATTTGGATTGTTTTTGCGAGAGTGTGGGAGGCAGAGGGGTGACCTGGCAGAAGAATATAAAATTATGGGAGGCATGGATAGTGTGGACAGTCAGAGTCTTTTCCCTGGCCGGAAATGTCAAACATTAGGGTGCATAGAATGAAGGTGACAGGGGGTAAGTCTGAAGGAAATGTGCGAGAACATTTTTTTACACAGAGGGATGTTGGTGCCTGGAAGGTGCTGCCAGGGGAGGTGGTAGAAGCAGATACAACAGCAGTGTTCAAGAGACATCTAGACAGACATATGAATAGGCAGGAAATAGGGAGATATAGACCATGTGCAGGCAAATGAGATTAGTTTAGAATGGCATCATGGTCTGTGCAAACATAGTGGGCTGAAGGGCCTGTTCCTGCACTAATCCATATTCTATGGTCCACATAAGCTTCCTCTCACTCTACCTCATCTCCCTGTATAAGCAGAGATAACAAAGTGTGGAGCTGGATGAACACAGCAGGCCAAGCAGCATCTTAGGAGCACAAACGCTGACATTTCGAGCCACGACCCTTCATCAGAGAGGGGGATAGGGAGAGGATTATGAAATAAATAAGGAGAGAGAGGGAGATGGACTGAAGACGGACGGAGGAGAAGATAGGTGGAGAGGACAGTATGGGTGGGGAGGTAGGCAGGGTATAGGTCAGTCCGGGGAGGACGGACAGGTCAAGGGGGCGGGGTGAGGTAGGTAGGTAGGAAATGGAGGTGTGGCTTGAGGTGGGAGGAGGGGATAGGTGAGAGGAAGAACAGGTTAGGCAGGCGGGGACGAGCCGGTCTGGTTTTGGGATGCAGTTGGGGGGGTTAGATTTTGAAGCTTGTGAAAACCACATTGATACCATTGGGCTGCAGGATTCCCAAGTGGAATATGAGTTGCTGTTCCTGCAACCTACGGGTGGCATCATTATGGCACTGCAGGAGGCCCATGATGGACATGTCATCTAAAGAATGGGAGGGGGAGTGGAAATTGTTTGCGACTGGGAGGTGCAGTTGTTTATTGCGAACTGAGCGTAGGAGTTCTGCAAAGTGGTCCCCAAACCTCCGCTTGGTTTCCCCAATTTAGAGGAAGCCACAACAGGTACAGCGGATGCAGTATACCATCTCATTGGAGATGGTGGAAGTGTCGGAGGATGATGCATTGTATCCGGAGGTTGGTGGGGTGGTGTGTGAGAACGAGGGGGATCCTCTTTGGGCGGTTGTGGCGGGGGCGGGGTGTGAGGGATGTGTTGCGGGAAATGTGGGAGATGCAGTCAAGGGCGTTCTCGGCCACTGCGGGGGGAAAGTTGCGGTCCTTGAAGAACGAGGACACCTGGGATGTACGGGAGTGGAATGCCTCATTCTGGGAGCAGATGCGGCAGAGGTGAAGGAATTGGGAATAGGGGATGGAATTTTTGCAGGAAGGTATCTCTCTTCCAGAGAGACCACTCTCTCCGCGACTCCCTTGTCCGCTCCACATTCTCCTCCAACCCCACCACAGCCGGCACTTGCCCCAGCAACCACAGGAAGTGCTACACTTGCCCCCACACCTCCTCCCTCACCCCCATCCCATTCCCCAAGATGACTTTCCACATCAAGCAGATGTTCACCCGCACATGTGCCAATGTGGTATACTGCATCCATTGTACCCGGTGTGGCTTCCTCTACATTGGGAAAACCAAGCGGAGGCTTGGAGACTGCTTTGCAGAACAACTCCGCTCAGTCCGCAATAAACAACTGCACCTCCCAGTCGCGAACCATTTCAACTGCCCCTCCCATTCCTTAGACGACGTGTCCATCCTGGGCCTCCTGCAGTGCCACAATGATGCCACTCGTAGGTTGCAGGAACAGCAACTCATATTCCGCTTGGGAACTCTGCAGCCCAATGGTATCAATGTGGACTTCACAAGCTTCAAAATCTCCCCTCCCCCAACTACATCCCAAAACAAGCCCAGCTCATCCCCGCCTCCCTAACCTGTTTTTCCTCTCACCTATCCCCTCCTCCCACCTCAAGCCGCACCTCCACTTCCTACCTACCAACCTCATCCTGCCCCCTTGACCTGTCCATCCTCCCCAGTCTGACCTATCCCTTCCCTACCTCCCCACCCATACCCTCCTCTCCACCGATCTTCTCCTCTATCCATCTTTAGCCCACCTCCCCCTCTCTCCCTATTTATTCCAGAACCCTCTCCCCATCCCCCTTTTCTGATGAAGGGTCGCGGCTCAAAACGTCAGCTTTTGTGCTCCGAAGATGCTGCTTGGCCTGCTGTGTTCATCCAGCTCCACACTTTGATATCTCTGATTCTCCAGCATCTGCAGTTCCCATTATCCCTGTGTAATCATATCCTTCTATTATTCGGTCATAGGGTGGACTCCAACACTTCCTTTGCAGCTCGTTCCAGACATGCAACACCCTCTGTGTGAAAATGTTACTCCTTAGGTCCCTTTTCAATCTTTCCCCTTTCACCCTAAACCTCTCTAGTTTTGGACTCCCAGTCTTCGGAAAGACTGTTGGTATTCACCCTATCTGTGCCCTTCATGATTTTATAAACCTCTATAAAATCACCCCTCAGGCTCTGATTCAGCAGAAATAAAATATCCCCAGGCTATTCATCCTCTCCATATAGTTCAAACCCTTCAACCCTGGCAACATCTTTGCAAAACCTTTCTGCACCCTATCAAGTTTAACAGAATCCTTCCTACAGACAGGTGACCAGAATTATACACATATTCTAAAAGTGATCTCACCAATGTCCTCTACAACCGCAATATGACCTCCCAACTCCTATACTCAATATTCTGACCAATAAAGGTGAGCATACCAAACGCCTTCTTGACCACCCTGTCTGCCTGTAACTCCATGTTCGAGGAATTATGAACCTACACCCCTCGTTTGGCAACCGTCACCAGGGCCCTACCATGAACTGTACAAATCCCATGCTATTTTGCCTTATGAAAATGAAACACCTCAAATTTATCCGAATTAAACTCCATCTGCCACTCCTCAGCCCATTGGCCTATCTGATCAAGTTTCTGTTGTACTCCGAGAAAACCTTCTTCACTGTCTGTCACGTGACCTATTTTGGTGTCATCTGCAAACTTAGATGCCTCCTATATTTATATTGAAAGGATTTACACAAACGACAAAGAGCAGTGGACCTAGCGTTGATCTTTGTGACACATTGGCCTCCAGTCTGAAAAGCAACCCCCTACCACAACCCTCTGTCTCCTACCTTCAAGCCAATTTTGTATTCAATTGGCTAGTTCCTTCTAGATCCCATGTGATCTGACCTTACTACCCAATCTACCATAATGAACCTCGTCGAACACTTTGCTGAAGCCCATATAGACAACGACTACTGCTTTTCCCTTGTCAATCTTCTTTGTCACCCATTCAAAAAACCCATCAATTTAAGTGAGACATCATGTCCCATGCACAAAGCCATGTTGACTATCTCAAATCAGTTCCTGCCTTTACAAATTCATGTAAATCCTGACCCTCAAAACCTGCTTTCTCCATTGTGTGTTTATCCAGCTTTCTCTCACCTCAGCCATTCCCTGAGATAAAAAGTTCCACCCTCATCAGCTGTGGACATACCCACCCAGTGACGGGAATTTGGGGTTGGATGAAATCTTGAAGCGAGAAGTGAAGAGATTACTGATTCATTAGAATAATAGTCTTCACATCGAGGTAGGTTGGAAATGAAATGGTCTGAGTGAGTCTTGGATATCGTATGAACAGTTTAATATAGTGGGCAATGGATAGTGCCCAGACTAATCCATCAGATGGTGGGATTGTTTTTCCCCTTCATGTGATATGGCTGTCCCTGTTAAAATCAGCATTTATTGCCCATCCCTAAATATTCTTGAAGCAAGTAAGAATCAACATTACTGTGGGCCTGGAGTCACATATAGGCCAGACGAAGAAAGATGGCAGATTTCCTTCCCTAGGGGACATTAGTAAAGAAGATCAATCAATGTAAAACAATGAATGATAGTCGTTGTGGTCACCATTACTAAGACTGATTTGTAAGGTCACATTTAGGCACTAAGTTTACATTGCAGCAGCTTCCTTCATGGGATTTGACCCTACCCACCCCACCACCCGTCTTCCCCACCTCTGCTCCCGGATCATTCATCTACTGACATTAACATGCTGTAATTATACAGGGCATTGGTAAGACCATACCTGGAGCACTGTGTGGGGTTTTGGTCCCATTCCTGAGAAAGGATGTTCTTTCTCTCGAGGGAGTGCACCAAAAGTTTACCAGACAGATGGCAGGACTGATGTATGAGGAGAGATTGGGTTGATCAGGATTATACTCACTGGAGTTTAGAAGAATGAGGGTGATTTCATAAAAACCTATAAAATTCTAAAATGCCTATACAGGTTAGACGCAGGTAGGATATTCCTGATGGAGAGGGAATTCCAAATCAGGAGTCATAGTTTAAGGATAAATGATAAACCTTTTTGGACTCAGATGACGATAGATTTCTTCATCCAGAGAGTGGTGAGCTGGTGGAATTCTCTACCACAGAAAGTGATTGAGGCCAAAACTTTATGCGTTTTCAGGAAGGAGGTAGATATAGCTCCTGTAGTTAAAGGGATGAAGGGATCTGGGGGTGGGGTGGAGTCTGGGATTAGAATATTGAGCTTGATGATCAACCATGGTCATGTTGAATGGCAGAGCAGGCTCAAAAAACCAAATGGTCTACCACTACTCCTATCTTCTCTGTTTCTTTGTTAACACTATAATCACCATCTGCCCCTGACTTGATGGTTCAGTTTTATTTGACAGCGTTTTGTTTGATAATGCTCATGTGGAGTGCCCTGTGACTATACTAGAGGCACGATAAAAATGCAAGTTATTGTTGTTGCGGTTTATTTTCATTCATTCATGGGACGTGGGCATCGCTGGCTGGGCAGTTGAGAGTCAACCAATTGCTGCGAGTCTGGAGTCACATGTAGGCCAGACCAGGTAGGGATGGTAGTTTCCTTCCCTAAAATACATTAGTGAGTCAGATATGATTTTCCTGACAATCGGCTATCATTAGACTTTTAATTCCAAATTATTTGAACCCAGGTTCCCAGGACATTCCCTGGTTTCTGGATTAATGGTTGAGTAATAATATCACTAGCCATCGCCTATCCGCTCCTCCCCAACCCCTGCTCCCGTATTATTCAGCATAACTATAAGATGATGGCTCAAGACCCATTCAAGCTGCTACTGTGGCCCCAGTGGAAAATGTGATTCTTTTTTCCGATTCTAATACGGTAGTTGGAGACACTTTCACTCCCAATTTAATCTAGCGTTAGTGCCTGACAACTCCAAACTGGGGATGAATGAGAGATCCTTCCAGAAGGATGAGGTTCCTCACAATTCTTCTGTCATGTGAGGCCTGAACACTTGATTTACATTCCAGAGGTTTAACAGCACTGTGGAATTGAGAGTGCTTGGCATTGGTTCAGAAACAGACAGATTATTTCCACTTGTGGGGAAGAAGAAAACTAGAAGCCATCAACATGAGATAGTCACCAAGTGTTTTAATATTTGTACTACGGAGAACAGAACCATGAACTGGGCTGTAAGTGTGGTCTAACTATGATTCAACACCAATTGCTATACTGTGAAGGAGTCTTGAATGTTGTTTTTCTTTGAATTTTGAGCATTTCCTTGAGCTGAATGTCACCTTGACGTCTCTCAATCTAAATTTATTTTGTATCAAAGAAACATTATCTATCTAACTTTTTATTAGCTTTTCGGTGGAGACACAAGTCCCAGAGCATTAAAAGTTCAGTGAGCTGTTCACACCATCCTTCTTCCTGCTTTGTTGAACTGACACATAGATCACATAGGAACAAGGTCTGTTTGGAGCCCCCTTTTCTTCCACACAGTGAAGGTCACAGCTTATCTGTCTCCAACAACTTACAGCAATGTGACAATGGCTGAAGGCCATTGAATCATTCCTGCTATTTCCACAGTTTCTCATACACATTTACATTCATAAACATATGCAGCTACGTCCAGACACGAATGCTCATGTGAACAGTTATAATCACAGCCAATGGCAATACTGGACAAGTTAGATTCCCAGTTGAAATCTGCTGTGATAGACCACAATTTTTATTTCTGCAGTTTGGTTACCATGGTGATTAGTCACAGGACATTTTCACATGACACTGTCAATGTACTTTCAACAAAAGAACGTAAGTTATTAAACAAAAAGAAAAACATTATAAATGACAATTATGAAAATTCTTGTTATAAACAGCAAAATAAAAAATTACCTCTTTGCCCAGCAATATCCTTTACAGATAGTCAATCCAAGTGAAGCATCACTCCCACCTACACTTTAACATTTCTTCATGTGGAGGCGCAGGTGTTGGACTGGGGTGGATAATGTCAGAAGTCACATGACACCAGGTTATAGTCTAACAGGTTTATTTGAAATTGCAAGCTTTTGGAGAGCTTCCCCTTCATAAAGTGAAGTGATGAAAAGCATACAGGCACAAAACTTGCAGGCAGAGAGATCACTGGGCAGAGATTCACTGTGCAACAATTGCCAGATAGAAATGTTCCCTCGCAGTCAGAGAACACTTCAGCGGTTAAGGACACTCAGCCTCTGATGTTTAGGAAAGTGTCCTCCAAGGCAACCTTCATGATACACAACACAGAATAACCAGGCAGTAGCTGATAGCCAAGTTCTGTAACCATGAAGACAGCCTCAACCATGACATGTCGTGCTACATGTAACCCCACCACACTGTTCTGTATCTGCAAAATCATCCTTACTGTCCTGTTTTGACATTATTATCTTGATAAATTGTCATGATCGCTCTACCTTAATTAGTTTGTACAGTTTTGGAATACTTGTTATATTGGTTAGACCCTTGGCATGCGACTGTTATACCTATCATGTTATTCCAGACGTTTTGTTTGTCTCCAGCGTCACCTTATTTTTATATTTTCGTAATTATCTCTCTGCCTCATTTAGTCGGATTATAGGTCATCCCCTTCACTTACTATGCAGCTTTTGACACTTTACTCACACTGTCTAACGCTTTTGATCACCTGCAGAGATTTATTATTCAGCCTATCGGCACACCACTCACACCAACTCGTATGATCTTTTGATCTCTCTAGCCATTGATCTCTGCCTATAAATTCTGTGTCTGCATGCTTTTCTTCACTTCACCTGACCGAGGTGCTGCTCTCCGAAAGCTTGTGATTTCAAGTAAACCTGTTGGACTATAACCTGGTGTCATGTAATTTTTGACTTTAAAATTTATGATTCCACTGATGAGGTTACAATCATTTCCTTTTGATGCACATTCACCAAAAGTGATTCTCTCCATCTCACTCAGAGACATACAGCCAAGCTCACTCACTGACTTGTCCTCACTGAATCCAAAGCAATAATCTCAAGGGCTGCTGAAATAGCTTAACTCTTTTTTTGCAGCTCTGAAAGACTGTGAAAATTCAACTGCCTGTTGCTACAGTGAAACTGATCTTCTGAACTCAACCTGCTGGAGAGCTTTTGCCATCAGCTGTCCCTATAGGTCATTAAAAAGCTCAACTTAGTGAATACTTCTGCAATTATCTCACTGGGTAGCTCCTCTAGGCATTTATCTTAAGTCACATGATTTGTTGAAAGTGTTATTCTGACTCAGTGCTAAAGCCAAATGGTTTTTTGATTTTTACAAAACAACACAACTTTACAGAACTACTTTTAAAAAAAGAACTACCTCTACTCTAGAACCAGGTTCCCAAACAATAATATACTATAGCGTTTCATTGCAACAGAATCCAGACACACACATACAAACACACACACACACACACACACACACACACACACACACACACACACACACACACAGTCACACACACACACACGTACACACACACACACACACACACACACACACACACACACTCACACACACACATACTCACACACATACAGTTTGGATATTGATACAGTACAACTCACATACACACTGTACAAATAAACTCACACTCACACACAGCACAACATGCACATGAATGCAATACAAACACTCACTACACCATTCAACACCTAAGTACACAGAGACACACACATACACACACAAACATCTGGGAGCCAGAACAACCTCTGACATGTTAATGTCTCTGAGGACTTGATAATTAATCAGGATGCCACATGCCTCCCATTACAGTGCATTTCTGGGCACTGACGATCGGTGGCATCACTGGCAGGTGGTTTTCCACCCAACACAAGTATTATTCTGGTGAGGAGTGGGCAGCTGTTTGCAACTGCTTTTGTCTCCCCTGGGAGGCTGGCAGCTCATTATCAATCACTTCATTTCTCTTCTGCATTAGGAAAATGTGACATCCTTTTGGAAGAGCTCTCATCAGCTAAATATCAAGATAATTACAATCAGTCCTTTTGTCATCAACTTTTCTTTAAATTCATTTAATTAGTCTGTTTTTTAATAAACGCTTTTGCCTGCCACTGAATGTCAGAATGGGACTAGCTTGGAGATATGTCTTGGCAGAATTGTCAGAAGGAAATTAGTTGAACATAAAGAAGCCTGGAGGGAAGAGGAGTGAAAATGGTGCTTGCTAATGCCACAAAATGGGAGAAGAGTGAATCAGCACATCCAGTGGAACCAACTGCTGATTCTCCATCATCTCTTCTGTGCTATTACCAAGCATAAATGGCTTCTCTGAGGTGAGACTGCCTGGAAGCAGCTGTGGTGCTGTCCAGTTTTGTTGGGGTGGTTAGCTTGCAGGGTGAATTGGTGTCTGTAATCTTTTGATTACAGTGATGCCACTAGCACCAGTGCAAAGGGGATAATGCAGCCAGCTGTCCTGCCAGGTATCAGGTTAGTGACTAAAATAAGAATGAAAGAACTGTTGACCCTTCTAAGGAGGGTCACTGGGCCGGAAACATTAACTCCGTTTTTTCCTTCACAGATGCTATCAGACCTGCTGAGCTTTTCCAGCAACTTCGTTTTTTATCAGGCTAGTGACTGCTGGCTGTGTGGGGAGGGTGGGGGGAAGGCTGGGTGGGAGTGGTGTTGGGGGGATATGTAGTTGGTGGGGGTGTGTGCAGTATCTTGCTGAGGTTTCACCAGTCAATGGCAGGAGGTTTGTATTGTGATGTGACACGACTGCATAGGGCACACTGGTCTGGCTAACATCAGAAATGAGTCAATTTAGAGTTGAATCAATATGGATAAGACTTTCTTAGTTTACATGAAAAGTGTCTAAAAGCTATACAGTAGGACCTTGATGACTTGTGAATGTAGGAGAGGTTATATAGTCACTTATCTTCATACATGGGGCTAAAGTAAAGCACCCTTGGATAAACTGTTAAATACAATAGACAATTTCAGTTTCAATTATACATCAAGTCACATAAACAGATAATCGGAAACTTGGGACAGAGTTTTTTAAGGAGTGTTTTCAAGGAGGATGGTGAGGTGGAGTGTTGGAGAGGAACAGGGAGTGTATCCCAGTGCTTGGGCCTGAGGCAACTGAAGGTCAGTATCACCTTTGGTGGAAAGACTAAAGTCTGGATGCACTGGAGGTCAGGATTCTTGGTGGGCAGGTATCTGGAGGTTTGCGAGGCTAGAGAGGTGACAGGAACAGGAAAGGAGAACGGCATGGAGAAATTTCAAAACTCAGATGAAAGTTTTAAAATCAAGATGTGGCTTGACAGGGAGTGAATGTAGGTCAGTGAGGACAGGGTGATAGGGGAATGGGACCTCATTCAAGATAAGGCATTATTAGTAGAGCTTTGAATGATCTCACATTTAGAAAGTGTGAGGTAGGCGACTAGCCAGCAATGGATTAGAATGGTCAGGTTCAGATGTAACAAAGACATGAATAAGGTTAGCAGCAGATGAGCTGAGACAGGGTAAAGTCAAATAATGTTATGGAGATGAAAATGGGTGGCCTCAGTGATGTTTCAAATCTGTAGTTTTGGAGAATGAAAACAGCTGAAAAATTTCTGCTAACATTACACTAACATCCGGGCACACAGTGCCATAAAGTCACAGAGTCACAGAATTGCATAGCACAAAAACAGACCCTTCAGTCCCACCTGTCCATGCTGACCAGATATCCTAAATTAATTTTCTCTTATTTGCCAGCATTGGCCCATATCCCTCTAAACCCTTCCTATTCATATACCCATCCAGATGCCTTTTAAATGTTGTAATTGTACCAGGCTCCACCACTTCCTCTGGCAGCTCATTCCATATGCAGAACACAGTCTGTGTGAACGAGTCACCACTTAGGTCCCTTTTAAAACTTCCCCCTTGCCTTAAACCTATGTCCCTCTAGTTTTGGACTCTCCTACCTAGGAAAAAGACTTGGCTGGTCAGCCTATCCATGCTGCTCATGCCTATTTCAACCTCTCCCTGTAGCTCAAACCCTCCAACCCTGGCAATAACCTTGTAAATCTTTTCTGAACCTTTCAAATTGCACAACATCTTTCCTATAGCAGGGAGACCAGAACTGGAGACAGTATCACAAAGTAGCCTAACCAATGTTTTATACAGCCACAATGTGACGTTCCGGCTGCTATACACTGATCAATAAAGGCAAATGTACCAAATGCTTTCTTCACCACCCTATCTACCTGCCAATATACTTTCAAGGAGCTATGAACCTTAACCCCAAGGTGTCTTTGTTTGGCAACACTCCACCAGGACCCCACCTTAACTGTGAACGTCCTTCCCTGATTTGCCTTACCAATATGTAGCACCTCATATTTATTTAAATTAAACTCCATCTGCTACTCCTCGGTCCATTGGCCCATGTTGTACTTGAGGAAACCTTCTTCACTGTCCACTACATGACCAATTTTGGTGTCATTTGCAAACATATTAACCATCCTTCCTATATTTGCACAGAAGTACAAAGGGATCTGGGAGTGTTGGTAAAGCGAATGTAATGTTGTCATTTATCTCAAGAGGGTTGGAATATAAAAGCAGCAATGTGCTTCTGAGGCTTTATAAAGCTCTCGTTAGGCCCCATTTAGAATACTGTGTCCAATTTTGGGCCCCACACCTCAGGAAGGACATACTAGCTCTGGAGCGTGTCCAGCGGAGATTCACACAGATGATCCCTGAAATGGTAGGTTTAACGTACGATGAACGGCTAAGGATCCTGGGATTGTACTCATTAGAGTTTAGAAGGTTGAGGAGAGATCTAATAGAAACTTACAAGATAATGTATGGTTTAGAAGGGGTGGATGCTAGGAAGTTGTTTCCGTTAGGTGGGGAGACTAGGACCCGTGGGCACAGCCTTAAAATTAGAGGGGGTAAATTTAAAACTGAAATGAGATGACATTTCTTCAGCCAGAGGGTGGTGGGCTTGTGGAATTCATTGCCATGGAGTGCAGTGAAGGCTGGGACGTTGGATGCCTTCAAGGCAGAAATCGGCAAATTCTTGATCTCATAAGGAATCAAGGGCTACGGGGAGAGTGCAGGAAAGTGGAGTTGAAATGCCCATCAGCCATGATTTAAATGGTGGAGTGGACTTGATGGGCCGAATGGCCTTACTTCCACTCCTATGTCTTATGGTCTTATGGTCAAATCATTTATATAAATGACAAAAAGCAGTGGACTCAGCACCGATCCCTATGGCACATCACTGGTCACAGGCCTCCAGTCTAAAAAGTTACCCTCAACTATCATCCTCTGTCTCCTACCTTCAAGCCAATTTTGTATCCAGTTGGCTACCCTCTCCTGGATTTCATATGGTCTAACCTTGCTAACCAGTCTACCATGCAAAACCTTGTCAAACACCTTGCTGAAGTCCATATGGACAAGGTCCACCACTCTGCCTTCATCAATCATCTTTGTCAATTCTTCAGAGAACTCAATCAAGTTAATGAGACATGATTTCCCACACTCAAAGCCATAGTGACTATCCCTAATCAGCCCTTACCTTTCCAAATACATGTAAATCCTGTCCCTCAGAATCCCCTCCCAAAAATTACCCACCACTGATGTCAGGCTCACTGGTCTGCAGTTTGTCTCATAATGCCCATTTATCAAGCAGAAATTGACCCCAGAAATGTGCCTCAAATAATTGTACAATGAATCTTCACCAGAGTTTGTTGTGTTGCATGAGCTCTCCGGATGATTTGTCATCATAAGGGAGATACTGCTCATTTTCTTTCTCTTCATTCACATCTCCTCACAAACCTTGATGACTTTTGCTGTCTGAACTCCCTTCAGTGTTGATAGGAGTGGAAAACATTTCTGCCAATCCAGTGTAGTCATAGGTTTCAGAATAGGTTCTGAGATCTTCAATGTTTTTGGACCTTGCAATTCCCAGGTGACATCAGTTTTAGAGCAAATTACTGCAGGTAGTGGAATCTCAACTGAAAACAAAAAATGTTGGAAATCACAACAGGTCAGGCAGCATCCAGGGAGAGAAAGCAAGCTAACGTTTCAAAGATAATGGGAACTGCAGATGCTGGAGAATTCCAAGATAATAAAATGTGAGGCTGGATGAACACAGCAGGCCCAGCAGCATCTCAGGAGCACAAAAGCTGACGTTTCGGGCCTAGACCCTTCATCAGAGAGGGGGATGGGGGGAGGGAACTGGAATAAATAGGGAGAGAGGGGGAGGCGGACCGAAGATGGAGAGAAAAGAAGATAGGTGGAGAGGGTGTAGGTGGGGAGGTAGGGAGGGGATAGGTCAGTCCAGGGAAGACGGACAGGTCAAGGAGGTGGGATGAGGTTAGTAGGTAGCTGGGGGTGCGGCTTGGGGTGGGAGGAAGGGATGGGTGAGAGGAAGAACCGGTTAGGGAGGCAGAGACAGGTTGGACTGGTTGTGGGATGCAGTGGGTGGGGGGGAAGAGCTGGGCTGGTTGTGTGGTGCAGTGGGGGGAGGGGACGAACTGGGCTGGTTTAGGGATGCAGTAGGGGAAGGGGAGATTTTGAAACTGGTGAAGTCCACATTGATACCATATGGCTGCAGGGTTCCCAGGCGGAATATGAGTTGCTGTTCCTGCAACCTTCGGGTGGCATCATTGTGGCACTGCAGGAGGCCCATGATGGACATGTCATCTAAAGAATGGGAGGGGGAGTTGAAATGGTTTGCGACTGGGAGGTGCAGTTGTTTGTTGCGAACTGAGCGGAGGTGTTCTGCAAAGCGGTCCCCAAGCCTCCGCTTGGTTTCCCCAATGTAGAGGAAGCCGCACCGGGTACAGTGGATGCAGTATACCACATTGGCAGATGTGCAGGTGAACCTCTGCTTAATGTGGAATGTCATCTTGGGACCTGGGATAGGGGTGAGGGAGGAGGTGTGGGGACAAGTGTAGCATTTCCTGTGGTTGCAGGGGAAGGTGCCGGGTGTGGTGGGGTTGGAGGGCAGTGTGGAGCGAACAAGGGAGTCGCGGAGAGAGTGGTCTCTCCGGAAAGCAGACAGGGGAGGGGATGGAAAAATGTCTTGGGTGGTGGGGTCGGATGTAAATGGCGGAAGTGTCGGAGGATGATGCGTTGTATCCGGAGGTTGGTAGGGTGGTGTGTGAGAACGAGGGGGATCCTCTTAGGGCGGTTGTGGCAGGGGCGGGGTGTGAGGGATGTGTTGCGGGAAATACGGGAGACGCGGTCAAGGGCGTTCTCGATCACTGTGGGGGGAAAGTTGCGGTTCTTAAAGAACTTGGACATCTGGGATGTGCGGGATTGGAATGTCTTATCGTGGGAGCAGATGCGGCAGAGGCAGAGGAATTGGGAATAGGGGATGGAATTTTTGCAGGAGGGTGGGTGGGAGGAGGTGTATTCTGGGTAGCTGTGGGAGTCAGTGGGCTTGAAATGGACATCAGTTACAAGCTGGTTGCCTGAGATGGTAACGTTTACGTTTCAAGTCTAGAT
Source organism: Stegostoma tigrinum (assembly GCF_030684315.1). Taxonomy (NCBI): domain Eukaryota; kingdom Metazoa; phylum Chordata; class Chondrichthyes; order Orectolobiformes; family Stegostomatidae; genus Stegostoma; species Stegostoma tigrinum. The sequence goes on from NC_081374.1 coordinate 3,170,072, forward strand.
GACACTTCTTCAGACCTGAAGGGTATCATTTCTTAGATATCTCTCCAAAGAGAGACTGGAATAATCAGTTTTTCATCACATGCCAGTAAATCATAGTTGATCATAAAATGCTGTCAGCACTACAAATGTGTTTATTGGCATTCATTAAAAACCCACTAACTCTTTGATCTGGCCATCTTTTCAAGCAATGCTGACAAACAGTGACACATCCTTCTGTGCACTTTTGTTCTTGTATTTGGTGCAGCTGATTATGCCTTGCTGACCACTGTGTCTTATTGATGGGAGGAAACGCTCCTCTGTTGCCAACCCAGTTAATCTCAATGAAGCCTGTTCTCTTTTCTGTCATAAGGCTTTCAATAGTTGTCTTTTGTCCAATTATTTATTATCTGCGATTTCCTTGATCAATGGTTCCATGACAGACAAAACCTTGACCAGACGTTCCATGATTGATATTTCTTGGCTAGTTGTCTATTGACTATGACTAGTTTAATTCCTCCTGTCAGTTGAAGAACGTTGAGGTCCAGACCTGCCTTCCATGTTCAAGAGTGAGAATTCTTGATTGCAAATTATTTATATCTTTGTATGTGCGAGTCTGCTTAACATGCTTGGCTTTAATCCTAGCCAAACCCTTCTCTGAAATTCTGAAGTTCAGTTACAGCAGTTTCGATTGAATTCTTGATTGCCAAGTATTTATTTATTTGTATGTGCCAGTCTGCTTAAAATGCTTGGCTTTAATCCCAGCCGAACCCTTCAGTGAGATTCTGAAGCTCAGTTACCGCCGTTTTGAATGATGAGCACTGTTACAGTAACACATTTGAAGATGGATGGTTGATTGTAGTGTGTTTTGTCTAATCGTGAACATTATTTAATTAGCTGTGATTTTGAGCCAACACAGTGATACCTGAATTCTGAAAATCATAACACTATCGATCCCCTACCCTTGTTGAATAAGCCATGCAGATAATAAGCAATTGCAATTTATGCTTAGAACATTTATTATAACTTTTCCCAGAAATTCTCACTGTGGCGCATAAATGAATCTATTTGTATGCAGAGAAGCTGTGATTTTTAACATTATTAAAACAGTTGTTGAGCTCTCATGTAAAGGGCAGCAAACTGTTCATCAGATTTTTAAAATTAAAAATGTTACACTGATTATGATAGTATTACTGGAGACTCCTGCTTTTCCTCCAAAAGGGGCGTGAGCTTGATTCAGTAACTTCATCTCCTGCAGTTTGTGGCAAGAGATGAAGAGACACAGAATTCAGTTTGTGAAACTTGTACATGGCTGTAGGTTTTAAATTTTTTTTTGGAATGACTATGATCTGTTGGAATGGCTTGTCACATTATCAGTATTTTAGCAGTTCTGCAACCTTTTGTATCTTTAATTTATTGTTCTGCTATTTGAGAAGAACCCAATTTGAAACAATTTGCTTTTACCTCCCTACTATCCTTTATTCAATCTTTCCCTGACAGACTCATTTGAAATCAGGTATTAAGAGGCTTGACATATGAGGACAGAATTAGTAGAAAGGGGCTACACTCACTGGAATTTTAGTAGAATGAGGGGGCAATTTCGAGAAACATGAAACTATGAAGGGAATGAATAAGACAGATGTAGCCAAGCTGTTTACACTGGTGAGTGAAAGTAGAACTAGGGGGCACTTCTTCACCTAAAGGGTAAAGAATTTGTAGGAATTCCCTGTCCAGTGAAGCAGATGAGGCTGCCTTGTTGAATGTTTTTAAGGCAAAGATAGATTTTTGAACAGGAAAGGAATTAAAGGTCATGGTGAGTAGGTGGGTAAGTGGAACTGAGTCCACGGAAAGATCAGAATGTTCATATTGAATGGTGGATCAGGCTCGAGGGCCTACTCCTGCTCCTGTTTCTTGTGTTCTTTTATTCTTATGGAAAGGTATGTTGTATCGCCAAGGAGGAAAGTCCAGTTCTGTACATGGATTGAGAATGAGTTTGTATTATTCCTTTGTTGCAGAGTTTCTCAAAGTAGTATTGTAGGAATTTACTTAACACTTCTGAGGTATTTTCTAGAAGTAATGAAGCACGTGGACTTGGTTTTTACTGCACAACTTCAGTGAATAGAGATAACAAAGTGTGGAGCTGGATGAACACAGCAGGCCAAGCAGCATCTTAGGAGCACAAAAGCTAGACCCTTCATCAGAGAGCCTTCATCAGTGAATAGATTGGATTTCTGGAGCCAATTCTTAAAGAAGTGAATTAGGATAGGCACAAGAAATGACACTGTTGAATTTTGTTTCTGTTTAAATTGTAGCTTTTTCCTTGAGGTTGTATATTTCAGCCATGATGCAGAAATGTCAGTGTTTGGCTGTAGTGGTCAAAGTCAGAGGTCACATGACATCTAGTTGTAGAATCATAGAATCCCAACACTGTGAAACAGGCCCTTCGGTCCAAAACGCCCACACTGACTCTCAGAACACCCACCCAAACCCATTCCCGCATAAACCACCTAATCTACACATCCCTGAACACTACGGGCAATTTAGCATGGCCAATCCACCTAACCTGCACATCTTTGGACTGTGGGAGGAAACCAGAGCACCCAGAGGAAACGCGCGCAGACATGGGGAGAACATGCAAACTCCACACAGACAGTTACCCGAGGGTGGAATTAAAACCTGGTGCTGTGAGGCAGCAGTGATATCCACTGTGCCACTGTTTATTTGAACCCACAAGCTTTCAGACCTCTGCTCCTTCATCAGGCGTAGAGACTTCACCTGGAAGGAGCAGCACTCCAAAAGCTTGTGATTTCAAATAAACCTGTTGGACTAAAACTGGGTGTTGTCTGACTTCTCACTGTGTATTTCAGCAGAAGAGGCACATTCTGCAGCGGGACTTCATAGAACTCGGAAGAAAGCTGAAAAGCAGGACTTCCAGGGTGGTAATCTCCGGTTTGCTTCCAGTTCCTCAGGCTGGAGAGGGTAGGAACAGGGAGATAATGGACTTGAATGTGTGGCTGAGGAACTGGTGCAGAAAACAAGGATTCAAATTCATGGATCACTGGGGTATGTTTTGGGGTAAAGATAAATTATACAAGACGGACAGGTTGCACCTTAATAGGTGGGGGACCAGCATTCTAGCAGGCAGGTTTGCCACTGCAACACAGGTGTGTTTAAACTAAGTAGTGGCGGGGAGGGGACATACTGGAAATGTAAGAAGAAAGTTAAAGGGAAAGTGAAAATAAGAGAGGTTAGGAAAGACAACAGAATCAACCGAGCAGAAAACTCAAGAAGGATTCATACAGAATGGTCAGGTGAAACAGGGATTGATAAGAAGGGTGAGGGGAGTAACAAATTAACAATATTATATATGAATGCACGAAGCATAAGAAATAAGGTGAATGAGCTTGAGGCTCAGTTGGAAATTGGCAGGTACAATGTTGTGGGGATAACTGAGGGATAACAGGGAAATGAATATTCAAGGCTATACATGCTATCGAAAGCACAGATTGACAGGCAGAGGGGGTGGGGTGGCCCTGTTGGTGAGGAATGATATTTAGTCCCTTGCAAGGGGGGGGCATAGAATCAGGAGATGTAGTGTCAGTATGGATAGAGCTGAGAAATTCTAAGGGTAGAAAGATGGGAGTTATCTACAGACCCCAAAACAGTAGTCAGGTGTAGGGTGTAAGTTGAATCAAGAGTTGAAATTGGCCTGTCACAAGGGTATCACTACAGTTGTTATGGGAGATTTCAACATGCAGGTAGACTGGGAGAATCAGGATGGTACTGGAGCCCAAGAAAGGGAGTTTGTGGAGTGCCTCCGAGACGGATCTTAGAACAGCTTGAAATGGAGCCTACCAGGGAGGAGGCAATTCCGGATCTGGTCTGGTGCAACGAACCGGTTTTGATCAGGGACCTCAAAGTAAAGGAGCCATTAGGAGGTAGTGACCATAATATGATAAGTTTTAATCTGCAGTTTGAGAGGGAGAAGGGAGAATCGGAAGTGTCAGTATTGTAGTTGAATAAAGGGAACTATGGAGCTATGAGGGAGGAGCTGGCCAAAGTTCAATGGTTCAATACCCTCGCAGGGATGGCAGTGGAACAACAATGGCAGGTCTTTCTGGATATAATGCAGAAGGTGCAGGATCAGTTCATACCAAAGAGGAAGAAAGATCCTAAGGGGAGGCAGGGGCGGCCGTGGCTGACGAGGGAAGTTAAGGACAGTATAAAGATAAAAGAGAAGAAATATAACATAGCAAAGATGAGCGGGAAGCGGAGGACTGGGAAAGTTTTAAAGAGCAACAGAGGATAACTAAAAAGGCAATACGTGGAGAAAAAATGAGCTACGAAGGCACACTGGCCAAAAATATAAAGGAGGATAGTAAAAGCTTTTTTAGGTATGTGAAAAGAAAAAAAATGGTTAAGACTAAAATTGGGCCCTTGAAGACAAAAACGGGTGAATTTATTATGGGGAACAAGGAAATGGCAGAAGAGTTAAAGAGGTACTTTGGGTCTGTCTTCACTAGGGAAGACCCAAGCAATCTCCCAGATGTTATAGTGGCTGAAGGACCTAGGATAATTAATGAACTGAAGGGAATTTATATTAGGCAGGAAATGGTGTTAGATAGACTGTTGGGTCTGAAGGCTGATAAGTCCCTGGGACCTGATGGTCTGCATCCCAGGGTACTTAAGGAGTTGGCTCTACAAATCATGGACGCGTTGGTAATCATTTTTCAATGTTCTATAGATTCAGGATCAGTTCCTGTGGATTGGAGGGTGGCTAATGTTGTCCCACTTTTCAAGAAAGGAGGGGAGAGAAAACAGGGAATTATAGACTGGTTAGCCTGACATCAGTGGTGGGAAAGATGCTGGAGTCAATTACAAAAGATGAAATTACAAATCATTTGGATAGCAGTAACAGGATAGTTCAGAGTCAGCATGGATTTACGAAGGGGAAATCGTGCTTGACTAATCTTCTGGAGTTTTTTGAGGATGTAACTATGAAGATGGACGAGGGAGAGCCAGTGGATGTAGTATACTTGGACTTTCAGAAAGCCTTTGATAAAGTCCCACGTAGGAGATTAGTGAGCAAAATTAGGGCACATGGTATTGGGGACAAAATACTGGCTTGATTGAAGATTGGCTGGCTGACAGGAAGCAAAGAGTAGTGATAAACGGGTCCCTTTTGGAATGGCAGGCAGTGACCAGTGGGGTACCACAAGGCTCGGTGCTGGGACCGCAGCTGTTTACAATATATATTAATGATATAGATGAAGGCATTAAAAGTAATATCAGCAAATTTGCTGATGACGCAAAGCTGGGTGGCAGGGTGAAATGTGAGGAGGATGTTATGAGAACACAGGGTGACTTGGACAGGCTAGGTGAGTGGACAGAGCATGGCAGATGCAGTTTAATGTGGAAAAATGTGTGGTTATCCACTCTGGTGGCAAGAACAGGAAGGCAGATTACTATCTCATTCGAGTCAAGTTAGGTAAAGGGGAAATTCAACGAGATCTGGGTGTTCTTGTACATCAGCCAATGAAAGCAAGCATGCAGATACAGCAGGCAGTGAAGAAAGCTAATAGCATGCTGGCCTTCATCACAAGAGGAATTGAGTATAGGAGCAAAGAGGTCTTTCTGCAGCTGTACAGGGCCCTGGTGAGACCACACCTGGAGTATTGTGTGCAGTTTTGGTCTCCAAATTTGAGGAAGGACATTCTGGCTTTGAGGGATTGCAGCGTAGGTTCACAAGGTCAATTCCCGGAATGGCGGGACTAACATATGTTGAAAGATTGGAGCGACCGGGCTTGTATACACTTGAGGTTAGAAGCATGAGAGGGGATCTGATTGAGACGTATAAGATTATTAAGGGATTGGACAATCTGGAGGCAGGAAGTATGTTCCCGTTGATGAGGGAGTCCAGAACCAGAGGACTCAGTTTAAAAATAAGGGGTAGGCCATTTAGAACAGAGTTGAGGAGAAACTTCTTCACCCAGAGAGTGGCGGATATATGGAATGCTCTGCCCCAGAAGGCAGTGGAGGCCAAGTCTCTGGATAGTTTCAAGAAAGAGATAGATAGAGCTCTTGAAGATAGTGGAATCAAGGGTTATGGGGATAAGGTAGGAACAGGATACTGATTGTGGATGATCAGCCATGATCATAATGAATGGTGGTGCTGGCTTGAAGGGCTGAATGGCCTACTCCTGCACCTATTATCAATTGTCTATTGTCTATTGTCTACTGTCGAGTGTTGGAAAACCCCATCTGGTTCACTAATGCTCTTCAGGGAAGGAAACTGCCATCCTTACCTGGTCTGGCCTACATGTGGCTCCAGACCCATAGCAATATGGTGGACTCTGAACAGCCCTCTGGTCAATTAAGGGTCGGCAATAAATGCTATGTAGCCAGCGATGCCCTCATCCTGTTATTGAATAAGGGAAAAAACGGCCCCGAAATTATTGAACTTGATATTGAATCTGGAGGCCAGCAGGGTCCCCAAGTGGAAAATGAGGTGTTGTTCTTCCACCTCAATTTCCATTTGGCACTGTTCTTCTCTCCCTTTGGGCTCTATCCCCACCTATCATTTACTCCTTAACCCCTCTACCCACCCTATCTTCTGCACATAATCCAACAGTTTCCTGGCTACCATCAGTTCTGAGGAAGAGTCACCGGCCCCAAAGCTTTCACTGATTTTTCTTTTCAGAAGCTGCCAGACCCACTGAGCTTTTCCAGCAACTTCTGTTTTTGACCCTGATTTACAGCAACCACAGTTCTTTCAGTGTTTATGCAGTTTTTCTTAGGTTGCTGTCATAGAGAAAAAGTATGCTATTTGTGACAGAGTGATATCCTGAACTTCTAGATATTACTTGGTGAAGTATCTATTGTCCTTGATCAATTGCCATACCACTTGTAATATTAATACACAGTGGGTGATAGTTAGGTCTAGAGAGAAATACAATTGTGGTTTGAGCTCATTTATGCAGCCATTTTAAGTCTGATTTTTAAAATGCACAGATAGTTCAATATGTAAACTGACCACTAAAATAGTTGCATTTCACATGGGCTACCTTGCACAGTTCACATAGGATCTTTTTTTCTCTTTGGCATTTTCAGTGCACTTTTGGGCCACATCAGCTGTTGTAATTGCACACTTTGTGGATAAAACATTTTTGTAACCAGAGTGAATAACTGTGGGTGTGGGACTGGTGTAGATCTGTTTTCTTCTAGACGTGTTCTCTGCATGTTTGTTTTTGGTCGTTTTTGTGGGGAATGGAATAGTCTGAACCATAATTTCCAATGATGAATAATCCCAATGTTAAAGAAAGTTTTACAAAGTGAGTGGGAGGTGGGGGAGAGAAAAAGTGACAGAGGAAAGCATGCTATGCATTTAATTATCGAAAATTGTCCTTTCTGATGTTACACTGTGAAACTTGCTAAACAGTAGTTTATACTTTTTAATAACCTGCTTTATTAATATGTGCTTATTAGGGGTTTAGAACATTTTTGTTAATATAGCTATGAGCAAAATGCACATCTGGTTGAAATGCTGTCCAACAATAACAGCTAGCTGTATTTAAATGGCGCAGTCCTTTTATTTCCCTTCTGTTTGCATTATGCTTGTATCTAACATAGCAAATCTTTTAAATGTTTCTTAGCCCATTTATACCTTAATTTTTCATCATTATGTATAGAGTGATACTGATGTGGCTCCTCTAGAAACAGCCTATTTGAGAATAGGTTAATGTTTAACTCCTGCCACTCTGTGGTCAAATGAGATGTATGTGTGTTCCCAACTAAACTGCACTGAGTATAAACTGAACCAGAAAAAAAAATTAACTGTTCATTCATTTTTAGCCCAAGTGATATCTCTTGGCAGCATGATTCTTATGGATATCATTAAATGAGCAGCGGTCTTCGAATGCTGGCAACACATTTGACTTACTGAGCCCACAGCAAAGCCCAGTCAGGTCCTTATTTGATGTCAACATTTGTGGACTCTCTAACTAGTGCAGGAATCTAAGAAAACTGTCTGATTCTGAGTCAGCCTAGTATTAGTTCCTGTCCCATTCCAGGGACTAAGCATACAATTTGGACCGGCCAAATCAGTGCAGCTCAGTGGGTAGTCAGGCTAATCTATAAAGGTAGACTACAGACTAAATTTCCAAATTTGATATTGCTAACTGGATGACAGCAATAGACAATGCATGTGGTTTAATTTTCTACAATTCGGAAATTTTAAAATGCTGCCTTTATCAAGGTAGTTATGAAGAAAATGATGGAATTCTGTTCTATGGAGCCAGATCTGTGTCAGGGCTTCGGAGGCTATGAACCACGTGCAGGTAAATGAGATTAGTGTATTTTGGTGATGGTTAGTCAGTGGAGACTTGATGGGCTGACAGGCCTGTTTCTATGCTGTATGACACTGATTCTAACTGCCATACTCTGTGCTGCAGAGAATCTTCTTTAACATTTAATCCTGGAAGCTACGCCTCCTGGTCTATGAGGTTTCACAGCTGAAGGTTGTACAAACTGTTTTTTTCACCCATGGTATGTCTTCAGAAAACATGGTGATCTCCACCTCTGAATGGAACTTAAATTTAACATTCAATAATATAAATATCTTCTTGCCAAAAGGCTTAGCTTGGATCAGTTATCTCACATCGGAATATCTTTGTCTTTCATTCTATTGTTGCCTGTTCTACCTCATGTAAGCAGCTTTTTTTAGGTCACTGCATGAGATGTTGACTCACTAGCTAGTCAACATTTATTACTCATCCCTAGTTGCCCTTGAGAAGGTGGCGCTGAGCTGCCTTCTTAAACCACTTCAGACCATGTGTTGTAGGTCCACTCACAATATTGACCTGGGATTTTGACGCAGTGACAAAGAAGAAATGGTGACATATTTCCAAGTCAGGATGGTGAGTGGCTTGGAAGGGAACTTGCAAGGGGGTGTTGTTCCCATGTACTTGCTATGCCTGTCCTTCTCAGTGGAAGTAATTGTGAGTTTGTGAGTATGTCTAAGGAAGGATCTTTGGTGAATTTCTGCAGTGCATCTTGTAAATAGTATACACTGCAGCTACTGAGCGTTAGTGGTGGAGGGAGTGGATGTGTCATCAATCAAATGGGCTACTTTGTCCTGAATGGTGTCAAGTTTTTTGAATGTTGCTGGAAACACACACATCTAGCCAAGTGGGAAATATTTCTTCACACTCCTGACTTGTGGACAGGCTTTGGGGAGGCAGGAGGTGAATTATTCACAAGAGGATTCCCAACCTCTGACCAGTTCTTGTTGTCACTATACTTATATGGCTAGCCCAGTTCAGTTTCTGATCAATGGGAACCTGCAGAATGTTAATAGAGGAGAATCAATGATAAAACGGTAGTAGTTAGATTATCTCTTTGGGAGATCATCATTGCTTGACACTTGTATGGCACAAATCTTATTACTTGCTATTTGTTACATGCCTGGATGCTATCCAGGTCTTGCTGCATTTGGACATGAACTTCTTCAGTGTCTGAGGGATTGAATTATTTGACATAATTGTTCCGTAACTGGGTCCTACCTCTCCAAATCTTCTGGAAGTGACTTGTAGTTTCACAGAAGAATCATTCTTTTTTAAACCTGGGCACTGCTTGTGCCTGTTCCACTACACTGCCACTGATCTTGTGAAGGCTTTGCCTGGTTACTCTCTGTGTTGACTTAGAGTCATAGAGAAATATAGCATGGAAACAGACCCTTTGGTCCAACTGATCCAACTCATCCCAATCTGAATTTGCCCCATTTGCCAGCTTGTGGACCATATGCCTCTAAACCCTTTCCATTCATATACCAGCCAGATGCTTTTTAAAAGCTTCAATTGTGCTGGCCTCTATATTCCCCCTGGTAACTCATTCCATAAGTATCTTAAAGGTTTTTCTTTCTTATGAACTGAATGGATTCTGCTGATCTTGCGTGATAAGGTTGATTCCACCAGATAAGGATTGATCTGTGCTTCTATGGATTTCACTCTCCATCAGAATGGGCTCTAAAGTCAAATCATCTTTTGGCTATAATCAAAGACACATCAGGAATTTCAACAAAAATTCTCACCCTTCAAATTCTGACTTCAATGACCCATAGTAACATTTTACCACTCATCTATGGAGATAATTTATTAATGACGTGTTATAATCTTAACCCAATATATTGATTGCCCTGGAAACCAAACTTTTCTGCCAACTCTTTCCCTTTCAGCATGTTAGTTGTTCTGAATTTAGAGTAATTGTCAAAAACTTACAGAAGATCATGAAATGTATTTGTGCTTCCTTCTGTGCTATAACCTTGTCAGCTACTGTCCTGATTGAATACAAACATTTAATGGAGTCTGATTTGGTGTACAATTCTGTACTTTAACAGTTGTTTTCTTCATGATGTCCAATTCTGTGTTTTATCTGGCTCACTTTGGATATTAAATTTTCCAGGCAGTATTGTTTTTGCTTTTTTATTATTGTGATAGTTTATTTGAGACATTTAATTCTCCAACATATCCATTCTGCTTTGTGCTGGAATACTGGAGGATTTTCTTGTATCCAATTCACACTGTCAACCATAGGGCTCCTGCCTTCCAAGAATAAAGTGGATGTTTCTTGCCTTTCCACAAGCCCTTAGAGTTAGACAAAAACTATTAAGCAGTGGTTCCTGATATTTTCAGTAACACAGCCCACTTCTATGAGATAAACAATTCCACTGCACCCACATTTTTCAGCTGAATTTATTGAGCGTAAACATCGCACTTATAGTGGTTACAGTCTTACAAGAGGAGTTTGCGACATAGTGCATACAACAAGCTAAAGAGGGATCAAGTTTCACTTTTCACAATGACACATTTTCAAAATGGTTGCGTTAGCTGACACTGATGCTTGAGGCTAGGTATTGCTTTAAAATCACATGTGAACAGATTTCAGTGAGCTGCCTTTGGGCAGGTTTGGAGTGGCTGGGGGAACGGGTAAGAGACAATCGAAGGACCTAGGAAGGGAAAGGGAGGAGATTGGAATCCAGTTTCTGGGTGCTGTGTCCTTCTCACTCTTGGGGCTCCCCCTGTTCCATGTTGGCTCATGTAAAGTCTACATTTTGATGTCACTGCTGGGAGCTGTGCATTCTCAAGTGATGGTGCATGTGTCATTGTCCATAGCTGCTGAAGTGAGTAAATATTGCCTTTCAAAATCTTCTCAACTCAACTATTTCCAACTAGGGAAGGCAAATCCCCTGTGGTATTATTTCTGGATTATTAATCCAGAGACCCAGGCAACGTTCTGGGGATCTGCGTTCGTAACCTGCCATGGCAGATGTTCATAGAGTCATTCTTTGCTTTCCTTTGTATTAAAATTGTGAAAGTTTTTCTCTGCCACATTCTCTTTGCATGCTGTCAGCTTGTTAGACACTCAATGCTGTTCAGCAAAGTGAACAACATGGCTTCCGTCTCATTCACCTTGTAAATTAGCCCTGTGAAGCCTGGTTTCCTCTCAGTTCTGGTGAGTTGCCAGTACAAATGCTTCTGACAGCTCTTGTGCTGTCTCCAATGATCCTACAGCTGGAACCATTGTTCCAGATATGAAATGTGATGGCTTTGCAGTCTGTGCTTGTTAGAGCTCGGCTATAATCACAGAATCATGAAGCAGGGCATGCAGAAAGAAACCGTTGGCCCTATGAAACTGGACTGCTCTTTTTGAGAGCAATCCAGTTAGTAACACACCTCTGATTTTATCACACATCCCTGGAACTTTTCTCCTTAAGCCATTTATCCGTGACCTTTCTTGAAAACCAATATTAAATTTAGAACTGACAAAGCATTCAAAATTCCCTGCATGAAAAGTTTTTTTAATTTAAATTTTGTCTCTTTTTTTGTGTCATTCTTCATTTGTGTCCTCTGAATATCAGCACTTAAGCATTAAAAACAAATTTTGTCTAGCCTTCTCTGTTCTAAGAGGAACCATTCCAGCTTCTCCAGTCAACTCCACCCTAGAACCTTTCAGGTAAATCTCTTCTTGGCCATCTCCAAAACCTTCACTTCTTTCACGAAATATTGTGCCCAGAATTGGATGTTAGAATCCAGCTGGGTATGAGTTAATGTTTCATAGGTGTTCAGTGTAACTTCCTGGCTTTTGTACTCTACGCTTCTATTTATAATACTCAGGATCCCATCACATGTACAGGCAACTTTCTGGTACTAAATTAACACCAGCAAGTTGATTGTCTAGATTGTAAAATGGCTTGCAACTGTGCTGTTGTGGGAACCGTACCATTTAATCTCTCTCTCTCTCTCTCTCTTTCTCTTTCTCTCTCTCTCTTCTTCTCCCTGCCCCCCACCCTCACCCCTACTCCCACCCCCTAGCCTCCAACCATAACACCATGTCCTGCGACCAGAGTCACACTGTAACTGCAGTTCCGAGGAAGACCAGCAACGAGTTGAATTTATGTAGCATCTTTCATGCAGGCAATCATCCCACGGTATGGGAGCACAGAGTTTGATGAGATCTAATTGTGATGAGGTATGAGTGATAACTATGATTTAGATTAACAGCCAGGTGCCAATTTAGAACTAAAGCTGCTTTTCTCTCAGGTTTAAAGTGGCCTCTGTAGAGAACTGAATGAGACAGTTTTTGGCTGCTGCAGATCTGCCGGTTTCCTTTCGCGTCTGACCCACCTTTGCTCACAACTGAGAGCTAATCATCTTACTGTTAGCAGGCAGAGGACCTTAGTCGTTGACAATTGCTTCCTAGTCCACAGTAATCAGCTTCACTTGGAGACAAACCCTCAGCTCCAGTTCATTTGCACAGTTCCACAAACAGGATTCACAAAAGGTATCAAATTCCTTATTTTCAAAACATTTAGCCATTCTTGTTTCAATACAGCTCTTACTCATGTAATTCCACAGTTTTAACATCACAAAAATAAAAAGACAATGTTCTACACAGAGAGGTGACAAGAACTGCAGATGCTGGAGTCCAAGATAACAATGCGAGGCTGGAGGAATGCAGCAGGCCAGGTAGGATCAGAAGAGCAGGAGCATCGATATTTCGGGCCAGGACCTTTCTTCAGAGATGTGGAAGGGGGAAGGGAGCTCAGAAATGCATAGAGAGAGGAGGGATGGGACTGAGGAAGATGTGTGGGATGGTGATAGGTGCGTGCAGGTGGGGATTGGTCAGTGAGGTGGGAGGGGCTAATAGGTGGGAGAGAAGATGGACAGGTTGTCTCAGGTCAATGAGGCGGGGATGAGAGAGACGGTTGGTCATGGGATGAGGCCGGTGTTGGGGAGATTTTGAAATTGGTAAAATCAACATTTAGGACGTCGGGTTGACGGCTTCAAAGGTGGAATACGAGGTGCTGCTCCTCCAGTTTCTGGTTAGCGTCATTGTGACACTGGAGGAGGACCAGGATGGACAACTCATCCAGGGAGTAAGAGGGGGCTTTGAAATGGTTCGCGATTGGAAGGCATTGGCGTTTGTCGGGAATACGGTACAGGTGCTCTCCAAAGTGGTGTCTGAGCTCAGCTTGCTCTCACTGATATAGAGGAGGCCACATTGGGAGCATCTGATACAATAGACTACATTGATTGATGTGGAGGTGAACCCCTGTCTAATGTGGAAGGTTTGTTTGGTGTCTTGAATGGAGGTGAGAGGAAGGTGTAGGGGCAGGTGTAGCAATTCCTGCGGTTACAGGAAAAGGTGCCGGGGGTGGTGGGGTTAGTGAGGAGTGTGGAGTGGATGAGGGAGTTGCAGAGAGAGTGGTCCCTATGAAAGGCAGATAGGGGTGGGGAGGGAAATATATCTTTGGTTGTGGTGTTGGATTGTAGGTGGCGGAAATGGCGGAGAATGATATGTTGGAAATGGAGGTTGGTGGGGTAGTATGTGAGCACAAGGAGGATTCTGTTTTTATTTTTATTGGGGGAGGGAATATGGGGCAGAATTGTGGGGAATGCAAGAGAAGCAGTCTCATGTTCAATGCAAGATATCATTGACAGTGCTATCAATTGACACTCAGCCTGGGTTCCACCAGGTCCTCTCAGCATTGGCTTCATTACAGCCTTGGTTCAAACATGAGCAAAAAAGCTGAATTCCAGAGGTGAAGTGAGAGTGAATCTCCTGACATCAAGGTTGTATTTGACCAAATGTGGCATCAAGAAGCTTTAGCAAATCTGGAATCAATGGCAGGTGGGTGAGGCAAGTTTGGGGGATGGAGAAAACTCACCACTGAGTGAAACCAACACTCAGAAGTTGATTGTAGTTGTTGGAGGCCAATTTACTCAGGGATATTATCGCAGTAGTTCCTCAGGGTATTCTTCCCCAGAGTGAACAGAATATATTGGTTTGTATGGATGGGATAAGCAGCATCCTTAGAAACAATGTCCTCAGAAAGGAGGAGACAAGCAGATTATACTAGGCGAGGGCAGAAGGATGTGGAATATTGGTCTCCATAGAGTGCATGGACCTCTGAGTGGAAATTCTAAAGGTGGTTACTACTGAGACTTTTGGGAATTCATGTTATCATGTGGTATGTCATCTAACACTGCCTGGGGGATGTTGAGATTTTTACAAAGGAAGGATGTTTGTGTCCCCTTCTCCGTTAGTTAAAATGAGTAAGAAACTTTTCAGTTTTTAAAAGGTTAATGTTGTTGGATTGTAGCTTCTGGTGACTGTGGTGCAAACTAACCACCCTCTGTATTGAGAATAGTAGTGCCGTGTTTTCCTGATTGCCATACTGCCAAAGCTGTAAAATGTCATGTGTTAACACCCCGTGTCCTTATCACATTTTGAAGATTAAAAGCAGTCTTCCTTATGTTGCTATGACTGTATTGAGCCCTAGCTATAATGTTACCAAAAAAACTGAATGTGCTCACCTGGCTTGATAAGCACAGTAGGGCATTAACGTGGGTCAGTGAAACCCTGTTGAAAATACAATTATTTACCAGATATTAGAAGCTTTTGATAAATAACATGTTCATAAAGAGGATGCCATGTTCAATTGTTATAGTATTGCAAATTCATTAAACGTAGCAGGAGGATCATTGTTTTGCACTTATTAAAGAAAGGGATTCAAGACAACAAGACTAAGATTGGAGGTAAAGATTTTGCACATCACATTATTATGTCTCTCAGATATATCCCACAGTCAATTATCTATTATTCTGCAGTCAGATTTGGTGGCTGTTAGATACACAGTTAGACCCCACAAACAACAATCAGATGAGTTACATGTGAGATAACGAGGTGTGGAGCTGGATGAACACAGCAGGCCCAGCAGCATCAGAGGAGCAGGAAAGCTGATATTTTGGGTTGAGACCCTTTTTCTGAAGAAGGGTCTAGGCCCAAAACGTCAGCCTTCCTGCTCCTATGATGCTGCTGGGCCTGCTGTGTTCATCCAGCTCCACACCTTGTTATCTCAGATTCTCCAGCATCTGCAGTTCCTACTATTTCTGACACATGTAATCCATTCTCAGTGGTTTATTTGAAACAATAACTGAACAAAGACAAAGCACCTTGCTGTTTCTCATCATATTTGGTTTTATGTTTTTATTATTCAGCAGAATCCTGGCTTCATGTTTAATTTGAAGGGTCTTCAGGGTGCATGCAATGCTGGTTGGTGTAATGGTTTCTGAATGCTGGCCTAACCAACAACACATGTATCCTATGAATACATGTGGGAAAAAGGTAGGTGTTTTTCTGACTAACACTTGGTCTCTGTCTGCCTTTGTGGTTTTGACAATTTCTCAAGGTTTTATTTCTTTCACCCAGAAAGTTATATGGTGGTCAATTAAGATTTTGCAGTGAGCTTGATGGGTCACTTAATTATTCTCTGCCTGATATCTCCAAACGTTACCTAAAGAGCAAAACTATCAACAGAAATCATGTGCCCAATTTTTAGATTGGACCTTAAACCCAGTTGTTTCGAACTGAGAGGCACTGATGATACCAACTGAGCAAGTGTGTGCACACAGTCAAACAAATCCTGGGCAGGGTGGCTGACAAACAAGTGTGGCTAAAGAGTAGGCTGGTGACATAGTAAGCGCGTTGCTGGTCTGGTAACTTCAGCAGTACAAGCTAGAGGTCTGGGCTACATGTTCAAATCCCGAAAAGGCACCTGGTAGAATTAAAATCAATGTTGCTTTTATTCTCAGATTTGCCAAAATTTTAATAGTAGCAATGCAGAATTTACAATGTAGTGAGAAAAAAATGAGTGCATTCTTAAAAAGACAGAATTAGAAAACAGAGAAGTTATTCTCAATATCAAACGTAGTTAGACTACAATCAGAATATGTGTGAGATATTGAAAAGTTCAAATGGCGAAGAGGCCTCATCCCTAAATTGAGAGGCTTCAACTACCAGGAGAGATTGATTAAGCTGAGAGTCTTCCTGGTGAAGAGAAAGCTGATGGGTGACTGGACAGCAGTTTTTAATATTATGAAAGGATTTGATGGGTTGACTTGGAGAAATTGTTTTCTTTAATGAGGGACACAAAAACTATAGGATATAAATACGCTCGTTAGTGACAAATACAGCAGAGATTCCTGGTCAGCCACATAATAGAAAGATTATTTGAAGCTGCTACACTTCTTGCCATTGCTTCTGAGGCATATCTATATTCTCGCAGCAACACTGACTTCTAGAGTGGGCTGTAACACACCACCATCACCAACATATTCATTGGTAAATTCAGGAAACCTCTGTAGCCAAACAGAAGGGAGAGAATATGGATCTCGCTCCCAGAGGGAGTCATAGAGGTGAATGCCATCCAGGTATATATCAGGAAATATCTGATGGAGAAAGGAGTAGAATGCTACAGTGAGAGGTTGACCAAATCAGAGGAGTCTCATCGAAGCCTAAATACTACAATGAGCCAGCTGGACTAGATGGTCTGCATCTGTGATATTAATGCAATGTAATTCTACTTTGCCTTTCACACTTATTTTATGGGAAGTCTCCTTCTTGTGGCTGTGTAAATACCAGCGGTGATGGGATAAGATCCTTCTCCAAGTAGGGCAATAATTTCCTGCTTGAGGACTTCAATTGACAATGGGGGTGGGAGGGGATCTTGAGTAGGTTTGTTGGTGGGGTGGGAAAAGGGGATGCGGGGAAGGACACCCAGCACTGTCCTGCCATGGATTTCATTAGGGAAGGCAGGGGTGGATGGGCAGCAGAGAACTCATCTATCACTGCCCCACCTGATTAACAATGGCCTAGCTCACTGATATTTGGAAATGGGAGAGCACACACTGAAATGTAGATGAAAAACCTTGTTGTTCACTGAGATCAGAGAGGAATTGTTTGTAACAGTCAAATGTTTTGCTGCAATAATGTGCCTGTCAAAAATTCATGAATCCTACACCTCTACAGAGAATCCTGTTTGTTGGCATGCTTCATTAATATGTGAACATCATTTGTAAAACACAGCTGATAATTTGTTTGCAGATTGTCAAGTTAATGAAGCATTGCCTTGGATTCTATTGCTCACTCTCTCTCTCTCTCTCTCTCTCTCCCCCCCCCCCACCCCCCGTCTCTCTCTCTCTCTCTCTCTCTCTCTCTCTCTCTCTCTCCCCCTCTCTCTCTTTGTTGACACAGGAATATTGAGCAGAGATTCTGGTGGATTTAGTCATCCCTTGGAGCAACTGTCGACAGCACTTCTCATCTTGTGGAAAGGCACAGCTTCAATTGCTCAGAGCTTTCAAAACTCCCACTGAATTACCAACTAGCACTTTGTAATTTAGGGCAGGTTTATCTTAGTCCTGAACATGGCTGAAAAATATCACTGTTTGTTGAGTGAATGACTAACCAGAAACTTTCCATATTATTAAAGGATGGGATTAAGCAGCAAAATCAAATGTACAGGAAAGAGACCCTGGAGATCCAGGCACACAAAATTTTGAAGGTGGTACTAAAAGATGAGAAAGATGTTGAAAATCTGGAATTTTATCTAGGCTTTATAAGTAGAGGCATAGGGTAAAATTCAATGTTCTCCCCCCCGTGGTGAGTTTGATGGTAGGAGGAGATAGGACAAGGGTAGGAAAGGCCTACCCACCCCCAAATCTTCCCTGATTAAGCTTATGGCAAGATGACTCTGCGTGTCCTTTCCTCCACATCACCAAATAAGGACCTTAATTTGTGATGGTAATGAAACCCATTTAATGGACGCATCCTACCAGAGCCGGTATTAACCCAGCTTCAAGCTGAGGATTGCAAGAAGCCCGCAAAGCAAATCCTGTCAGGGATCCCCAGACAAGATGGGGGATGGGGGGGGGGGCACAGGTTGTCCCTCGTTCAAAGGCATATAGTGATTAATTATGGTCCTGGCATTGGGCAGGGATCTAGGGGAGTGGGTGCATCCTGAACTCCAGCACCCCCCATTGCTGCTTTCCCAACCCTTTGCTCCACTGCTTTGTAGTTTAATATTAAGGTGTTTTTCTGGAGTCAGAGGGTCAAGTGTTCAAGACCCACTCTAGAAATGTGAGCATTATTCCAGAAAGACAGTCCAGTGCAGCACTGCGGGAATACAGCACAGTCAGAGGTGCTGTCTTTCAAAGGGATATGAAAGAACCTGTGGCACTATTTTACAGAAGAACGGTAGAGCACAGTAATGTGCTATGATCAATATTCATCCCTCACCAACCTCACAAAAAAAGATGAGCTGATGATTCTCATATTACTGTATGTAGGAGCAAGTTGTACACAAGTGCCTGTCATTTTAATTCATCACAGAAGTGACGAAACTTCATTGATTGTGAAAAGCTTTCACAGTTCTCAAGATATATAGAGTGCTATGTAAATTCAAGTGCATTCTTCCTACATACAACATTCTCAAGATATATAGGGTGCTATATAAATTCAGACGCATCCTTTTTACATAAAACAGTCTGAACTAAAAATTGAGATTTCCGTTTGATTCTGGCGTGGAGTGTAATCTGTTGCAAATTGTCAGTTTAAGCCTGCCATTCTTTACAGAATCCAATCAGTTTATTTTGCAAAGCCTATGTTTATCTTCTCATTTTTTTGAGACTGACTCACCGAATAATGGGGAAGTGGAAAATACGGACAAATTGTTATTTTTATCTGATGTTTACATTAAATCTGCTCAACTTCTAACCAAACTAGGCAACTATTTATTAGGAAATAGCAACACTTAGTTAAAATATTATTGTAGTTTTCTAAACAAAGACTTCTTGAATAGAATGTTAATGGGTGGATTTACATTACACATAGAACATGTGCTGTTGCAGCCTGATGACCCTCTGTTACAATTACACAGGTGCCACTTGTCCATGTGTGACATTGCTTATGCGTTACAATCACAAAGGGCTTCACAGTCCACTCCGGACTCTGTCCTTTCCCAGTATGTGTCCACACCCACAGCACTCTCCATCACATTTTCAGCAAGGGGCACTGAACTGTGATGAAGAAAGAAATCTGTTGTTAGCTATAGCTGATGGATGAGCAAACTATTCGCACGTGTTGGACACTGATGCAGAGCAGCATAGAAGCTTGGAGGGTTCTCATCTCTTTCCAGATCATGAAGTGTAAAGGCATGTATCAGAGCCTTTACAAATGAACGCATTGAGTTCAACTCAAAAGGGACTGAAGGCTTTTTGAGGCCTGCAGAGCTATCCGGACATTCCTATAACCAAGACCAAAGCATTTGTTGTGTCAGACTGAGTCTTGTGCACTGTGCTCATGAAAGGGAAACATAACTGGCAATGTTTAAAGGGAGAATGTGCTGTCTTATTCCCTTATATGGCAGCCTGCGATACTGCCTCACAGGCTAAAGTGTAATCTCGTCTGAGGGAACTGACGTCATTCTCACTTCATCAGTCAAAGCCATTTGATGCCAAGTATATGTCAAAATAATAATCACCTCAGGATAGCCCTGTGGGCCAAGTCAAAAAAACTTTGGAGGTCATGGGGAACTTCTTCTAAACTTGTTGAATCCTAAACTTGAACTCATCCAAAAGTTTGCTGCTTGTAGCCTAACCTGTAAAATGTACATCTCATCCATCAGCCCTGTGCTTGTTGACTTATAATAGTTCTCGGTTAAGTTTTACAAAATCTCACCTTTGTTTTCAAATCTCTAGTTTCACTCCTCCCTATCTCTGCGATCGCCCTCAGCCTTACAAACGTAAGGCATCTCTGGGATCCTCCAAATCTGACCTCTTGGGCATCCTTGATTTTCAGTCTCTGTGGTGGTGACCATCAGGTTGAGACTCAGTTATCTCAATCTGATGATCTTGAATTCCCTCCATAAACCTCTCTGTTTCTCTACTTTTCTTTCCTCTTTCTCCTCAAAACTATAACCTAGCTTTTAGTTAGAGATAATGGGAACTGCAGATGCTGGAGAATCCGAGATAACAAAGTGTGGAGCTGGATGAACACAGCAGGCCAAGCAGCATCTCAGGAGCACAAAAGCTGATGTTTCGGGCCTAGACCCTTCATCAGAGAGGGGGATGGGGTGAGGGAACTGGAATAAATAGGGACAGAGTGGGAGGCGGATTGAAGATGGATAGAGGAGAAGATACGTGGGGAGGAGGGTGTAGGTGGGGAGGTAGGGAGGGGTTAGGTCAGTCGGGGGAGGATGGACAGGTCAAGTGGGTGGGATGAGGTTAGTGGGTAGGAAATGGAGGTGTGGCCTAAGGTGAGAGGAGGGGATAGGTGAGAGGAAGAACAGGTGATGGAGGCAGGGACGAGCTGGGCTGGTTTTGGGATGCAGTGGGGGGAGGGGAGATTTTGATGGCCTTGCTGCTTGGCCTGCTGTGTTCATCCAGCTCCACACTTTGTTTCCCAGCTTTTAGTCATCTATCTTAATATGAACTCACATAGCTCTGTGCCACATTTTAGGCTATAACATTTCTGTGAAGTGCCTTCAGATATATCATTTGATGATGTGCGAAACAACAATGCTAAACTAGGAAAGTAATTTCTTATATAGAACTTGACTTTGCTGATTTAAAATCAACTTAATAGAATAGGTGACAGCCATTCTATGCTTTGTTTGTCAAGGCAATGTTTAAATCAATCAAAGTCAACCTGCCTGGTTTAAAATTTTAGCAAATCTTAGCAGTTAACTGTCATTTATTGTTAACTGGTACATTTACCATGGCATCACCTCTACCAATTAGAGTCGATTTACTAACCAATCAGCAGGCTCCTCTGTTAAGTATAAATGCTGTTTTCTCTTCACGTTTGCATTTCTTGTAAGTTATCCTGACAAGTGCAAGTTAAAAAACTTTCATACTATTTGTTGCACTTCAGCAAAATGAAAGCAACAGGAAGCAGAATTTAGGGTATTATCTATGTTATGATTCTAACTGATAGGAATACTGGACAATCAGATACCAGAAATAAATTATGGTAGATAGATTGTAACTTTAGCTTTTACGGTTGGTTAGTTATTGAACATATTCACATGAGGCTGTCAACATTCTTTAACACAAGAACTCAAGTTGCTTAAATAAAATTAAAAAAAACATAAAAAGCTATACATATATTACAGATTAGAACTATCTTGATGTCAATAGCAAATCAAATTTTCAACCTGTCTCCCAACAATATACGTCATAGATACTTAATCCCAAAGAACTATCAGTCCTTACTCAATTCCTTAATTTCTTAACTAAAGACTCTTTTATAATAAGGTAAGACCATAAGACATAGGAGTGGAAGTAAGGCCATTTGGCCCATCAAGTCCACTCGGCCATTTAATCATGGCTGATGGGCACTTCAACTCCACTTACCCGCACTCTCCCCGGAGCCCTTAATTCCCCACTAGATCAAGAATTTATCAATCTCTGCCTTGAAGACATTTAGCGTCCTGACCTCCACTGCACTCCGTCGCAATGAATTCCACAGGCCACCACTCTCTGGCTGAAGAAATGTCTCCTCATTTCCGTTTTAAATTTATCCCCTCTAATTCTAAGGCTGTGCCCACGTGTCCTAGTCTCCCCGCCTAATGGAAACAACCTCCCAGTGTCCACCCCTTCTAAGCCATGCATTATCTTGTAAGTTTCTATTAGATCTCCCCTCAACCTTCTAAACTCTACTGAATACAATCCCAGGATCCTTAGCCGTTCATCGTATTTTAGGCCTACCATTCCAGGGATCATCTGTGTGAATCTCCACTGGACATGCACCAGGGCCAGTATGTCCTTCCTGAGGTGTGGGGCCCAAAATTGGACACAATATTCTAAATGGGCCCTAACTAGAGCTTTATAAAGTCTCAAAAGCACATCACTGCTTTTATATTCCAACCCCCTTGAGATAAATGACATTACACTCGCTTTCTTAATCATGGACTCAACCTGCAAGTTAACCTTTAGAGAATGCTGGACTAGCACTCCCAGATCCCTTTATACTTCGGCTTTATGAATGCCCATACAACTCTAATAGCTTGGAGACTTCATAAATAAAACTGTCTATTAGGAGGAAACTATTCTCCTGAACTGACTCCTAATGCTTCTGAACCTCTTACTAATCTAAACTAGTCACCCCTGGTCTATTTACTTTGTACGTTATAAAACTCATTTAATCAATTAACATCACAGGTATCCTGCTAGACACCGAATGAATTCACGTGCTTACTTGTAAATGATGTATCTAGCTCTCTGTTCTAAACTATTTTCTCACCTCTTCAAAGTAAAGGATTAGCTCCAAGGAACCGAAACCAAAATCTGTTTTATTAAATTTAAATTACAAATTGATAATAATATATGATGGAGTTTATTCACAAGCCTAACAAATCAATTGATTCAACCAAATCAATTCAGTACTCAGAGAGTACTGAAAATACAGATCTCACTGCCACAGGGAGTGAGGACAGTAGCATAGCATAACTATACTTAAGGGAAAGCTAGATAAACACATGAGGAAGAAAGGAACGGAAAATTACATTGAAGGAGTAAGCTGAACATTAGTGGGAGTCCCTTGAGGACACAAACAGTGACATAAATCATGACCTTAATGATTCATGCTGGAAATAACATGTCATACTACAAAAAGATACAGAGTTTGCAATCCTATCTGATGTGTTTTACAAGGGACTTAATCACAGAATCTTCTGCCCATTGTGCCAGAGAGAGCTATCCTATCGCTCTCATTTAATTTCTGCTCTTCCTCATGTCCCTGCAAGTTGTCCACTTCCAAATATTTATTCATTCCCTTTCAAGCATTTCCCCCACCCTTACAGTCAACACCTTTCAGATCAGGATCGAGCATTGGTTGAGAATTGCAAATACCAAAAACTGGGTCTGTGATTGAATCAATTGAAGATTGTCTAGAACCTACAGTTCCCAGTCCTTCAGGGGAAGGAGTAGGTTTGATATAGTTCACAGTTTCATTGAGAATTAACATTCATTAATTATGAAGATCCCTGCCACAAGAAACGCAAGATTTTGATCCAGTGAGAACGAAGGAGCCGTGACATAGTTGAGGTTATTGAGGTTGGTTGGCTCGCCGAGCTGGTTTGTTGTTTCGCAGATGTTTCGTTACCGTGCTGGGTAACATCCTCAGTGCAGCCTCTGATGAAGCGTTGGTGTGTTTTCCCACCTGGTTTTTAAACTCTGGGATCCTTTGAGATGAATTGTCTCTCTTCCGGTTACTCACTCATCTCAATCCACATGGACAAGTAGAACCACTGCTTCAACTGTGACAACACCAAGATCCTGGGACAGGCTAGGCAGAGACAGGCACAGGAATTCCTAGGAGCATGGCACTCCACGAAGCAGGCTACTAATAAACACATTGGACTTGACCCCATATACATTCCACTATTTCGGAAACCTGGAAGCAACTTTCTATTAATGTTTTAGCACATTAGTCAGGGTTTATTCACTACAATAGCTGCAGATGTATTGTCCTCAGGATTAGGAGCAGTCCTTATTCAAGTACAAGCTAAAGGAACAAGAAAACTGATCTATTTTACTTTGAGAGTTTTGACAGAAACTGAACAATGGTATTCAACCGTGGAGTAGGAAGCATCAGCAGTTACAGTGAAATGGCCACCGAATACCTCATGGGATGGAAATTCCTGGTAGGGATAGAGAAGAAACCTTTGGACATGGAATTGAAAGGAATTTCAAAAGGTCTTCAATGCACATGAAGATTCAGGATCAGATTGAAGATAACTATAATTGATATAACTGCAGCATTGTCTATGTTCCAGGCAGGTGCAAGTAATGACAGATACATTCTTAAGATCAGCATTAGATTGAAAAAGAAAAGAGAATCTTATTCAACAGCAATAACACTTTACTGGCAACTAAGGAAAGCTGTGTCAAACACATTCAACTCTAAAAGTCTGACAAGGGGTGCCCAAAGGCCAGACAACTGTTTCTGGAAGGGAGTTCAAAAATAGCCCAGCAGACCTATTGCTGGAAAGCAACCATGAGCAGAAACATCACTTGACAACAGAAGCTGACTTATAACCATTGAATGGCACTAGCAAAGAGAAATCCTACAGAAATGCAGATATCTAGGTATCAGGAAGTGCAGAGCAAAAACATAACAATCAGTCAGTTGGTGTGCTTTATTAACCGTAGTCATGGATGGACCAGGACAGATTTTAATTAATCTTTATTCCTTTGGAACTTGATGCTCTTGACTATCTCTACTTCAGCCCATTGATGTAGACAGTGGAGTGTGTCCTCCATTCCACTTCCTGAAGTCAATGACCAGCTCCTCTGTTTTACTGACATTGATAGAGAAATTGTTGTCTTTACACCATGCCATTAACCTCTCCATCTCATTCCTGTATTCTATCTCCTCATAGTTTAAAATCTGACCCACTACGGTGGTGTCATCAACAAAGTTATATATGGAGTTGGAGAGGAATTTGGCCACACAGTTATGAGAGTACATGGAGCATCATAAGGAGCTGAGTGCACAGCCTTGTGGGTCACCAGTGGTGAGGATTGTCATGGAGGAAGTGCTGTCGCCTATTCTTACTGATTATGGTTTGTGGGTCAGGAAGTTGATGATCCCATTGCAGAGAGGGGAGCAGATTCCACGTTTCGGAGTTTGGAAATGGGTTTGTTTGGAATTATGGTGTTGAAGTGGAGCTGTAATCAATAAGTAGGAGATTGACGTCAGTATCCTTGTTATTCAGATGTTCCTCTGATGAGCGTAGGGCCGGGAAGATGGCATCTGTCTTGAACTTATTGCAACAATAGGTGAATTGTAGTGGATCAAGACAATCTGAGAGACTGGAGTTGATATGTGCCAATAGTAACCTCTCAAAGCACTTCATAATGATTGATGTCAGAGCCATTGGGCGGTAGTCATTGAGGCACACTTTCTGATTTTTCTTTGGCACAGGGATGATAGTGGCTTTCTCTAAGCAGATGAGAATCTCAGATCAGAGTAAGGAGAGGTTAAAAATTTCTCGGGAACTCCATGCGGGCCAGTCACTTTCCGTGGGTTCACTCTCAAGAAGGCCAATCTGACATTTGCAGCAGTGACTATGGGCTTAATCTTTTATGTAATAAGCATCTGTTCTGTTGGTAAGGAATCTTGGCTGCCTCGTGTGTCAATGTTTCAGAGAATGGCCACTGTGTAACTAAAAAACTGTATCAGATTAGACTTTGTTATAGGATCTGACTCATCTAATAGTAACATCAGCAAGGAGCATAATAATATTGACAGTTGGAGCAAGATGACAGCAAGAATAATGTAACAGTCTCTGATGGACTATCTTGAGCATTTAATTGGGGAAGAAAATGTCACAATACAAAAACACTGAGCAAATTTCATTCATTGGAATCTTGTTACTTATGTCAGGAGGAACTCCAGAGTAAAATGCAACAAGACTGTCATATCACAACAGAAAGAACATGTCTAACTTCTTTTTATCATTTTGTTCAAATTCTATGTTGAACAAAATAAAATTGCCAGTGTCAGGGAATCAAATGTTTCCATTCAAGGCAACCAGCATCAGCATCAAGCATTCAGGATTCAACACAGGCAGAGATATTGTGGATATAGGTATGGCCCAGGGTTAGAAACAGAGTAAAGCTTCCTGTACACCATCCCCAACAAACACTGCCAGAATAGGGGCAGCATGGGATTAGATACATAGTAAAGCTTTCTCTACACTGTCCCCATCAAACACTGCCAGCACAGGGTTAGGTGCAGAGTAGAGCTTCTTCGACTCTGAGCCCATCAAACACCCCCTCCCTGAAAACCAAATGCAGAATTCACAGAGCAAGATGATCTTTGATCCTGACTGGACGCCCCAATCTGGTACCATGTACTGAAATAGTTGTCCGACTGTGTGTAATCTTTGTTGAACGATAGATGTGGTTCTCTGATGATTACTGATAATCAAACACAGTCTCACTTTTCGAGTAATGCCTTATTGTTCCTCCTGGATGTCCCTGCTGCTGTTTGGAAAATGTAAGGTCTCGGTTGATTTTTTGTTTCCTTTGTGTGGCCTTGGGCCGTTATGATTAGCCTGAAGTTGTTCTAAAACTAATATATCTGTTTTAAACCTCCCGGCCATGAACAATTTCACTGGTTAGTACCTTTTATTCAATGTTATTGCTGTGGAACTGACTAGAGTTCATTTCTAAGCTGGAATTCTCTTCATCAGTGATTTCATTCTTGACTGCTCTTTCCACTTCTCCAATCAACCGAGGATGGAACGGAGAATTTGTCACGTGGTTGATGCCTGCCTCAAAAGTGAACTTTCTGAACTCCTTGGACATCTCTTTTTTAAATAAACTTGCACATGGTATATGGGTGCCACTGGCTAAGCCAGCATTCATTGCCTATCCCTAATTGCCCAGAGGGCAGTTAAGAGTCAAACACATTGCTGTGGGTCTGGAGTCACTCACAGGTCAGAAAAGGTATGAATGATAGATTTCCTTCCTGGAAGGAGAGCGCTGAGTCAGTGATTTTACAAAAACTGATACTGTTTACAGTCATCATTACGCTAACTTCTTATTTCATATTTTAATTGAACTCAAATTTTACCATCTGCCACAGTGGAATTTGAACCTCAGAATATTATCCAGGGGCTCAGTATTGCTAATCTAGTGGCATTACTGTTATCCACCACAGTGTCTGATATTAATTCTTCTGGGATCCTGTGTATCACAAGATCCTTTACAATGTTCTGATCATTGAGCCTACTGCGGTTGAATGAAGTCTTACCATTTCAATGTGTCGTAAATAAAAGTCAACAAGGACTAAATACATCTCCTTTCTAAAAATAAATATGTCACTAGCCTTTCCCGTAGCCTTTCCAGAAACCTTGATGGAATTGATTGTACTGCAGGCAAAGATGTTCATAATACACATTTGGCATGACAAAATGTTACCCTGTATGTCTTTTGAAACGCATTATATACTGTCTATACTTCCTGCTGCCTCAGCAAGGCAGTTAATATAATCAAAGACCCCTCTTACCGTGGTCATACTCTCTTCCACCCTCTTCCATCAGGCAGAAGATACAAAAGTTTGAAAACACATACCAGTAGATTGAAGAACACTGCACCGCTGTTATCAAATGTATAAATGGAGCTCTCATATATTAGAGTTAATCTCCCCCTGCATCTTCTCTATAGCTGTAACACTAATTCTGCATTTTGTTCTATTACCCTGATGCACTTATAGAAAAGTACAGCACAGTAGAGGCCCTTCGGGATAGCACAGAAAACAATAATTCTCACTGTATATCCGTACGTGTGACAGTAATCAAATCAAATCAAGCCAATGAAAAGAAAAGTTATCAATGTGTAGAACATTGTTCACAAAAGATCTTAAAACTCCCACCAAAACAAAAATTCAATCGGCTTCCCAGCACCATCATTTTGTAACAATTCCAGTCCAGAGATTATCCTTCAGTAACAGGTCTTTAAGTTTAATGTAACTGAATCTCTCCTGTTCTTTCCTGTGAACTGTGAAGTCTTCTGATATGAATACCCTTAGAACTGAAAGCTTAGACAGTCCTGGCATTTCAATAACCTGCACACTTGTAGCAAACATTCCTGGTCTGGACATTGTGCAAATTCTAGTTCTCTACTGAAGTAACTGCCTTCCCTAAACTAATTTCTATTCATTTTTCTGAGGAGAGAAGCAATACTTGTTCCTGATCAAAGCCAGGTCTCCTCTAAATTGCTGTAAAAGCTTTCAATTTCTGAGTTTTCGCAGCTGAAATCCAATACGAAATATCCATCCCTGATCATCTATGAAAAATAAGATAATGGCCTTCAATGTTTTTATTCTGTTTTATAGACCAACAAAGGGGAGATGATGGCCTAATGGTATTGTTGCTGGATGGTTCACCCAGGCACTGAGGTAATATCCTGGGGACCTGGGTTCAAATCTTGCCATGGCAGATGGTAGAATTTGAATTCAATAAATATCTGGAATTAAGAATTTAACAATGACTGTGAATCCATTGCTGATTGTTGGGGAAAATCACATCTGGTTCACTAATGTCCTTTAGGGAAGGAAACTGCCATCCTTACCCTGATAATAAAATGTGAGGCTGGATGAACACAGCAGGCCAAGCAGCATCTCAGGAGCACAAAAGCTGACGTTTCGGGCCTAGACCCTTCATCAGAGAGGGGGATGGGGAGAGGGAACTGGAATAAATAGGGAGAGAGGGGGAGGCGGACCGAAGATGGAGAGTAAAGAAGATAGGTGGAGAGAGTGTAGGTGGGGAGGTAGGGAGGGGATAGGTCGGTCCAGGGAAGACGGACAGGTCAAGGAGGTGGGATGAGGTTAGTAGGTAGCTGGGGGTGCGGCTTGGGGTGGGAGGAAGGGATGGGTGAGAGGAAGAACCGGTTAGGGAGGCAGAGACAGGTTGGACTGATTTTGGGATGCAGTGGGTGGGGGGGAAGAGCTGGGCTGGTTGTGTGGTGCAGTGGGGGGAGGGGACGAACTGGGCTGGTTTAGGGATGCAGTAGGGGAAGGGGAGATTTTGAAACTGGTGTGTATCCGACCCCACCACCCAAGACATTTTTCCATCCCCTCCCCTGCCAGCTTTCCGGAGAGACCACTCTCTCCATGACTCCCTTGTTCGCTCCACACTGCCCTCCAACCCCACCACACCCGGCACCTTCCCCTGCAACCGCAGGAAATGCTACACTTGTCCCCACACCTCCTCCCTCACCCCCATCCCAGGCCCCAAGATGACATTCCACATTAAGCAGAGGTTCACCTGCACATCTGCCAATGTGGTATACTGCATCCACTGTACCCGGTGTGGCTTCCTCTACATTGGGGAAACCAAGCGGAGGCTTGGGGACCGCTTTGCAGAACACCTCCGCTCAGTTCGCAACAAACAACTGCACCTCCCAGTCGCAAACCATTTCCACTCCCCCTCCCATTCTCTAGATGACATGTCCGTCATGGGCCTCCTGCAGTGCCACAATGATGCCACCCGAAGGTTGCAGGAACAGCAACTCATATTCCGCCTGGGAACCCTGCAGCCATATGGTATCAATGTGGACTTCACCAGTTTCAAAATCTCCCCTTCCCCTACTGCATCCCTAAACCAGCCCAGTTCGTCCCCTCCCCCCACTGCACCACACAACCAGCCCAGCTCTTCCCCCCCACCCACTGCATCCCAAAACCAGTCCAACCTGTCTCTGCCTCCCTAACCGGTTCTTCCTCTCACCCATCCCTTCCTCCCACCCCAAGCCGCACCCCCAGCTACCTACTAACCTCATCCCACCTCCTTGACCTGTCTGTCTTCCCTGGACCGACCTATCCCCTCCCTACCTCCCCACCTATACTCTCTCCACCTATCTTCTTTTCTCTCCATCTTCGGTCTGCCTCCCCCTCTCTCCCTATTTATTCCAGTTCCCTCTCCCCATCCCCCTCTCTGATGAAGGGTCTAGGCCCGAAACGTCAGCTTTTGTGCTCCTGAGATGCTGCTTGGCCTGCTGTGTTCGTCCAGCCTCACATTTTATTATCTTGGAATTCTCCAGCATCTGCAGTTCCCATTATCTCTGATGCCATCCTTACCCTGTCTGGCCTACATGTGACTCCCAGACCCAACTCTCTGGGCAATTAGGGATGGGCAATAAATGCTGCCTAGCCAGTGATGCTCTCATCCCATGAATGAATAGAGAAAAACACAGTACAAGCAATTTTCCATTAATACTCCAAGGCGTCCCTGCACACTGACTAACATTGAATTATGCCATTGTTCTTGAAGGCTTATTGAACTTAATTTATTTTTTACAAAATGCTGCACAAAAGTAACCAACTTTATTTGCCACTATTTTAAAATCCAAACTCAAAAACATTATGTTAATACAATTATATACGTATAGATTCAGACATTTTTCATGACAGTGAACATATAGGAGTCTCTGTGTATTTGTTTCTGTTATCTGCTACCTATGTGTTACAGAACTACAGAGAGGTGAGAAGTTACCTTGATTGAATGTTGATGAAAAATTAACAGCATTTTATCAACGCACACAGTGATCCATCCTCCAATCAGCCAGCAAATTCTTTGGAAAGAATGGAAGTTGTAGGAGTTATGAATGTGATGGTTGATTTATACCGTTCCACAGTTTGATTTGCATCCCTATTATATTTAAGAACTTGTAGTGTAAAGACATTTTTATTTATTTGGACAGAGGTCTTGTTGTACAGTGGTCTTAGTTATTTGGAAAAGAGACCAATTTAAACCAAGGAGAGCATGTCAAAAAAAAATTGTGTTTTTCAAAATCACGTTGACACAAGCATTGTGACTAGCACACACACTGTTTCACATTCTCCCGTGGCTAGACAGTCATTATTCTAGTGAAGACAGGAGTCATGCATCAAGAACCCTGAGGAATTCCCACCGTAACAGAGCCTGAAGGAATTGCCCAGGAAATTGAAGATTCTCCTGGAGAATTCTATGTCTGGAATACTCCGAAAGGTTCCATTTAAATTGGAGAATTAAAGAGGCTTGAGAGAAATTAAGTAAATAGTTAGTCAGGAAAGGGTAAACAATTAAATATATAGTCTAACCTCCGAGTAACTTTTCAACTGATTGCATTCTTAGCTCACACCCCACCTATCAACATCCCCATTGCTGGGCCATTTAAAACACCAAAACCTTGACAAGGCATGATCCTCTCTCCCTCCAATACTCAACACCACTAGTACCTCCAGACCCAAAATCCCTCTGCCCCTCTACACCTTTCCCCTGCTCTGGACCCAGTCCCCCTGACTCCGCTCTCAATCAACTCTTCCCTTCCCCCATTCTGGACCCAGAACCCCATGCCCCTGCTCTGAGCCTGCTGCACTCCAGCTCTGAACCACATCTACCTCTGCAACCTCAGGAACCCAGCTGTCCTCTTCCCTCGCCCGTGTGAACTAACACCCAATATGTACAACGTACCCTGACCTTCCCTAAACACTGTGCCACTTACATGGCCCCCTTACCACCTTTACCTACCTGGCAGCCTACTCCCAGCTCACTATCCCCTACTAACTAGCCAATCCACCACATTTGGCACCTGGCTTAACTGGCACTCTGTAACGCACCCCTTCTCAACTTGCACCTGACCCACTCTGCATCCCGTCCTTTTTTACAGCAGCTGTCATCGTGACTGTCTGTGAATCTGGACCATTACGATCCAGAAAACAGCAGCTGACTGCTGAGAAATGACAGCACGCTTTGTCATGCCTTGCTCATTCTGCTCTATGAGGGAACTGTCAGAATGGGAGTACAGCTCCTCACTTCTGAAGGACAACTGGGCGGAATCTCATCTCAGAAATGCACGGCTCTCTTCTTTTGTAGGGGCAGTAGCACATGAGACTGCCATCCTTTGGAATATCTGATCAATTGTTGCCTTTTTCCAGGACAGTAAGAAAGAAAGCAGACAACAGCACTGATGGGTTTCTGAAATAAGGGTCAACTGCTTGAGAACAACATTTGATTGGGTTCTGCGCAGATGATTATAGCTTACTGTGTGGGCAATGCAGAGGATTTCAGCCTGCAAACCGAAAACACCCACATTTCTTGCTCTATAGTTTGTATGAAGTATCATGGTGATTTTTCATAAACCTGTTGGACTGTAACCTGGTGTCATAAGACTTCTGACTTTGTTCATCACAGTCCAACACTGGCACCTCCACATTTTATCTTGTATGGAGGATTAACAGAAAACCTTTATGTGGCTGTTTTCAGTCAACATTCCCTCTGCCAACTGCTGTCTCTACTGTTTCCCTCATTGAAAGGAAGAAGAAATTGCCTTCAGAGACTCTGAAAGATAAAGAGCTTCAAACTGAAAGTTGCAGATAAATACCTAACAGTGTCGGTCGTGATGTTAGATTTAGATGCAGATTTTTGTTGTCCCATATACCTGAGTACAGGAGCATGGTGAAAATTGTACCAAGTCGCCATCCTAGTTTACAAAAGACAGCATTAAAAACTGAAGCAGAAATAAAAGAAACAGCATAAAGAGAAAGAAACATCTATTTCACTCCCCACCTTCTCCATGAGTCCTCACCACCAGAAGAAACACAAAATCCATCCTTCAGTCTGCAAACACTCAGGTGCCCCCGAATCCACTAAATACCCTACTTTAGGGAGATAGACCTATTTTCTCTTTGTTGCTTTCCCATGGGATTTTTAGTGAACTCTCCATTTGTGGAGAATCAACATGTGCATCACAGACCAGGAAGTTTCCATAGACTCAGTAAGGAATCCAAGGGAGAATCCAAGGCTTTCGGTTCCAGCCCTGCTGAGTTAAACAGGAAAGAAAACTACCACAATTGCTATTTCTGATTGTAAGCCTTCTGGGAGCTGCATTGCGTGGGTATACCACAGTCAATATGCCACGGATGAACAGCTCACCAATGCTCACTCTCCCAAAAATCACCAGGAAGAATGTACACAAGAGTACTGAGGGCATCACAGTTATAAATTATTTAAGCAGGGTCAGCAGGACGAGAGGAGAAGGCTGGAAACAGAGATTACAGTGGTCGAGAATCATTCCATTTCGATGCAGCTTGAGGCAATTCACAGTCAAGCTGTGTCACAGCTGCTGTGGTGAGACTGTCATTGCAGTAGAACTGATGGGTGTTACATGGTCTGCCTGTACACATGAGCAACACATTCGGCTGGCCTCAAACAAAACCAATATCTCAGCATACCCATTACATAAAGATCAAAGAAACTGAAACTTAGAAAGAATTATTACTAGTAACATGAACTTCACTTTTCATCAAAATTAAACTCCATTGCCTACAAATAGATTCCTGTGTGTTTCCCAGGTAACTGCTTATTCTATCTCCCAAACCCCTTGATTAGACTCCAATCTGTAAATCACTCCTGGTAATCTGTTATTCAATGTATTAATAGCCCCAAACCCCTTGACTAGATTCCAGTCTGAAATTCACTACCGGGTATCTGTTGTTCTACATATAAAACCCAAACCCCTTGATTAGGTTTCAGTCTGTAACTCACACTCAGGTATCTGTTGTTCAATATATAATCTATTTCAAACCCCTCAATTAGTTTTCAGTCTGTAACTCGCTCCCAGCTATGTATTTTATTGTACATGTAATGCTCAAGCCCGTCAATTATATTCCAGACAATTACTCACTCTGAGATATTTGATATTCTATATATAAACCATTGGATCCCCTCGATATAGATTCCAGTCTGTAATACACTCTTTTTATTCTATATATAAATCACACCATACACTTCAATTAGATTCTAGTCTGTCGCTCCTGAATATTTATGTTCTATATATAAACCCAAATCCCTTGGATCCATTCCTGTCTGTAGCTCACTGCTGGGCTTCTGTTATTTAATATATAAACCCATGAATCCTCAATTAGCTTCCAAGCTATAACTTGGTATTTCCAGGTATTAGTTATTCAATAGATAAGCTACCCTAAATAACTCAATTAGATTTCATTCTCTAACTCACTCCTATGTATCAGTTACTCTGTATATTAACCACTAAACCCCTTGATTAGCATCTGGAGAAATTTCTCCATAGCCTTACCTCACTTAGGGTAATCCCATCTTGGATTCTACTGGCATTTTGTAGAGAGAGAGAGAGAGAGAGAAGATATAGTTTTAAATTAACTTGTTTGATGAGGATTTTAAAGAATGAAAGCAGTGTGAAGGCTTGTGAAGACTCACCCTGCCACCTTGTGTTCACTGGCAAAGCTGCCAGATTGTCATGGTGTTCAATGCAGCGTCGACCTAATGACAGAATCGGCGTATTTACAGCCTGCTCAAGTACTGGAATGTTAGCTCTCCTGGTTTATTTATTCAACGAATAGTTCAGACAGTTTTGTACGACTCACTGCAAGATCAGTAACAGCTCATGAGTTGAAGGATGTGGTGACCTGGGTAAGTGAAACTTTTTTAGGAAATAATAAAGCTGTACAGAAGTCTCATTAAAGAAAGAAGAGCTTGTGTTAATACAGTGCCTTTTGTACCACAAATATTGACATGTTATTACATCGAATTATCGCACAGTATATAAAACATAGAGCCACAAAACAAGTCCATTTGGCTCAATCAGCCCACCTTTGGATTTATTCTCCAATTTTTGAAAATTACTTCTTGGAATATATTGGGTGGCCTAGCATTTATCGCCCATCTTTTAGTGCCCTTGAGAAGGTGGTGGTGAACTGCTGTCTTTAACTGCTGCAGTCCATGGGGTGTACGTAGACCCACGGTTCTGTTATTGTGGAATTTCCAGGATTTTGACTCATCCACAGTGAAGGAATGATGGTATTTGTCTAAGCCAGGATGGTGAGGTGGTTTGGAGGAGAACTTGCAGGTTATGGTGCTCCCAAGTATCTGCTGCCCTTGTCCTTCTAGATGGAAGTGGTCATGGGTTTGGAAGGTACTAAGGAGTCATTGTAAATTTCCACAGTCCATCTTGTAGATGGTACACACTGCTGCTATTGATTGTTGGTGGTGGAGGGAGTGTGTGTTTGTAGATGTGATGTCAATCAAGCAGGCTGCTTTGTCTCAGATGGCCTCAAGTGTCTTGTCCATAACACTCCAGAACTTTGCCTTGTGGATGGTGGACAGGTTTTGGGGAATCAGGAGGCAAATTAGTCACCGTAGAATTCCTAGCCCCTGACCTGCTTTTGTAGGGACTGTAGTTCTTAGGCTATTTCAGTTCAGTTTCTGGTCACTGGTTACCACTAGAATGCAGACAGTGGGACATTCAGTGATGGTAACACCATAGAATTTCAAGGGGTGATGTGTTAGATTGCCTCTTATTGGAGATGGTCTTTGTTTAGCGGGTTGTGTGGAACAGATGTTATTTGTCACTTGGCAGCACAAACTCGATATTGTCCCAGCATTGCTGCTGTTGAACAAGGAATGCTTCAGTATCTGAGGAGTCATGAATGATTTCGAACTTTGTGCAATCATCAGTCAATGTCCCCACTTTTAACCTTATGGTGGCAGGAAAGTCATTGTTAAAGCAGCTGAAGATGGTTGAACCCAGGTCCACATTGCTGTGAGACAGCAATGCTAACCACTGAGCCACCGTACTGCCCCGATTTGTCATCAACTGCGCCAAATGAAGATTGCTGCAAATGCTTCAGCTTTATCTTTTGCATTGATGTGCTGGGCTCTTCCATCATTGAGGATGGGGATATTTGTGGAGCCTCCTCCTCCAGTGCGTTGTTTAATTGTCCACCACCATTCACAACTGGATGTGGCAGAACTGCAGACCCTAGATCTGATCAGTTGGTTGCAGGGCTGTTTAGCTCTGCTGAACACTTGCTGTTTATTCTGTTTCATGTTCTGTTTTGTAGCTTCACCAGGCTGATAGTTCATTTTCACATACAGCTGATGCTGCTCCTGTATGTCCTCCTGCACTCTCCATTGAGTGAAGTTGAGGGAGTGAACGAGGATCATGGTAACAGGACAAAAGGAAGCTCATGGTTGCACTCAGGGACAGAATGGAGGTGTTCCACAAAGCAATCACCCAATCAGTGTTTGTTCTCCCCAGTATGTAGGAGATTGAAAGCAATGAATACAGGAGATTAAACTGGATGGATTTTGTGGCCTTGAGGAGGTAAGCTGCTGTCGTTGTATACCCCCTGATGAGACAGTCAACACCTCTTCTTCCTCAGGCGGCTCAGGAAATTTGGCATGATCATAAGGTCCCTCACCAACTTCTACCAAAGCACCATTGAAAGCAAACTGTCCAGGTGCATAACGGTCTGGTACGCAACTGCTCTGCCCAAGGCCATAAGAGACTACAGAAAGGGGTGCGCACAGCCTGGACCATCACGGAAGCCAATCTTCCATCTTGGACTCCACTTACGTGGCTCACTGTTGCAGATAGGCTGCAAAGACTCATCGCACCCTGGCAACGCTTGACACATGCACCAGCTGGCTGAAAAACAGTTTCTTCCCTTCAATCATTAGACGGATGAATGAAGTCTAACTTCAGACAACGCTAACCTTGCTAATGTTGCCTAGTACACACCCTGTTTGATGTAACTTGTGTGTTTCTGTCTAGTTTTTTACACCCTATGATCTGCATGTCCTTGCTTATTATGATCTGCCTGTAATGCTTGTAAACAAAGCTTTTTACTATACTTAGATACACATGATAATAAATCAATCAAATCAAATCAAATTATGCATAGTTTGATATGAGTGGGTAAAAACTGAAAGAATCGTGGATACTGTAAATCAGCAACAAAACAAAATTGTGGAAAAGCTCATCAGTTCTGGCGCATCTAGGGAGGAAAATCTGAGTTAACCTTTTGGGTCAAGTAACCTTTCCTCAGAAATGTGGAACTCAGAACACAGAATTGTTGAGTGTGATTGAGGAGTGGATCAGGATTGTTCCTTAGGCAGGGAAGAGTGTCTTTAGAATAGTGTCACATTGGAGGTGCTGGAAATGCTGCAGAATGATAACCTTTGAGTATGGAGATAATGGGTGAAGGGAAAGGAGAAGGTTAACCCAATCATGACTTTGGCAGGAAAGAGAAGGGATAAAAGTAGAAGTGAGGAAAAATGGGCAGGGAGGGTTGGAGGGGGCGGTTGCTGTCCCCAAGTTGAAGAGAAAGGAAAATGTATTCAGGATCCTGATATAGAAAGTTGCATCCTCAGAAGAGATGCTACAAATGTGGAGATCGCAATAAAGTCTTTACAGAACAGGGAGTGGGAAGAAATGCAATCAAGGTTGCTGTGAAAGTTATTAAGCCTATTGTGAATATTTTGTTGAAATTGCTCATGGCTTACTTCCTTTCACGTTTACTCATGAGCACAGAAAGGAACACAAAACGAAAATGGGAAAAAATTGACATGGCATTTGACAAGGCGGAGATGCATGGATTAATGAGGACACATAAGACTTATTACCATGGTAATTGCATCTCAGTTAGTGGCATATTTTACTTCATTAACAAAATGATTCAATATTTGTGATGTGTTGCAAAGTACTGCCATTTTTCAGAAAAATAATGATCAAACAGTCAAAAAAATGATGCATCAAACACAGCAACTTGACAAAGCCACTTTCAAACAGCTTACTGATCTTAGTGATTGATTTTCCTCCTAAGGAGATATTCACTCTTGGAGTTTTTAATATAGACATCCAGTCAGCAACAAACTGGAATTCGGTATAATAATTCCAATTGCACCTTCTTGTAAATTTCTCACTCACCAAAGTCAGAACATCCATAATAGGAGAAGAAAACACTTCACCACTTTTGTAATCGATATCGGCCTGGTTTAGATAGTGAGTAAAGCTGATTCTACACTGTCACCATCAAACACACCCAGGACACGTACAGCACAGGGTGAGATATAGAGTAAATTCATTCTACACTGTCCTTATCCAGCAATTCCCTGACAGGTACAGCACAGAGTTAAATAAGATTAAAACCCCTTCTGCACTGTTCCCCAGCAATCACTTCCAGGTAAGGTGCAGAACGGGGTTAGATTTGTGGCTTAAATCTGTGAGGAGACTGAATGAAGCCCATTGAAGATTGTGACATCAGCCTATTAAAACATCCCAAGACACTTCACTGGAGCATTAAGTATGACAGAATTTGACACAACAACAAAATTTGAATTTGAGTCAGGTGACCAAAATTTGACTAAACAGCTTTTTTTCAGGGCTTTATTGGAAGTTAAGAGGGAGATGTAAAGAGGAGATTCCAGAGTTAGGACCCACACAGTCACCAGTTTGGAGCACTGGAAATTGGGGATATGCAAGAAAGTAAAATTG
This sequence comes from Stegostoma tigrinum, assembly GCF_030684315.1. Classification (NCBI taxonomy): domain Eukaryota; kingdom Metazoa; phylum Chordata; class Chondrichthyes; order Orectolobiformes; family Stegostomatidae; genus Stegostoma; species Stegostoma tigrinum. Next base: position 3,208,246 of record NC_081374.1, read on the forward strand.
GAGGAACACAGATATCTCTTCCCATACAGGGTATGTATTCATTTATGCTTCATTGGTATTCTTGTGAATTGCCCTGATGGGCGCAGAAAGCTTCAACAAAATGTATCTTGTCTCATTAATATTCATGTATGTTACTACCAAAGAATTATGAAATTATTCTCTCTTCATTTCTAAATCTGTTACACTGGCTGATTGATACGCTGTATGACAGGAAAAGAAACAAAGTCGTCAACAACTTTATCTGTTCCTGACAGCTTTCAACTTTCAACAGTGTCAATGCTACATCCTTCACAGTACGAATTGAGCTGTGGGCAAGTCATTATGGCTTATCTCTCTCTTTCACTCTTTTGTTGCAGTGCACCAGATGCCTGAAGCTATGTGGAGCTGTCAACACACACAGGAAACTGTTTCTTCGTCATGCTTCAGCAGCCCCAGGGGCTGAACAGAAAGAATCTGACCTGACAGCCAATCTGTTGCCCTTAAGAATAAAACATGTAAACAATTCCCAGCAAGCTGCCAGCAGATGAACCATGGAAAAGTAACAGTATCAAAATTAGCCCAAAAAGCGATACAGAACTCTGCCAGTCCCTCAAGAACAGGAGCACAGAGGCCTGGCACCAGAGTTGAGATATTTTCGGATCTATTAGCTTTTATGTGTGCAGCACACTCAGCTAATTCTTAATATCTCATGGAATAAATCAAATTGGCTGAAGACTGGCGTCTGTGAAGTTAGAAATCACACTACACCAGGTTATCGTCCAACAGGTTTATTTGAAAACACGAGCTTTCAGAGCATCAGTCCTTCTTCAGGTATTAGAAGGACTGAGGGTCCGAAAGCTTGTGTTTTCCAATAAACCTGTTGGACTATAACTGGGTGTTGTGCGATTTCTGACCTGGTCTAGCCCAGTCCAACACCGGCACCTCCATGGCTATGATGTTAGGGAGCTGAGGAGGATATCAAGGTGAGGCATCCACTTCGCATTAACAATAGAAAGTTTTGGAGAATCTCAGCAAGTCTGGCAGCCTCTGTGGAGAGAGAAACAGTTAATGTTTGAAGTCCAAAATGACTCTTCTTCAAAACTCACCATCCATGGCCATCCATCCATTTGGCACTTTAGTTGAAGATGGCTCTAAATTTTTTTTGCTCATGTTCTGAGCTTCCTAATCCTTGAGGGTGGAGATATCCACAGAACAACCTCCTGTTAGTTGTTAATTTACTCATCACCGTTCATGCGGCAAAGATTTGATCTGATAAACTTGGTAGTGGGATCACTTCGTCTGCCGCTTCTGAGAATGGTGGCAGGGATGAGGAACTTCAATTATGAATATAGACTACATGCATTAGAACTGTTTTGCTTTGAGAAAAGGCCAGAGAAGGGATTTGAGAGAAATACGAAAACCATAAATAGTTTGGACAGAGTGGATAGAAGCTAGTTTTTCCCACTAATGAAAACTTTGAAAATGACAGGCCACAAATTTAAAGTTGTTCATAAAAGAAATAAAAATGATACGAGGAACTACTTATTCACAAAGCATGTGGTTTGTGTTTGGAAGGTACACCCTGGCAGTATGTTCTGTGTTGTAGCTTCATCAGCTTCATTCCTCATTCTTAGGAATTTCTCATGCTGCTCCTAGCATACCTTCCTGAATTCCTCATTGAACCATGGTTGGTCCCTGACTTGATGGTAATGTTGGACTTAGTGGTGGATGAAGAGTGGGCAATATGCTGGGCTATGGGATTCTGACGGAATTTAAATCTGCTGATTGTGATGGCCAATGTTACCTCAATTTTAAGCTGCTAGATCTGTTCTTAATCTATCATACTTACAGATAAAAGGCAACAGTGTGTGCTATAATTCTCAGCGTGGGTGATTTCCTGGCAGAAATCTCCAGTGGAAGTCATAGAAGGCTTAAATCAAGCCTCTTGCAGTCAGCAACTTAAAAGAAAAATTGATTCATCAAACCTAGGACTTATAATGCAAACAGCACAATGGATCCGATGCTATCATTCGCTACAATCCTCTTCACACACTTAAGCCCAGCAGTTGTATTCTCATCTAAGAACTTATGACATGGTACTATTGCTATAAAAGCACTGTCACTTTAAGAAATTCAACATGAAGATGAGCCTAGTACCTGGATGTCATCATATGACCAGACTATGGTCAACTCTGCATTGTAGTAGCCCAGGCAAAAGATGTGAGTAATGATTACGCTATACTGTCTATATTTGTTTATTGGTTAACAAACGTACCAGATCATCAAATAAAAAAATCCATGTGCTTCATTTGTGTTACATATAGAGCACAAGAACAAGCATAACATTAATTAATTACATGATTGTACACAGAAACAGGCCAATTGGTCCTATAAGTTCCTGCTGGTCTTTATATTCCATTTGAGACCCTTCCACCCTGTAGCACCTCACCTAATCACTTGCCTTCATATGTTATCTAGTTCTGATTTGATTTGATGTGATTTATCATTGTCACATGTACCTAAGCGCAGCAAAAAGTTTTGCTTTGCGTGCAGTACAGGCAAATCATACCATACAAAATGCATTAGAGTAATAGAACAGAGCAGGGAATACAATATTACGGCTGCAGAGAAGGTGCACAGAGAGTGAGAGCAACATTAAATTTAAAATTTGAGAGGTCCATTCAGAAGTCTAATAGCAGCAGGGAATAAGTTGTTCTGGAATCTATTCACACGTATACACAAACTTTTGTATCTTCTGCCCAACAGAAGAAGGTGGAAGGGAATATGACTGGGCTGGGAGGGGTCTTTGATCCTGTTGGTTGCTTTCCCGAGGGAGTGGGAAGTATACCTGGATCCAGTGGATGAAAGGCTGGTTTGCGTGATGGACTGGGCCGTGTTCACAACTCTTTGAAGTTTCTTGCAGTCTTGGGAAGACCAGTTACCAAACCACAATGTGATGTATCCAGATAGAATGTTTTCTATGGTTCATCTATAAAAATTGGTAAGAATTCTTGTGGGTGTGTGTGGGAACCCAGAATCAGGACTTTCCCTGAAATGTATCAATATTATTCACCTCAATTGTTCCCAATTGCAATGAGATCCATTTTTCACAATGTACAAAGCCTGTTACATTTCTATATTCAAGGTAACAAGGTGTGAAGCTGGATGAACACAGCAGGCAAAGCAGCATCTTAGGAGCAGTAAAGCTTTCCTGCTCCTCTGATGCTGCTTGGCCTGCTGTGTTCATCCAGCTCTACACCTTGTTATCTCGGAATCTCCAGCATCTGCAGTTCCTGCTATCTCTGATACATTTCTGTATTCCTTCATTTCGGACAACCTGTATCAAACTAAAACATTAACCCTGCTTCTTGCCACAGAAGCTGCAGGACCTACTAAGCATTTCTAGCATTCGCTGCTTTTATTTCCACAGTCTCACCGCTCTCTGGGATTTTATTTTCTCATTTCCCTATTGGATTTATTGGCTGTCTCTGAGGTGCCTTCTGGTATCAGGATGGAAATGCTGACTAAGTGGAAAGTTGGAGCTAGAACAGAACAATTTCATGTTTCAAATAAACAAAGACTCTGTTTGACATCCGTGGAAATAAGGCATGAGGTTTGAGCAACTGCTGATGGCAATGTGCCACGTTGCAGGATTTTATTTATTGATTATAAGCCAGGCCTCAGAGTTATTTGCAATAGCTACAGGAATTATGCTGTTGTTTCTATTTAAATGACTGGATAATTTTATGGTGGTGGAAATGAGAGAATGGGAGGGGACAGGTGGAAAGGAGTGAGAGCAGATGAAAATGAGAAACGTGGGAGAGGACAAATGAAGAATAAGAGGAGAAAGAAATATCAAACATGATGGAGAGATGGGAAAATAGGGAAAGGGGATGAAAAGAGGTGTGACAGAGGAATAAGGATGGAGGATACTTGGAGAAAGGCAAATGGGGAGGAAGAGAGAATAGGGGCTGTGAAGGGGAAGTGGGCGAAAATTGATGGGGAGAAGGTGAAAGGGGAAAAGAGGCAGAAAGATAAAGATAGGGAGGATGGAAAAAGGATCTTGAAGGAGGGCAAGAGATGAGGGGAGGAAACAGAGGAATTGAGAGGAACCTAAGGGAGAAAAGAAAAAGAGCAATAAGTTGTCACGAATGTAAGAAGATCTTCCAATATGGTCTCTTGTGCAGACCTTGCCTTCCCTCCGTCTTCCCGGTTGAAAACTCATCCTCTCCAATTCTAACTGCATCTCTTCCAGAACCTCATCTTCCACCTACAAAAAGAGTTGCATTATCTGCTATTCATCCTTGCTGCTTACCCCTGTCCTGAAGATCTTGGCTCTGCATTCACATTTCTCCATAAAGTTTTGCCTCTCAATTAACTTAGCTTTTACTTTGACTTCACTGTCACATTTGCTGTTTTCAATCCATTAATCACTGAGAGTTAACCCAAAGTTATTCTTGGCAAATGAAAGATTGCCAATGTTTAACGTGTACTTTTAGCCTGATTAACAATGTTGTGAATAATCTACTCATTCCTCGTTATTCCTCTCCATATAACAACAGAGAATGAAAAATCATACAGACACAATAATCACCAGGTGATTTGCTATGGAAATCATACAACATCAAAGGGAGGAAAATTCTATTCACCTCCATTAACGAATCCTCCTGCACAATTAATTTTATGATGCTGTTTTCTACTGTAACGTTTATTGATCCAAGCTTCCAACATAGAAAGACAAATTGTTGCCTCCCTCTGTGTTTCAACTTAATCTTCAACAGTTCAATATTACCAACCCCAAGCCTCCATTTATACTGTAACCAATCTTTGTTTGACACTGCATTTGAGGCAATGAACTTAAAGATGATTAAGGACAGGAAGGTCAGGTCAACTATGTTCTTTCCTGATGAACCAACCCCATGAGCTCAGTTTTTTCATCACAGAACAACATTACATGGGTGTGTACACACTATTTTATAAAAGGTTTCTCTTTTCATTGTTATAAATGACACTAGGTTTGTGCAGTGTTGAGACTGCAGATAATGTCTGCCGACTTCACATGGATTATGATGTGTTGCAAGATTGGGCTGATAACTGGCAAATGATATTTAACTTGCATAAGTGCAGAGTTACGCTGAGCACAGGATGAATGATGCATTCATAAATCCTTCAGAGAAAAACAATGAAGGGGGAACAGAAAGAAGAATATCTGGAAGTTCTAGTATTTATATTTCCAGAGGTACATGTGAAAACAATTCCTAAAGCAAACTGAATATTAGATTGTGTCCATAGCATGAACAAGTGACGATAAGATTAAGTATTATATTTTGTCTGCATGCAAGGTGTCATCTAGCTCTGAAATGAAAATGCTAGCATTACCAGCAGCTGTGGCAGCATCTGTGGAGAGAAATAAAGGCCTGGATCTACAGAACAAAGTCTATGGCCAAGGGATTGCCACTCTACATGTAAATTTGCACAACCCGACCACTGAAGCATATTTCAACCAATGACTTCACATCACCATTTCCACAGAAATGTGCTGTTCACCACCCAACTGAGAACTCCAACAGAATAGAGTAGAGTTGGGGAAGACAGGATGTACCCCCCACCTCCTTATGGCACTAACTTTGAATAGTAAGTTGAGAGATCCCATGTTAATATTAGTGCTGGGTATGTAAGCATGTGACCCTTACACCTATTCCAGTTATTTAGTTTGTCTTCAGGACCACCTTATTTTAAATTTTTTGTAATTATCTCTCTGCCTCACTTAATTGGATTATAGCTCATCCCTTCACTGGTAATTCAGTTGTAGACACCTTACTCACTGTTTAACACTCTTGGTCACCTGCAAAGACTTACTATTTGATTCTCGCACCAGTCGTGAGATCTTTTGATCTCTCTGCCCTTGATCTCTCTGCCTATAGGATCTGTGTCTGTGTGCTCTGCTCTCTCTCTGCATCTGATGAAAGGGCTGTGCTCTGAAAACTTACAATTTCAAATAAACCTGTTGGAGTATAATCTGGTATTGTGTGACTTCTGACTGGGTACATAAGTGAATGGGTTGGTGGAAACGTGTATCAACGTGTAAATGGGTAAATGGGTAGGTGGTTAAAAGGGTGAATGTGTATGTATATACTGATGTAAAAGTCAAATTTTTTGAGACCAAAGTTTTAGGCTAAGAGTTGGCAGTCGACCTATATATGAGTAATGGGGAGATGATGGCCTAATGGTATGATCACTGATCTGTTAACCCAGAGACCCAAGTAATATTCTGACACAGGTTCAAATCCTGCCATGGCAGATGGTGAACTTTGAATCTAATAAGAATCTAATGATGACCATGAATCCATTTTAGATTATCAGGAAAAACCTGTCTGGTTCACAAATGTCCTTTAGGGAAGGAAACTGCCATCCTTACCTGGCCTGGCCTACATGTGACTCCAGAAACACAGCAATGTGGTTGATTCTTAACTGCCCTCTAGGCAATTAGGGGTAGGTACTAAATGCTGGCCCAGCCAGCGATGCCCTTATCCAGTGAATGAATAATAAAAAGCAAAACATTTTGAGGTGTTGAGATCCACGTTTGTTCTTGGGGACAGAGAATAATGAGGCTGTTGCACAGTTGCTGGCCACGGTCCTGAATTCAACAGGAACAGGTGTCCAGACCCATTTATTTCTAATGATTTAGGTGAGGCAAGAACAATTGTGAAAAAAATTTCACCTTGCTATTTCCATGAACCACCCAACAAAATTACCTGAGCACATGTAGTAAGTGAGTGAGGTGGGTACGTGAAGAAATCTGCCATCCTTATCTGGTCTGGTCTGGCCTGGCTGTGACTCCAGATCAACAGCAATGTGACTGACTCTTCAATGCCCTCTGAAATGGGTAAGTGAAACACTCAGTTTGAAGGTAATTAGGGGTGGGCAACAAATACTGGCCTTGCCAGCTATGCCCACTCCCATGAAATATATTTTTTTAAATCTCCAATAAGAAATTCTACACAGTCTTCTTTATCAAGGGGTAGTGGGAATATGGGACTTGCCTGCATAGGGAATGGTGGAGGTAACTAATAGAGATGCATTTAAGGGGAAAATAGTGAGGGAGAATGGAGTAGAAGGACACAGCAATAGGGTGAGATGAATTAGGGTGGGGTGCAGGGTCATGAGGAGCATACACTCTATCATGATCCAGTTGCGCTGAATGGTCTTTTTTATGCTATAAATTCTACCTAATACTCAACACAACAATGAAGCTAAGTCCTGTTGCCACCCACTGCCAGGACTCTGAACAGATAGAAAATGTGTGTCTATTATTTTGGCTGGTGCTGTAAGTTAAAACAATGGCAACCAGAGATGGACTCTTTCGTTCTAACGATACACAAAGACCAGCACACCACTCTCCATAAACCTAGAACAATGATAATCTATGCACTGCCCAGGCAGAGGGATCACTGATGACAGTACATGGGAGTACCCAATGGGCTGGAAATTTATTTTCACTAGGGATGTTCATTGGATGCTGATCTGACTGATTGTTTAGAAGACTCTGCTTGTATTAAGATCAGGCCTGTACTCTTGTTGGTGAAAATTAAGAAGTTTTATTAAACATAACATAGCAAAGGATGCTAAGAGAGGGCATCTTTTGGAACTCCACAGCCTCAGGATCCAGTTCCATATGATCTGATATCACTATGACAAAACTCCTTATACACATGCTTTGTCATTATATTTAAAGTAAAACGGCTACTTGTTACGCCACACTTGTACACTTGTAAACTGTGTCAATCTCTGCACGAAAACAGACACGATTAAAAAGAAAATCAGACTTAATGTTTCGAGTCCAGTGAACCTTCCTCAGTACTGAGGAAGTTCTGAAGAATGGTCACAGAACTCGAGTGTTAACTCTGGTTTTTGCTTTACAGATATTGCCAGACCTGTTGAGTTTTTCCAGAAACTTCTGTTTTTGTTCCTGATTTACAGCATCCATAGTTATTTCAGCATCTGCTTTGCATCATTTGGAATCTCTCCTCCTCTAATGTATCAATTACTGAGAGACACAGTATAACAAACACACTGGTTTCAGTTCTGCATAACATCTCCTGGTCAGCCCTCAAATTCTGGGTATTTCTGCTGGATATTTTAGTGTAGCTTTAAATTATATAAATTAATACATTGCAGAAATGACACAAATTAACAACATTTCCATGTTAATAAATGTATGAACACCTTTGGTGAGCTGTATTGTAGATATTTACCCTCTACTTCATCAGAGCAGGGGATTGCTCCCTCATGTCTTGTCCAAAATGTATCCCTGTGTCAACATCACACAAAAAAGCTTCCCCTGTCATTTGTCATTGTGCAGTATGTGGGATGTTGCTGTCTGCAAATTAGCTTCTTTGTTTCTTACAATACACGAATGACTGGACTCCAAAAAAGATCTTTTCGGGCCTGACTCTATTTTTGGATATTCTTAGAGTGCAGAAGGTATAATTGAAACAGAAGGTCATTGTTATTATAAGAGATAACAAGATGCAGAGCTGGATGAATATACCAGGCCAAGCAGCATCAGAGGAGCAGGAAAGCTGACGTTTTGGGTCTGGACCCTTCTTCCAGGCCCAAAACATCAGCTTTCCTGCTCCTCCGATGCTGCTTGGCCTGCTGTGTTCATCCAGCTCTGCACCTTGTTATCTCACATTTTCCAGCATCTGCAGTTCCTACTATCTTCATTATAATTATTTTCTCTTTATCTTCAGAAATGTCTTGAAGTTTGACGAAGGTCACAGCCACTTTGTAAAAGGTATGGCTCCTCAAGAACGGTTCCTTCCTAAAAGTCACGCGATAAGGTCAAACCCCAGTGCTTGATGTCATTTACAAATGAGAAAACATAAAACTATCAATACATTGTCACCTCAGTATGAAAAATAAATTTGTATTAACTGTGCAAAAGACAGCTCCAATTAACGACAATCTCTTGCAGGCTTCCAGACACCAGAGGGAGTGCTAATTATGCAATGGCTCATTTGAAGCTTAATTACTAGAGGATATACACAAGTTTGCCATGGGTTCCTTAAATCACACGTGGAGATGCTGCAATACGCAGCAATTTTAATTGAGGTGGTCACACCTCATTGTCTTGAAGCTGCATTTGCTTATTCGAAATTTCGTGACCACACAAAATCCTTCACTGCAGAAATCAAATGTTGGTTCATTTCCAAATACATAAAGCATTTGTCAACATTCCCTCCCTCCCTCAGGGCATTGTGGGTCAACCTACAGCACACAGACTGCAGCAGAGATAGTAGGAACTGCAAATGCTGGAGAATCTGGGATAACAAGGTGTAGAGCTGGATGAACACAACAGGCCAAGCAGCATTATAGGAGCAGCAGTTCAAGATCCTCACCACCATCTTCTGAAGGACAACTAGGGATGGGCAATAAATGTTGGCCTAGCTAGTGGTGCCCACATCCCATGAGTGAATGAATAAAGAACTTGGCCTATTAAAGTTTCTTGGGCTCACTCTTTGCCTTTCCTTTCCAAATTTCAGTGCCCATCTACGTGATGTGAATAACTGCTCAGGATATTGTTTCCTTTGCAACCACCCAGTGTCATTAATAAAAGTCCACCAGACAGGAATAACAAAGAATAACCATAAGACCATAAGACATAGGAGTGGAAGTAAGGCCATTCGGCCCATCACATCTACTCCGCCATTTAAATCATGGCTGTTGGGCATTTCAACTCCACTTCCCTGCACTCTCCCCGTAGCCCTTGATTCCTTATGAGATCAAGAATTTGTCGATCTCTGCCTTGAAGGCATCCAATGTCCCGGCCTCCACTGCACTCCGTGGCAATGAATTCCACAAGCCCACCACTCTCTGGCTGAAGAAATGTCATCTCATTTCAATAACAGTCCCTTTATACTGCTCTTATGCCACCATCGCCATCCTCGCCTCCCCCATCACCATCCACACCTCCCCCATCGCCATCCTGCCTCCCCCATCGCCATCCTCGCCTCCCCCATCACCATCTACACCTCCCCCATCGCCATCCTGCCTCCCCCATCGCCATCCTCGCCTCCCCCATCACCATCCACACCTCCCCAATCGCCATCCTGCCTCCGCCATCGCCATCCTCACCACCCACATCGCCATCCTCGCCACCCCCATCACCATCCGGCCTCCCCCATCGCCATCCTCACCTCCCCCATCGCCATCCTCGCCTCCCCCATCACCATCCACCTCCCCAATCGCCATCCTGCCTCCGCCATCGCCATCCTCACCACCCACATCGCCATCCTCGCCACCCCCATCACCATCCAGCCTCCCCCATTGCCATCCTCGCCTCCCCTATCACCATCCTCACCACCCCCATCACCATCCTCGCCTCCCCCATCGCCATCCTCGACACCCCCATCACCATCCGGCCTCCCCCATCGCCATCCGGCCTCCCCCATCGCCATCCTCACCTCCCCCATCGCCATCCTCGCCTCCCCCATCACCATCCTCACCACCCCCATCGCCATCCTCGCCTCCCCCATCACCAGCCTCTCCTCCCCATGGCCATCCTCGCCTCCCCCATCGCCATCCTGCCTGCCCCATCACCAGCCTCTCCTCCCCATGGCCATCCTCGCCTCCCCCATCGCCATCCTGCCTGCCCCATCACCAGCCTCTCCTCCCCATGGCCATCCTCGCCACCGCCATCGCCATCCTGCCTTCCCCATCGCCATCCTGCCTCCCCCATCACCATCCTCACCACACCCATCGCCATCCTGCCTCCCCCATCACCATCCTCGCCTCCCCCATCGCCAGCCTCTCCTCCCCATGGCCATCATTGCCTCCCCCATCGTCATCTTCACCTCCCCCATCGCCATCCTGCATCCCCCATCACCATCCTCTCCACCCCCATTGCCATCCTCACCTCCCCCATCATCAGCCTCTCCTCCCCATCGCCATCCTCGCTTCCCCCATCACCATCCAGCCTCCCCCATCGCCACCCGGTCTTCCCCATCGCCAGCCTCTCCTCCCCATGGCCATCCTCGCCACCCCCATCACCATCCTGCCTCCCCCATTGCCATCCTCGCCACCCCATCGCCATCCTGCCAGCCCCATCACCATCCTCACCTCCCACATCACCATCCTGTCTCCCCCATCGCCATCCTCGCCTCCCCCATCACCATCCTGCCTCCCCCATCGCCATCCTCGCCTCCCCCATCGCCATCCTTGCCTCCCCCATTGCCATCCTCACCTCCCCCATCACCATCCGGCCTCCCCCATCGCCATCCTTGCCTCACCCATCGCCATCCTGCCTCCCCCATCACCATCCTCGCCTCCCCCAACGCCATCCTCACCTCCCCCATCACCGCCTTCACCTTCCCCGTCACCATCCGGCCTCCCCCATCACCCAACCTCTCCTCCCCCATCGCCATCCTCTCCTCCCCTATCACCATCCTCTCCTCTCCCAACGCCATCTTCTCCTCCCCCAACGCCATCCTTGCCTCCCCCATCACCATCCTCACCTCCCCCATCGCCACCCTCGCCTCCCCCAACCCAAGAATGTTAAAGGACGGTACAGATCAGATAGAAAGCAATTTATTGTCGCTTGTATTTTTGCAAAAACTACGATGAAAAATGTTTAAGTCACCATTCTCTGGCACCCATATTAATAACAGAAATCATATATATAAAATGAAATGCTAAAAATTAAGTCAAAGTCCATCTCTGAGGATAATACAGAATCCACGTTCTCCACCGCTGCAGATTGAAACCAGGCCTGTTGGAGTCCCAGGCCAGGCCCATCAGTCCCCCAGAGCCACCAAAGCAGACCACAAGGACACGGTCGCAATGGCAACGCGAAACGGTCCACATTGCCTTCTCCGCTGCAGCAGCCTCCTGAGATATTACTTACTGAGGATGGGCAAGGAATGCTGGCCAGCCAGCGGCGCCCACATCCCACAAATGAATAAAAGAAGCTCATTCCTCCACCAGCCAGCTGACACTGAAGCTGCCATCTTGTCGCCAATGGCAGAATTCGGGCCACCTCTGGAGCCACCGATGCCAATAGTCTCCCTCTAGACAATGCTTTTCACCAGCCATTCACCAGAAGGTAAGTAGAAGGAAAAACTTAAAGATAAATAAAGAAAGGAAGAAAATAACGAAAAGCAAACAGAATAGATAAGTCCTGGGCTAAGACACTGGACAATACAGAGTACAGCTCCTCCACACTGTCCCCATCAACCACTCCCAGGCCAGGTACTTCAAGAGGTTATATACAGACAAAAGCTGTCTCTGCACTGTCCCTGTCAAACCCCTCTCAGGGCAGATACAGTATGGGATGAGACATTGATTAAAGCCCCCTTTACACTGTTCCCATCAAACACTCACAGGGTATATTACATACAAAGCTCCCCGTGAATTCTCAGCCTAGCTGATCCCTCTGTTATGGGCCAGACTAGAGGCCTCCCTACCACCCCCGACAAAGGTATTGCTAAGAGATCTCCTAGACCCTAACTTTTATATATATTTTTAAAGGCAAGTGAAAGGTGCTGTGTTTCAGATGTAACTCATTTGGTCTTTAATCAAAACTCATTTTAGTTTTACAATACAGTTAAAATACAATAAAGAAGTAGCGTAACGTCAACTCTGTTGAAACATTTAACAAGCTAAGGTATTATTTAAGAACTAATCATCAACTGTTCTATTATTGGCAGCATCCCATAAGGACACGCTTTGGCAAAAATGCAATTCAGCAAAACAGCTGTGCTCTTCACCTTCTGCCTCTCACCAGCCCAGAACAAAGAAACAATCCGCCCGTTTTGATTTTTAAGAGGAAGCCCCGCTATCAAAGACTTCATTCCGGCTGAAAACTCAGGCTTTTAGTTCAGCAGCCAGTAGATACTCCCACTAACTCGAAATCCATCTGAATACTTTCTTGGGTCGATGTGAGCTCTGACCCCGCCCACCTCTTACTAGAAAGGAAGGCCCAGGGAGGATTCACATGCTGTTTACCATCTGCCTGTGTGAAGCAGAAATTCCTGTCACCACTGTGGCAACACCCTTCGACAAAAGAAGTAGCACTCGTCCTCACACTCAAAACTTCTCTTTTGACTCCTCCCACTTCCTACAGACTAAGAGGGTGGCCATGGGCACCCGCATGGGCCCCAGCTATGCCTGCCTCTTTGTAGGTTACAAGGAACAGTCCCTCTTCCGCACCTACACAGGCCCCAAACCCCACATCTTCCTCCGGTACATTGATGACTGTATCGGCGCCGCCTCTTGCTCCCCAGAGGAGCTCGAGCAGTTCATCCACTTCACCAACACCTTCCACACCAACCTTCAGTTCACCTGGGCCATCTCCAGCACATCCCTCACCTTCCTGGACCTCTCAGTCTCCATCTCAGGCAACCAGCTTGTAACTGATGCCCATTTCAAGCGCACCGACTCCACAGCTGCCTAGAATACACCTCCTCCCACCCACCCTCCTGCAAAAATTCCATCCCCTATTCCCAATTCCTCCGCCTCCGCCGCATCTGCTCCCACGATAAGACATTCCACTCCCGCACATCCCAGATGTCCAAGTTCTTTAAGGACCGCAACTTTCCCCCCACAGTGATCGAGAACGTCCTTGACCGCGTCTCCCGTATTTCCCGCAACACATCCCTCACACCCCGCCCCCGCCACAACCGCCCCAAGAGGATCTCCCTCGTTCTCACACACCACCCTACCAACCTCCGGATACAACGCATCATCCTCCGACACTTTCACCATTTACAATCCGATCCCACCACCCAAGACATTTTTCCATCCCCACCCCTGTCTGCTTTCCGGAGAGACCACTCTCTCCGTGACTCCCTTGTTCGCTCCACACTGCCCTCCAACCCCACCACACCCAGCACCTTCCCCTGCAACCTCAGGAAATGCTACACTTGCCCCCACACCTCCTCCCTCACCCCTATCCCAGGCCCCAAGATGACATTCCACATTAAGCAGAGGTTCACCTGCACATCTGCCAATGTGGTATACTGCATCCGTTGTACCCGGTGCGGCTTCCTCTACATTGGGGAAACCAAGCGGAGGCTTGGAGACCGTTTTGCAGAACACCTCCGCTCAGCTCGCAACAAACAACTGCACCTCCCAGTCGCAAACCACTTCCACTCCCCCTCCCATTCTCTAGATGACATGTCCATCATGAGCCTCCTGCACTGCCACAATGATGCCACCCGAAGGTTGCAGGAACAGCAACTCATATTCCGCCTGGGAACCCTGCAGCCTAATGGTATCAATGTGGACTTCACTAGTTTCAAAATCTCCCCTTCCCCTACTGCATCCCTAAACCAGCCCAGTTCGTCCCCTCCCCCCACTGCACCACACAACCAGCCCAGCTCTTCCCCCCCACCCACTGCATCCCAAAACCAGTCCAACCTGTCTCTGCCTCCCTAACCGGTTCTTCCTCTCACCCATCCCTTCCTCCCACCCCAAGCCGCACCCCCATCTACCTACTAACCTCATCCCACCTCCTTGACCTGTCCGTCTTCCCTGGACTGACCTATCCCCTCCCTACCTCCCCACCTATACTCTCTCCACCTATCTTCTTTACTCTCCATCTTCGGTCCGCCTCCCCCTCGCTCCCTATTTATTCCAGTTCCCTCTCCCCATCCCCCTCTCTGATGAAGGGTCTAGGCCCGAAACGTCAGCTTTTGTGCTCCTGAGATGCTGCTTGGCCTGCTGTGTTCATCCAGCCTCACATTTTACTATCTTAGCACAGAACACATGACTCTTAAAGGCACAGTACCTTCATGTCATAGATCTTGCAAGTTCTGTTCGGATTGTTGCATTCAAATTGAAAGGCTGGACACACCTCTGAGTTCCTGAAACCTGCCCTGGGTATCAGTACTGAGAGTTTCTTCCAATTTTGCAATTTTAATTATGTCCTCATCTCACTCTGTGGGCTGTTATTAACGTGTCTAGCTACAACAGTCTGGAGAAGTTAGGGAGATTCTCTAATGTCATGTCTGGGCTGTAAACAGGGTTAGAGTATTACTGTTACAGGGGATGAATTACATTTACAAACCAAGAAGAAATATTGATCCCTATTCTGATATCAGTAAGGCTTTGTCAGGTCTGTTGTCAAATGAACTGAGTCTAGGCCCGAAATGTCAGCTTTTGTGCTCTTAAGATGCTGTTTTGCCTGCTGTGTTCATCCAGCTCTGCACTTTGTTATCTCAAAATGTTATGGGCCAGACTGGAGACCCCCACCCCCACCAAAGGTATTGTTAAGAGATGTCCTAGACCCTAACTTTTATATATATATTTAAAGGCAAGTGAAAGGTGCTGTGTTTCAGATGTAACTCTTTTGGTCTTGAATCAAAACTCATTTTAGTTTTACAATACAGTTAAAATACAATAAAGAATTAGCGTTGTTGTTGAGTTTGAGTGGGGTGTGGGAGGCTCTTGGGGAATGGGTGCAAGGACTATTATCTCATGGTATCTACATTATGCTCAGTATAGAATTCAGTTTGTCTGAGCACTTTCCCCACTAGATGTCTAAAAAGCTGATAACTCCAACTAACCTTACAGAACTGACAAAGAAAAATCAGTTTCACTGAACATGATGGAACCCAACAGTTTAGTTATCTGCTCAGATCAATTAATCAGTGAGATAGTTCATCAATGCACACTTTCTCCAAGTAAGTTAATCTTTTACCTCTCAGTTACCTGGTTAAGGCTGCTCTGCTCCCTGTCCAAAGTTGTCACATCCTTCCTGTAGTACAGGCTCAGAGAATCATGGACTTTTTACAGCCTGGAAACAGGCTATTCAGCCCTCTTCTCTGTGCTGGCGAACTAAGATCTGACTATACCAATCCCATTTCCCAGCTTTTGGCTAATAGTAGGCTATGACAATGCAAGTGAATGTCTAAATACTGCTTCAATGTCATGAGAATTTCTGACTTTATCCAGTAGAGGTTTTCAGACTCCCAGCACCCTCTGGTGAAAAATATTCTCTGCAATTCTTCTCAGCCTTTTACTTCTCACCTTAACCCACTGGTTATTGATTCCTCTACTAATGGAAAAGGTGCCTTCTTATCCACCTTATTTATACCTCTCATAATCTTATACACCACTATCAGGTCCCTTCTCAACCTTTGCTGCTCTGAAGAAAACAACCCCACCCTCTCCAATATTTCCTCATAGATCAGACCTACAGCCCAGGCCGCATCCTTTTAAATCTGCTCTCTACATTCTCTAGTGAAATCATATCCTTTGTTTAATGAGGTGACCAGAACTGCATGCAGTGCTCCAGTTGTGACCTAACCACAGTTTTATACAGACCTAGCATAACCTGGATACTCAGTATTCTCTGCCATGTTTAATAATGGCAAGTTTTGCCTGTGGCTTCTTAATTACTTTATCTACCTGTACTGCTTCCCTCAGGAGTCTATGGATATTCACACCAAACGTAATCTGTTGTCCAGTACTTTCCAGGGTCCTAGCTTCCTTAGTGCAAGCCCTTGCTTTGTTAGATCTCCCCAAGTCCATTGCCTCATATTTTTCAAGGTTAAATTCCATTTGCCACTGCTCTGCCCAGCTGACAATTCCTTTGCTATCCTCCTGCAGTTTATGGTGATCCATCGCACTATTTACCACCCAACTGATTTTTGTAGCTCTCAAGAATGTCCTAATCACAGCCTCTACATTTTATTGGAACTTATTAATGTGCACCACAAACAGTTTTAGAAGAAGAGTCATTTTGGGCTCAAAATCTTAACTCTGTTTCTTTTTCCACAGATGCTGCCAAATTTGTTCTCCAGCGCTTTCTGTTTTTACTCCCTTTGCCATCACCCTCTGCTTCCTTCCTCTCAGATAATTTTGGATCTAATGTGCCATTTTGTCTTGGATCCCTGTGGGCTCTTATTTTCGGGATCAGCCTACCATGAAGGATCTTGTCAAAGCTTTGCTAAAGTCCATGTAGATCACATCAAATGCATTACCCTCAACAACAATCAATCAAATTTGGCAATCATAGGCAGTTCTGAGAAAGGGTCACCAGACCCGAAATGTTAATCCTGGTTGTTCCTTCACAGATGCTGCCTGACCTCCTGAGCTTTTCCAGCAACTTTGTTTTTGTTGGCAATCACAGTGTTCTCTTCACAAATCCAGAACTGGTCAGAACACATTATAACATTCTAGCTGAGGACTGATCAGTAAGTCGTAAAAGATTTAGGCAACGCCCTTGTTTTCTTTTACTCTGTGCATTTTGTAATAAAATCGCGTTCAGTATGTTTTAAGCAATCTTCAAAACTTATCATGTCACTTTGAAACACATACATCCCAGCACTCTCAATTTAAATTTTGACTAATTAATTTATTTTGATTCTGAAACTAGGATTACTCACCTTGGAGCAAAGAGAATCAGGGAGGTTTAACAACAACATCTAAAATCATAAAGGCTTTAATGGAATGAATAAAGAGAAAGTGTTTCTAAAGACTACAGGGTCCAGAGGACATAGAATTAAGATGATTTGTAAAAGGGTTAGAGGGAGAGATGTGGAGGAATTGTTCTAAAGCATGAGCTATTGTGGCATGGAAGTTCCTGTCTGAAGAGATGGTGGAAATGGATTTTTCACATTAATTTTAATTTTAAAGAAATGGACAAACATTTGAAGGAGAATACATTTTGAAAGGTTGTGGGGAAAGAGCAGGGAGAGTGCGAGTAATTGTTTAGCCCATTCAAACAGCCAGCATGGGCACAATAGATTGAATGGTGTACTTGTACACTGGATAATGCCATGATTATTTGAAAGGGGTTCAAAAGGCTGACCAGAGGTTGGTTTCCCCAAACCACACAGGATGAAGATTATTAGGAAACCCTCATCTTTTTGCATAGGTACCTATGTCCACATTGGTGAGGGCTCAAGAGCTTGGCAGAGAATGAGCTAAGACTGACAACTTAAACTGCATTTACTTCAATGTAAGAGGCCTGACAGGTAAGGCGGATGAATTTAGGGCATGGATGGGAACATGGGATTGGGATATTGGTATTAGAGAAGCATAGCTCAGCGATGGACAGGACTGGCAACTCAGTGGTCTGGGTTATAAATGCTATAAGTAGAGCAGAAAGGGAGGAAGAAAGGAGGGGCAGTTACATTTCTGATTAGGGATAACATTATGGCTACATCTAGGGAGGATATTCCTGGGAGATTGTCCCGTTATATTGGTGGAACTGAGAAATAAGAAAATGATGATCACCTCGTTGGGATTGAATTATGGGTTCCTCAGTAATTGTGGGAAATTGAGAAGCAAATTTGTAAGGAGATCTCAGCTATCTGCAAGAATAATAAGGTTGTAAATTGTAGGGGATTTTAACTTTCCAAACATAAAATAGGTTTGTCATTGTGTTAAGGGCTTGAATGGGGAAGAATTTATTAAGTGTGTACAAGAAATCGTTCTGATTCAAGATGTGGATGTACCTACTAGAGAGGGAGAAATACTTGACTTTCTCTTGAGAAATAAGGCAGGATAAGTGGCTGAGCAGTTAGTGGGATAGCACTTTTGGACAAGTGCTCCAAAAAATTCGAAGTTCCAATTTGGAGTAAGGCCAATTTTGATGGTATTACACGTGAACTTTCAAAAGTCGACTGGGGAAGGAGATTCAAAGGTAAAGGTTCAGTTGAGAAGTGGGAGGCCTTCAGAAATAAGATAATGAGAATTCGGAGACCCTATGCTCCTGTTAGTGTGAATGGTAAGATTGGTACGTGTAGGGAATGCTAGATGAGGCATTCAGAAGGAGGCATATGTCAGGTATAGATAGTGGGTGATTGATTGAGTGAGTCCCTAGAGGAGCATAAGGGCAGGAGGAACATACTTAAGAGGGAAATCAGGTGGGCAAAAAGGGGGCATGAGATAGCTTTGGCAATAGAGTTAAGGAGAATCCAAAGAGATTCAGTAAGTGCATTAAGGGTGAAAGAGTAACTAGGAACAGAATAGGCCTTCTTAAAGATTGACTGGAATGAATGGAGTTGGGTGAGATATTAAATGAATATTTCATGTCAGTGTTTACTGTGGAGAAGCAAATGGAAGTAGCAAACTTGGAGAGATAGCAATGTCTTGAAAAGGATTCATATTACACAGAAGGAGGTACTGGAGGCCCTAAAATGCAAAAACGTTGATAAATCCACAGGCCATGATCAGGTGTTTCCCAGAATTTTGTGAGAAGTTAAGAGAAGTGATTATTGGGCCCCTTCCTGAGATATTTGTATCATCAGGTGAGGTGCTGGAAGACTAGAGGTTGGCTAATGTGGTGCCAAATTTAAGAAAGGTGGAAAGGAAAAGCCAGAGAACTATAGATCAGTGAGCCTTACATCAGTGGTAGATAAGTTATTGGAGGGGATTCTGAGGTACAGGAGTTACATGCATTTGGAAAGGCAAGGACTGATTAGGGATAGTCGACATGGATTTGTGTGTGGGATGTCATGTTCCACTAACTTGACTGAGTTTTTTGAAGAGGCAATGAGGAAGTTTGATGAAGGCAGGGCGGTAGACTTTGTCTATATGGACTTCAGCAAAGCTTTCGACAATGTTCCGCATGGTAGACTGGTTAGTAAGGTTGGGCCACATGGAATCTAGGGGAAACTAGCAATTGGATACAAAATTGGCTTCAAGGTAGGAAACTCAGTGGTAGTAGAGAGTTGCTTTTTTGGATTGGAGGCCTGTGACCAGTGGTGTGGCATAAGGATTAGCTCTGGATCCACTGCTTTTCATAATTTATATATTACACATTAGCCAACCTCTAGATTTCCAGCACATTATCCTATGATACAAATATCTCAGCAAGGGGCCCAGTAATCACTTCTCTAACTTTGCATAAAATTCTGGAAAACACCTGACCACATCCTGGAGATTTATCTACTTTTTTGAGTTTTAAGACCTCTAGTACCTCCTTCTTTGTAATATGAATCTGTTTCAAGACATCGCTATCTTTCCAAGTTGCCTAGCTTCCATCTCCTTCTTATTTGGATGTGAATGTAGGAGGTGTGATTAATAAGTTTTGAAGATGTCACCAAAATAGGTGATGTGATGGACAGTGAAGAAGGTTACAGAGATATTAAGAACAGTCAATACTGGAGAATCTGATTTAACATGGTGTAGAGCTGGATGAACACAACAGGCCAAGCAGCATCAGAGGAGCAGGAAGGCTAATGTTTTGAGTCGAGACCCTTCTTCAGAAAGCAATTTTTTTTTTCTGAAGGAGGGTCTCGGCCTGAAATGGCAGCTTTCCTGCTGCTCTAATGATGTTTGCCCTGCTGTGTTCATCCAGCTCTACATCATGTTATCTCTAGTGAAGAAGGTTATCTCAGAGTACAATAGGACCTTGATCAGATGGGCCAATGGGCTGAGGAGAGGCAGATGGAGTTTAATTTAGATAAATGTTAGGTGTTGTATTTCGGTAAGGCAAGCCAGGCAGGATTTGTACAGTTATTGGTAGGGTCCTGGTACTGCTGCTGAAAAAAGGGTCCCAGAGGTGCAGATGCATAGTGCCTTGAAAGTGGAGTTGCAGGTAGACAGGGTGTTGATGAAGGCATCTGGCACTCTTGCCTTGGTTGTTGAGAACATTGAGCGTAGGAGTCGGGGCATCATGTCGTGGCTGTGCGGGACATTGGTATGGCCATTTTTAGGACAGTGTGTACAATTCTTGCCGCCCTTCAATAGGAAGGGTGTTGTTAAACTTGAGACAATTATGCAAAGATTTTGGAATGTCAGAGGCTGAAGGGTGACTGTATAAAAGTATGAGTGCCATGGTAGGGTGCATTGCCGAGGTCTTTCTCCTAGAGTGGGGGAGTGCAAAACTAAAGGCATTGGTTTAAGGTGAGAGGGGAAAGAATTAAGAAGGGCTTGAGGACCTTCTCATGCAGAGGATGGTACATAAATGGAACAAGCAGCCAGATGAAGTGGTGGATACAGGAACAATTACAGCATTTAAAAAGCATCTGGATGGGTGTATGAATAGGAAGGATTTAGAGGGTTATGGGCTAAATTCTGGCAAATGGGACTAGGTCAGATTGGGATATCTAGTTGGCGCTGACAAGTTGGACCAAAGGGCCCATTTCAGTGCCATATGACTCTGTAACTCTATGACTGTTAAAAAGTGAAGCTTAGGGAAACAAAACAATAGTAAGTTAGAGAATTTGCAGAAGATATCTTTTGTTATAGCACCCATCCAGTTAGTATTGCCTTTCCAAATAGATTTTGCTGCCCATTTAGGGGGTGATGTATAAAGGAATGGAAGGAGGTACAATTCCCAGGATATTGAATCAGATGCTTAACAAAGAATGGTAATAAAATAAATGCATCCCAAACAGAATGCAAAAAGTGTGAATTTGGTGAAAATGTAAATTCGATACAATGGGGTAAGAGCTGCTGCATTTTTCCTCCTCCAATGCTTTTACAAGTGTGTGTTGTGGGTAAATATTTAACTCAATCTACCTATAACTCAAAGTAAGCCAAGTAATTTGCTGTAATGTCTACATCTCAAGGAACGTCAATTGAGTTGTATTCGTCAGTTTTTTTGTATTCATGCAGGGAATGTGGATTTAACTGGCTGGTGCAGATACTGCAGAAGAGGGAGAGAGTTTCTTGGATGCTTTGATCCTGAGAGACTCAGGTCCTGTCGGTTGGATAGCGATATAGTGACCAGAAAGTGTAACTGCAAATTAGATAGATTAGGGAACCCATTGTGTGGTACTAGAAGAGTCTTAGTATTTGCCCTTACCTTTTAAAAGTTGTGACTGCCTATGTAAAGGAAAAGCCAACCAGATAAATGGGCAAAGTGACCACAACAGGAAACTATTCTGGTGGGAGAGTAAAGAGGACTGAGATTCTCACTCCCACCCTTCCTGCTCTTTGCCCACAAAGACAATAGGCAAGAACTGTAGCAGTTCAAAAAAATTGCCTTCTGCAAACAAATGAAGACTGAGAAACAATATTTTGATTAGAAAAAGGATCATCGCAGCAAACTTAGTGAACAAGGAACTTTGAGATAACAAGGTGCAGACCCTAACAACATCCCAAAACCAGTGCAACTTGTCCCCAACTCCCTAACCTGTCCTTCCTCCCATCAATCCCCTTCTCCAACCTCAAGCCCCACTCCTATCTCCTACCTACTAGCTTCATCCCACCCCCTTGACCTGTCTGTCCTCCCTGGACTGACCCCTATCCCTTCCCTAACTCCTCACCTACATTCACCTTTACTGGCTCCATCCCTGCCTCTCTGTCTTCTCTCCACCTATCTTCTCCTTTATCCATCTTCTATCCACCTCCCCGTCTCTCCCTATTTATTTCAGAATCCCATTCCCCTCCCCCATTTCTGAAGAAAGGCCTAGGCCCAAACATCAGCCTTCCTGCTCCTTAGTCTGCTGGGTTCCTCCAGCTGTACACCTTTAGATTAGATTAGATTCCCTACAGTGTGGAAACAGGCCCTTTGGCCCAACAAGTTCACATCCCCCCTTTGAAGCATCCCACCCAGACCCATCCCCCTATAACCGACACACCCCTGAACACTACGGGCAATTTAGCATGACCGATCCACCTGGCCTGGGCATCTTTGGACTGTGGGAGGAAAAATGTGCAAACTCCCTACAGACAGTTGCCCGAGGCTGGAATCGAACCCTGGCCCCTGGCGCTGTGAGGCTGCAGTGCTAACCACTGAGCCACCGTGCCGCCTTGTTATCTCTTTTATCAGGGAACTTTGAACTGCCTTCCCAACTTTCCCTCCAACCATAACACCCATTTTGGTAGTGTTACATATTGGCAGTTCATAATTGTTTATCTGTATTTAGAATCTATTTGTTTATAATAAACAGGAATCTTGTTAAACCTGGTCCATGATTTCCATTAATGTGGGTCTAAAAGGTGGGGAAATTCTACATGATTTTGCAAATATTTAACTTTTGTGACAACTCTGGGAATAGTGCTGCTTAATTTCCAGATTGCTATTGCAGTGATGAGTGTAACTCCAGCTGTTGCAATCCATCCAAAAACCGAGATACAGGAAGAACTAAGAAGAGCTGCTGAGAGTGCTTGAGGAGTAAAAATGAACATTGATAAACAGAACCTCAAAGATAATTATCAATGAATTATTACCCAAAACAAGCACAAATTGACATAGGGTCAAACAAATCAGGAAGTTGAACGCGTGATTGAGAGAGTGGCTTGTGAGCCAAATTTTTGGGTACATGGGGCACAGGCAGCAGTACTGGGCAGAGAGGACATTGTTCTTTCTTTGGAGGCATCGGGGGAGATATATCAAAACTGTCCTGAGAAGAGTATCATGGAAAATTATTAAACCAGGCCTGAAAGTATAATGGTGGAAAGGAGGGTTCATGTGAGAAGAAATACACAAATCCAAAAGAAAGGGCAAGACCACAGAAGAATTTCATGACTTGGATCAAGATAACTGGCATGTAAAGGGAAGGTGCAAAAAGTTTGAACAAAACAAAGGGAACAGGGATATGCCTGGAAATTACAGGCCTGTTAGTCTTACGTCACTTTTGGGCAAATTATTGGAAAAGGCTCTGAGAGACAAGATTTATGATCACTTGGAAAGGCACAGTTTGATTCTTGATAGTCAGCATGGATTTGTGAGGGGTTGATCGTGCCTCACAAACCTTATTGAATTCTTTGAAGAGTTGACCAAACACGTGGATGAAGGTGGAGCAGTGGATGTGGTGTACATGGATTTAAGTAAGGCATTTGATAAGGTTCCCCATGATAGGCTCATGCAGAAGGTAGGGAGGCATGGGATAGGGGGAAATGTGGCAGATTGGATTCAGAATTGGCTGACCCTTAGAAGACAAAGGGTGGTAGTGGATGGAAAATATTCAACATGGAATAGTTTACCAGTGGTAGTCGTGGAAGCAGAGTCATTAGTAACATTTAAGCGACTGCTGGACATGCACATGGACAGCAGTGAATTGAGGGGAATGTAGGTTAGGTTATTTTGTTTTTGGATTGGGATTATTCCATGGCACAACATCGTGGACCGAAGGGCCTGTACTGTGCTGTACTTTTCTATGTTCTATGTTCTATGGTGCTCAGTTACGAGTGGTATACCACATGGATCTGTTCTGGGTCGTCTTCTATTTGTGATTTTTGTAAATGATTTGGATGAAGGAGTGGAAGGGTGGGTTATCAAGTTCATGAATGATCCAAAGGTGGATCAGTATGGAGGGCTGTTCTAGGTTACAAAGGGACAGTGATAGGATGCAGAATTGGGCTGGGAAGTAGCAGATGGAGTTTAACCCTGAAACGTGTGAGGTGAATCATTTTGGAAGGATAAACCTGAAAGCAGAATACAGGGTTAACGGAAAGACTCTTGGCAGTGTGGAGGAGCAGAGGGATCTTGACGCTCATGTCCACAGTTCTCTGAGAGCTACCACCCGGGTGGATAGAGTTGTTGAGAAGGCAAATGGTGTGTTCGCTTTCATTAATAGAGGGATTAAGTTCAAGAGCCGTGAAGTTGTGCTCCAGCTACACAAAAGCCTGGTTCAGCCACAACTGGAGTATTATGTCCGGTTCTGGTCACCTCATTGCAGGAAAGATGAGGAAGCGTTTGAAAAGGTGCAGAGGAGATTTACCAGGATGTTGCCTGGAATGGAGGGAAGGTCTTATGAGGAAAGGTTGAGAGAGCTAGGGCTTTTCTGTTTAGAACGACGAAGGATGAGAGGTGACTTGATAGAGGTATACAAAATGATCGGAGGTATAGATAGAGTAGAGAGCCAGAGACTTTTTCCTAGAGTGGGAGGTAGCTATTACCAGGGGACATAGTTTCAAAGTGAAAGGAGGTAGATATCGGGGAGACGTCAGAGGTAGGTTCTTTACTCAGAGAGTAGTAGGGGCATGGAATACATTGCCTGAGAGGGGTGTGGAGTTGGCCTCATTAGGGGCATCTAAGCAGCTATTAGATAGGCATATGGATAATAGTATAAAATAGCCATGGAGGTTAGATAAACCTTAGGTTTAGGGTAAAAGTTCAGCACAACGTTGTGGGCCGAAGGGCCTGTACTGTACCATTCTATGTTCTATGTTCTAAAACAGCGCACCAGTGAAAAAGGCCAAATCAAGAAAATAATAGTGTGAGTTAAAATTAAATGTGTTTGATCTGAATGCATGAAGCATTCACAATGAGACAGATGAATTAATGGTGCAAATTGAGATAAATGGATTTCATCCAATAGCTATGACAGCGACATGGTTACCAGGTGACCAGAATTACACATTTAATATTTTCAAGTACTTCACATTGTGAAAAGACAGTCAAAATGGAGAGCACCCTAACAATAAAGGATGACATAAAGACAGTCATGAGTAAAGTTAATGACCTGGGAGAGCAGAATCAACATCAGTGGAGAACTGAAATTACGAGGACAATGAAATGTTGATGGTGTTTGACGGCCCCCAAGCAGTAGCAAGGCAAAGCATTCACAAAGGAGATTTGAATCTTCACAAAGACTACACAAATACATTTGAAAAATAATCATTTTGGAAGTCTGCTATTTGTACTGTACTTTATTCATTTGTAGAATGTGAGTATTGTTGGCCGGGCCAGACTTTGTTGCCCATCCTTGAGAAGGTGGTGGAGTGTTGCCTTCTTGAACCACTGTAGTCCTTGTGGTATAGAAACTCTCAGAGTGCTGTCAGAGATGGAGTTTCAGCCTTTTAGCCCAGCAACAGTGAACTGATGGAGTGAAACTTACAGCTGTTGTCTCTCTGTGCACTTTATGTCCTTGTTCTTCTCAAAGATAAAGCTCATGGGTTTGTAAAGTGCTGAAGGAGCAGGCTTTCTGAGTTGTTGCAGTGTGTCTTGTACATGGTGTATGCTGTGAGTCTCCAGTGCAGGGATTACATGCTAAAAGTGGTAGATGGGCTGCCAATCATGTGGGGTTTCTTTATCCTGGATAGTGTAGAAATGTTTTGAGTCTTGCTCATCTGCACTCACCCAGGCAAGTACTTCACAATCCTCATTTGTGGTACCTTAATAGTGGAAGGCTAGGGAATGAGTTATTTATTGCAGATTATTAGTGATTTCAAAGTAAGTGATCATCTGAGAAAGTGTGATCATACTGTAATAGAATTACGCATTGATTTTGAGGGTGATGTATGTAACTCCAAAGCCAGAATACTGAACTAATGTCAATTACATGGCTATGAGGGATGATAGGAGATAAACAATGGGTGTATTGGAAGAAATATGTGATAATTCTCATCAGTTCTACATTCTGTTGAGAAATAAACTCTTCATATTAAAAAGTGATTCATCTATCAATAACTGGAGAATTTAAGAATATTATTATGTGATGACAATAAAGAATATGCTGTTATTTTGGGAATGTGCATTGGGTGCTCCCCAGACAGGTACAGCCCAAGGCCAGATACAAAGTAAAGCTTACTCTACTCCACTCCATTCCCATCAAATACTCCCAGGGCACGGACTGCACAGGGTTAGATACAGAGTAAAGCTCCCTTGATATTGTCCACATCAAACAATCCCAGGACAGTGACAGCATAGGGTTAGATATAGAGTAAAAATCCCTCCATGCTATTCCGCATCACTCCCAGGACAGGAACTGCATCCAGATAGAGTACAGCTTTCTCATGCTGTTCTCATCAAACACTCCTGGGACAAGTACAGCACACAATGAACTATGTCATGTATATCAGGAGGATCTTCAGAGGAAAAAAGGAATAAGAATGTCATCTCACAACAGAGAGAATTGTCTTGCTTCCTATATTATTATGTTTAATTTTTGAGTTACACAAGATAAGATTGCCAGGATCAGGGAATAAAGTGATCAACATCAAGCTTAAAGATCAGGATCCAGCAGGGGCTAAATACAGAATAAAATGCCCTCTACACTGTCCGCAGCAATATTCCGAGGACAGTTATAAAGTGGAATAGATACAGAGTAAAGTTCTTTCTTCCCTATCCTGCCAGTTTAGTTATGCACAATAAAATTCTATTGTATTGTTATAATATTCCTGAAAATAAACATCTGTTGACACTTCTTTGTAAGGTTCCAATTATGATCTTTGGGAGAATTTATAAAGGGGATTGATGCCAATTAGAACTGGGCTGAGTTGCCCAAGTAGAATATCTATCTTTTTGTGACAAATTTACACTGGGCATGGCTTAAGATCATGCAGTCATAATATAGAGAAAGCCCCTTGGCTTATTGAATCTATACTGACAGAAACTACTCTAAATTTACACTAGCCCCACTTTCTAGCATTTGACCCATAGACTTGAATGTTATGACATTTCAACAGGCTCATCCAAATACTTTTTAAAGGTAGCGCTGTTTCCTGCCCCAACTACACTCCCAGGCGGTGTATTCCAGGCTCTCACTACATTCTAGATGAAAAAAAATTCCTCAAATCTCCTCTGAACCTTCTGCCTTTCACGTTAAAACTATGTCCCCTGGTTATTGATCCTTCAGCTATGGAGAACAGCTGCTTGTTAATGCATCTTATCCATGCTGCTCATAATTTTATACACCTCCATCAGGCTTTGCCGCTGTAAAGAATCAGCCTCTCTTCATCTTTAAACTGCTCCTTCCCAGGCAGCATCCTAGTGAATCTCTTCTACATCCCTTCCAGTGCAATTACGTCCTTCCTATGGTGTTGTGACTGGATCTGCACACAGTACTCTGGCAGTTGTCTAACAAAATTCTATACAGCTCCACCATGACCTCTCCACTCCTACAATCTGTGCCTCAACTGGTAAAGGCAAGTGTCCAAATAATGAGCGGTTTTGATCGCGTTAATGGTGATTGTCTTTTCTCCAGATGGGGAATATCAACACTAGGGAGCAGATTTTTATGTTGAGCGGAACGAGATTTTAAAAAAAGACACGGGGTAAATTTTTTTTAATACTGGTGGTTTGCATGTGGAATGAACTTCCCGAGAACGTGGCAGACCTGGGCTCAATTACAACATTGTAAAATACATGTTGATAAGTACATGAATAGGAAATGTTCGGAGGGATATCGGCCAAATGCGGGCAAAATAGGATTCATTTAGTTTGGGAAACCTGGTCGGCATGGATGAGTTGGACCGAAGGGTCTGATTGTGTGATTCTGTGTGTGTGACTCATAGAATTAGACAGAGAGTAAAGCTAATTTTTTTGATGCTTTCAAACAGAAAATAAATGTCCCACAACACTGTATCAAACAGTCTCAGGACCGGTGTAGCACAGGGGTAGATGCAGAGTAATGATCTCTCTACTCCTTTAAAAAGTAGGACTGTCTTTGAGCTGAAAGTAAAGCTCCACCAACACTATCCCTATCAAATACTCACAAGACAGGTACAATGTGGCGTTGCATACAGAATAAAGCTTCCCTGACTCTCTTTAAAACAGCACGTCAAATAATAATGAAATAGCCCCTGCAGGATCACTGTATCAAAATAAACCACAAATTAACCACAAATTCAGTAAAACCTTTGATAAGATTCCACATGGTAGGCTATTGGAGAAAATACAGAGGCACGGGATTGAGGGAGGTTTAGCAGTTTGGATTAGAAACTGGCTTTCTGTAAGAAGGCAACAAGTGGTGGTTGATGGAAAATATTCAGCCTGGAGTCCGGTTAATAGTGGTGTGCCTCAAGGATCTGTTTTGGGACCACTGCTGTTTGTCATTTTTATAAATGACTGGACACAGGAATAGGTGGATGGGTTAGTAAGTTTGCAGATGACTCTGAAGTCAGTGGAGTGGTGGACAGCATGGAAGAATGTTGCAGTTTGCAGGGAGATTTGGATAACCTGCAGAATTGGGCTGAAAGGTGGCAAATGGAGTTCAATGTGGATAAATGTGAGGTGATTCACTTTGGGAAGAATAATAGGAAGGTAGAATACAGGGTCAATGGAAAGATTCTTGGTAGTGTGGATGTGCAGACGGATCTTGGTGTCCATGTACACAGATCCCTGAAAGTTGCCACCCAGGTTGATAGTGCTATTAAGAAGGCTTATGGTGTGTTAGGTTTGATTGGTAGAGGGATTGAGTTCCAGAGCTGTGATGCCATGCTGCAACTGTACAAAATGCTAGTGCGGCCTCATTTGGAATATTGCATGCAGTTGTGGTCACCCCATTATGGGAAGGATGTGGAAGCATTGGAAAAGGTGCAGAGGCAATTTACCAGCATGTTGCCTTGTCTGGAGCACAGGCCCTATGAAGAAAGGCTGAGGGACTTGAGTCAGTTCTCATTGGAGAGAAGGAGGCTAAGAGGGGATTTAATAGAGACATACAAGATGATCAGAGGATTAGATAGGGTGGACAGTGAGAGTCTTTTTCGGAGGATGATGATTTCATCTTGTACAAGGGGGCATAGCTACAAATTGAGGGGTGATAGATTTAAGACAGATGTCGGAGGCAGGTTCTTTACTCAGAGAGTGGTAAGGGCGTGGAACGCCCTGCCTGCCAATGTAGTTAACTCAGCCACATTAGGGGTATTTAAACAGTCCTTGGATAAGCATATGGATGATGATGGGATAGTGTAGGGGGAGGGGTTTAGATTAGTTCACAGGGCAGCGCAACATCGAGGGTCAAAGGGCCTGTTCTGCGCTGTATTGTTCTATGTTCTATGTTCTTCTTAACTGGGTAGCACGGTGGCTCGGTGGTTAGCACTGCTGCCTCACAGCACCAGGGACCCGGGCTTAATTCCAACCTCTGATAACTGTCTGTGTGAAATTTTTACGTTCTCCCGAGTCTATGTGGGTTTCCTTCAGGTAGCCTGGTTTCCTCCCACAGTCCAACAATGTGCAGGTTAGGTGGATTGGCCATACTAAATTGCCCATAGTGTCTAGGGATGTGTTCGCTCGGTGTGTTAGCCATAGGAAATATAGGGTGTCTGGGTGGGATGCTCTTCAGAGATTTGGTGTGAACTTATTTGCCTGCTTCCATACTGTAGGGATTCTAGAACTACCCTATTAATCTGTTTTGGTGCCTTCAGGGATCTATGGACAAGCACCCCAAGATCACTCTGTCCCTCTGAGCTCCCACTGGGTACTCCTTAGTCTTGACACTTCTTCCAAAGTGCATCAATGCTTACTTATCAGGTTTATTCCATCTGACCATCTGAACAATCCATCTCTATCCCCCTGTAACCCAAAACTTTCTTCCTCACTGTTAGCCACCAGGTCATTCTTTGTGCCATCTGCAAACTAACTTATCATCTCTCCCCACATTCTCTTCTATTTTGTTCATAGATATATTTCACAAACAATAAGAGGCTAAAGCACTGATCACTGTGGTATGCTGCTGGACAATGGGCCTCCGTCTCACACAAACAGTCTTCAATGACCACTCTCTCTCTCCTGTCAATAAGCAACTTGCCAAGTTACCCTGGATCCAAACAAAAACAGAAAGAACTGTTCTGAGGAAGGGTCTCTGAACCCAAACCATTAACTCTGATTTCTCTTCTGCCAGACCTGTTGAGCTTTTCTAACAACTTTTGTACCCTGGATCCAGGGTGCTTTTACCTTTTTTTTATCAGTCTCCCATATGGGAACTTATCAAAGACTTTGCAGAAACCTATATAAAATAAATCATATTGCACTACCCTCATTTACACACTTGATCACATACTCAAAAATCCAACCAAATTTTTTTAGGCATGACTGCCCTCTGACAAAGCCATACTGACAATCTCTGATCAAATCTTGCCTTTGCAAGAGAAGATTATTCTTTCTTTCAGAATTTTCTCGAAGTGCTTCCTTCCACTGATGGAGACTCACTGGACTACAATTCTCTGGTTTATCTCTATCACTCTTCATGAAAAGTGGAACCACGTTAGCTGTTCTCGAGTCCTATAAATTTCTTATAAGAATGGCATGATAAACTCATATTCAGGAAATAATTGGGATTTTCTCAAAACCTCCATTCAGCTGTCCACAAAACCAAGGTAAAACCAAATGTGGCCTTAGTCTTCAGATTGCCGATTCTCCGAGTGTAAAAATCCAGAAAAGGTTAGTATGCAGATATAACAAGTAATTAAGAAGGTTTCTGCAATGCCAAATTTTATTGAGAGAGGAACTGGTCATGAAAGGATGTAATGCATCAGTAATATAGGGCACTTGTGAGACTACATCCCAAATACTGTGTAAGTTTTAAGTAAGGACTTAAATGCATTGGAGGCAGTTTAGAGGGAGTTTACTGGATTGAGGGGTAAGGCCATTGAATATTTTGATGGCGGGGTAGACAGACTCTTGTTAGGCAAGGTAATCAAAAATTATCAGGAGTAAATGGAAATGTGATTTCAAGCAGAAACAGATCAGCCAGAACTTATTTAATGGTGGATCAGGCATTGAGGGACTGAATGGCCCACTTCTATTATATGTGGACTGTCAAGGTGTTAAACATCAAGCTCCAGGACACTGCTATGTGCAACCCTTTGAAAGAAAATTGTAGGGATATTTTTTAAAAATTAAGCATTTTGTCACTTCCTTTGAATATTTCTCTTTACCAGATATAAAAATATTGAAAGTGAGAGAAACATTTTTTAGCTGATGGTCAAGCATTAGCCATTTGCTTATGAGTCCTCATATTCCAATTGGTGAGGAAAGGCAGAGCATCATAAGAATGGATGCATTGGGTGGGAGTAAGACATGATAAATTCTCCACGAATACATTTATTGACACCTATACTTACACTCTTGATGAAGGCTGAAGCTGAATTTGCTGTATTTTTCTACAAGAAAAATCACATTTTCCAGCATGGATATCCTCCTTCTTGCATAAGGTAATGATTCTGAAAGTATCAAATCTCATATTATATTGGTTCCACCCATTCTGTTAATATCCCAGACAGTCTGTGGGTGGAGACAAGGAGCTCCACTCAAGCATTGATGGTAGTAGATGTATCTGTACCAGCTCCCTAAGGTTTGTTCTAATAATTATGTGATGACCAAACACAATTATACTTATTGTTATCATTCAAGGAACCTTCTTGTTAAACGGTGCATCTTCTGTAGATAACAAGGTGTAAAGCTGGATGAACACAGCAGGCCAAGCAGCATCTTAGGAGCACAAAAGCTGACGTTTTCAGCCTAGACCCTTCACCAGAAATGGGGAAGGGGAGAGGATTCTGAAATAAATAAGGAGAGAGGGGGAGGCGAATCGAAGTTGGGTAGAGGAGAAGTTAGATGGAAAGGAGACAAACAAGTCAAAGAGGCGGGGATGGAGCCAGTAAAGGTGAGTTTTGGTGGGGAGGTAGGGAGGAGATGGGTCAGTCCAGGGAGGATGGACAGGTCAAGGGGGCGGGATGAGGTTAGTAGGTAAGAAGTGGGGGTGCGGCTTGAGGTAGGAGGAGGGGATAGGTCGGAGGAAGAACAAGTTAGAGTGGCGGGGACAAGCTGGGCTGGTTTTGGGATGCAGTGGGGGGAGGGGAGATTTTGAAGCTTGTGAAACCTGCACATCTGCTAATGTGGTATACTGCATCCACTGTACCCGTTGTGGCCTACTCTACATAGTGGAAACCAAGCAGAGGCTTGGGGACCACTTTGCAGCATACCTAAGCTCAGTTTGCAATAAGCAACTGCACCTCCCAGTCACGAACCATTTCAATTCCTCCTTCCATTCCTCAGGCAACATGTCCATCCTGGGCCTCCTGCAGTGCCACAATGATGCCACCCGAAGGTTGCAGGAACAGCAACTTATATTCCGCTTGAGAACCCTGCAGCCCAATTGTATCAATGTGGATTTCACAAGTTTCAAAATCTCCCCTTCCCCTATCGCATCCCAAAACCAGCCCAGCTTGGCCCTGCCTCCCTAACTTGTTCTTCCTCCCACCGCAAGCCGCACCCCAATTTTCAACCTACTAACTTCATCCTGCTCCCTTGACCTGTCCTTTCTCCCTGGACTGACCTATCTCCTCCCTAACTCCCCACCTACATTTACCTTAACTGGCTCCATCCCCACCTCTTTGACTTACCTGTCTGCTCTCCACCTATCTTCTCCTCTATCCATCTTCAATCTGCCTCCCCATCTCCCTATTTATTTCAGAAACCCCTTGCCCTCCCCCATTTCTGATGAAGGGTCTAGGCCTGAAACATCAGCTTTCCTGCTCCTATGATGCTGCTTGGCCTGATTTGTTCATCCAGCTCCACACCTTGTTATCTCAGTTTCTCCAGCAACTGCAATTCCTATTTCCTCTTCTGTAGATCCTTTATGATGGTATGTATCATCTGGCATTAATGATTATTTGGCCTATAATTAAGCCAAAATAAAGGAGGACTGGTGGCTTCAAAGTACCTCAAACAATCCTTCTCCAGTACTACCCAGTGGTAGGTTTGGCAAGCATCACGTGGTACTGTCAGTGATTATCTGGTAGAATATCACTCTCCTATCTGATTTTTATTTTCCTATTAAGTGGTTTTCCCTTTTGGTTTAATAGGTGCAAGTGCCTACCTTGTGAACAAATCAGATCTCAGGGTGGTCCTGTATTGACATAGGATATGTAGGCTCTTTATTGATTGATGTTGGCTATTTTTGTAAAAATGCATCTGATGTTCACAAATGTCCTTTAGGGTAGGAAATATGTCACTTTTTCTTGGCCTGGCCTACACATGACACAACAATTTGGTCTCTTAACCTTTGGCCTAGCAAGCCACTCAGTTCAAGGGTAATCACCATGGGCCAAAAAATACTGGTTTACCAACAAGGCTCGCATTCCATGAAAGACTAAGGAAAGAAGTGCTTTGGACTAATCCTTCCCAACATGCTTGCCCTTCTTGATTTAGCATATTTCTGAAGAACTGGGTAGAAGAATGATAAGGAAAGAAAGAGCATTCCTTTTATACATTGTATGAACACTGGACATTTCTTTACAACCAATTAAGTATTTCTGAAGTGTAGTCACTATAGTAATGTTGGAAATGTAGCAGCCAATTTGCACACAATAATCTGAACCTCAATGAGATCACCATGAACACCAATTAAATTATGACCATTTACTTGGTTTCTTGATGTTCACTGCAGTTTACACATTGTTCGGGGAGAAATTCTGTCCTTTTCTTTAAATATAGTTACCTGAAAGCACACATGGCTCCTTGGTTTAATGTCACAACCAAAATACTGCATTTTTGTCAGTGCGGCTGTCTTCAGTACAACAGTAAAGTGACAGCCTAGATTAAATCATTACATCTGGAGTAGGGCTGGAACCTGCAACACTCTAAAACTCACAGATTAAGAATGCTATTCCTGAGCCAAATTCCCAACCACTTAGACTGAAGCAGTGCACATGAAAATCTCAAAATTTCTCGTTTAATCCAAGCATTGTCACACAAAATAAATCTTTACTGTGACTGCAGAAATCGCTTTAGCTGGGAAAGTGCTGCAGTTTTCCTATGCAGACTCGAAACAAAAATAAAAAAAATTAAACAGTCGGTTGAAAAGCTTTCTGTCTTTATTTGCCTAATACGTAGTTTTGTTGTTGAGTTAGAAAGTTGGAAACACAAAAGGAAGCAATTTAACCCTGTGTCCAAGCCCATTTGGAAAAGACCTGACAGCGTAACCACACCTTCTAACCCTTGTTCTCTACCTTTGTAGGTTCTAACATCTCAAGGACAAATCCACTGAGTTTCTTTTTCAATGCAGTGAGGTTTCCTACCTCCACAGCCCTTTCAGACAGTCTATGTTGCACCTTGGGACATTTTGTTTTAAAGGGGCTATGTAAATCTAAGTTGTTGTTGCTAGTATGTTTATATTTGGACCGCTTTGAGAAGGAAGGCGCTAGGACCCGATACCACTGAGTGCATGTCTCACGGCTTGTGAGTGCTGTTCCCAGATCCGCAGCGTCTGCACATGGACCCCAGCAGCGGGACAAGGAAGCAGCTTCAGCACCACGGCCAGCGCCCGGGTAGATCGACAACTTCACCGTGGCCGTCAGCGCCTAACAGAGGCGCAGATTCAGCACCACGGCCAGCGCCGGGACACAGCTGCATGTTCAGAACCACGGCCAGCGACAGCATCCGCGCCGGGTCCGGCTCCCGTTTCAACCCTATGCCTGCACATGCATTCCGTGCCTTTATCACCTCTTCCTTCGATCATTGATTTAACTGCAACGCAAGGCGAGAAGGTGAAGCCAGTTAACAGACGGCAAAAGCAAAAAAAACCCAAATATTTCTATTTTTGCGTTTCCAAGGAATTCAATATTTAGCAAATGACACTTAAATCTACCATCGACTGCAAAAATTTCCTTACAACATTCTGGTCGCTGCGTTATTTGCAATAATCAAAAGAAGTGGATCTCCAGGATATTGCTAGATCACACTGTCCAAGCGGATCAGAGGTAGAGTTTATTAATATGGGTTTTGGTATGCACTGTGAGTACAGGCTAATCATATAAATAAATAAATAGCCTGTACTATAAATAAACTTCAACATTCCCCCCAACCCCACCCACCTCTCTTCCCCATCCCATCCACTTGCGTCCTTGCAAAATCTGTTTTGAAGTTTACTGAACGTATGGATGAATACTCAATCTTTCATTTTTTTTTTAGTTGCCTGGCTGTGCTATTCTAAGCTGGTTAAAAAAAATGTATTTTTCAATGTATGTCTCTTAGGAGTTGAACCTCACAAGGGTGCAGATGGGAACTGTAATTTTTAAAGCTGTGACACAGAGCAGACATGGGGTATTGAATTTCTGGCACTTTAGGATGAAATTACGGCTTCCTAAATTATTGTTTCAAAGATGAGTGGGTTTGATCATTTTCAGTTTCCCAATTACCATCCTGTCAAAACCAAATAAAAAGGTCCAAGGATAAGTGATATGGGATTTGCAAACTCCCTTCCATAATGCTTAATCCAAGATTGATATTGAATTTAGCTTAGTATGAACTTGATACGGATCTGAGGAGCTAACATTGATATTTACTCATTTACTTGTCCGTCGTCAAAGTGATCTCTCAGAAATGGTGAGTCCTTAGAAGAAGCATTTGCAGGTTATTGAGAATTACAAGCGGCTGGGCCCAAACTTCTCCCCACTTATTTCATGCACAATTTGGAGTAGCAGATAGATTGGATTGGTCTTGACTTTCATCCTGGGAGAACGGAGGCCAGTTGTGTGGCTTACCTCCTTCCTCTGTCTATCCCTGCCCTCTCACCAGCCAGACCCAACAGAGGTCAACTGCACAGCACAGACTGGTGCATGAATATATGATGTGTGTACCTACTTTGTATTAAACAGTCAATGGGGTGAGCTTACAAATATGACAAACATATGAATTAGTAGCAGAAGTAGGCCACTTGGCCCCTTGAGCCTATTCCATCATCAATAAGTTTGTGGCTGATCTGGTCACTCCACATTCACCATTGGCATAATAAAATGCTCCAGCATATTTCACAGGAATGTAATCAAACAAAATTGGACACCAAGGTGCTAGAGGTATTTGAACAAGTGATCAAAAATTTTATTGAGTAAGTGGATTTAAAGTAAGACCTTAGAGGAGAACAGAAAGAAGGAGAGTTTTAAGGAAGGATTTTCAGAGCTGAAGGCCACTAGTCAGACAAAGAAAACTGGAGAACTAGTCTCTTTTGACCATTCACTAACTTTCATCTAAAAGCTAATTGTTAATATTTCTTTTACTCTGGGCAACTAGAAACAGGCAATAAATTCCGACCTTGTCAGTGACGCCCACATTCTAAGAATGATTCTATTTAAAAAAAATTCTTAGTGAGAGGCAGATGGGGGTGATCTAAATCACCACGGCAACGAAATAATTCAATTCAATGCACCAACTAGTGACTATATTTGTTTTTATTTGTAAATGAATATTGTTTAATTACATGTCGAGTTTTCTTTAACTTTGGGTCAATAGCTGTGTCCAGAGCATTGTGAAAACATGTCAGTTTGCTTCTCATCATTGATACAGGTCTGAGAATAGACTGAAAAATCATTAATATGTAAACTATAACTTGATTTACCCTATTAAAGGGAGTTTCTAATCTGAAGGTGGAATGGTGCTGTTGTTGGTTTGTTCTCTTCATCACTTTTCAAAACCGTTAGCTTAAACTTGAAAGTTTATACATAACTCTCTCTTGAAGATATTAATTTACACCTGCCATAAAGCAGCATGTTGGGCATTCATCTTCCCTAGGAAAGCCCCACTTAGTTGACAAGTCCTTTCTGTGGTGTTTCTTATCCTTTCTTCTGTTCTTCATCATTTTTGTCATAGCAGTGATCAGTTTCTTCACAAAATACCTCATATCCACTGTGTCATCTGCCATCTTGTATAGACCACTTGCTCCTCTATGTTCTACTCCCCATTTGTGTGTTCTCCTGGCCTAGCTATCTACCTTCTGTTTGGTAACCCCCTTACTTACTTCAAACTGCATTTTTATTAACTCAGACAAGTTATTGAAATCATTTCTGCGAAGCATTGAAAGGCAAAAATGGAACAATGAAAGAGATAAGATAAAATGTAGCAAGAACACCAAAAAACAAATAAACTGTACAATCCTTCAAATACTGCTAAAAAATTCAATCCCATTTATCGGCCTCAGCTCAGTAACCTTCAAATACCTTACCTAGTAAAACTAGCAACATCATTGTTGAAATATTCAACTGACATCTGACCTGAACAGTATTTTGAGGGTGGGAGTTCCAGACGCGTGCACCTCCTTGTGTGAAGAAATGTTTCTTACATCAGATCTCTAATTTCAAGATTCTGTCCCCTTGTTCTGAACTCCCACAGCCCCAGGAGAAATATTTTCTCTCCATCAACCCTTTCAAATCCTTTAATAATTTTAACCACTTTAATTCAATCATTTTGTAACCGTTGATACTCAAGGAAAGGCAGGTTAAAATAAAGTACCTGCCCTGATAAACTCAATCATTTCAGTCCCATGGCAATAATGACTGTAAGCACTTGAACGATGGAGAGAAAGTGGAAAGATTGAATTAAAGCTAGAAAGAAGGCTGATAATATGTTAAGAGAGAAGACATAGAGAGAAACAAAGACTGGAGAGAGAGAGAGAGAGAGAGAGAGAGAGAGAGATGAAATGGATAGGGAGAGGTGTGGGAGAGAGAGGGAGAGAGAGAGAGAGAGATGAAAGGGATAGGGAGAGGTGTGTGAGAGAGAGAGAGAGAGAGAGGTGATGGAGACAGAGAAGTAGTGTAGGTAATTTTCTAAGCATACATTAATGGAAAAGGATCATTTCTGTGGAGAGCATGGGAGAATCAAGGCCTTGACTTGGAAGGTTGGCCCCAGTGCTGAGTGAAAACAAGAGTGTATGTGTGACTCACTCAGAAAATGTGGAATAAATGTGACAGTTTGTGCTGAGATAAGAGATGGAGCTGTAATGAGAGATCTTGTTTTGTGTTAGGGGGCTGGTGTCGGGGGAATGGGGGTGGGCCAGGTATTATTTTCTACATCTACAAATAAGTTGTTTGAGTGCAGTGAAATCCCAGGCACAAAAATAAAAATGAACAACAATGGATGCTGTAAATCTGAAATAAAAAGAGGAAATGCTGAAAAAACACAGCAGATCTGGCAGCATCTGTGAAGAGAAAAACAGAGTTAGCATTCTGAGTCCAGTGACCCTGGATTAAAATGTGAACTCTGTTTTTCTTTCTACAGACACTAGCAGACCTGCTGAGCTTCTCCAGCACTTTGTTTCATTCACAGGTAGCTGATGCCTTTGTTTTTGGGGGTGGGGATGCTAGCCTGGAGATTGATAGCAGTTGAAACAGAATAAAAAGCCGGTAATATGAGGACTGGGTTATCGATGCATTGTATGGAACAATGAAAACAGTGAAATAAATGCTTTATATTGAATCTATCACACAGCATTGTTTGCTTCAGGTGGTTATAATCCTCAGGGAAACAGTAACAGCGAGGCTATGGGTGTCTTTCTCCAGGCTATGGTCCTGAAGCAGTGGAGCAGGTGAGAGATTTGATGAAATTAAAAGATCCCACTGCACCATTCAAAGAAACATAAGAGAGTTCCCCTGGGTGCACTAACTAATAATTATCCAACAATACACACGACCAAACAATGCTGATCTTATTCCTGCTAGCAGGAGCTCTCTGAGCACAAATTGATAGCTGCATTTCCCTTCATTCAATCAGTAACCACACTTCAAAAAGTATCTCATTGATTTTCTTTCTTTCTACTTGAAAGAGATATGGAGACATTATGCAGCCACAAAGAGCCACTAACTGTAATGTCAAGCTGATTTTGTTGGGTCTGCAAAATATGTGTCTCATTCACTCAAGAATCGCCAGATGATCCTAAATTTCATTTGACTTGCTGTTGCTGCACTTTCCTGCACAGCACGCAGACCCCACTGTTGGCTGTGCCTTGAGCTGTCTGTGTTCTAAGCTCTGGAACTTGTCCCAAAAACTCTCTAGATCTGTCTCCTTTAAAATAATCCTAAAAAACAAGCTTTTGATTCATGCCCCAGAGCTTCTTTATGGGTCTTGGTGTCAAGTTTAGTCTGATAATTGCCCTGATGAAATGCTTTGAAATATTTAAGTTGCAATGTAAATGCAAACTTTTGTTGCTGATTTAAACAGAGTGAAGCCACAGGGTGGGTGTTTAGGAGAAATAAAATGGGCAAGTTCAATACACTACAATGCTGAAATCTATCAAACCAATACAAGAGTTTCCAAGGGTTAGTGAAAAACTAATGAAAAAGCTTAGGTTTGCCAGCAAGAAGAAAATGTAGAAGATTTTTTTTCCAAAGTATTGTCAGAACAAGTAGCTGTTGCAGTCAAGACTGTTGCACAATTTACAAAAGGTGTTGGGTATATATTTCGTGGAATTACTGACTTGTTACAGAGGAAGCGGAAAGATGTAGGATGGTGGCAGGAAAAGACAACAAAACGGGACTGTTGCACAGAATTCACAGCTAAGAAATAGGCCTTTTGATCTAAGTGATTTAAAACAGGATTTCTGCTCCACACAGATCTCCTTTCACTCTGCTTTATCTCACCTGATCAATGGGTCCTTCTATTCCTTTGCCCTTCATACGTTTGTACAGGTTCCCTTAAATGTATCTATTCTGTTATTCACCTCAATCATTCGTTGTGATAGTGAGCTCCACGGTCTCACCGCTCTCTAGGTAAATAACCTTCACTTGAATTCTGTAATTATTAGTGACTCATATTTATGGTGCTTGGTTTTGGTAGTAGACAGTTCAGCAGAAGAGTCTCACTGGAGCTGATAGATTGAATGGACTTACTCTGTGCTGTAAAGCCTGTGATTTTATGACCTAAGCAGTATTAATAAATTAGAGAGTTGAGAAAGCTTGTGAAAAAGAGATTAGTTTCAACACTTAAGCTATAATTGGATGTGGACCTATAAATAGGATAAAACATTCAAAAACACTGCTGAGACCTCAGCTGGAGTACAGCATCTCATTCAAGGCATCAGGTTAAGGTTGTGAGGAGACTTTGAGATGGAAATTGTCATCCTTAGAAGATTAAAGGGGGATTTAACAGAGGTGTTCAAAACTATGAAATAATTTGATTAACTAAATGGCGCAAATAAGTAAACTGTTTCCAATGCCAATAAGGATAATAACCAAATACAGTTTAAGAGGATATTCTGTACTCAGTGAAGTTTAGAAGGATGAGGGGGTGTCTGATTGAAACTTACTGCATATTGAGAGACTTGGATAGAGTAGATGTGGAGAAGATGCTTCCTCTAGTAGGAGAGACTAGGGCCCAGAGGCACAGCCTCAGATTGAAGGAGTGACTCTTTAGAACTGAGATAAGGG
Source organism: Stegostoma tigrinum (assembly GCF_030684315.1). NCBI lineage: Eukaryota > Metazoa > Chordata > Chondrichthyes > Orectolobiformes > Stegostomatidae > Stegostoma > Stegostoma tigrinum. Next base: position 3,248,989 of record NC_081374.1, read on the forward strand.
AAAATTTCTTCAGCCAGAGAGTGGAGTCTTTCTGGAACTCATTGCCACAGAGGGTTGTGGAGGCCAAGTCACTGAGTGCATTTAAGACCGATAGGTTCTCGATTAGTAAGGGGATCAAGAGTTATGGGGAGAGGGAAAGAGAATGGGCTGAGAAACATCAGCCATGAGTGAATGGTGGAATGGATTTGATAGGTCAAATGGCCAAATTCTGCTCTAGGTCTTATGGCAAATGGAGCAGGGGGAGTAATAAGGAGGAATTTTCTTTTACATAAGGAGTTGTTGTGATCTAGAACATGCCACTTGAGAGGCTGATGAAAGGGAAACAGATACATAATTGAAAGGAAATACCTGTAGGGCTGTGGGGCAAAAACAGGAGGGACTGAGCTAATTGTCTCATTTTTTTCAAAGCTGGATCACCTTCTATGCTGTTTTGTTCCATGGCATGGTGAGGAAAGGGTCATTTTTTGTGCATATAACTAACCACCCACTTATCAAAAAACCACAGATAGCATGACCATATTGTTCCACTGGCGCACTGAGGTCAATCAGTTCTGAAGAAGGGTCACTGGACCCAAAATATTAACTCTGTCTTCTCACTCCAGACCTGCCGAGTTCTTCAGCAAATTCTGTTTTTGTTTCAGGTTTCCAGAATCTGCAGTACATTGCTTTGATTATCATTGGTCAGTCAGTCTTGTCTGCCTGAACAGGTTTTAAAGATCAACTCTGTAGCACATCATAGCTTCATAGAATTATTGGGTAATACAATATGGAAGAGGTACTTCAGCTCATCAAGTGTGTGCCACAACTTGAACTACTAGAAATCTTAAAGAAAGAAGGAAAATAACTGAAAAGTAAAAAATAAGCTTATTATTTTATATTGAAAATTATCTTCAAGGCAGTTGTAGCTGTTGTTGGTGAATGAAGATTATAGAAAAGCTTTGAACAATTGTTCAATAAAGTCTTCATGTTAATGATTCAAAAGCCCAGTAGCAGAACACCTACTCACACTGATAAGAGTGAAGAGCTCAGAGAGTCTGCCTGCAGCTCAATGATCCTGTTATAAATCTCCTGGCCCTTTGTGGTTAGAATTTGGGAGGTCGAGTGATAGACTAGTGACTGGAGAGTTTCTTTCACACCGAGTGGATCACATCAGCATGTGCAGCTGTTGTGTATGCGCAGAGTCATTCCACATGGAAACTGTTTTTAGTTTCTGATGATATTATTGCTAATTTGTCTCTGCCGTTGTGTAGTGCGGCAGGATTATTCTGAACTTGAGACACCAGTTTGAGGAAGGGAGAAAATGAATGTTAGATTAATTGGAACTTACAGCACAGATGGAGGCCATTTACCCTATCTTGCCTATGATGACTCTTCAGCAAGACCTAATCAATAAGCCCCATTTCCCTGCTCTTTCCTATTAGCCCTGAAAAAATATCCCTTTCAAGTTTTTATCCAATTCTCTTTTGGAAGTTCCTATTGAACATGCTTTCATCATCCTTTCAAGCAACACATTTCAGATCACAGAAATTCACTCGCCTCAGCTTCTTGCTTACTTTGCCAATTATCTTATGCCCTCTGCTTACCATATGTCCTACCACTTGATACAATCTCTCCTTACTTTCTCTATCAGAATTCTTTACCATTTTGTGCCTTCCATTAAATCTTTGCTGAAATCTTTCTACTCCACAGAAAACAACCCCAACATTTTCAGTCTCTCTACATAGCTGATATTTAAGATTGTAAGACAATAAGATATAGAAGCAGAATTAGGCCATATGGTCCATCAGGTTATTCTGCTATTCAATTTTGGTTGATACATTTCTCAAACCCATTCTCCCATGTTCTCCCTGTAACTTTTGATCCTCTTACTAATCAAAAACCTAATTATCTCTGTCTCAATGACATTCATGACTTGGCTTCCATAGTTTCTGTGGCATTGGATAAATTCCTCATTCCTTGCACTTGATAAATCTTCCTGCAGCCCCACTACTTTAAGAATGACAGTCCCTGATTGCCTCATCACTCTAAATAACTAGAAGCTCCAACAATATACTTAAACATGAGCCTATCCATTATGCACTTGGGTGGCCTGGAATTTGCTCGTGTTGTACTGACCATTCCTTACCCATTTGTATGACCATTCGTTCTCTTGCCTTATGTGGCCTTTTCTTTTCTAGATTTCATTTTCCATTGGCTTAGTCCTTATCATCTATATTTGTCACTCCTTCCTACGCTTATTTTCTCTTTCTGAAACTTCAGTGAGAATGTCAAACTGACTACTGCATTGATGCATTTATGGGGAACCTTAAAATGCACATGAGAGAGAAAAGAATCAAAGAATATTAACAGGATGAGATGGAAGAGGGTGGGAGGAAATTTGTATGGAGCGCAAATTTTCTTTATTATTTCATCTAATGTCGTTGTCATTGGCGTGGCCAACCCTAATGTTCCTTGAACTGATACACTTGCCAGGTCATTCCTGATGGCAGCTAAGACTAAACTACATGTCAGCAAACCAGATAAGGATTGCAACTTTCCATTTCCAAAGAACATCAGTGAACCAGATAATTTTTTTATGACAATTGTTTTGGTCACCATCAGACTAGTCTTATTCTTTTATAGTTATTAATTAAATATCAGTGTCACCAGCTGCCAAGGTGGGATTTTAACCTATAGTTGCCAGTTGCTATGATGTTACTGCTAGACAATTCGGATCCTAGAATTATATCTGACTTGGTAGATCACACTTTGTTTATTTTTAAATAAACAAAGCTGTCTTTCACTGAAACATAAAGCACAGGAGGCTACAAATTTGGTTTCAACATTGAAACAAATTAATTTCAAAATTGAAATCAAAATAAAACAAAACAAACTGAGCTATCTTTTAAAATCTTTGATTCACAGGATATGGGCTTCGCTGACCAGGCCAGCAATTATTGCTCATTCCTAACTGTCCACATAACCGTGTGCCTGGAGTCACATTTAGGCCAGAAATTTCATTCCCTAATTGACATGAGTGAACATGATTGGTTTCTCACCAAAAATCAACAATGGCTTCAATAGTCATCATTAGATTCTCAATTCCAGATATTTTATTGATTTAAAATTCCACCATCTGCTTTGTTGGGATTTGAACATTGGTCTCTGGATTAATAGCCGAGTGAACATACCGTTAGACCATCACCTCCCAAATCTAAACATATCATTGCTTGAAAACACAGAACATAACAAAATCCCATTTATTTTCCAAAGCCATGGCTTTCCAATTACTCAAACATCTGTAGAAATTCCTTTCCGATCAATTCTGTAGGTTTGATTTAACTGTGTTTTTTCAAGTTCTCGGCCTGTGAACAGACCTTTGCAGATGACACAAAGTTGGGTGGGAGGGTGAGCTGTGAGGTTGATGCAGAGATGTTTCAGTGTAATTTGGATAAGCTGAGTGTGTAGGTGAATACATGGCAGATGAGGTCTTATGGGGATAAAAATTAGGTTAATCATTTTGGTAGCAAAAACAGGAAGTAGAATTATTATCTAAATGGTGATAGATTGGGAGGTACAATGGGACCTGTGTGCCCACGTACACTAGTCACTGAAAGAAAGCAAAAACAGAAATTACTGGAAAAGCTCAGCAGGTCTGGCAGCATGTATGGACAGAAATCAGAGTTAATATTTTGGGTTGAGTAATACTTCCACAAAATCATGTTCTGAGGAAGGGGCACTTGACCCAAAATGTATTAACCTCCAATAGTAGTCCAGGAGGCACATACTAGTTTAAAATCATGGCTCCAGAAAGATCTAGTTAATTTTAAATCCCTTCATTAAAATAGGCCAACACCCATATGCCACTAGTGTAAAATCCAAACTTTAAAAAATACTGCTGTTAATATACATAACTCACACAGTTTGTACAGTCTGAACCAATTTTAAGGGAAGAACTTGGGCAGAAATGACCAGGAAAGGGCATAGAGTTACAAACAAGATTAATAATTAAGCCCCAGGCATCTGAAAGGAAGTTAACAAAACATTAACTCTAATTTCTCTCCACAGACGCTGCCAGACCTGCTGAGCTTTTCCAGCAATGTCCATTTTTGTTTCTGATTTACAGCATCTGCAATTCTTTCGGTTTTCACTGAAAGTAAGCATGCAGTTGCAGCAGGTGGTGAAGAGGACAAATGGCATGATGGCCATCAAAACGAAAGGATTCGATTACAGGAGCAGGGATGTCTTGCTGCAATTGTACAGGGCCGTGCTGAGACTTCACCTGGAGTATGTTGTGAGCAGATTTGGTCTTCCTATCTGAGGAAAGGTGTTCTGGCTATGGGAATGCAATGAAGGGTTATCAGACTGATTCCTGGGATGACAGGACTGATTTATGAAGAGAGATTGGATCATTTAGGACTATATTCACTGGATTTTAGGAGAATAAAGGAGGATCTTATAGAAACCTCTAAAATTCTAACAGGACTAGAACCAAGGGTCACAATCTAAGTATATAGGGAAGGCCATTTAGCACTGAGATAAGGAGAAATTTCCTTACCCAGAGAATGATGAGTCTATGGAATTCTCTGCCAAAGAAAGGTGTTGAGGCCAAAGCATTGAATGTTTTCAAGAAGGTATTTGATATAGTCCTTAAGACTAAAGGGGTCAAATAAATGGCAAAGTAGAAACAGGCTTCTGAGTAGGATGATCAGACATGACTATATTGAATGATGCAAGCAGACTAGAATAGCTGAATGGCCTATTTTCTGCTTCTATGTCTGCCTCAAATATTCACGTAAGTGAGAACTTAGACATTCTCGGCCTTTTAACGTTCTGCAGATTCTAACCAAACACTCCTGGTCTGGACATTTCTTTCACTGTGATAACTTATTTCCTTAACCACTATTTCCAGAGAAAATATGCTTAATTCTGGCTTCAGACAAGTATCTTTTGAACATTAGAAAAGCTTTTCTGCTTTGAAAAATACATGCTCATCCTTGATTTTGCTCAGCTAATGGTTTGATATTATTTCTCTCTGGTCATAAACTCCCAAAGTATAGACCTCCAATAACATTCTGGGAGGCATATATTGGTTTAAAATCATGCTTCCAGAAAGAATGTTCTTGTTAATTTTAAAACTCTTCACGAAAATTGGCCAGCACCCGTATGCTACCAATGTAAAATCCAACCTCTAAAAGATGTGCTGTCAATATATATGTATTACACAGCTTTCATTACATGATGAAATAGGCCAAATCACTGGATTGCTAATCCAGTGACATTACCACTATACGACTATCTCCCTGTGAATATAGCAAAGATTTCTTGCACTGCCAGGCCCATTCCTGTGCTCTACTTTATGTTTAATGTCTTTCATTGGTTCCCTTTCTTTAGTTTGGCAAATTTATTTTCTCATTTACTTCCTATTTAATTTGCCTTCTGTCTCTCCCTATTGCTCTGTGACTCTCACTTCCTTTTGCTCTCACTAGCCATGTCTCAGAGTGCCTTTTTATATTTGGAAAGATCATATGTGTGCATGTTCAGAGGCTGACAAAGTCAGAGCTAGATATCAAAGAGGGCGGGTTAAAAAATAGTGTTCAGATGAATGATAGAATGTGCAAGATGAGGAAAGCAGAAAAGGAAATAAAGGCCCAAGTGTCAAATTTAACCATGTTTATACAATCTGGCCCAATTGTAAGGCAAGAAAATGAACAGAAATGGCCAGGGAAGGGAATATAGTTACAGGCAAGGTAAGCAATTGAGTCCAGGCTTCTGACAGGAATGTAGGTTGTGAGAAAGGAAAAGCTGTAGGAATCAAAGGTAGAACACTGCACAGGGAAATGTTATCAGTAACTTGTTATTTTTAGGCTGTAAATATTACCTGACACACAAACAAAAATGACATTTGAACCATTTCAGCTTGTTTGTAACAGTACTGATTACTTGGAAAATTCACAGGCCTTTATTGAAAGAAATCCCTTTGGTGAAGTTCTTTCCTTCAACCAATTAGAAAAGGTTGATGCTCGAATTTCATTGTTTACAGTGTCCCAGCAAGCTGGCATTTATTGACGACCCCAAATTGCCATTCAGCCCCTTGAGCTAGTTCCCTGATTCCTTGAAAAATATTGCAACCTTATTACAATTCACCTATATCTTTCATATTCTAATATTCCAAAATAAGAACACATCACACAAGGAATATCTGTAAACATTTTAAGTCCACACAGAGGGCTGAAATTATAATCCAGGATTTACAGGAAATATGAAATAAAAACAGAAAATTCCGGAGAAACTCAGCAGGCCTGGCAGCATCTGTGGAGAGAGAAACACAGCCAATGTTTCAAATTCCATCAATCTTCTTTGGAACTTCATATTAGATTTAAAACAGCTGTCAGCCTTCAGTAATTAATACGTGACTCCAGTCCTACAGTAATGTCGTTGACTCTTAACTGTCTTCTAAATTGACTGGCAAGACACACCATTCTGTCAAACCCACACCAACCTTCTTAATGTCTTTCTTTTGTTCCCTTTCTTTCGTTTGGCAAATTTATTTTCTCGTTTACTTCCTATTTAATTTGCCTTCTGTCTCTCGCTTATTCTAGGGTATTCAGATGAAATAAAAAGGAGGATGGAATGGAGGTGGGGGGGGGGGGTTTCAGGTTGCAATATTTTTCAAGGAATCAGAGAACTAGCTCATGGAGCTGAAAGGCCTTCTCCTGTTCCAGTGCACTGGAGTTCCTTTGAGAGGGTATTTTCCTGCATTGGGGAGTGTAGGACCAGAGGACATGGGGCACAGCCTCAGAATAAAGGGGCACCAATTTAAGATTGAGATGGGGAGGAATTTGGGGGTTTGTGTGTCCTTGGAACTCATTGCCACAGAGAGCTGTGGGGGCAGAGTATAACTAAGGCTGAGGTGGATTGATTCTTGATTAATTGGGGAATCAAGGGTTAAGGGGAAAGGGCAGGAAATTGGATGTGAACAGATTAGAATCAGTCATGATTCCATTGAATGGTGAAACAGGCTTGAGGGCCAAACAGCTACTCCTGTTCCTATTTCTGATTGGTCTTCTAATTATAGCAATGAGGATGAATAATGTCTTGGAAGGATCATCAAATGATTCCATATGGATAGAAGTAAAAACATATGGCAATCAACTTATTGGTGTGTGCCATAGTCCCCAAACAGTGATAGGTAGAGGACTAAATACAAAATCACATTTCAGAGAAATGTACAAATAAAAATGTAGTAATCTTACCTACCCAAACATTAACTGGGATTTTTTCAAGTGCTAGGTAAGGAGGGAACAGAATTCTTGCATTGCATCTGGACAAACCTTTTTAACCAGTACGTAGAAAGCTCAACAAGGGATGGGGAAGTTCTCGACTTCATTCAGAAATGAGTCTGGGCAGATAGGAGGTGCATCAGTAAGGGAGCATTTTGGAGATTGCGACCATTGGTATGACAGGTCGGCACAACATCGAGGGCCGAAGGGCCTGTACTGTGCTGTAATGTTCTATGACTCTGGCAGATTTAAGATATTTATGAAAAAGATAAAGATGGGTTGGGAATAAAAGTTCTAGACTGGGAACAATTTGGCCAAAGTGGACTGATGGCAGCTACTATCAGATAGAATTATGTCCAAAAATGGGAGACATTCAAGAAGAAAATAGTGGGAATACTAGACAAATATGCAATGACTAAGTGTGGGATCAGATCTGGAGAACCCTGGATCTTTTTTCATAGAATCCCTACAATGTTGAAACAGACCCTTTGGCCCAACAAGTCCACACCAAACCTCACAGGATCCCACCCAGACCCATCCCCCTATAACCCACAAACCCCTGAATACTGTGGGCAATTTAGCAATGCCAATCCACCTAACCTGCCCATCTTTAGACTGTGGGAAGAAACCAGAGCACCTGGAGGAAACCCATGCTTTATTGGTTAGAGCATAGAGTGCAACAGCTTGGCAGTTGTGCTGGATCTGTATAGATATAGATATAAGTTAGACCCCACCTGGAGTATTGCATGCAGATCTGGTCACCACATTAAAGGAAGGATGTGATTGCACTAGAGATAGTATGGAGAACATTTAGCAGGCTGCTGTCTGAGTTGGACGGCCTGAGCTGTGAGGAAAGGTTGGATTAGCTGTGATTGTTCTCCTTGAAACAGTGAAGGTTGAGAGGGGACCTGATAGAGGTGTAAAAGATTATGGGGGTGTATAGAAAGGCATGTTTATCCAGTAATAGAAGGGGCAATAACCAAGTAGCATAGGTTTAAGTTAAGAGGTGGAAGGATAAGAGGAGAGATGAGGAGAATGGTTTTCATTCAGAAAGGGTGATGGGATTCTGGAAAAGGTGTATTAGTCAGAATCTCTCATAAATTTAAGCATTACTTAGATATTCACTTGCATTGCCATACCCTCCGAGGCTATGGGCAAATGCCAGAAAATGGGATTCCTGTGGTTGGATCTTTGTTAACCAGTGTGGACACAATGGGATGAATGGTCTCCTTCAGTTCAGAAAATGCCCACATGCCCATGTACAAAGCATTAGATTGAGAGTAGAGCTCCCTCTATAATGTCCTCATCAGACACTCCTTGAACAGGAACAACACAGGGGTTAAATACAGAGTAAAGCTCTCTCTACACTGTCCCCAAAAGGCACTCACAGGACAGGGATAGCACAGGGTTAAGTACAGAGTAAAGCTTTCTTCACTCTTTTTAACAGAAATTAAACTGAAAGTAAGTCTCCTGCTACTCTGTTACATTGCAATTAAAGCTCCTTCGACACTGTCCCCATCAAACACTCCCAGGACAGGGACAGCACAGCATTAGATTCATTATAAAGCTCACTCTGCATTGATCCCATGAAACACCGAAGGACAATTATGGCAAAGGGCTTAGATATAGACTAAAGTCACTCTACACCATTGCCATCAAACACTCCAGCATATGTACAACACAAAATTAGATACAGAGTAAATCTTCCCCCTACACTCTTTCCAAAATCCCAGGCAATGTTCAGCATCGCCTTAGATGCTTATTAAAAACCACCCACACTGTATCCATAAACACTCCCAGGACAGGTATAGAACAGTGTTAGATACAGAATAAAACTTCATTTACATTGTCTGCATCAAAATCTCCCAGGACAGGGAAAGTACGAGGTTAGATACGGAGCCAAACATCCTCTACACTGTCTCCATCAAACACTCCCAAGACAAGAGATAGCAAGGTGCAGACCCCTGAAACATCAGCTTTCCTGCTCCTCTAATGCTGCTTGGTCTGCTGTGTTCATCCAGCTCTACACCTTGTTATCTCGGATTCTCCAGCATCTGCAGTTCCTACTATCTCTGATACACCCCCAAGACAAATACAGTTTGTGACAAACGCAGAAGCTCAGAAACGTTTAATTTGTAAATTTTGTGTGATTTCCAGCTTGATGTCAGAATTGACTAATTCAATTCCGTGGCCCCCAAACAAGTAGGAAGCAGATTGAAACTACTGAACAGCATTATGTTGTGTTATTTTTGACATATCTGTCATTGGTTCCTGATCTTGATCAACTCAGAGTCTGCAATACCACTGGCATTGCTTTAGGAGCTGTTTATCCCTGCCTTTGCTACTACACTAACTATTCAGTCCTTTCACTTCTTTCTCTTGCAAAATGGCACACAAACTCTGAAGAATGACAAAATCTAGAGTGGATCTGCGCCTGTAAGCTACATCTTGATGATTGCCTTTGCTTTTTACCAAACAAAACTATTTTCTGTCCTCTCTCCTATGTATTTTGGGAACTACTTATGTCTTGTCTTTCTGTGAAACACGTATCAAGCCTGTGAACTGGAAGTCTGCTCAGTCTGCTCTTGAATCCTGAGCCAATGCACCAATTACAGGATTCTTATGCTGTCAGAAAAGTTGTTAAATCAAGTGGATGTAAATGAAACTCTCTTATCAATTTACAGAAAAGGAATTGAAGTTTCATGTTTCCAGAAGGGGACTGTGGTTGCTAAAAACATAGAAGAACAGATATAGCCCCTGCACATTTCCTTCCATCCTGGACTGTACAAGGGCACCTAATCCTGTGACAAAGGCAGAATGTAGCAAATTCAATCCCCATTCTAGGCTGAGTGAACACATGTTGATCAGTGTTCTCACCACCTTGAGATCCCTGCGGCTGTCAGCCACGAAAAAAAAGCCAAGGTTTTTGGGAACTATCTAATGTTGTATCCAGGTATAAAAGGATTGAAAGGGTTAACACTGAGGACTGCTATAAATGCAACTCCCCTGTGATGGTATCAGGTGGCCTTGTGGCCAGAATTGTTTAGAGACACGGAAATGTAGAAAGTCGGAGCAGGAGTAGGCAATTTAGCATGTTGAGCCTACTCCACCATTCAATATGATCACAACTGATCATCCATCTCAGTACTCTGTTTCCACTTGCTTCACAAACCCCTTGATCCCTTTAACCCTAAGAACTATATACCAACTTGAGTAAGATTAAGTGGGGGACCTGAGATTTTGCTGCTAAAATATGGGAGGCCAAATGATATAAAATCATGTGTGAAATTCAGAAGATGCAGTTGATGCCCTATTAAGTCTTTGATGATGTTTTATTGATACACAGTGCTCTCTTTATCCTACAAATGGGTAAACACACAACCCACTTGAAGCCAGCAGCATTCCGTCAACATGAGAATTTTCACAACAAGAAGACTCACTCACAGTTTGAACTCACTCATCAAACCTAACCCGCAGACAAGTGAGGCACCGTTGTAGTATGGCGCACTGACTTTTACATTGCTGAGGCCAGACACCAACATTCCGGCACCTCCTCCCACCACCCCCTGGATCATGACCCCACCCCCGAGCACCAAACTATCATCTCCCAAACCATTCACAGCCTCATCGCCTCAGGTGACCTCCCACCCACAGCCTCCAATCTCATTGTTCCCCAACCCCGCATGGCCCGTTTCTATCTCCTTCCCAAAATCCACAAACCCACCTGCCTGGTTGACCTATTGTCTCCGCCTGCTCCTGCCCCACCAAACTCATCTCCACCTATCTGGACTTCATTTTCTCCCCCATGGTCCAGGAACTCCCTACCTATGTCCGTGGCACCACCCACGCCCTCCACCTCCTCCAGAACTTCCAATTCCCCTGTCCCCAACACTTCATCTTTACCATGGATGTCCAGTCCCTATACACCTGCATTCCCCATGCAGATGACCTAGAGGCCCTCCACTTCTTCCTGTCCCGCAGACCCGACCAGTCCCCCTCCACCGACACCCTCATCCGCCTAGCCGAACTCGTCTTCACCCTCAACAATTTCTCTTTTGATTCCTCCCACTTCCTACAGACAAAGGGGGTGGCCATGGGTACCCGCAAGGGCCCAAGCTATGCCTGCCTCTTTGTAGGTTATGTGGAACAGCCCCTCTTTCTCACCTACACTGGTCCTAAACCCCACCTCTTTCTCCGTTACATTGATGACTGTATCGGCACTGCCTCGTGCTCCCACGAGGAGCTTGAACAGTTCAGCCACTTCACTAACACCTTCCACCCCAACCTTAAGTTCACCTGGACTATCTCCAACACATCCCTCACCTTCCTGGACCTCTCTGTCTCCATCTCAGGCAATCGCCTACAAACCGACATCCATTTCAATCCCACCGACTCCCACAGCTACCCGGAATACACCTCCTCCCACGCACCTTCCTACAAAAATTCCATCCCCTGTTCCCAACTCCTTCACCTCCACCGCATCTGCTCTCAGAATGAGGCACTTCACTCCCGCACATCTCAGATGTCCAAGTTCTTCAAGGACTGCAACTTTCCCCCCACAGTGGTCGAGAACGCCCTTGACCATGTCTCCTGCATTTCCCGCAACTCATCTGTCACACCCTGCCCCTGCAATAACCGCCAAAAGAGAATCCCCCTCATTCTCACACACCACCCCACCAACCTCTGGACACAACGCATCATCCTCCGACACTTCCGCCATCTACAATCCGACCCCACCACTAAAGACATTTTTCCATCCCCACCCTTGTCTGCTTTCCGGACAGACCACTCTCTCCGTGACTCCCCTGTCCGCTCCACACTCCCCTCCAACCCCACCACACCCGGCACCTCCCCCTGCAACCGCAGGAAGTGCTACACTTGCCCCTACACCTCCTCCCTCACCCCTATCCCAGGCCCCAAGACGACTTTACACATCAAGCAGATGTTCACTTGCACATCTGCCAATGTGGTATACTGCATTCGCTGTACTCGGTGTGGCTTCCTCTACATTGGGGAAACCAAGCGGAGGCGTGGGGACTGTCTCCACCTATCTTCTCCACTTTCCATCTTCGGTCTGCCTCCCCTTCTCTCCCTATTTATTTCAGAATCACAACCCAATCCCCCTTTCCTGATGAAGGGTCTAGGCCCGAAACGTCAGCTTTTGTGCTCCTAAGATGCTGCTTGGCCTGCTGCGTTCATCCAGCTCCACACCTTGTTACCTCAGATTCTCCAGCATCTGCAGTTCCCATTATCTCTACTGTTACATCTCAGCAAGTTTAGTTTCTGTGCAACCCTGCTGTTTTGATCAGTTCCAGCAACTTATTTCCAATTTGCTTCTCTCAACATTGAAACTCTGTCCTTAACTTTATGAACAAAAACAAAGTTGCTGGAAAAACTCAGCAGGTCTGGCAGCATCTGTGGAGGCAAAAGCAGAGTTAATGTTTTGGGTCCGGTGACCCTTCCTCAGAACTAGCCACCGGACCCGAAACGTTAACTCTGTTGTCTCCTCCACAGATGCTGCCAGAACTGCTGAGCTTTTCCAGCAACTTTGTTTTTGTTCCTGATTTACAACATCCTCAATTCTTTCAATTTTTCGTAACTTTACGAATGTCAAAACCACTATTAGTGTAACACATTAATGTAGAAGATCCCAGACAACCCATAGTTACTTCCCGGGTATGGATGTGTGGTGATTATGTTACCAGGTAATTAATATGCCGAAAGATGAGTTCAAATTCTGCAATGATATTTTGACAATTTCGTAGTAGCAGAAATTTAAAAGCTGATATCGTAAAAGTGAGTGTGAAGCTGACATTGATATCCCTAATAATAAAATGTGAGGCTGGATGAACACAGCAGGCCAAGCAGCATCTCAGGTGCTCCTGAGATGCTGCTTGGCCTGCTGTGTTCATCCAGCCTCACATTTAATTATCTTGGAATCTCCAGCATCTGCAGTTCCCATTATCATTGATATCCCTAAGATTGTTTTGTTATTGTCTGTGACAAAATACAAACTACTGCCTTTACCTGGGATGGTCTATATATGGTTCTTGTCCTGTGTTGATTTTCTAAACTGTCCTCTGAAGTAACAGAGCTTTTTAGGCTTATCGGGCTTCAAATGATTCAAGAATAAGACCCATCATCAGTTTCTCAGGGCAACTTGGGTTGAGACTTTGAAAGTAATTCTTTTGCAAATGTAACACTCATCCAATTAAAATGGGAGAATGGTATATTTACTCCATATGCCACGAATTTGTAATCTCATTTCTAAATGCAGCTTCAGTTTTGATTATCTGGTGGGAGTGAAGGACAATGTGCAAATTTGCATCAATACAATCTGAACAATGGAGACAAGCCAACCCTTTTTGATCAAAATTGCAATGATGCTAATTAAATTCAAAGAAACAAACCTCTTTGATCCTTTAACAAAAGACACACACTACTGCAGGAGATTCTAGCCTTTCACAACGATCTCCCATTTAGATTTATCTGTCCTCAGATGATGTTTTCGGAACTAGTACGCTATAAGTCAAAGTTCATGGTACAAGATGCTACTTAAGATTGAAGACAGAAGCACATTACTTCTCTTTGGTTCATTTTTTTTCATTCATTTCCCATTTATTTTTATTTTTTGCCCGTGCCTAATTGACGATGTCAACATGAGCTGCCTTCTTGACCTGCTGCAGCTTGTATGGTGCAGGTTTACCCGGAGTTCAGTTGGGCAGGGAGTTCCAGCATCCTGACCCAACAACAATGAGGATTTGTATCTAAGTTGGGATGGTGAGTGAGTCGCAGTCGTGCAGTGGTGTGGTTTCTATATATCTGCAACCTTTTGTCTTCTAGGTAGTAGACGCTGTGGGTCAGGGAGCTGCTATCAAAGATATTACATACTGAGTGAAGAAGTGAATGTCTAACTTGGTATTTGGGTGCTATTCTTCCTAAATTTGCCCATCAATGTCCAAGAAAGTGAAAGGTTCTGGTGTTTCTGGAGTTTCCCATAGTGTGGTATACTCCAGCTATTTTGTACAGCTCCAACATAACTTCCCAGGTCTTATAGTCTATGCCTTGCCTGAGAAAGGCAAGTGTCCCATGTGCCTTCTTAACTACTCTATTAACCTGCCCTACACCTTCAGAGATTTGTGGATAAGCGCCCCAAGTTCCCTGTGTTCCTCTAAACGTTCTAGTGTCCTACATTCATTGAATGTTCTCTTGGCTTGTTGCTTCTTCCAAAGCTTCTTCTCACATCGTACTTACCAGTGTTAAATTCCATTTGTCACTGATCTGCACATCTGACCAATCTGTCCATATCTTTCTGCAACCTAAGAACTTCTTCCTCACTGTCAACCAACGACCAAACTTTGTGTCATCTGTAAACTTACTCATCTTCACCTCCCCTCACCTACATTTTCTTCCATATTATTTTTATACACCATAGACAATATGAGACAAAAGCACTGATCGCCATGGCATGCCACTGGATACCAACCTCTAGCCACACAAACAGCCTTCTACTGCCACTTTCTGTCTCTGATCACAAAGACAATTTTGGATCCAGCTTGCCTTGTTGCCTGGATTCTGTATACTTTTACCTTCTTTATCAGTCTCCCATGTGGAACATTCTCAAAGACCTTGCTGAAATCCATATAAACTCCATCAACTGCACTACCTTTCTCAACACGCTTGACCACCTCCTTGAAAACTTCCTCTCACAAACCCATGCTGACTATCACTGACAAAACCTTACCTTCCGAAATGGAGATTCATTCTTTCCTTCAGAATTTTCTCCAATATTTTCTCAATTGCTGGAGTGATTGATCTGTAATTCCCCGGTTTATCTCTATCACCCTTCCTGAAACGTGGAACCACATTAGCTGCCCTTAAGTCCTCAGGCACACTACCTTTGGCCATTTGGGTCAGGGTCCTGGTGATTTCCTCTCTTGTCTCCCACAGCAGCCTGGGATACAACTCATCCAGATCTGGGGATTTGCCTATTTTAAATGGCCAAAACATCTAATATCTCCTCAGTCCCAATGTCAGTCTGCTCAAGGACCTCACAGTCCATTTTCCAGAATTCTGTACCTACATCCTCCTCTTCCAGAGTAAAGACAGATGTGCAGTACTTGTTTAACGCTCTATCAGTGTCCTCCAGCTTCACACACAAATTTCCCCCTCTGTCCCTAATGAACCCTACTTTTTCACTGTTTATCATCTTCCTCTTACTCTGCTTGTAAAATTTCTCGGGAACCTTTTTAATCTTGCCCATCAGTATTTCATCATGCCACTTCTTTGCTTTTCTAATTGCTTTCCTAAAATCCCTCTGAATATCCCACACTCCACGAGGGCCTCTGTTGACTAGCTTCCTTTGTACCTGCCTTTCTTTTCCTTTTAATCCATGCATGAATATTTCTGGACATTCAGGCTATTCCGCAATTGTTGCTCCTATATTTCACTCTAAAGGGAACATGCTGGGCCTACACAGTGCCTAATTCCTTTTTGAATGTCTTTAGCTACACCAAACCACCTCCCCCCAACCCCATACACCTGCAACCCCTGATATTTACCCTGAAGTAACTGTTTGCAGTCTATTTTGGCTAGGCTCTGCATTATTTGAATGAAATATGTCTTCCCACAACCCAACAACAAATTTAAAACTTATGGTGTTGTAGTTGCTATCACTAAAATGCTCCTTTAGTGCCATCTCAATCTGTCCAGCTTCATTCCCCAGAACTAAGTCCATTTAGAGAAGTGAAAAATGTTCTATTGCACTTCTGACCTATGTCAGGCTTTGAGGCATCAGAAAGTGAGTGACCCTGCCCCTCTCAAATCTCACAATATGCTCAAGGCTTCATTTTACAAGGGAACGTTCCTTGGGACATTTTTCATAAATACTAAAAGCTGCAGGCAGTGTTGTAGTGGTAATGTCACTGGACCTATCTTCCAGAATGCCAGTTAGTGTTGTTAATGAGTACTTCACCCTAGTATTCACAAGAAATAAAAGCAGGAGCAGGCCATTTGGCCCATCAAGCCTGCTTTACCATTCAATAAGATCATGGCTAATCTTTTTGTGGAGTCATCTCCACTTACCAGCCCACTCACCATAAGCCTTAATTCCTTTACTGCTCAAAAGTCTATCTATCTTTGCTGCAAGGAGGGGTTGGGCAAACTTGGATTGTGTTTGCTAGCGTGCTGGAGGCTGAGGGGCCGAAGTGATAGAAGTATATAAAATTATGAGAGGCATGGATATGGTGGGTAGTTGGAATCATTTTCCCAGGATGGAAATGTCAAATACAAGGGGCATAGGTTTAAGGTGAGATGGGGGAAGTTTAAAGGAGATGTGCCAGGTGAGTTTTTTAAGCAGAGGGTGGTAGAACAAAGAACAAAGAAAATTACAGCACAGGAACAGGCCCTTCGGCCCTCCAAGCCTGCGCCGATCGAGATCCTCTGTCTAACCTGTTATCTATAGTAGGGGCCTGAAACATGTTTGTAAGGGAGGTGGTAGAAGCAGATACTTTAGCAACATTTAAAATGCATTTAGACAGACACATGAACAGTCAGGGGATAGAGGGAAACTGACTGTGTGCAGGCAGATGGAATTAGTTTAGAATGGCATCATGGATGGTACAGACATGACGGGCTGAAGGGCCTGTTCCCATGCTGTGCTGTTCTGCGTTCTTAAATATTGGTCCAGCCAGTAAGTCCCACATCCCACTGATTAATTTGTAAAAAGTAGACCATTGATCGCTTGGCAAATTCCTCTATTAAATGGATGCAGTTCTTAAACCCAGACCTGGCAAAGTAAAGTTCCCTAAGACCATTCATTTGCAAAGTTGGCCCAATAATTATACAGCAAAATCAGAGGCAGACAACGACAGCTAATTCTTTTCACACTTTTTTTTTCCTACAGATTTTTGTGTTGCTGAAGACGTGGCAAGTGGATGATGTGAACTCAATGTTTACAAACCAATGCAGGAAGCAAACCTAAACTGAGGACACATGTCAAGTCCTAACTAGTTATGCTGGTTGGTAATGAAAACTGACACAATCCACAAATTTGAGGCAAATAATCCACCAGAATCTGTCTGATCTGAAATGTACAAACAACTAATAGGTGGATGCTGATGGCTGTCCAAGGTTTACATGATTAGGAAAATAAGTCTACCAACAAACAAGTAACTCCCTATCCCAAAAGAGGATGGGTGATGGACTAGGAAAAAGGGATTTAAGGTCTCCATCCTTACATCGCCCTACACACCCATGGCTGCTCCAGTTTCTGTGGAATGGGCATGGAATGCTTCCACTCCAGGAAGACAGCACCGAGTCTCTCCTACATCCATCCTCTTCAATCAAAGTCTCGTATCCAAGGACAGAGATCTTGTTTCTCAGTCCATAGGTCTCTTCTTCATGTTATTGGTTGACCTAGTTGGGTTAATTGGCAACACTGCAGTGATGCTTGTAATTATAAGGACCCCATTGTTCAAAAAATTTGTTTTTGTTTTCCATTTGTGTGTAGTCGATCTGACAGCTGTCTTAATCCTCATGCCCTTAGGGATGATGTCCAGCTCCAATCTTTTTGACAACATAACTTTTGGTGACACCTTGTGTCGGATATACCTCTTCCTAAGCATGTTATTTATAAGCGCATCCATATTGTCTATACTGGCCATTAATGTTGAACGCTATTATTACATTGTACATCCAATGAGGTATGAGGTAAGGATGACACTGAAGTTAGTGGTGTCTGTCATTATTTGCATATGGATCAAAGCCACTTTGATGTCAATTCTGTCGGTCTTGGGTTGGAATTCCCAAAGACATGTGAACAATCAGTGTTCCTGGCAATGGGGCAGAGACATGTACGAAAAGGTTTTCATAGTTTTCTTTGGCCTGTTTTACTTCTTGTTCCCAGTGTTAGTTATCCTGATTGTTTACTGCAACATGTTCAAAGTTGCCAGGGTTGCAGCACTACAACATGGACCCTTGCCCACTTGGATGGACACACCAAGGCAAAGATCAGAATCACTCAGCAGTCGGTCCACCATGGTGACCAGCTCTGGAGGGACAAGGGCGTCCCCACAACGGACATTCGGCGGAGGGAAAGCAGCTGTCATCCTCTTTGTGGTTGGAGGCCAGTTTGTATTCTGCTGGTTGCCATTCTTTGCATTTCACCTGCACTCTGTTTTGAGCCCAAGGTCAACCCCTCTGGACCTTTGGGAAACCATCGTCACGTGGATTGGGTACACATCCTTCAGCATCAACCCCTTCTTTTACGGATGCCTCAATAGACAGATCAGGGGGGAGTTAAGCAAGCACCTCAACTGTCTCTTCAAACAGACTCTGGAAGAGGACCTCCGGTTGCCTAGCCGAGAAGGTTCCATCGAGGAGAACTTTATGCAGTTTTTGCAGAGGACAGGTTGCAACGCAGAAACTAGGTCTAGCTATGATGCTTCCAGTCCAAAGTTAGACCAGTCGGCACTGGGTTTCAGGATCCCAGGTCAGATTGTGGAGGAAACATCAGAATTCCTTGAACAACACATAGCCACTGACTTTACAATGTCCAACAGCTGCATTCGAATTAGCAGGTCTCCAAAACATGATGCTTAATGTTTATCTGTAGAATGATTGAGTTTGGTCCACATCATTTAATGTTAAATGGTTAAATCTCTCCTGATTGGTTCCAGAGAGAAGGTTAACTGTTACAGAGAGGAAGCCTTATATTTGACTGGATCTGCTTTTGTATTGTTTATCTTAATTGATTCCTGTTTTGAGTTACCTTTAAACTCATAGACCAGTCATCAGAAGTAATCACACACTGATGTGCTTTTGCAAATAGGCCAAATATTCGTTATAGAGGCCATATATAAAGATGGTGGCTAACCTTTGCTGTTTGTAGGTTTTAAAATGATTTTGTTCCTATGTCTCTCTTAAAATTGTGCCTGCTTCCTCGCTGAGGATTGTAGGATAATTTTAGACTGGCACTCATTGGAGAGTGGATCTGGTGAGTCAAAAAACAACAATTTTGCATTTATATAACGCCTTTACCCATATTAGAAAATTCACAGCTGCTTCACAGGAGCATTAGCAGATAAAAATTGGACTCCAATCCATATAAAGAGATATCAGAATAGGTGAAAAAAGCTTGGCCAAAGTTATGCTTTTACAAAACACCTTAAAGAAAGAGAGAGAGAGAAGTAAAGATGTTTGGAGAGGAAATTATGGAACTTGAGGCCCAAACAGCAAGCATGGTGTCTAAAGCTGGACCAATTAAATTTGGGGATGTATTAAAGGCTAAAATTGACAGAGTCTGCAGCCTCAGAAGATTGTAGGTGTGGAAAAGAATTTAGGATGAGCAAGCCAATGGAGGGATTTAAAAACAAGGAAAAGAATCTTAAAAGGAAAGCATTGCCAACCAGTCCATACACTTCAGCAAATGCGGTGGTCAACGGGACACGATGTATGTTAGTAAAGTTTTGAATGTGCTCGAAATTTCATAGTGTAGAAGATGGAAAGTCGAAATTAATGTCCCTTAATCATTTTGTATATATCTATATTTTCCAGTCATTTTACTTTTCCTGCCATTGAGTCTATGATTAGTTTGGAAAGTAAATCTGCTGGTTAGCATCTTTGCTCCAGCTGGTCTGCTACACCCTTTCTTGTCTGATTAGACCCAATCCCTGTCATGCAAAGCCAGAGGCTGATGTTCACACGGGAAAGCTGCAGAGGTCTTTAAAAAAAGGAGACGTGATAAGTCAAGAACCAAATGGTTTGAAAGCCCAAGTTTTGGGTTCTTGAGAGAGTGGCCTGAGGAATTTAACAGATCAAGTTGTCCAAGAAAGGAAAGTTCAGAACAGGACACAGAGTGACCAGCCTTACTTGACATCATGGATATTTTCTACAGCTTGGCCAAGATCTCTGTCATGGAGGATAAGAAAATGAAATTCTTTGGATTCTGTTCTTCAGCTTTACATCATCCCTGACAGTTGAATATTCACCAAAGGCCAAGTGACTGTGGAACTCCATTGATAGATTTGAAGTCTGTTTTATGGTTTTCAATGTTGACCTAGAGGAAATTTCTGAAAGAGAAATTGTGAGTTTATTCAGTGATTTATTATCAGGTAATTTATCATTAATATTTAATCAGAGTTTGATGAAGATCAATACCTTTTCTCTGGAATTCTTTGCCATAAATGGACCACTTTAGATTCCTTGCTGGAGTTAGTTTTGAGTTCCTGATAATGTTATGTCTTTAGTTTAATGTCACTCCAACATATGGCATTAACCAACATGAAAACATCATGACAAGGACAGAGTCCCATGTTACTGTCATCACCTTCTCCCCCAACGCCATACACTCACAAGCCCCATGCCCAAATGATGTAGTTCAAACCAGAAGATCAAGGAACCATTCCAGCTCAGATAGGACCCTAACTTTATCAAAGCATTAAAGCTCTAATCTCCTTCTGTCCTTCTAGAATGGAGGTGAAAAATCAGCCAGAGTTTTATCCCAAACAGAATTTAATCAGCATTCCACCAACCCCACCTTCAATTCCATCTTGAAACCCACCCATTAGCTCAATCATCCTTCCTGGATGTTAAGTGAGCACAAGTTGGGAATTGACTGCGATGCCACTCATAAACAATCAGCTGCCAACAATTATTGACTAAGACTCACACAGGGAGGTTGGGGTTTTGGAACACTGTTACAGAAGTAGACAGCGCAGCCCTTTGATCTTGTTGGTTCATTCAGTTATCTTATAGCCTAACTCCGTCTACCCTCCTTGGTTCTGAAACGTTTAGTACACTTGCCCAACAAAAAAAACGATCAAGATCAACCTTGGGAGCTTTATATAGGATTGCATAGGATATACAACACAGAACCAGGCTATTTAGCCCAGCAGTCCATACTAACAAGGTTAATTTCTATTGACCCCCATGCTTCACGCTTTTCATGAGGAGAAAGTTCCAGATTTTCACTGCACCTTTTTGTGAAGACCTGCTTTCTGACATCACCCTTACATTCAACAATGGTATTTTATTCAAGAGAAACATTCTGTCCTAAAGCTGAATTGTGGTGTAATTTACATCACACAGTCCCTTTGTGGCTGGTGCACACACAATGGCCAAATGATCTCTTTCTGCAGTAACAATTCTGTGGTACACATAGTGATCAGGTCAAAAATGCAGGAATGTGTGACAATCATCGAGAAATAAAATAGACAAATAAATTCAGCCATTAACGGAGAAGTGACAGAAACAGCATTAAATTATCTTAAAATTACAAACCAATACATCATTTGCACATAACAGACACCGAAGTACATGTAGATTTAATCATTTAGGTACATCATTTAGTAAAAGGTAAAGTCACCATCAGACCACAGGGCTGCTGTCTCATTAGACAGAGACAACTGGTGGTTTAACCTGAGAGTCACCATGCCTCAGGCCAGGGGACAGGTTGAGAAGGAGAGTCCATCACGATAACCTCAGCCTAGTGCAGGATTGGAGCTCACACTGTTAGCATCACTCTGCATCACAAACCAGTCATTCAGCCAACTGAGCTAAAAAGCAGAGGAAGCAGAGTCCTTTAATATCTTTTAAGGCAGAGATAGATAGATTTTTGATAAAACAAGGAGTGTGAAAGATTACCAATGGTGGCCAGGAATGTGAGGTAATCAAATAGTAGAATGGGCTCAAGAGACTGCGTGGCCAGCTCCAGTCCCTAAGGTATGGGGAGAGGGTTTTGACTGGCCACAATTGGGCAGCAGAATATTCACTCAGACTAAAGCATAATCCGTAGTTTGATAATAATTTCTTATTTTTATGAGTAAAATTGTGGGTCTGAATCGGTCGCTTCTTGCAAAAAATACAAGAGAATTACTATCAGACATTTGAAGTGCTTGCTTCAGGGAATGTAATCATTTAGAAACACCTACAAGCTTCTGCTGTTTGGTTAATGTGTCTCACTTTGTTTTTCAGTGGGTTGAACTTCAATGAGCTGAATTCAACATTAATTCTGACAACAGGTTGCATTCATGTGCAACTAAAGATTGATCTTTCTCCCTGCTGGACTTACGTTTTATTTATCTTTTGTTTTCACTTTTCGATCTGTTCTTCACTTCTGCCACTTCTCATTCTCTTCCTCACATGTCCATTTCAGAGTTTCTATAGGCCTATATTTATTGCCTTCTTTTCTCTCCTACTCCCTCATTTTTCTATTCTGTTCCCATTTCTAATTTGCGTCATTTCAACCAACTCTGTCTTCCTCATCCATTTCCTCTCTGCAACAAACTTTCATCTCTCTCAAACCTTTGATAACTACTTGATAGCACCCACCTGAATCTTTTCTCATCCAAGACTCTTACAGTGGACTTTCATTTCAGTGTTATTTGATGCACATGCAAAACCATTATAGCACAGAATGAGGTCATTCATCCAATCAAGACTATGTTAGTGATTGTTGTCATCACATACTAGAATGGAATTGACCCTGCAATCTATGGCTTAAAGCTGGAGCTGCAAGACATTTGAACCAGTAATAGTCTTGTATAAAATGTTTCAATTTGTTCCTCCCTCTCCATCTTCTACATTCCTCTACTTTGGCTGGAGCCCAGCAGGAGGAATTCACTGCCTTGCACCTGTTCTTGAGTATGGCTGATAATCAGGCAGTTAATGTCCTCTGACCATCTACTGAGACAAAAAAAAATTTCCAAGTATGGTCAACAAGCTGACAAATTAATCAGAATACCATGCACTCCCCTCCACCAGCCTAAAAGGGGCCTTTTGTGGCTGGGTTGAAGTCCTACCTTCTCCAGAGGTATGTAAACACCATCTCTGAACAGGTTGACTTGAAAATATCTACAATGGGCTCCCAGCATTGGCAGCCTCCACTGTTACACGTGTGGGTTCTTTGAATCCCAGAGTGGTGTGGTGTGGATGAAAATAGCCACCCTTCTGACCTAACTAGAAGAGTCTTGTTAAGTAGACAATATGAAATCTGTTGCATCACTATCTACAAGTTTCAAGGACACAAGCCATAATTAAGATAGAGACTGAGTGAGCACACTAGCCTCAGGTCTGTCTCCTACCTACCCCTTCTTTACTCTGATCAAGTCCCTGTGATCTCATCTCAGAGGGTTGTGCGAAATACACCCAATCAAATATCAACCCTTTCAGGATATTTTTACATGACCAACTTTCTATATTTGCCCTGTCAAACCCCAGAATGATTCTAAAGACTTCTATGTCAACGCTGTCTTTTCAAGAGAATTGTATAGTCTGCAGTTAAACACCTCTCATAAATAATTGTTTGGTTTAAGAAAACAGGATGTGAGGCTATGAGACTTACAATACATAGCGCTGTAGGCACTTTCACTGTACAAATTGCAACCCTCCTGAACAAAAACCCTCCACCAGCAACTTCTCAAACCCGACTACGGATGAACAATAAACAATGGCATTGCTTCTGACAGCCACATCCTGAAAATTAAGGGCTACTCTCCTTTTCGTCTGTTTGAAGTGTCAAACAGTGGCCGAAGCAGCAAGTGAACTGCCCCAAAGTCCTGATCTATTCATCCATCACCAACTTCCATGATCCTTTCGCTCGTCAGGAACCTATGAACATCACCGGACCCTGCAACATTAAACGTTCACAATCAGACTTTCAGACTCAGCAGCCCCTTCAAATTCTGAAACCTTCTAGGGCCCCACAACGCTGCCAGCACCCCACCCTCACCGTCCCTCCCATTCCCCATATCCTACCTTCACCATCCCTCACATCCCCTAGCACCTCACCCTCACCATCCCTCACATCCCCTAGCACCTCACCCTCACCGTCCCTCACATTCCACATACCCCACCCTCAACGTCCCTCACATCCCCCATACTCCACCCTCACTATTCCTCACATTCCCCCATGTCCATCCTCACCATCGCTCACATTCCACCATGCCCCACCCTCACCATCCCTCATACTCCCCTATACCCCACTCTCACCATCCCTCACATCCCTCATATCTCAACCTCACCATTACTCACATCCCCCATACCCCACTCTCACCATCCCTCACATCCCCCATACCACACCCTCACAATTCCTCACATTCCCCCATGCCCCACCCTCACCATCCCTCATACTCCCCTATACCCCACTCTCACCATCCCTCACATCTCCCATACCCCACCCTCACCATCCCTCACATCTCCCATGCCCCACCCTCACCATCCGTCATACTCCCCTATACCCCACTCTCACCATACCTCACATCCCCCATACCCCACTCCACCATCACTCACATCCCCCATACCCTACCCTCACCATCCCTCAGATCCACCAGACCCCACTCTCACCATCCCTCACATCCCCCAGACCCCACCCTCACCATTCCTCACATTCCCTCATACCCCACCCTCACCATTCCTCACATTTCCCCATGCCCCATCCTCACCATTCCTCACTTTCCCCCATGCTCCACCCTCATCATCCCTCACATTCGCCCATGCCCCACCCTCACCATCCCTCACATCTCCCATACCCCACTCTCACTATCCCTCACATCCCCCATACCACACCCTCACTATTCCTTGCATTACCCCATGCCCCACTCTCACCAGCCCTCACATTCCCTCATGCCCCACTCTAAAAATCCCTCACATCCCCCATGCCCCACCCTCACCATTCCTCACATTTCTCCATGTCCCACTCTCACTATCCCTCACTTTCCCTCATATCCCACCCTCACCATCCCTCACATCCTCCATACCCTACCCTCACCATTCCTTGCATTACCCCATGCTCCACTCTCATCATCCCTCACATCCTCCATACCCTACCCTCACCATTCCTTGCATTACCCCATGCTCCACTCTCACCATCCCTCACATCCCCCATGCCCCACCCTCACCATCCCTCACATCCCCTATACCCTACCCTCACCATCCCTCACATACCCCGTACCTCACTCTCACCATCCCTCACATCCCCCATACCTCACTCTCACCATCCCTCTCATCCCCCATACCCCACTCTCACCATCCCTCACATTCCCCTATACCCCACCCTCACCATCTCTCACATTCCACCATGCCCCACTCTCACCATCCCTCACATTCCCCCATGTCCCACCCTCACCATCTCACACATTCCCCCATGCCCCAAACTCACCATCCCTCACAACCCCCATAACCCAGTCTCACCACCCCTCACATCCCCCATACCCCACGCTCACCATTCCTTGCATTACCCCATGCTCCACTCTCACCATCCCTCACATTCCCCCATACCCCACTCTCACCATCTCTCACATTCTCCCATGCCCCACCCTCACCATCCCTCACAACCCCCATACTCCACTCTCACCATCCCTCACATCCCCCTTACCACACCCTTACCATTCCTTGCATTACCCCATGCTCCACTCTCACCATCTCTCACATTCTCCCATGCCCCACCCTCACCACCCCTCACATCCCCCATGCTCCACTCTCACCATCTCTCACATTCTCCCATGCCCCACCCTCACCACCCCTCACAACCCCCATGCTCCACTCTCACCACCCCTCACATCCCCCATACCACACCCTTACCATTCCTTGCATTACCCCATGCTCCACTCTCACCACCCCTCACACCCCCCATACCACACCCTTACCATTCCTTGCATTACCCCATGCTCCACTCTCACCATCACTCACATTCCCCCATGCCCCACCCTCACCATCCCTCACATTCCCTATACCCCATTCTCACCATTCCTCACATCCCCCATACCCCTCCCTCACCATTCCTCACATTCCCCCATGTCCCTCCCTCACCATTCCTCACATTCCCCCATGTCCCACCCTCACCATGCCTCACGTCCCCCCATGTCCCATCCTCACCACCCCTCACATTCCCCCATGCCCGAACCTTACCATCCCTAATGCCCCACCCTCACCATCCCTCACAACCCCGATACCCCACTCTCACCATCCCTCATATTTCCCCATACCCCACCCTCACCATCCCTCACAACGCCCAAACCCCACTCTCACCATCCCTCATATTCCCCCATACCCTGCTCTCATCCCTCACATCCACCAGCACCCCACCCTCACCAACCCTCATGTCGCCCTGCAATCCTTCCAACCAAATGAGGAAACAAGATGCATCTGTTCAGTGCATCTCTGCAAATGTGTGATTGCAAACAGGATCAGTGTTTGTTTAAGGTGTATGAAACAGCAAGTAGTCTGAACTCCTGTGGTTTGATTTAATACTTTACCCAGATGTATGTTTTGTAATTAATTTGACTGTAGTTCTAGCTCCTGTGTAAATTCCACATGAATCTTATTTGTGATTTAAATTAAACAGCCTATTAATAAACAGAGAATTCCTTTGGAATAGGAATATCCCCAATGGAGCAGTCTTTTCTTTTTTGTATTACTGATACATGAAGCCAATGTACCTCTTCCGTTTTTTGTTCTTCTGCACTGTTTTTGTCAAACTTTCTCCTAAAACAATTGAGGGTGCTTGTGTAACAAATGGAATAATTATCATTCATGCATTCAGTATCAGTAACAAGCAACCATCAATGGCAACTTTCAGTTCTGTAGCATCTCTAATATAACGATACATTCCAATGCACTTCACTAGAGCTATATAAAACAAAATATGACACTCAGGCACAAGGGGTACACAGGTCTAAGTATGGTCCAAAAGATGGATCTGAAGGGTTTTTGTTAGCACAAAATGATAGCATAGAGAACAAAAAGAAAGTTGCTGGAAAAGCTCAACAGACCTGGCAGCATCTGTGAAGGAGAAAACAGAGTTAATGTTTCGGGTTCAGTGATTCTTCCTCAAAACAGAGGTAGTATAGAGATGGAGGGAGGGAATCCCAGGTGCCAGGAAGCCGAAGACATTAGCTGCCAATGTTGGAGTGATTAAATTGGAGACTGTTCAAAGGTCAAAACTAGAAAAGAGCAGATATCACTTCAGTTTTTGGGGTTGGCAGAGTTTACAGAGATAAGAAGGGTGGAGACTCTGGAAGGATTTGAAAACAAGGATGAGTATTTTCTAGAAATTGTAAGAACTGCCGCACTGGAGCCAGAGATAAAAAGGTGTGGAGCTGAAGGAACACAGCAGGCCAGGCAGCATCAGAGGAGCAGGGAAGTTGACATTTTGGGTCGGAACCCTTCTTCAGAAATTGGTTTCCAATGTAGATATTGTTTGACTGGGAACCAGTGTAGACCAGTAAGTCCAAGCAGTAAAAAGTGACAGGACTGGCTATGAATTTAGACACAGGCAACAGAGTTATGAATGATCTACAGATGTGGGAGACCAGACACGAGTGAATTGGTATCATTTCAACATTAAGCAACAAAGGCATTAAAAAAGGTTTCAGCAGCTGGCGAGCTGAGATGGAGTTGAAGTGGAATGATCTAACAGAGGTGATAATTACTGATCTTAGTGATGAAACACCTTTGTTCAATTCCTATCAAATGCTCCCAAGGCAGGCACAACACAACATTATATTGAGTAAACCTCCCACCACTTTTTTAAAATTGAAAGTAAAATGATTTCGGCACTGATCCCATCAAACACTCTCAGAGCAGGGTCAGGGTGTGGTTAGATACAGAATAAATTGTAGTCTACCCCTTTAAGCTTACAGTAAGGCTTGCTCTGCTCTTTAAAATTGAATGTAAAGCTCCTTCAACACTGTCCCCATCAAACATTACCAGCACAGGGTCAGCATGGTTTAGATACAGAGTAATACTCTCTCTATTCTTTTAAATTGTAAATAAACCTTCCTCGACACTGTTGACATCAAACTCTCACAGATGTAGACAACACAGGGATAGACACAGATTAAGGTTCTTTCTATGCTGTCCCAATGAAATACAACCAGGATAGGGACAGCATGGGGTTAGACAGAGTGAAGGTCCCTTTTCTTTATAAACTGAAAATAAACCTCTCTCTATATCAGCCAATCAAACACTCCCAGAAAAGGTGCAGCATGGGGTTCCATATGTAGTAAAGCTCCCTCTACTCTTTTAACTGAAAGTAACCTGTATCTATACCATTCCCTTCAAACACTCACAGAACAGGGACAGCATGGGTTTAGATACACAATAAGGCACCTTCTATCTTTTAAACTGAAAGTAAAGCTTCCACTACTCTATCCCCATCCAATATTCCCAGGGGACGGACTGCATAGGGCTAGATACAGAGTAAAGCTCCCTCGATACTGTCCCCAACAAACACTCCCAGGACAGGGACAGCATGGTGTTAGATACAGAGTAAGCCTTCCTCTACGCTATTCAAACATTGTTGTGGGTCTGGAGGCCCAGAGCAGAGTAGGTATGTGAAAACTTGGCTCCTTCTTTAAGGGTTAGTTCTTCACCATTGAAGCAGTTGCGTAATTATGGTCACTTTTTGGGGAGGCAATGGCCTAGTGGTATTATCACTGGACTGTTAATCCAGAGACCCAGATAATGTTCTGGGAATCTAGGTTCAAATTCCACCTTGGCAGATAGTGGAATCTGAATTCAATAAATATCTGGATTAAAAATGTAATGATGACCATAAATCCATTGCTGATTGTTGGGAAAAACCCATCTGGTTCACTAGTGTCCTTTAGGGAAGGAAGCCGCCATCATTACCTGGTCTAGCCTACATGTGACTTCAGACCCACAGCTATATGATTTACTCTTAAATGCTCTTTGGGCAATTAGGGATGGGCAATAAATGCTGCCTGGCCTGCAACACCCTCATCCCATGAATGAATAAAGAAAAAAAAACTTTTACTGATGACTGAGTGTGGAGTCTTTTGCTTTGACAGTGACACAGAAGGCAGCAGGGAACCCCATGGAGCATTATTCTGTTCCTAGCTCGAGATGGTAAAGGGTAGAAGTGCACCTTACATCAAAAAATGTGGCAGTTTGATTTATTTATACATTCGGATGCCTCTGATAATTGGACCAGCTGCCTGGGTTCTTTGGCAAAGTAAGATGGCAGCAATCAATTTTGCAACAACAACATTTGTGGTTGGCACAGACATGACGGTCCAAAGGACTTGTTTCTGCACTGTACTGTTCTCTGTTCTAGAATTTTGCATTTATGTAGCACTCTTTTGCGAAGTAAGATGCCCCAAGGCACTGTGCAAAAGCCAAGCAGGAAATTTTGGAACTGATGAACAAAAAGTTGAGCAAACAATGAGTTTTAAGTGGAGAATGAGAGAGGCTGAGTGCTTTCAGGAGAGATTTCCAGAGTTTAGAGTCCGGGCAGCTGAAGGTATGGTCGCTAATGTTAGAGCAAGTAAAATTGGTAATGCCCTTTATGTATGATGATGAGGCAGAGACAAAATGCAGCACACGTTCAGAGTAGGAATAGTCTAGTCTAGGGTGACAGCTTCTAGAAAGTGGAACCGAACCGAGATCCCAAACCTTATGGCAACTTAATCCTGGAAGACAGACCAAGTAAAGATTGTACCATGACATGCTGCCAATGTCAGGGGCAGCTTTCTTCATCTGAAACATTACCTTTGATTTCTCTCCATTGATGCTTCCAGATCTGCTGAGTTTCACCAGCAATTTCTATTTTTGTTTCTGATTTCCAGCATCTACAGTTCTTTTGATTATGTTTTTGAAGTTTCTTTGTTTTCACTTGCGTGAACAGAAGAATGTAATTCCTCATTTTCAGCAGGATGTGAAATCCTAAACAAGACAGCAAAACTATTAGTATAATACTGCAGAGGCAGGAATCTGAAATAAAACCAGAAAACGCTGGGAATGCACAGCAGACCAGGCAACATTTGCAGAGAGAGAAGCCAAGGTGCACTGGACCACATGTACCTTGTACCTGAAGAGGCTCCTTTCAATAATAGCAGACATTATAGATTAAATTCAATATCTCCTCTGGTGTTGGCAACAACGATGTGAAACCTAACAACAAGCTCATGTTCTACAGGGTAGCTGTGATACCTGCATTTCTGTGTCCATCAGAGATGTGGACAATGTATAATAGATACCACAAATCCCTTCAAAAATATCACCAGTGATGCCTTGGTAAAATCCTGTAAATCCATAGGTGTGCAAATAAAACAAAAGTGATGTGAGAAAAATAACTTTCTCACTCAGTGAGTAGTCAGGGTACAGAGTGCACTATCTGGAAATATAGTGGGGCTGGTTCAATTGAGGCATTCAGGACAATATTAGGTGGTCATTTAGATAGAAATGGTGTGCAGGAAAGTGTGGTAAAGGTAGAAGATTGTTAATAGGGAACAAGGCCAGTGCAGCCACAAGGCACCAAATGGGCTCCATCCGCGCTGCAACAATTCTGTGAATCAGTGATAATTGCTCCATTGTCAGTGCCCTCTATCAGCATCAACTGCAGAGGGCAGGCCACATTGTCAACATGAGTGACACAAAACTTCCAAAACAAACTCCGCACTCCCAGTTCCATCAAGGCAAGCAGTTATCAGAAGGGCGTTAAAAAAAGCACCACTTCAAGGATGCCTTTAAAGTTTACAATATGTATTAGTGACATGGAAGAAGAAAGTGAGGCACTTAGCCAAATTTGCAAGTGACACAAAAATAGGTGGAAAGGCAGATTGCGAGAAGGATAAACAGTTTGCAGAGAGATATTGACAGTTTAAGCAGAGACATAGAGTCATACAGCACAGAAACAGACCAAAAACCAAAGCTGCTGGAAAAGCTCAGCAGGTCTGGTAGCATCTGTGAAGGAAAAAACAGAGTTAATGTTTCATGTCCAGTGACCCTTCCTCAGAGAGACAGAAAGAGAAACAGACCCTCTTGTCCATGCCAACTGGGCTTCCTGAGCTGAATTAATCCCATTTGTTTGCATTTAGCCCATCCATATAAACCTTTCCTATCCATGTACCTGTCCAAATATCTCTTAAACATTGTAATCATACTCATCCCTACCACTTCCTCTGCCAGCTTGGTCTATATACACACCATCCTCTGTGTGAAAAGCTGCCCTTCGGTCCCTTTTAAACCTTTCCCATCTCACCTTAAACCTATTCCTTCTGGTTTTGATTATCCTACCCTGGTGAAAAGACCTTGTCTATTCACCTTATCTATGCCTCTCATGATTCAATAGATCCCACGGCATCTGACGGTCCAGGGAAAAAAGTCCCAGCCTATCCAGTTGCTCCTTATAGCTCAAACCTACCAGTCTCAGTGACTTCCTTGTAAATATTTTCTGCAAGCTTCCCAGAATAACAACAACCCTCCTATAGCAGGGTGACCAGAAATGTATGCAGTACTTTAGGTGTGGCCTCTCCAATGTCTTGTATAGCCACAACATGACACCAGTAAAATGTGGGAAAATGTGAACTTGTTCAATTTGGACGGGAGAAAAAAAAGACTATTATTTAAATGGAGAATGGTTGCGGGAAAGGGCAGGAAAGTGGACCTGAGGAATATCAGATCAGCCCTGATCTTATTGAATGGTGGAGCAGACTCAAGGGCTGAACGGCCTACTCCTGCCCCGGTTTGTTATGGTCTTAAAGCCTCTCCAAAAATATACTATCTATCCACTGACTCACGAGCATCTTGCCTAAAAAGCCCAAGCTGGAAAAGAAGCATCCATGAAGAAGCAAACAATCTGGAATCAGAGATAATGGGGACTGCAGATGCTGGAGAATCCAGGATAACAAAGTGTAGAGCTGGATGAACACAGCAGGCCAAGCAGCATCTCAGGAGCACAAAAGCTGATGTTTCGGGCCTAGACCCTTCATCAGAGAGGGGGCTGGGGAGAGGATTCTGAAATAAATAGGGACAGAGGGGGAGGCGGACCGAAGATGGATAGAGGAGAAGATAGATGGAGAGGAGTGTATAGGTGGGGAGGAGGGGAGGGGATAGGTCAGTCTGGGGAGGACGGACAGGTCAAGGAGGCGGGATGAGGTTGGTAGGTGGGAAATGGAGGTGCGGCTTGATGTGGGAGGAGGGGATAGATGAGAGGAAGAACA
Organism: Stegostoma tigrinum; assembly: GCF_030684315.1. Classification (NCBI taxonomy): domain Eukaryota; kingdom Metazoa; phylum Chordata; class Chondrichthyes; order Orectolobiformes; family Stegostomatidae; genus Stegostoma; species Stegostoma tigrinum. The sequence goes on from NC_081374.1 coordinate 3,281,213, forward strand.
GGTTAGGGGGGCGGGGATAAGCTGGGCTGGTTTTGGGATGCAGTGGGGGGAGGGGAGATTTTGAAGCTTGTGAAGTCCACGTTGATACCATTGGGCTGCAGGGTTCCCAAGCAGAATATGAGTTGCTGTTCCTGCAACCTTTGGGTTGCATCATTGTGGCACTGCAGGAGGCCCACGATGGACATGTCATCTAAGGAATGGGAGGTGGAGTTAAAATGGTTCTCTGGAATGTCTCTGAAGGGCTAAGTGCAAACAGAAACAGCAGAGTGTGAGAAACCCAAGCATCCCACCCAGCCTTCACAGACCATCTGCCTCTCCTGTAGCAGGGTACGAGGATCTAGCCCTTGACTGTATTATCACCTCAGAACCAACATTCCAGAGTGGAGAAATATCATACTCACTCCTGAGGGTCCATCTAAGATGAAGCAGAAGAAGACATTAGGCTCCCTATGCTCATTCCAATGCTCAACTTCTTCCCCGACCCTTTCCCTCTCTAACTCGGTAACTGCCTCAGGACTACAATTCTCCAAGATTACTCAGTTCCAATTTTGGCTCTGGTTACATCACTCCACAATTGGCAGCTGTGCCTTCAACTGGCTGGAGCATAATTTGTGGAGCCCCCTCCCTAGACCTTTCTATTTCTCCTTCCCCTTTAAGTTCACCCCCTTAAAACCTAATGCTTTGACAAAACATTTGGCCATGGGCCCTAACATACCCTTAATTGTCTCAATGTCCAATTTCATCCTGCTTTGTGTCTTGGAAGATCTCACTTTATTAAAGGTGCATATAAGGATACAAGTTGCTGTTAATCTAACCTACAAAAGCTCTAAGCTCACCAATTGCAAGTAGTGTTTGAGAAAACAAAGTGTGGAGCTGGATGAACACAGCAGGCCAAGCAAGTGTTTCAACTGCACCTCCCAGTCGCACAAACAACTGCACCTCCCAGTCGCAAACCATTTCCACTCCCCCTCCCATTCTCTTGATGACATGTCCATCATGGGCCTCCTGCACTGCCACAATGATGCCACCCGAAGGTTGCAGGAACAGCAACTCATATTCCGCCTGGGAACCCTGCAGCCATATGGTATCAATGTGGACTTCACCAGTTTCAAAATCTCCCCTTCCCCCACTGCATCCCTAAACCAGCCCAGTTCATCCCCTCCCCCCACTGCACCACACAACCAGCCCAGCTCTTCCCCCCCACCCACTGCATCCCAAAACCAGTCCAACCTGTCTCTGCCTCCCTAACCGGTTCTTCCTCTCACCCATCCCTTCCTCCCACCCCCAGCCGCACCCCCAGCTACCTACTAACCTCATCCCACCTCCTTGACCTGTCCGTCTTCCCTGGACTGACCTATCCCCTCCCTACCTCCCCACCTACACCCTCTCCACCTATCTTCTTTGCTCTCCATCTTCGGTCCGCCTCCCCCTCTCTCCCTATTTATTCCAGTTCCCTCCCCCCATCCCCCTCTCTGATGAAGGGTCTAGGCCCGAAACGTCAGCTTTTGTGCTCCTGAGATGCTGCTTGGCCTGCTGTGTTCATCCAGCCTCACATTTTATTATCTAAGTGTTTGAAGTGTTTCTTTCCTAGATTCATTAATGGGATGAGGGTGTCACTGGCCAGGCAGCATTTACTGCCCATCCCTACTTGCCCAGAGGGCAGTTCAGAGTCAACCACATTATTGTGGGTCTGGAGTTCGAAGATATCTTCCTGTATTGAAAATCGAATAAAATTCTCTCATTAGGATGAAGCCACACCTGCTGTAGTGGGTTTATGAGTAGAAATTATGTCTATTATGAAAGGATTGCACTGTTCAGGAAAAACCTAATGATCTCACTTAACAACACTGTTTTATTGTAATCAAACCATGTGAAATGAATGTATATTGATGTCCTTGAGACTGATTTTAAGCTCTCATTCATTTTCAATCAATGGTGATGTTGAGTCATTTCAATACAAAATTACAATTCTTGTGAGAAGAAAAGTGTTGAGCTTTGATGGTTGGAAGAGAAGTTTGCCACTGAATAAAAGCTGTTGGTATATTTTTTTAAACAAAGCATTTGCATGGAAATTTTCTTCTAACAGACATGCAACATGCAAATAAATGTCTGGTGTTAGTGAAAGGGCCCACATTTTCCAAAACAAAAGCCTTAGCTGCTTCCTGTAGCAGGGAAATGCACCACCACAAGATCCATCACTTTCAATCTACAAACAGCAATGACTTATCAATCTACTAGAGAGTGCAACAACAGCCTATGCTGCTCCCAGGTTCAAATCTCTCCTTGGCTAATGGTGAAATTTGAATTCTGGAATTTAAAAAGAAGTCTAATGATGTCCAATAACCACTGTGAATTATGTAAACACCCATCTAATTCACTAATGCCCTTTACAGAAGGAAATCTGCTGCCCTTACCCAGGCATGGTCATTGTGGTAATGTAAGGAATGCAGCAGTGAATTTATGTCCACCAAACCCCTACAAACAGTGTGTAATCTAGCTTGGCAATGTTGGTTGGAGGATAAACAGCGAACTTGGAAACTGGAAATGAACTCTCCTGCTCTACTTTAAAAGAAAACCGTAAGATCATTTCTATCCACGTGAGACCGTTCATCCAACTGGAAAACAATGATTCTGATGGTTTTCCATTTGGATGTCAGAGGACAATGGATCAAAAAGATGTACCAATTAGGAGACTGCAGGCCTAGGATGGTTTGAAGATGGAGGATATGTGATGAAATCTCCTGGATTAGTCTCAATTAGAATTGGCAACTCTCTCAGACCAATGAGGTGCCCTTCATCTCCTCCATCTGGATTCACTTTTGAATGGAAAGGACCACATTTCAATGTGATAGCAGGATCTGGAATATCTTTTTACCTTTTTGAATTCCAAAGTTCTGACACCCAGCACGAAGACACAGTTTACTGGCCTTGGTGGAAATGAAACTGCAAACTTACCAAGGTTACTTTGAAACATCTCCCCTCATTCTCCTCTACCAAGTCAAAAAATCAGAATGTAGGAACCTGCAAGCTCTGTCCCAAGTTGTAGACCATTCTTAAATTGGAAGGATATCACTATTCCTTGACTGTCACTGTATTAAAATTCCAAAACCCCTTCTCCTAACAGTACAGTGAGTGTCCCCCCTGCAACGGTTCAAGAATGTGGCTCATCGCAAGATATGAGCAATAAACGGCAGGCTTGCCAGTCACATCTGAGAATGAATTTTTCAAAAATAAGTTACTGAATTATGGAAAAGCCAATAAGTTATATATAACTTAGGCAGCGGGAATGATCAAAGTGATCAAGCGAGACCAGCAATCATAAGTCTAACAGAACCTGGTCTACATCTTCACCAACAACAGCAACAACAAAAACAAAGTTGCTGGAAAAGCTCAGCAGATCTGACAGCATCTGTAAAGAACAAAAAAACAGAGTTAATGCTTCGGGTTCGGTGAACCTTCCTGGTCTACATCTTGCCTCTCAGACCAGCATGCCTCATGTATTTCCAGCAAGGCCCGGATTAATGATAGCTTTCATCTTCGAAAGAGATTTTCTGTTATTCATTCATAGGATGTGAATGTCGTTGGCTAGGCCAGTATTTATTGTCCATCCCAGAAGGCAGTTAAGAGTCAACCACATCACTATGGGTCTGAAGTCAAAGGTAGACCAGACCAGTTAATAATGGCAGTTTCCTTCCCTGAAGGGCATTAGTGAACCAAGACAGTTTTCCCCAACAATTAGCAGCAATTTCATGGTCATCATTAAACGCTTAAATCCATATTTTGTTTCTTTACTGATTTCAATTCCTCCATCTGCCACAGTGGGATTCAAACCTGGATCCCCAGAACATTAACTGGGTCTAATTGTCTCGTCAAAAATCAATGGGCCAAAACTTCCCCTAGCTTGTGCTTAAAAAACTGGGATCAGGTACAATCTTGACGCTTTTCACTATCGGCCATTGTATTTCCAAATTATGAGGAGCAGGGATCTGGGAAAATCGCATATGCCACTCATTTATATCCCATCTTATAGATGATAGAATGAAATGTAGTCCAATAAACAAGGCAGATCCTCAAACTAACAACTGACCAAAATTACATAAAAGATGCAAATAGGATTTTCATAGTTAGATAGATTTGTTGACACCGTAAATACATGGTAGATACTAACAGATACAATAGAGAAACCTCTTTACCCAGAAAGTGATAGGGCTGTGGATCTCGTTACTAGTCGCCAAGTCTAAGACAGGTAGCAGAGATTCAACTGAAGGGAGAGCACGTTAAACGCATGAAGGAAAAAGGAATAGAAAGACATGTGGAAGGAGCGAGGCAAGGGAGAAAGGAGACAGCAAGAACTGGTGATGCTGGAGTCAGAATCAACACAGTGTGAAGCTGGAGGAACACAGCAGGCCGGGCAGCATCAGAGGAGCAGGAATAACACAGTGTGGAGCTGGAGGATCACAGCAGGTCAGGCAGCTTCAGAGGAACAGGAATAACACTGTGTGGGGCTGGAGGAACACAGCAGGTCAGGCAGCTTCAGAGGAACAGGAATAACACAGTGTGGAGCTGGAGGATCACAGCAGGTCAGGCAGCTTCAGAGGAACAGGAATAACACAGTGTGGGGCTGGAGGAACACAGCAGGTCAGGCAGCTTCAGAGGAGCAGGAATAACACAGTGTCAGGCTGGAGGATCATAGCAGGCTGGGCAGCATCAGAGGAATCCCAAAGTTGGCGATTCTGATGAAGGATCTCATGGCAAGGGAGAAGTCTTGCTGCGAACATAAGCACAGTTACAGTTTACAAAAACATAAATTAATGGAAAATCTCAGCAGGTCTGGCAACATCTATGAAGATGTGGAGATTTCTTCACAGATGCTGCCAGACCTGCTCAGCTTTTCCTGATTTACAGTATCACACGTTCTTCCAGATTTTACAGGTACAGTTTAATTGGGCCAAATGGCCTGGATTTAATGTAATTCAATGTAATACTAACTACACCACATGAGTACTATTTTACAAAATGATGAGCAACCTCTGCTATTTGGGTATTTGGTCGTGAAGGACCAGCACTGGAGGGGTTAACGCTTGGCACAGTCATCACAAGCTTTGGGTCAAGCAGCTTGAGAGAAGGTGGTGGGTTTTCTGACTCACCCCCTTTCATCTTACATCAGAGGGACTCTACAAGTCTGCCGCTTCTGAGAAGCCTTTTCAATCTGACCTTTCAGCTCAAAGTCCTTGTTTTCAGAAGGCTGTGATAATAAAAGGGGAACTTTCAACAGCTCGCTGCACGAGTTTGATTGTTGCCTTTTCAAATTCTAATTCAGTGATTGCAGCAAACTCCTCTACAGTCCAATTCCTTTCCTCTGTCAAAGGAGCTACATGTGACTAGTTTATAGTATCCATGCAAACAATCCAGACCTCAACCATCTAGCGTCAGCTCTTAGACTAAAGGCTGTAGCATGGGAGTGGAGCTGATGGAGGTCAGATCTCATGGGTCGAGTCAGATTTGGCAGTCGCTGTGGCTTGTTTGAAGGACTCTTTTGAGAACTTTGTTCTCCTCACTCTCCTCTGGCCAATCTGTTATTGGGCTTGAGAGGACAATCTTAACCTACTTCCCAACTCCTGCTGAGGTGTGACTTTCACCTGAGGTGTCACAAAATCTTACAAACAAAGGACAAGAGTAGGCCCCTTGGTTCTTTGAGCCTGCTCTACTATTCAATCAGATTTTAACCTCAACCCTACATTCTCCCCAACAATCTTTCATCCCGTAATCAGGAAACTATCTACCTGCCTTATAAAATATTTAAGAATTCTGCATTCACTGCCTTTTAAAGAAGGGAATTCCAAAGGTTCACAACCCTCTCAGAGAAAAAGTTTGTTTTCAACTTCATCTTAAATGGGTAATACCTTATGTTATACTTTGACCCCTAGTTCTAGATTCTCGCACAAGAGGAAACATTCTCTCCATATCAACCCCATCAAGTCCCTTCTGGATTTTTCATGTTTCAGTTAAGTCACCTCTGATTCACGTGAACTCTAGACGATACAGGTCTAGCCTGACTAGCTTTTCCTCATCAAGGAATCCGCTCACTCCAAGTATTACTTGAGTAAATCTTCTGTAAACTGTTCCCAGCACGTTAACATCCTTCTGCAGGTATGGGGTGGCCAACACTGTGGACAGTACTCCAGATGCAGTCTCACCAAAACAATGTATAACTGAAGCATAACCTCCTTATTCCTGCATTCAATTCCCCCCACATTAAATCATAATATTCTATGAGCTTTCTGAAACTCAGAGCTTTGCAACGTCTCAGCATTTAGATAATATGCTGCCTTGTTATTCTTTCTATGAAAAAGGACACTTTCGTATCTTCTCAGGTTGTACTCCATTTGCCAAATATTTACCCACTCCCTTAATCTCTCTATCTCCCTTTGTGAGTTCCTTATGTTCTCTTCACAGCTCATTTTCCATTATGACAAAGCATTATGACATCCTGCCAAAGACCCATTTATTCTTACTCTGCTTCCTAGAGGCCTACTAATCTTCTATCTATGCCAATATGTTATCCCTTACACCATGAGCTTTTATGTTCAATAATAGTGTTTGATGTGGCATCTTATCAAATACCTTCTAGATATCTAAGTACAATACATTCACTTGTTCCCCTTTATCCACAACATAAGTTACTTCCTCAAATAACTCCAATACGTTAGTTAAACATGATTTCTCTTTGGCAAAACCATGTTTGCTTTGCCTAGTTATCTTGAACTTATAATTCTGTTATAGCATTTTTAATTATGGCTTCTAACATTTTCCCAATGACAGATGTTGAATGACCTGGCCTGTAGTTTTCTGCTTTCTGCTTCTTTCCTTTTTTAAATAAAAGAGTTACATTACATATTTTCCAATCAAAGGAACATCCCCTGAATCTAATGAGTTTTGGAAGATGAAAACGAACACATCAACTATCTCACCAGTTTTTTCTTTTACGATGTTAGTATAAAAACCATCAGGTCCACAATACTTGTCAACTCACATTTCTAAGAATTTACTCAGTATCACTTCCCTGGTCACTGTAATTTTCTTGAGTCCATCCCTTCTGTTAATTCCTGATTTACAGCTATTTCCAGGATGCTGCATCTATGCTTTCTGGTGAAAAAAAATGCAAAATATCTGTTCAATGCATTACTTTATCCTTCATTATTAATTCAACAGATTAATTTTCTGTAGAACCAACATTTATTTTGTTAACCCCTTTCTTTTTTTTAAATTTCTGGAGAAATGTTTCTGATCTGTTTTTTGTATTTTTGGCTGACTTCCCCTCATATTCTAACTTTTCCCTCCTTATTAACCATTAAATAATTCTGTGCTTTTTTTAATGTTGCTTCTAATCTTCTGAAGTGCTACCCAATTTTGCAGAATTATACGCCTGTTCTTTGAATATGATGTTATCTTTGACTTTTTTAGTTAATCACAGATGACAGGTTTGTCCTTAGAATTTTTATTTGTTGGAATGTATCTATATGTGTTTTCTGGTATATCCCCTTAAATGTTTGCCACTGCATCTGTATTGACCAATTCCTAATCTCAACTGGCAGCTCACTTTTGCTAGCTCTGCTTTCATTCCCTCATAATTGCCCTTGTTACAATGTAGTAGTCTTTGACTGACTTTTCTCCCTTAAACAGTACGTAAAAAATAACTAACTATATTATGGTCACTGTTATCTAGGATGCTTTCACTATGAGACCAGCAATTAATCCTATTTCATTGGTCAAAATCAGATCTTGTAAAACCTGCTCTCCAGTTGGTGCCATAAAATCCTGGCCTCAGAAATTGTAACGAAAACATTCATTGAATTCCTCATCTCAACTACTTTTTTGCATTTGATCTTTCCAGTCTATATGTAGCTTTACATCCCCCTTTACATGCCCTTTTGATAAGCTCCTATTATTTCTTCCCTGATACCCCATCCTACCATGTGGTTACTGTTAGGTGGCCTGTACAAGAGATCTCTTGCCTTATCATTCGTCACCTGCACCCAAATTGTTTCTATAACTGATTTCCTGAATTTAGGTCATTCCCGTCTATTGTCCCAATATTATCTTTAATTAATAGAGTCAACTCTTCCACTCTTTCCCAGCTTTCTGTTCTCTGTAAACATCACATACCCTTTAATATTCAGATCCCAATCTAGGTCATCCTGCATTCATGACCACTAGATCATGCTTCTTATATATCAGTTTGTTCTACTAGTTCATCTGTTTTATTTCGATCGCTACAAGCATTCAAATACAATGCCAACTTGTGCTTATATAGCGCACTACAAAAAGAAAGGGCATTATGTCAAACTGAGGCCGAGAATGTCCCTCAAGAGGTTATGAGAGATTCTATGGCACTGTTCCAAAAGAGAACAATAGAGTTCTGCCCAATGTCCAGGCAATATTTATTGCCTCAATCAATACCACAAAAGTGAATTATCTGTTCAATTCACATTGCAGTTTGTGGGCATTGCTGCATTCCTAAATAATGGTGGTGCCAACACAACAACAACTTGCATTTAGAACATAGAACATAAAACAATACAGCGCAGAACAGACCCTTCGGCCCTCGATGTTGCGCTGAACTGTGAACTAATCTAAGCCCCTTCCCCTACATTATCCCATCATTATCCATATGCTTTTCCAAGGACTGTTTAAATGCCCCTAACGTGGCTGAGTTCACTACATTGGCAGGTAGGGTGTTCCATGCCCTTAACACTCTCTGTGTAAAGAACCTGCCTCTGACATCTGTATTAAATCTATCACCCCTCAATTTGTAGCTATGCCCCCTCGTACAAGCTGCAGTCATATCCTCGGAAAAAGACTCTCACTGTCACTATTTATACAGCACGTTTAACGCATCAGAAAGAATGAGCATCATTGGCTGCCAATAGCTGATGAAGGGTGTTAAAGCAATGCAAAATGAACATTGTAGCTTTGAAGAGGGTGATCTGAAGTCAGGAGTAAAGGGTTCAAATGATTTTCTTTTATAGATTTATGCTGTCTGAGGAATTCAACTCAATTAAACACTTAGCTCCAAACCTTCATATCCCAAACTCCTCATTACCTGTCAAATTTCCATCATCACCCTCTCCCAATATCCATTGTACACTGGAACTATTGGAAAGCCACTGGATAAACTTCAAAGGAATTCTCTCAGTGTAGAGCTGACTGGGATTGAGGTTGTGCGTTCCTGACTCTGATTTAAATCATTTGCAGGTTGTTTGCATGAGGACTGAGCCAGCTGGAATGGAGTGTGATAGTAACCATGAGGGCAACTCAAGAACAGGATTTACATAACGTTAGAATAGTTCACATTTACATATTTGCCTCTGTTGTTACCTGCATTTTTTCTACCGTTTTATTTTTCTTGCAGGGTCTGATATGAACAGCTTACATTGTTGCTTTGACTGCATGTTAATAAAATATCCATCTTTAATTTACCAAAATAGCCTTTCGGGCTTTGTTGCCATGGAGATAGTGTGATACAACCACTCCCACGGCAGCTATTGAACAGTGAAATCAATTTATTTGAGCCAGAAATAGCAGGAAGCTGAGTAGTTTGATGCTGCATTTAAAACCATAGCATGAACAAAAATAAAACAGGTTTTAGTCATGCACAAGCTTAATGCCAGCGCACCTTCCACTCAACCGGAAATCAGCGCGATTCTGCTTTCTCACATCATTCAATAATGCACTCTTGCAGAAAGAAGTACAGGGGTCACCCTATGGATGGCATTAGATACTGTACCATGGCAGGATGTATCTACAATCCGACCCCACCACTAAAGACATTTTCCCATCCCCACCCTTGTCTGCCTTCCGGACAGATCACTCTCTCCGTGACTCCCTTGTCCGCTCCACACTCCCCTCCAACCCCACCACACCCCGGCACCTTCCCCTGCAACCGCAGGAAATGCTACACTTGCCCCCACACCTCCTCCCTCAACCCCATCCCAGGCCCCAAGAAGGCTTTCCATATCAAGCAGATGTTCACCTGCACATCTGCCAATGTGGTATACTGCATCCGTTGTACCCGGTGTGGCTTCCTCTACATTGGGGAAACCAAGCGGAGGCTTAGGGACCGCTTTGCAGAACACCTCCGCTCGGTTCGCAGTAAACAACTGCACCTCCCAGTCGCGAACCATTTTAACTCCCCCTCCCATTCCTTAGACGACATGTCCATCCTAGGCCTCCTGCAGTGCCACAATGATGCCACCCGAAGGTTGCAGGAACAGTAACTCATATTCCGCTTGGGAACCCTGCAGCCCAATTGTATCAATGTGGACTTCACAAGCTTCAAAATCTCCCCTTCCCCCACTGCATCCCAAAACCAGCCCAGTTCATCCCCGCCTCCTTAACCTGTTCTTCCTCTCACCTATCCCCTCTTCCCACCTCAAGCCGCACCTCCATTTCCTACCTACTAACCTCATCCCGCCCCCTTGACCTGTCCATCCTCCCCGGACTGACCTATCCCCTCCCTACCTCCCCATCTATACTCACCTCTACTGGCTCCATCCCCACCTCTTTAACTTGTCTGTCTCCTCTCCACCTATCTTCGCCTCTATCCATCTTCAATCCGCCTCCCCCTCTCTCCCTATTTATTTCAGAACCCTCTCCCCATCACCCTTTTCTGATGAAGGGTCTAGGCCCGAAACATCAGCTTTTGTGCTCCTGAAATGCTACTTGGCCTGCTGTGTTCATCCAGCCCCACACTTTGTTATCTATGACTGGGAATGTAAGGTTTGTATGCCTCCAGACCATCTGGAGAATGTAAATTCAGTGCATGAACTAAATCTGGGATAAAGCATTCATATCAGTAATGGTGACCCATGCTTGTTGTAAAGCCCTGTCTAGCTCACAAATGTCTTTTACAGAAGGAAATCTGCTATCTTTACCCAGTCTGGCCTGAATGTGACTCCAGACCCATAGCAACTTTTTAGCTGGTTCGCGCTGCTATCTCACAGAGTCAGGGACCTGGGTACGATTCTATCCTCGGTGTAGAGTTTGCACATTCTCGCCACGGCTGCACATGTTTCTCTGAGTGCTCCCGTTTCCTTGCACACTCCAAAGATGCGGACGTTAAATGGATTGGCCATGCTATATTGTCCATAGTGTGCAGGGGTGTGGTGGCTAGGTGGGTTAGCCATGGGGAATACAGGGTTATGGAGATAGGGTGGATCTGGTTGGGTGGTCCTCAGAGAATTGATGTGGAGGAGTCGATGGGCCAAATGTCCTGCTTTCACACGGTAGGCATTCGAAGGCTATAAGTTTCTTCTGCAATGACCAAGGAAGCAATGCAGTCACATTTAAGGCAGCTCACGACCATCTTCTCAAGGGCAATTAGGGATGGGTAACAAATGCAGGCCTTGCTACTAATGCGCACACACCTCTCCTGAAAGAACAATGTAATAAAATTGTAAAATATTTTATGTTATTCTGTAATAGTGACGTTTATGTTCAGTTCTGTTCTCAAGAAGAGTTATATTGGACTCAAAACACTAACTCTGTTTTCTCTTCACAGATGCTGCAGGGCCTACTGAGGTTCTCCTGCAATTTCTGGTTTTGTTCAATGTCGATATTGTGGATGGTTCAGCATTTAGTTTCAATGTGTTCTCACTATCGTTATTGAAGCAAATGAAGCAATAGCTAGTCAGTGCTCAGCAAGATCCCATCTACAGCTTTGAGGTAAATGATCATGATAATTTATTGATGATTGGGAAATTAGCGTGCAAAAGATTATCAACTGGAAGACGGCCTGGGTTTTCTCTGACTCAACGTCACTCTGGGAAAATCCATTGTTTTGAAACTCTGCTTATACATACAACAGTTCTAAAGTATAAATTCCCCTGATCAGCAGAAAGAAAATTGTAACATTAAGGGGATTAATAATTATAATAAGCCCAAAGACTGAGGGTTAATCGGATAGAGGTAGCAAAGCTAATTCAGGGAATAGACTTCATTCTAGTTGACAGTATGCTCCATTTAAACAGGTTAATGAGGGGCAGGGATCAGCATTGTTCAGACCAAAGGAAGTTAGATGGTGAGAAGTGGTTCTTTTGTGGCCTGTCATCTCATGTGGCGAACACTATTTCACTGAATTCCTTCTGTTGGGACCCTGTTTCTTGTTGAGACCTAGATCATCCTTTATAAAGGAAATTCAGGGCCAACTTGATCGCCTCGGGGGTGGGGTAAGGAGCGTGTAATGTTGAAGAAGAATTTCCCAGACTTTCCTTCCACACTCCTTTCCTCCATTGACTGGGCTTTCTATCTCCCTTCCTAGTTTTACAAAGTGCCTGCATGGGCTCAGGACATGGGGCAAGCTGATTGACCTATGCATCATTTTCCATCCAACAATTTTCCTTGGGATTGAGATGGATCACCAGGAAGTGTGGAGAATGTATAAACCTGTTCAATCTGTAGGATTATCTCCATATTCAGCTGTTCAGGTTGTTGTCCTGTTTTTTAATTCACTTATGGGATGTGGGTATTGCTGGCAAAGCCAGCATTTATTGCCCATCCCTAATTGCCCTTGAACCAAGTGGCTTGCTGAGCCAATCTAGAGGGCAGTTAAGAGTCAATCACATTCTTGTGGGTCTGGAGTCACACGTAGGCCAGGCCAGAGAAGGACATTATTGAACAAAATGCTTCCCTGAAAGACATTGTTGAACCAGATGGATTTTAACAACATTGACAATGGTTGCATCACTATCTTTAGGCTAGCTTACAATTCCAGATTCTTGTGGAATTTATCTCCAAGGTGAGATTCAAACTCATGTTCCCTGAATTTAAAAACCTTGGGTTCTAGATTATGAGTTGACATATTACCATCGCCTCCCCATTTTCCACTCTTACAAACATATGCTCCTGAAACAACTGTCTTATAAGATGCTGTCAAAGTACAGGGGATTATTGCGGAGGGTAGGGACAGGAACATCTTATAAATAATTCATCGTGGTGACTGTATCCATCTAAAGAGTAAACGTTTCTGCTCCAAGAATACTCCCAGTATTCTCTGCTCTTCACTGGCCAACCTCATGTCTCACTGCTCCTAATGTTCTGTTTATTGGTTCCCCCTCCCCTCTTGTGGGTTTCCAGAGTCAAGCTCCACTCCCTTGCTGTGTCGGATTTACTTTACCACAGAACTACCTTCTGTCTCTTGTTAATGTCCCTTCTTCATATTCCCCCTGCTTCCAGTCCATGTGCAGGAGGGAAACTGAGCAGGAAGTCTGTAAACATTATCAACAGATATCATCACTTCAGAAGTAGCTTAGTGGCTGAGACTATTTTTGGATTGTGGATGCTTGTTGAGTTTTATTTGCATGAATTGGAAGGCGTTTCCTTTTGTAATAAGTACTTCATGGCACAGACAGAGGCCAGTCTGGCCATTCTGCCTGTGCTGGCTTTTTGGTAATTTGCTTCAGTACAGTCAGGGCATGCAATCTTTTCCCTTGAGTATTTATTTGACTTCCACTTTAAGAGGGGTACCTACTGAATCTGCACCCACTGCCCTTTCAGGCAACTCATTCCAGATCTCAATAACACAGTGTAGAGCTGGAGGAACACAGCAGGCCAGGCAGCATCAGAGGAGCAGGAAAGCTGATGTTTGGAGTCTGGGCCCTTCTTCAGATTCATTAGAAAAACATCATCCTTATGGTTATCCAGCCCATGATCTTATTGCTAATGATGCAACAGTATTGATGGTGGAAGCAAAGCAGCTGGCCATTCATTGTATCATCCTTGGTATCAAGGAGCCCCTATCTGTATACCCAGTGACATCAATGAGACAGTTATCAGGTGAATGTCACCTTTCTGCATATTCACATTGAACCCCTGACTGACATTTCTAAGAAGCCTAAGCTGCTCCCGTTCTTCTAACTCAGGCATATTTCTGTTTACTTAAAGCTTGAACAAAATGTTTTGAATAAATCATGGCAAAAGATACGTTATTTTATTCATTCATTGGATTTGGGTATTGTTTGCTGGATCAGCATTTTACTGTTATCCCTAATTGCCCTTGAGAAGGTGGTGGTGAGCTGCCTTCTTGTATTTCTGCAGTCTATGTGCTATAGTAGACCCACAATGCTGTTAGGGAGTTCTCGGAGTTTGACCCAGTGATACTAAATGAACTGTGATTTATTTCCAAATCAGGGTGGTGAGTGGCTTGAAGAGGTAAAAGGGAATCCCTTGTCATTCTGGGTGATAGTGTGTGTGTGTTTGTAGGGCTATTTAAACAGCCTTGCAGTATCGCTCTCTGATGAAGGGTCTAGGCCCAAAACGTCAGCTTTTGTGCTCCTGAGATGCTGCTTGGCCTGCTGTGTTCATCCAGCTTCACACTTTATTATCTTGCAATATTGCTACAGTGCTCCCTGTGGATGGAATCTCAGTGCTGGAGCTCATGAATATTGAAGGTGGTTGATAGGTTGCCCTCCAAGCAAACTTGGGCTAAAATGGGCAAGGATTTCTGTGTCTAGTTTAGTTTGGATCTACTGCACAAATTCAGCAATAACACACTGTTGGAGTGAAATGTTGCTTTTGTGTAGCTAACTAGAGCGACACAGCTCGAACAGCAATTTTATTTATTTCTGTGGTTAATCAGAAGTTTGAATTTGCTTTGTGTAAACTGTTTATAACAACAGTAAGTGTCGTTAACCTTGTTGACAATGATTCATGGGCTAAGTAACCATTGAGCGTAACCATTGAGCCATGACTGATGCCAACCACAAACTAAGCAGAAAGCTGACATAGGGTCATTTTCATACAGCATGGAAACAGGCCCTTCGGTTCAACTAGTAGATGCCGAACATAATCCCAAATTAAATTAGATCCACTTGCCTGCTCCTGGCCCATATCCCTACAAACCTTACCCATTCACGCACTTATCCAATGTCTTTTCAACATTGTAATTATACCCACATCAACCATTTACTCAGCAAGTTCATTCCTCTACCTGTGTGAAAATTGCCTACATTCTCCCTATGTCTGCGTGGGTTTCCTCCAGGTGCTCTGGTTTCCTCCCACAGTCCAAAATTGTGCAGGTTAGGTGGATTGGCCATTCTAAATTGACTGTAGCGCTCAGGGGTGTGTGGGTTATAGGGGGATGGGTCTGGGTGGGATGCTTCAAGGGGCGGTGTGGACTTGTTGGGCCGAAGGGCCTGTTTCCACACTGTAAGGAATCTAATCTAATCTAAAAAAAGTCTTTTTTTTTATTTCTCTCTTCTCATCTTAAAAAGTGTCTTGAAATTCACCAACCTATGGAAAAGACCTTTAACACTATCTACATTCCTCATGATTTTATGAACATCTATAAGGTCGCCCCTCAACCTCCTACAATTAAGTGAAAAAGCCCCAGCCTATCCATCCTTTCTTTATAATTTTATAACTGTTACATAATGGGAACCAAAACCATTTCCTTGGCTCCGTATACTCATCATCCATACATTACAGTCTCCCTCAATCAGGTATTTTAATTATTTCCCTACAATACAGAAGTTTATAAAATCATGAGGGCATGGATAAGGTGAATAGCCATGGTCTTTTGCCACAGGGTAGGGGAGTCCAAACTAGAGGGTTTACGCTGACAGGGGAAAGATTTAAAAGGGACCTCAAGAAGCCAGAGGAAGTTGTGGAGGCTGGTACAACATTTAAAAAGCATGTGGATGGGTATATGAATAGGAAGGGTTTTGAGGGATATGGACCAAATGCTGGCAAATGGGACAAGATTAATTTAGGATATCTGGTCAGCATGAACGAGATGGGCCGAAGGGTCTATTTCCGTGCTATACATTTCTATGACTCTATTTCAACACTGAGAAAGGAATTATAGTTTAAAAACCAACAAAAAGATTGTTAGATCGCAGATCCAAAAACAGTGCCAAATATGACAAGCCACAGAGAGAGTAAGGTAGGAATTATATTGTGTGTTGGTCATTGGGGCTGAAATTGGCTGCCCCTGAAGTTTGGGTATCACGGCAGCCTCATGTAGCAGTCGCGCAGCCTATCAGATCTGCTCAGGCCTTTGTCCCACTAACAAATTCACAAACACCTTTAAGTCTCACATAGACAGACACCATTTCTCATGGAAATGTTAACCAGGGGCCTTGCGCTGTTGCTGGACCCTTGGAGAGCTGTATCATTGACGTGGGAAGCATGCATTGTGTCTTCCATCGTCTACCTACTCATCATTCTCCTCCCAAAACCGACGTCCACTCTTCAGCAGTGTAACTTGATCTAAAAAAAAGTGGCGAAGGAAGCTGTTGTTTGCATTAAAACTGCAGGGTAATTCTGGAAACAAGAAAAAAAAACTCAACGAAATTTTCCAATCTGAATTTTCTATTCCGCTAAATATTTAATATTCAGATGTAATCAGAAAAAAAAGGGAGGATCACAGTTCATGGAAATAAGCCTATGTTAGCCTTGCACAGAATTGGCGAACGGGTCAAGGATTCGGACGCAGTTAGCTGGGCAGTACGCTGTGGTGGTCCTTTCCACCTCCCAGTCAAGCTGCCAATATAGCGACCAGCAACGAGCGGAGGTGGACCAGGGTAATTCCAATCATCGAAACGGTGTAGATGTTCCCGGCTGCAGTCAGTTTCAGCGTCGGTGGGGATTTCGTGGCTACAGTAACAGTCGATCCCGGGCTGATCGTGCTCGTACCCGAGTCGTTTTGCGCATTCTGGGTAGTTGCATTATTTGGCAGGAGCCTTACCATGGATGTGTGGTGGCGATTCACTAAATCTGCCCCGTACTCCTTGTAATTGAACTTCTTGCCGTACCGTGCAGTGATGTGCTCAACCCAGTTCAGATAGGACTTGGTCACAGTGAAGACTCCAGGCCACCGCTTCTCATAATCAGTGATCCAACTGACAACTCCAATTAAGAAATACTGCTGCGTGCTGTTAACTTTGCAAACGAGAGGGCCGCCGCTGTCCAAGTGGCAGCCAATCCGTTCATTCTCTTCAAACTCCATGCACATCATTGTCGGTTTGAGATTGCCACCGAAAACTGTGGTATTGCATTCTCTGAAGGAGATGATCTTTACAGGGGCATCCTGCAAAGCATCCGTGGTATCTTCACCCGTCTTCATCCAGCCTGTGATTCGACAGTTCAGCCAGATGTTCCCAAAGAAGATCTCATCGTCGGGAAAACACACGGGCATAGCGTACTTCCCGAAGATGATGCGCTCGCTCACCCTCACTAACGCCAGGTCATTTCCCCCTGTTTCCACATTAAACCCATCGTGCAAAATGACGTTCCGCGGGTTGGAGTAGCGTACCCAGGTTTCCGGCGTCAGTTGCTTGTTTAATCCGATAACCACCACAATCTCCTGCAAGCTCTGTGAAATGGGCGGCATGAAGCAATGGGCGGCGGTGATGATCCAGAATTCATTGATGATAGCTCCGCCACAGAAGTGCCTGTTCTCCACCGCCATCTCAATGCTGACTTGCCAAGGCCAGGGGCTGGGCAGGGCTTCCCCTTGGAAAGACTTCTTGGCCACCCAGCGAGTTCCACACTTGACACGGTTCTCGGCCAAGAGCGGAGCGCCCAAGAGATACATCAGAATCGCTAGAGTGCAGAGAAAGACAAATGTCATCGCGTGTTTCTCTTAGCACATTCCTTTTGGCCACATGGCGTTGGGCCCTGAGATGAGGCCAGTTTTGGTGTTTTGGCTTGCGTTGGGTTGGGGTGCGCTCTATTCTGGAGGAGGAGGGAAGGTGACACCAGGATGAATGAGTTTTGCATGAGCTGGAGGCTTGTGTTTGTGAGGTCACAGCTCTTTAATATAGCGAGAAGATCATGTGATAAGTCAGCAAGTAATGATATCACCGGGAATTATGATGTCACTGCAGGAGTTGCTTCAGAAGTTAAAGCCTTTTGAACATTTTTATTTTCATTTCCATTTCAGTCCAATCTGCCCCATGGCCCAATCAATCATCAGGGTCACCCCTATCTAACCCTAGCCTTAGTGAGCTGCTGTCCAACCTGAACCCATTCTGGTGTTCAGTTACAGGTTATTTAGCAAAGATACAATAATGTTCTTTCAGTGACTCACCATTTGCTAGCCAATGATCAAAGGGATGGAACACAGCAGCTACCAGGAGTATCGGTTAGTAGCGGGAATACTTAGCTCCAAGAGATGCTGCTTTAAGATCATACAAGAAGTGTAGGGATGCGGCAGACAACAGCTTTGGTCATCCACTGTTAGATCTGCCTGGAGCACCCCAAACAGTCTGGTGCTGCTGTCCTCTGCCAGAACTCTTCACATTTCCAGGATCATCCTGGACTTCAAAAATAATGGTTAATTTCTTTTGCCTAATGCAAATCATCTTGCTCATGAGCCATCTCCCCTGGACCCTGAATACTGACCTCCATCATTATGTGTGAGGACTTCCTTGTCATGAAGAGTGGTGTTCCAATTTGCAGCCCGTCATAACTAGTTACCTGGTCACCTCAGATCTAAATTGGAATCGTACGCTTGTTTCTTTCTATCTTCTCTGGTGCCCTTTATGAGCCCACCTTGTTGTTTAGACACAACTCCTGCTCCAGCTGTCTGCCAATGCTAACAAATATTGTTAGTGCCTCATGCCCTTCGAGATATGAGATCAATCTGTCATCATCACCACCACACCCAGCCCCCACCCTAGCCCTCTCCCCCTGCCCAACAATCATTTCCTATCAGTCTGGAAATGTATGTTCAAATGCCTCCATTCACATTCCTAGCCCTGCTACACAATACTAAAGTACCTATTGCCGAAGTCACTGTTGGTACCCTATGTGTTTGTGACAAAGGTCATGTTTTGTTGATTCATTCATGGGATGAGAGTGTCACTGGCTGAGCCAGCATTTATTGCCCATCCTTAGTTGCCCTTGGGAAGGTGGGGATGAGCCAACCTCTTGAACTGCTGCAATCCATGTGTTGTTAAAGATGCCCACAGGATGCTTTAGGTAGGGTGTTCCAGGATTTTGATTGCAGACTAAAGGAATGGCAATATATTTCCAAGTCAGGATGGGGAGTGGCTTGGAGAGAAACTTGCAGGTGGTGGTGGCCCCAAGTATCTACTGCCCTTGCCCTTCAAGCATGGGTGAGTTTCTGCAGAACATCTTGTATAGAGTACATAGCTACATAATACTGCCACATTGGTGCTGGAGTATATGTATTTTTAATTCATTAAATGGATTGCCAATGAAGGGGCCTGCTTTGTCCTGGATGGTGTCAAACCTCTTCAGTACTGTTGGAGCTTCGCCTGTCCAGGGAAGTGGGGAGTATTCCATCACACTCGTGACTTCTGCCTTGTAGATGGTGAGCATGCTTTGAGGTGTCAGGATGTGAGTTACTCATCATAGAATTCCTAGCCTATAACATTTTCTTGTAACCACAGTGTTTATATACCGAGAGTCCAATTCAGTTTCTGGTCAATGGTGACACACAGGTTATTGATAGTAATGGGATTCAGTGATGGTGGTGTCATCAAATGTCAAGGCTAGATTGTTGAAGATGGTCATTGCCTGACACATGTGGAGCACACGTGTTACTTGCCATTCATCAGCCAAAGTCTGGATCTTTCCCAGGACTTGCTGCATTGGACTTGGACTGGTTCAGTATCCGAGGAATCACAAATGCTGCTGAACATTATTCAGTCACTGGTAAGCATCCCACTTCTGACCTTACGATAGAAGGAAATTCATTGACGAAGCAGCTGAAGATGGCCAAACATTTCTTGAGCAACTCCTGAGACAAGGTTCTGGGATTGAGATGTTTGGGACTGAAAGCAATGGCTTTGGTTTTCCCAATATTTCATATGGGAACATATCTGCTCATCCAGTACTGGGTGTCTGTCAAATTTGCAGTATAATTCAGCAACAGTGGAGGAGTGAAGGTCATTTCCAGTAAGCCACAGCTGGATATCACCAGCATATGTATCAAAACTGATGCTGTGTTTTTAGATCATGTGACCATTTTTAGATTTCTTGTAGACAAGAAATAGGAAGGGTCTAGGATCGATGTTTGAGGGACTCCACAGTTAATAGCACAGGAGCAGGAAGAGATACCATTGCAAGTGACTTTCTGACTACAATGAGACAGATAATAATAGAAACAGGCAAAAAAAAAACAGTTGTACCCACATTGATGGAGTGAGTTAAGGAAAAGGAGTGGTTTCGTTGTTGTTGTCAGTGGTTTAGCTGACCCTGTCAAAAGCAACTCGTGAGTTGAGAAGGACAAAGGGCACATGTTTACCACAGCCAGTCACGCAGGGTGTCGTATGTAAATTTACTAAAAGCCACTTGTGTATCATAGCATGGTTAAAGGCAGTAATGTTTACCCTTAACAGAGGGATCTGTAACTGGGAAGAGGTATCAGCAGGGTTGGGGTACAGCTTCAAACTAAGAAACAGGAGGCTTAGAGATGATTTGAGGACTTTTTCTCAGAGAATGGTGGCTATCTGGAACTCACAGCCTAAAAAGGTGAAAGAGGCAGGAATCCTCCAGACATTGAAGATTGGAGAGTTCATAGAGTTCTGGGAAAGCTGAGGATGGACTTTGGAGGTGACAGCATGTTGAAGGAGCTTGGTGAGGAAAGCAAGGTTGGAGAAGGGGTGATCGTTTGAGAGGATGTTAATTTAAGGGCTGTTTTGGTTTGATTGCCAGATGATCGCATATGAGCAGTGCTATTCCCTTTAACAATTGTACTGCACCATGACTTAGCCTCTTTAATCAGGCTTGACTCACACAACAGAGTTTAATTAGACACCAAAGTGTGTGGAGAATTGCAGGACAGCACAGAAAGCATTGGAAGAGGTAATTCTGGAGTTAACAAACACATCTGTGAGGTGAGCAGAGATAATGGGAGCTGCAGATGCTGGAGAATCCGAGATAACAAAGTGTGGAGCTGGATGAACACAGCAGGCCAAGCAGCATCCTTTGTTCATCCAGCTCCACATTTTGTTACACCTGTGAGGTTTTCAGCCGCAACTGGACTGAGGAAAATTTGGAGCCAGATGCAAGGTTGCAAGCTCTGTGACTTAACCTGATGTTGTAGTCAGGGAGGGAGATATTGTTCATGATCATATACAAATCTAATGGTTTATTTCAATTTTTTTTAAGCACTCATTCAGTTTTCATTGACTGTCGCATTTTCCTTCTGACAGTGTAAATGGCATAACATTGATTGAAAGACCAAGTTTCAACCCCTAAAATGGAAAGTGGAGAAATATTAATATAGAAACATTCACAAGGGTTGCTGCTGTTATGTCAAGGAGAAACTTCTTGAAGAAACTGCTGGAAGAATTCTTTTGTTCTTTTTCTCATCAAGCCTTTTCCAGGAACCTGCTTCTGAATTTTCCATCGAAGATATTATTTAGTGATAAACCCAAACGAAGGCAAATCGGTAATCAGCTGGAGAGAAATTAGAAAAAGAAAGGTACAATAAATTAATTATTTAAGTATCTCAAAATGTATTTTAATTACAACAATAATTAAGTCCTGAAGGAATTACATATTCGTAGAACTTAATTGTTAGCGTCAGAAATGTTGTTTGACAGTAATTAAATTGAGTGCATGTCCTCAAACTCAAATACTGGCACAAAGGAAGAAACAGAATAAGAAAAGAATCTGAAGAAAAGAGGAGAACATTCAAAAAGATGGTAATGAGCTGAAACTAAAAAGAGAAAAATATCTTCAAATCAGAAGAGGTGCAGTCAAAACCATTTCTGATGAAGGGTCTAGGCCCAAAACGTCAGCTTTCCTGCTTCTAAGATGCTGCTGGGCCTGCTGTGTTCATCCAGCTCGACACCTTGTTATCTCGGATTGTCCAGCATCTGCAGTTCCTATTATCTCTTAAACTATTTCTGAACTCTGTTGATACACCTTGTCATTGAATTATGTACTTCTTTTGTGAAATTTCGATGCTTCTGAAAGTTAAGCAAACTGTTACCGTTAAAATCATCTCCCAGTTTTGTTGCACCCAAAAGTTGTTCAATTATTTTCATGTGGATTACAGTGTACCTTACTATTAAACCGATATTACACTGGAATGAACTTGGGAATTGTTGACTGTAAACTGCATATAATCTTCAACTCTTGGTCTCTGTGTAGCTTGTAGCTTTTGTTTCATCTGGATGAACTGGGCACCACCTACACCATATAGTTTCAGCTTTGTAGCCTATCACGTCTGGCTCACAAGCATCCAATCTGACAGGATAAAGATGCTCACTCCTGTATCCAGCTTAAAATTAACAAGATGTAAATATGTGAAACTTGAGATGGTTGCATCACTAGTTTTGTTTAAATAAGCAACATTTTTCAGAAACATTAACATATTCACCTGGACCAAATGCTGGAAAATGGGACTTGTGTAGATTTAGAGATTTGGGGGACAGCATGGTGTCTCAATGATTAACACTGCTGCCTCACAGCACCAGAGACCCAGGTTCAATTCCCGCCTTGGGCTGTGTAGTAGTTGCACATTCTCCCTGCGTCTGCGTGGGTTTCCTCTGGGTGGTCCAGTTTTCTCTTACATGCTAAAGATGTGCATGTTAGGTGGATTGGCCATTCTAAATTGTCTTAAGTGCCCAGGAATGTTTAGTGTAGGTGAATTGGCCTTGGGGAAATACAGGTCTATAGGAATAGGGTACAGGGTGGGATGCTCTTCAAAGGGTGACTATGGACCTGCTGGGCTAAATGACCTGTTCCACACTGTAGCAATTCTAGAGTGTTTATTTGCAAGCGCAGTCTGGATGAACCAAACAGCCTCTTCTGTACTGCATGATTCTATCACTCTATGACAAGACTCAATAGGATTGCCCAATAGGAACACTCTCTGATATCATGTGTAGCAGCACTTGCATCTGAGTTCAAATCCCACTCCAGAGGATTGAGCACAAAACATCAAACTGAAAATCTATTTTCTTGTCATTATTAGACAATGCATTGAATATCAAAGTAAGGAGGTTATGAGAGAATTGTACATAGCATTATTTATAGGCCACATGTGGAGTACAGTGTGCAGTTCTGGTTCCCATGCTAGAGGAAGGATGTGATTGCACTGGAGCAAGGATGCACAGGATGTTACCTGGGATGGAATGAATCAGCTACGGAGAGAAAGTGGAGAGCAGACGAGGCTGAGGGAGGATCTAACTGAGGTGTACGAAGTTCTGAGGGGCATAGATAGTATGGAAAGGTAATAATGATCCTCCTTTGTACAGGGGTCAATAACCAGGAGCTCCACAGCTTTAAGGTAAGGAGCAGGAGGTTTAAAAATGATTTGAAGACTTTTTTTAAACTCAGATGTTAGTGGCCATCTGGAACACACTGCCTAAAAGTGTTGTAGAGGCTGGAATCCTCAAGACATTTAAGAACGATTTAGATGAGCATTTGAAAGGTCAGAACATGCAAGGCTATGGGTCAAGTGCTGGAAAATGGGAATAGAATAGATTGCTATTTGATAACCAGCACATACTCAATGGACTGAAGGGCCTGTTTCTATGATATAAACATTCTATGATTTAATGATGCTACCAACAAGCACTAACATTTTTTTCTGGCAATATTCATGCATGTTGCCAGTACATGTCATTTCGTGCAGTGAGTGTCTCAGTGAGATACTGTTAGCATGTTGCTTCTGGAGGAACAGAGGATTTCAGACAGCAGACTGCTGATATCTGTATTTATGTGCTCATCTGCAATCGCTAGAAGATGTGGTCTGATTTCCACATTGGTGAGGACTTACACCTCCTGTAGTCTGGTGTGCTGAGATTTCACGGCCAGCAGATGGTGCTGCTGTACATGTTGGAATCAACAACAGAAACTATCCGAGGATCTAAGATGACAAAGTGTGGGGTT
This sequence comes from Stegostoma tigrinum, assembly GCF_030684315.1. Taxonomy (NCBI): domain Eukaryota; kingdom Metazoa; phylum Chordata; class Chondrichthyes; order Orectolobiformes; family Stegostomatidae; genus Stegostoma; species Stegostoma tigrinum. The sequence continues at coordinate 3,305,087 of NC_081374.1, forward strand.
GGATGAACACAGCAGGCCAAGCAGCATCTTTTCTGATGAAGGGTCTAGGCCAGAAACGTCAGCTTTTGTGCTCCTATGATGCTGCTTGGCCTGCTGTGTTCATCCAGCTCCACACTTTGTTATCTTGGATTCTCCAGCATTTGCAGTTCCCATTATCTCTATCCAAGGATCTCCCTGCATCTCTCCGTGCTCTAGATCCTCTGATCCTTTGTTTATTGATCCCACTTGCCTTAAGGCGAGGTAAATGCCTAGTGGAATTATTGCTGGACTGTTAATCCAGAAGCATAGGGAACATTCTGGGGGCCTTGGTTAGAGACAAAAACACTGCAGATGCTGGAATTCAGTCCTGCAAGAAGGCGATACCCAAAATGTTGACATCACCTTTCCTCCAGGTGCTTGCTGTGTTCTTCTAGCCTCCTGTTTGTCTATCCTTGCGTTCAAACCTTGCCATAGTGGAATTTGAATACATATTTTCAAAAAAAGATGTGGATTTAGGAGTCTAACAATGACCACAAATCCATTGTTGACTGTCAGGAAATGCCCATCTGATTCACTAATGTCCTTTAGGGAAGGACACTGCCATCCTTACCTGATCTGGCCTACATGTAACTCCAGACCCACAGCGATGTGGTTGATTCTCAGCTGTCATCTGGGCAATTAGGGATGGAGAGTAAGCAGGGCCCTCATCCTGTGCATGAATGCATAAAAAGTGATTCCATGTAATTCACCTCAACTGTTCTCTAGTGGATTGCTCCCCATAACCACACTTTCCATAAAAAAGTTTCTCACCCGAATGCTCCAGTAAATTTCCACTCAATCTTTTCTTTCCTTGAGAAAAGATCCTCTAGTCTGTTCCACCACTCCTAACAGGTACAGCCTCTTAGTTCTAATTGTATAATTAGACAAATCAGCTACAGATGCCATATGGAATGAATGAATAACCAGGTAAACTATTTACAATTCTGTTGACCAAAGGACAGATATTGTCAATGTGTGCCTTCATGAGAAGCATGTGCATCAGATTTTCTATGATTCTCCACAACTAGTTCAGCCACTCACTGTTTCCTTTCACACGGAAATAGCAACACCAGCAGGTGCTGGAGTCACAGTTAATACAGTGTGGAGCTGGAGGAGCACAGCAGGTCAGCCAGCATCAGAGGAGCAGGAAAGGCGACATTTCAGGTTAGGTTCCTTCATCACCACTGCGGAGGGGAAAGGGAGCTCAGAAATAAATAGAGGGAGGGGAATGGGCTGGGTGAACGTAGGTGGGATGGTGATAGGTGAATGCAGGTTCGGAGTGGTGGGAATTGGCTAGTGAGGTGGGAGGAGCACATAGGTGGGAGGGAAGATGGACAGGTTGTGTCAGGTCAAGGAGGTGGGAATGAGAGGGAGGGTTGGTCATGGGATGAGGCCGGGGGTGGGGAGATTTTGAAACTGGTGAATTCTTTGTTGAGGCCATTGGCAGTAACCTCCTGATACAGAATATGAGGTGCTGCTCCTCCAGCTTATGTGTGGCCTTATTGTGACACTGGGGAAGGCCCAGGATGGACGTGTCATCCAGGGAGTGGGAGTGGGAGTTAAAGTGGCTGGCGACTGGAAGGTGCTGCAGAGCGCAGATGCTCCACGAATCGGTTAGCGAGTCTGCGCTTGGTCTCACCAAGGACCACAACACCCCCCCTCCAGTGATGCATTTCTTGCATTTCCCACACTTCTGCCCTCAAACTGCCTCCTCCAAACAAAAATAAGGACAGACTGCCCCAGTCCTCACATACCCCCGCCAACGTCCACATCCAGCCGATCATCCCCCACCAATTCTGCCACCTGCAATCCGACCCCACCACCAAAGAGATATTTCCCTCCCCAACCCTACCTGCTTTCCACAGGGACCATTCACTCCGCAATTCCCTTGTCCGTTCCACACTCCCCACTAACCCCTCCACTCACAGCACCTTTTCCTGCAACCGCAGGAGGTGCTACACCTGCCCCTACACCTCCCCCCTCACCCCCATCCCAGGCCCCAAACAATCTTTCCAAATCTGACAGGGGATCACCTGTACACCCCGCAGCCTTGCCCACTGTATTCATTACTCCTGAAGCGGCCTCCTCTATACCAAGCGCAGACTCGGTGACTGATTCATGGAGCATCTGCGCTCTATATGTTATTGTCAAGAACACCTTCTGGTTGCCAACCATTTTAACTCAACCTCCGACTCCCTGGGTGACATGTCTCCAGTGGCACAATGATACCACACGGAAACTGGAGGAACAGCAACTCCTATTCCACCTCGGTAGCCTACAACCCGATGGCTTCAAAATATAATTCACCAGTTTCAAGCTCTCCCCACCCCTGCCCTCATCCGATGTCCAACCCTCCTTCTCATCCTTGCCTCCTTGACCTGAGACAAACTGTCCATCTTCTTTCCCATTTGTCTGCCCCACCCTTCCCATGTCCTATCTCCACAGCCCCCTACCTGCACCCACCTATCACCATCCCACCTACCTTACCCCAGCCCAAATCCCACCCCCCCATTCATTTCCCAGCTCCATTCCCCCTCCACAGTCCTGAAGAAGTGTCCTGACCTGAAACGTCAACTCACCTGCTCCCTTAATGCTTCCTGGCCTGCTGTGCTCCTCCAGCTGCACACTGCATTGACTCAACTGTTTTCATATTGTTCCAAGCAATTGTCCTGCAGCAAAGAACCAAATCAATGAATATGAAGGAAATTGTCATGCAGTATTTTAAGAAAGCATCAAGGAATCTCTCTGAAATTAGCATGATGGTCTCTTGGAATGAAATTATTATTATAATTCAAGGTTCATGTTGATATCACTGCTATCACATCCTCAGGGATATCTTCACTACTGCGCAGCCAATAAATCATTCTTGAATCTGAGCACAGCAAGGACCCTAATGCAAATATCTTTGATGAATAATAAACATTGACCAGGACCATCCTGGTCTTCTTCAATAATGCAAGGAGTTCTTTCTGCATACGACCAAGCAGTTTACTTTCTCAGTCGAAGAGAGGGGAACTAGCAGATGGTGGAGTTCTCATGTATCTGCTGCTCTTGCCATTCTAGATGGAAGTGGCCGTTGGTTTGGAAGATAATGTCGAAGGAGCTTCGGTAAATTTCTATGGTGCATCTTGTAAATGGTACACATTGCTTCCATCGAGCATAGGTGGTGGAGGGAGAGGATGCTTGTGGATGTTGTTTCAATTAAGCGGGCTGTTCTATCCTGGATGGTTTCCAGCTTCTTGACTTTTGTTGGAGCTGCACTCAAATGGGAAATATTCCATCACACTCCTGACTTGTGTCTTGTAGGTGATGGACAGGCTTTGGGGAGTGAGGAGGTGAGTTACTAGTCACAATATTCCCACCTTCTGAACTGCCATTGTAGCCACTATGTTTATGTGGTGAGTCCAGTTGAGTTTGCGGCCAAGGGTAACCTGCAGAATGTTGATAGTGAGGGATTCATTGATGCTAACACAAGGGGTGGTCGTTAGATAATCTCTAATTGAAGATGGCCATGGCCTAGCATCTGTGTGGCATGAATGTTACTTGCCACTTGTCAGCCTGGATATTATCTATTTCTTGTACCATTTGAACACAAGCTGCTTCAGTATCTGAGGAGTCGCGAATGGTGCTGAGCATTGTACAATCATCGAAGAACATCCCCACCTCTGACCTAGTGATGGAGGGGATGTCATGGATGAAGCAGCTGAAGATGGTTGGGCCTAGGACACTATCCTAAGGAACTTCTATGGAGATGTCCTGGAGCTGAGATGACTGATGTCGATTCACCACAACTATTTTCTTATGTGCCAGGAATGAACCAAACCAGTGGAGAGTTTGCCCTGATACCCATTGATTCCAGTTTTGCTAGAGCTCCTTGAATGGGGGAAAATGCAGGGCATGACATTGCAGATTGTGCTGGAGTACAATTCTGCTGCTGTTGATGGCCCACAGCATCTCATGGATGCCCAGTCTCGAGTTGCTAGATCTGTGTGAAGTCTGTCCCATTTAGTGTGATGATAATGCCACACAGCGTGATGGAGTTTATTCTCAATGTGAAGGTGGGACTTTGTCTCCACAAGGACTGTGTGACAGTCACTTTTACCGATACTGTCATGGACAGATGCACCTGCAGCTGGCAGATTAGTAAGGATGAGGTCAAGTATGCTTTTCTCTCTTGTTGGTTCCCTCACCACCTGCTGCAGACCCAGTCTAGCAGCTCTGTCCTTTAGGACCCGATCAGCTCGATCAGTCGTACTGTTGCTGAGCCACTCTTGGTGGTGGAATTTGTAATTCCCTCCCAGAGTACGTTTTGCAGCTTGGCCACCCTCAGTGCTTCCGAAAGTGTTGTTCAATATGGAGGAATACAGATTTATCAGCTGAGGGAGGATGGTATGTGATAATCAGCAGAAGGTTTCCTTGCCCAGACTTAACTTGAAACCACGAGAATTCATGGGGTCCAGAGTCACTGTTGAAGACTCCCAGAGGAGCTCCCTGACGACTGTATCCCACTGTGCCGCTCCCTCTGCTGGGTCTGTCCTGCTGATGGGACACAACTTATCCAAGGATAGGGATGGTAATGATGGTGTCTGGGATATTGTCAGTAAAGGGATATTCTGTGAGCATGGCTGTTGCCTGACTAGTCCATGAGACAGCTTTCCCAATTTATCTAAACCTTACTGAATCGTTTTTGTCTGGTTTACCTTGTTCTAGATTCTTTTCAAATTTTATGATGAGTCACAGAAGCTTACTTTTCCTCTGACCTCTCCCACCAGCATTTGCAATCTCCTTAGGCAGTTATTAAAGCCCCATCCACAATGAAAAGGAAAAAAAACAGAAAGGTATGGGCTTGTGCTCAGAATCAGATGAATTTACAGCTGAACAACATTTAAAACTGAACCAAGGAGGTTGAAGTAATGAAACACATTCACACATGTTCAACACACATAATCACACATACACAGGCATAAAACACACAGACAGACAGGAAATATACAGACAGTCAAACAAACAGACGCATAGACATAAGTAACACAAATATGCACACAACATGGACAAACACAAGAAGCACAAAACGTAAGACAGACATACACACACAAAGAACAAACACAGACGCAAACATACACACAGAGGCACAAAGCACACAGACATAAACACACAGAGAGGCAACACATAGACACAGGTAAGACATTCACAGACACACACAAAAACAAAACATATAGATGGACAGGCAAATAGACACAAGTACAGACAGACTCACAGACACATAGACAGACACAAACTCACACAAGCATAATTAGATATACACACCCACACACAGGCACACATGCACAAAACACACAGGCAGACACACATATACAGACAGATATGCACAACATGCAAAAAATGCACACCTCCCTTCCTTATTCCTTCATGTCAAGCACTGTGGGTCTACTGATGGAATATGAACTGCAACGGTTCAAGAAGGTAGCTCACTCCCACCTTCTCAAGGGCAACTAGGACTGGGTAACAAGTACTGGGCCAGTTAGTGATGCCCACATCCTGTGAATGAACAAAAATAAGACATACAAAGTGACACACACAAGACATGCACACACACACACACACACACACACACACAAGTTCAGAAGACAGATACACAGACATACATACACACAGACACAGATACACTTACACACACATGTACAAAACACAGAGACAGACAGACACACAGGGACAGACACACATTCACAGTGCACACACACAGACATACACAAATACATACAGGCACAGATATGCACATAGACAGATACAAACTCACAAACAGATACACTCACAGACAGATACATAGAGATATACGCATGTAAAAGAACCATAGCTAACACATACCTCACACAAATACACAACCTCAGAGACTCACAGCAACCCCATCCCCCAGAAATATAACCCCAAACAAATTTTCAGTTTCCCCTACACACAAACAACCAAATAAACACACACATGTAAACACATAGAAATTGCCCACCCTATAGTACACACACAGAACAGGCAGAAATAAAATACAGAAGTATATAAATAAAAGTAAAAATGGATTAGATATCCAAGATTATGTAACATATTACATGCCAAATTTGTCTTTACAAGTATTATTGTAAAGTGATTTGAAGCATTTTATTCCAATAAGGGTGTTGTTTGTGTGTAGGGGAGACTGAAAATTTGTTTGGGGTTATATTTCTGGGGGATGGGGTTGCTGTGAGTCTCTGAGGTTGTGTATTTGTGTGAGGTATGTGTTAGCTATGGTCCTTTTACATGCATATATCTCTATGTATCCGTCTGTGAGTGTATCTGTTTGTGAGTTTGTATCTGTCTATGTGCATATCTGTGCCTGTATGTGTTTGTGTATGTCTGTGTGTGTGCACTGTGAATGTGTGTCTGTCCCTGTGTGTCTGTCTGTCTCTGTGTTTTGTACATGTGTGTGTAAGTGTATCTGCGTCTATGTGTATGTATGTCTGTGTATCTGTCGTCTGTACGTGTGTGTGTGTGTGCATGTCTTGAGTGCGTCACTTTGTATGTCTTATTTTTGTTCATTCACAGAATACAAGCTGTTACAAATCAATCACAGTTCCCTAACTTAAATATTTTAATGTAAAAGAGCAATCTCTCGAGTTGGAAAATGGGTGTAAAACTTTAGAGGCGCCCAAAAAAAACACGAGCGTATACCAAACAATGCAGATACTGTCTGCCATCGCCAAGAGGCACTAGGACCCGCAGAGAGCCTGTCTCTCTTCCCTTCTCTGACCGCAGTAACAGTGACTGCTGATTCCCTCCTGCTTGTGTTAAAACCGCAGATATGCAGTTCAAAGTCCTGCCTTTCAGGCCAGTTAAGTCTCAGCCTCTGTCATGTCCCGCAGTCGCTGGGCAGAGTTACCAGCAGCTCGCCAGCTGTCAGCATGGACCAAGGAACCATCCTGGTGAGGTTCCTCAGGCAGGTGCGCAACAAAGAGGAGATAACCTCGGGGGAGTTTCTGGTGAGTCTCTTATTGAGTTTGCTCTGCTAAAGGCGAGCCTGAGGGACAGAGAGTGAGGTACCGCTGTCCAGGGACACTCTGCCTTCTTTGAACGTGGGGAACTGACTGAGTCGGTTAGAGACAGGAGATAGTCCCGCTGTCTCCCCTCAGACCTGACACAGGGCTTCCTGCTTCTTCATTGAGCGCAGGGTCTCGCACTCGGGTTTCTGTGATCTTTTACTGCATTGTAAGAGTTGAAAGAGGAACAGTTTTCACCGCCATCAACTAAAGACCGTAAGTGGCTGGGGCGCGGAAGGAGATCGCTCGGCCCATTGAGTGGCTGCCCGTTCGCTATCGAGAGATAGAGCAACGAGTCGCTTGTGACTCGGAATTCTGTCCTGCGGATGTTTGCATTCGACGTTCAGTTTTTACAGAGAAAGTAGAATCTGAGGCAGTTTTCATGCTTAGAGGTGTCTGACTATGAATAATAACTGGTCCCTGCGAGTGTATCTGTAGTAGATAGAGGGGAACCCAGGAATATGTGAGTGTATAAACTAGGTCCTTGCCAGTCGGTCAGTGAGGATGACCTGGAGTGCTGTGTCACGTTTTGATCTCCTTACATAAGAAAGGAAAAAAGTCACGGTAGAAGCAGTTCAGAGAAAGTTCACTTTGCTGCTTCCTGCTTGTATGACCATGAAGCATTGAACAAGTTGGACATCTATCCTTTAGAGTTTGGAAGAATGAGAAGTGATCGTATTGAAATATGGAAGGTCCTGAGGAGTCTTGCCAGGTCTGGTGAGATAGGGTGTTTGCCCTTGTGGAGTGGTTCAGAATCGGGAGACACAAATTAAAAATAAGGGGTTTCCTATTTAAGAGAGGGACAAAGAGGGATATCTTTCTCTCAGTGAACTGTTAGTCTTTGGAACAAAAGCAGAAATTGCTGGTGAAACTCAGCAGGTCTCGCAGTGTCTGTGGGAAGAAAGCAGAGTTAGCGTTTCAAGTCCGCTGACCCTTCATCAGAATGTCATCATTAGTCTTTGAACCTGTTTCACTCAGAAAGCATGGAAGACTGGGACATTGGGTTAAACAGAGTGTTGATCAATGAGTAAGTATGGGGTTACAGGGGTCTGGGGGTGGTGGCAGACAGGACATTGGACCTAAAGCTACAACCATATCAGCCACAACCTTATTAAATGGCAGAGCAGGCTCAGAAGGCTGAACAGCCTACTCCTGTACTTAATTCTTGAATTCTTGTGTGTACACATTTGCCGTTTTTCAGGGGCTTCCTTCCGATGAAAGACTCTATCCCTGGGATTTAAGTTTCACTACAAACCTTTTCTATAAAGTTAAACTCATGTATAGTTCTGACCAAAGTTACTCCAACCCCTTTTAATTACGATTTTTGTCAGAAGATAATTTTTTCGACACTGTTTGCAGAGCAGTGAAAGGTATAAAATGGCAGGCCATTAAAGGGATTTGAAGATACTTTTGAAGTTAAGTTACTGGTTTATTTTTAGTACTGTGTAGCTATTCACAGACAACTAAACAACATAACGGAAGATCGTTCAAAATGGCTTTCTAGGCCACAGGAACTTCAACAGTATAGCTGGATGACTGAATGTAGAGAATTCAGCCTCATCAAAATGTCCACAAGCTTTCATCTGTACTCTGTAGCCCATGATTATACAACAGAGATCATTTAAACCATGGTCCATGTTCTGGCTCTTTTTCGGAGCTCATTATTTAGTTCCACTCCCCTGCTCTTTCCCCATCAGCCTGCAAACACTGTTTCTTACCGAATTCTCCTTTTGGAGATCAGTATTAAATATGCTTCCTCTGCCTTTGGAAGAACCACAACACCAGTTCTCCAAACCATCAGTTATAAGGAGACATTACATCAACTCAAGATAATAAAATGTGAGGCTGGATGAACACAGCAGGCCCAGCAGCATCTCAGGAGCACAAAAGCTGATGTTTTGGGCCTAGGCCCTTCACCTTATCTTGGATTTTCCAGCATCTGCAGTTCCCATTATCACCATTACATCAACTCAGCTTGTATTCCTTGGGTGATTTTGATTTAAGTTTTAGGATTTTGACAGAAATCGGCAGGGGAGAAAGCAGGCTGTTCCTGCTGGTAGGTGCGAATCCAGGCCACGAGGGTGTAAGCTTCAAGGGAGAACCAGGCAGTTCAGGAGAGGAATGGAGAAATACTTCATTTAAAGATTGATAGCATGATGGAACTGTCTCCAACAGAAAGCAATAGATACAAGCTTAATAATCATTTAAAAGTTTTGAATGGTGAGTTTTTTTTGCCATAAAAGGATGTGAAGTTAACACAACAAGGTGTAGATCTGGATGAACACAGCAGGGCAAGCAGCATCAGAGGAACAGGAAAACTGATATTTCGGGTCTGGACCCTTCTTCAGAATTTCAGCCATTACAGATCCTCACCCTTAACTCCACCTCTCTCACTTACTCCCAAAATCCCTGATTCCTCATTTCCATGTCTCAGTTTCCTCAACCTGTGCAGTAATCTCTCAGTATCAATCCTGTCGAGTCATTCCAAATCCTTCATGTTTCACTGAGTTCACCTCTCATTCTTCGAAGCTGCAAAAAATGTTGACCCAGTTTACTCAGTCTCTCATTGCAGGAGAACCCTCTCATTCCCAGGGTCCAATCAAGTGAACCTTTATTCATTGCCAGTTCAATGTTGGTAGCAGATGTCCTTCAATTTAAGGATACTCGTTGTAATAACTCAGGAAGCCTTATTGGAAAGGAACATCATTTATTGTTGAATGCCAAAACAGTGCCACTATTCATGGTGTATGTAGGCTCATGCCACTCTGGAACAGACAGTTCTAGGTCTGCTTTATTCTTTTCTTGTTATATCCATACATATTATCACTCAAAACTGAATGGCTTTCCAACCATGAAATCACCATGACTTTTGTTAAATCTGTTTTTAAATTATCAACTACAACCTGGGTTTGTGTTATTTTCCTAATCAGCCTACTCAGACATATTATTACACATCTCAGGAGCAGGGAGGACTTGAACCCAGATCTCTCAGTTTAGTAGTAGGGAAGCCATCACTGCACCACAAGATCCCCTTGCAATCCTCTGCTAAGACCTCAGTTAACCGGCTTGGGATGGCATGGTAGCTCAGTGGTTAGCACTGCTACCTCACCCCAGGTTCAATTCTACCTTTGGGTGACTGCGTGGAGTTTGCACATTCTCCCCGTGTCTGCGTGAGTGTCCTCCGGGTGCTCTGGTTTCCTCCCACAGTCCAAAGATGTGCCGGTTAATTGGATTGGCCACGCTAAATTGCCTATAGTGTTCAGGGGTGTGTGGATTAGTTCGGTTATAGGGAGATGGGTCTGGGTGGGATGCTCTGAGGGTCGGTGTGAGCTTGACGGGCCGAAAGGCGTATTTCCACACTGTCGGAATTTGTGATCTTAACAGGAGTTTCAGCTGCACAGGCTGTAACCAAGGGAACGCGTACTCACCGAGGTCCACAAGGAGATTTTGGCTCAGTGGTTAGCACTGCAGCCTCACAGTGCCAGGGACCCGGGTTCAATTCCAGCCTCGCATGACTGCGCGGAGTTTGCACATTTTGCCCGTGTCTGTGTGGGTTTCCTCCAGGGGCTCCGGTTTCCTCCCACAGTCCAAAGATGTGCAGATAGGTAGACTGTCCATGTTAAATTGCCCTGTAATATCCAGGAATATGTAGACCAGGTGGATTAGCCATGAGAAATGCGGGGTTACGGCGGTGGGATGATCAACCGAGTTTCGATGCAGACTTGATGGACCAAACAGCCTCTATCGGCACTAAGGGGATTCTATGAATCTAACTAATGATTCCCTGTGGGCCTTGTAGGGGTTATCCCACCAGCCCATTCAGTGTCATGAGTCATGGGTTATCATGTGACTGAACAGGCTGACTTCGAAGCTGCAGATCATTGAGCACTCAGGACAGGATGTGCCTCGATGTAGCGGGACTCAGTATGCAGGATGTGCTTCTTTTGCTTGTCTTCTCCTCCACTCCTCTGCCTCATCTATAAGACACTGGGGACTCAAACTTTGACCTGGCTTGATGGACAAGTTGTCACCATCTAAACAATTGGTAACGATCTTCTCACTGTCAACGTCATTGCTACTGCACTTCATAGTGAGTCTGAAGCAGTTTCTTTGTCCCCCCTCCCCCCGCCAGATCACTGGCCATTTGAGAGGTGACAAAACATGACATCATGCAGGAGATATTCTTTGGCCATCCAGATTCAGTATCTACTCATTGATTCCCTACAGTGTGGAAGCAGGCTATTCAGCCCACACTGACCCTTGGCTAACCCACCTAGCCTGCGCAGCACGGGCAATTTAACATGGCCAATCCACCTAATTTACACACCTTTGGACTGTGGAAGGAAACCGGAGCACCCGGAGGAAACTCACGCAGACACGGGGAGAATGTGCAAACTCTACACAGACAGCCGGCTGAGGGTGGAATCAAACCCATGTCCCTGGTGGTGTGAGGCAGCAGTGCTCACCACGGAGCCGCCCTCCACCAAAGTTGACCTTGCAGGAGTTTTATCTGAATGCTAATAGAGCTGGCTTCAGGAGGCAAACTGGCCTTTGGTTGACAGTCTCCCTTCAAATCTGGAGCATGTGGCGGAAGCATTACTGATGGAATTTCTCTTATACTGTTGCTTGTAGCTGATACACAATCTGGGTCTCACTACAGGCCACAAGTGTGGCGACTACAATTGCTCTGTACACCAGTACTTTAAGGAAATGTGTGTTTCAGTAAATATGGAGACTAGTACCGTGCGCAGTACTGCTGATGTGGTCTCACCTGTATAGTTTTAGCAAGACTTCCTGATTCTTTTCTCCAACTCCTTTGCATTTAAGACCAACTTGTGATTTACTTTCCCAATCACTCGCTGTAGCTCCATGCCATTTTTCTTGTATGAGTATACTCATAAGATTTTCTGAAAATCTGCATTTAAAATTTTTAAAAAGCATTGCTTTTTTTAGCAATTATTTTAACCAAAGTGAATAAGCTTGCACTTCACCACATAACGCTATCTCCACCTCCAAGCACAATCACAACCAGCAGATTCTGTAGAAGGTTTCTGAAGAAGGGTCCAGACCCGAAATGTCAGATTTCCTGCTCCTCTGATACTGCCTGGCCTGCTGTGTTCCTCCAGCTCTACACTTTGTTGTTTGTGAACTCTGTGTCCTTTTCACGGCTTAGCGAACCCACCTAGTTCTATCATCTGAAAGTTTGCGTATGTTCCCCTCGCTTTTGTCATCCAAGTCATTAATATCGATTGTTTATAGCTGAGGGCCAAGTGCTGATCTTTGCAGCACCGCACTCATCGCAACCTATCAACTTGAAAATTCATTTTATCCCTGCCCATTAACCAATTCTCTATCTATGTTAATATATGACCTCCAGGAGTTCATATATTGTGTATTGACCTTTTTATGCAACACTTTATTCAATGTCTTTTAGCATATCAAGGACACAGCATCTCTTTATTTACCCGACTATTTACATCTTTTAAAGACTCTAATAAATTTGTCAACCATGTTTTTCCTTTGTTTGCCATATTATGATTCTCAAAGTTTATTGTTAAGACTTCGTCAATAAAGAGGTTTCAGTACTTTCCCAATGACTGACTAACTGATCTATAGTTTCCTACTGTCTCTTTCCCTCCTTTCTTGAATAGCAGAATCACCTTTGATAGTTTCCAATCCATTGGGACTATTAAAGAATCCAGGGAGTTCTGGAAAAGCGTGGCCAGCATATTGACTATAACTGCAGTTCTCGCTTTTATAATCCCAAGATATAGATACTGGAAATTTGTCAGGTTTTAATTCAAGCTTTTCTGATACCTTTTCTCACACCTTAAGTTACATAAACAAATAAAGGGAAGAGAAACAAGGATGTTTCTGCTGACGGGTGAAACTGGAACAAGAGGGCCTACGCAGGGCAGGTTTAGGACTGAGTTGAGGAGGAATTTCTTCACCCGAAAGATTGTGACTGTGGATCTCCTCGCCCAGTGAAGCAGTTGAAGCTTCTTCATTGAATGTTGTTAAAGCTAAGTTAGATAATTTTTTGAACAGTGAAGGAATTAAGGGTTCTGGTGAGTGGGAGGGTAAGTGGAGCTGAGGCTACAAAAAGATTAGCCATGATCTTATTGAATGGCACAGTAGACTTGAAGGGTCAGATGGCCTACTCCTATTCCTGGTTCTTATATTCTTTTTTTCCCCTTTTGATAAGCTTTTGTTGATCCTTTACCAGTTACTATCCTTTGCCATTTTATAGCTGGAAGCTTGGGAAGCCATGACGGTCTAGGCCATAAGAAAAACTAACCAATATCGTTTTACCAATTCGAGAAATTTCTGATTGCTTGACCAGAAGTTAAGAGCATTCACTTTTCTGGACAAATAAGAAATGAATGTTCACAATTAGGGGTCTTTTTCCTACAAAAGGGAAGCTGATGGGTAACCAGATAGAGATAAATTATGAGAGGATTCATTCGGGTAAAACTTAGGGGTAATATGTAGCAAAGACTAAAATTCAGGACGATGAATGTAAGACAGATGCTAACACGTCTAATAGGGAATTCAATAGAAATATCTTTGCTCAGACAATGGGAAATGTGGAACTTGCTCCCACAGTTGACGTGACTAGGACAGATGCTCTTAAGGGGAAGCTGGATTTGAGGAAGCAAAGTGGGAGGAGGCTCAAGAGGAAGAGATTAAAATTGACCAGTTGCTATGTTTTTGTGCGGAAGCCAAAAAGCATGAATAAAGAAAACTTTGCTGAATTCAGGTGTTATGATCCCAGCTGATAGTAATACTGGGCAGTCAGATCCCAGAATGAAATCTGGCTTGATAAACAATAGGTTTTATTGTTAAGGTTGACAGTGCTCACTGGAACAATGCCTTGGAAATCAAGCCCAACTATTTACACAGTCATCACAAATGCAAAAGGATTTAACCAAACTCAATCACAATTTGATATAACAAAGTGTGGAGGTGGATGAACACAGCAGGCCAAGCAGCATCTTAGGAGCACAAAAGCTGATGTTTCGGGCCCAGACCCTTCATCAGAAAAGGGGGATGGGGAGAGGATTCTGAAATAAATAGGGAGCGAGAGGGAGGCAGACCGAAGATGGATAGAGGAGAAGACAAGAGAATTGCAGTGGGAGAGAGATCCCCTGAGGTTAGTCCAGAGGGAGGAGGGTAAGTTCTTCAGGTTAGGCATCCCTGGAAGAGGCTTCACGGTGAGGTTAAAATTCTGATCAGAGATAAAGGGAACTGCAGATGCTGGAGAATCAATTTGGTTACGGTGGTGATCAGTCACTGAGCACATTCCCACAAGGCGGCCAATATTCTTTCAATAAAATAACCAAAGTTGATTACACAAAAGAAAAGAAAGCAATCAAGAAAGTTGATTACACAAAAGAAAAGAAAGCAATCAACAAAGTTGATTACACAAAAGAAAAGAAAGAAACATAAACTGCAAAAGATTTAAACTTCTTTTCTGGTAATATTCTTTACAGTCACGCATTCCTAATGAAGTATGACTTCCATCTTAACTCTTTAATTTCTCATACAGAAGTCTCTTTCCAGATTCTCCTTGGATGGCTGAAGCAGGTTAAAGGCTATCTTTCCGGCTCTGAAGGCCTGAATACTTCCTTCCAAATCCGACAGCCTGCAGATTTCTACCAACCCCCACAGCCTGGAAACTTACACCAGCTTGAAATCTGTCCTCCTGCTAGGATGCCCCTTCCTTCTTCCAATTTCAGCCTGTTGGTGGCCCGGCTCAACTGCCCTTCTGTATGTCATGCAAATTTAACTTTGTAAGCACTTCTTCAATCGGTCTCTCCAGGGAGTTGATCAAGTCACACTTTCTTGGAAAATATGTCTTTAGTTCACTTTTCAAAATAACTTTCTGATCTCTGTTAAAAGAAAACAAGTTCACCTTCACAAAACTGAAACTTAAATCTATTTTCCTGCACTTTCAAATCCAAGTTCACCAATTGATAACAATGTATGACAACCATATATTACAGGTCTTGAGGCCATGTAATAGTAACGGGGGGAAGTATATTTATTTTTCTTTTTATCTCTCCGAATAACTTGTACTGAAAAATCTGTTCCAAGTATCTTGTACCTAAATTGATGCCATAAGTGCCAACATGGAAACTTTTCACTGTACTCATTTGAGTACATGTGACAATAAATCTCATTCATTCGATTCAATATGTCCCAGAGAATGGTTGGAATGAGGAAATTGGAAAGGAAAATAACCAAGAGTTATTGAAAGGAAATAAATGAAAGGCCTTGTTGGTTGAGTGTGAATATGAAACAGAGCAATTAGATCTGTTCCTCTGCTGTAGATATAACATCGTTCCTTACAGTAAATAAGCTCTTTACGATACTTTTCACAGAAGGAGTGAGTTTGGATTGACAGGACAGTCACTGTTTTCTTCTGATCCTCGAGCTCAATCTTCGCTTATTACCAAAGAAGTTTGGCAATTGAGATATTTTCGAATCAAGGGATGTTTTTACACACCTCTGGAGCAGGTGGGACTTTAACCCAGGTCTTCTGTCTCAGAGGCAGGGACGCTACCACTGCATCATATCAGACCCAATTTGGAAAATTGAAGTTGAGCTTAATTTATTTTTTTATCGCCTCCCTTTATATGACCCTTTAGAACTGTGATGAGGAGGAATTTCTTCAGCCAGTGGGTCGTGAATCTATGGAGCTCATTGCTGCAGGAGGCTGTGGGGGCCAAGTCATTGAATGTCTTTAGGAGGGAGATAGCTAGGTCCTTGATTGGTAAGGGGATCGCAGGTTGTGGGGAGAAAGCAGAAGAATGGGGTTGAGAAACATACCATTCATGGTCAAATGGTGAGGCACCTAATGGGCTGAGTGACTTAATCCTGCTCCTGTATCTTATGGTCTTATGAAAGAAGTATGGGAAAAACAGATGAATAAGACCAGTGGAAGCCTTGACATTGTAGGCCAGTTCGATTCACTTCAATTGTAATTCAACACTCAGAGCTGGATTGTGAGGCCTGCACTTAGTTTGAAGAGCACATTTTCAAAAGGATGTGACAGATTTAGATTCACTAAGATGTTTTTTCCAGAGATGAGGGAATTACAAATATGAAGGATGACCTGAGACATTAGGGAATATCTTTCACACCAGAGGTAAATGATGAAAGCGAATTTTAAAAAATGGTGCTTTGAGATTGTGAAGGGTTTATGAAAGAGTAGATGGTGATGAATTGTTTCCTTTGGTGAGTGAGAGCGCGATAAGAGGCCACACATTTAAGACATTCGCAAAGTGAAGGGTAAAGAAAAAGTACTTGAAATGCAGAAATCATTATCAAAAACCGAGAACAGTTTCTTTGAAAGTAAGTGAAGTGATTGAAAAGTTTTCCCCCAGATAACTTGGACTTACATCACTATTCCTTGGGTCAAATTCCTGGAACTACCTTCCCACCAGCACTAGGGAATGTAGTGATTTAAGGAGTCAGCTCATGACCAATGTGCCCAGACCATGTGAGATTCCCCATGTCAGTGCGTTGCAGTTTGGATACCCAATGATTCAGCTCTGAGTAAGGAAGAATGAATTGTGTGCCATCCTCCCCACTTCATTAACAGGAACAAAAACAAAGTTGCTGGAAAAGCTCAGCAGGTCTGGCAGCATCTACGGAGAAGAAAACAGAGTTAACTTTTCAGGTCCGGTGACCCTTCCTCAGAACTGATGGTGGCTGGGAAAATGTCAGTTTATATGCAGAAAATAGGGAGGTGGGTGGGGTAGGGAGTAAACGATAGGATAGAGCCCAAAGAGAGAGAAAGACAGTTGGACAGACAAAGGGATTGCTAACGATCAGGCTGGGAGGGTGAATAGTTGTTTATGGGGACTGTTAGTGACTAACAACGGGGGATGTGTAATGGCAGGCTGTGTGGCAACAAGGCCTGGTGTGTGGGGTAGGGGGCTGGGACATGGGGGAGTTTAGGCCCGAAAATTATTGAACTCGATATTGAGCCCAGAGGGCTGTAGGGTCCCCAAGTGGACAATGAGGTGCTGTTCCTCCAGCTTGCGCTGGGCTTCACTGGAACACTGTAGCAAGCCGGAGACAGAGATGTTGGTCAGGGAGAAAGGTGGTGCATTGAAGTGGCAGGCAACAGGGAGTTCAGGGTCTTTTTTGTGAGCAGAACATAGATGTTCTGTGAAGCGGTTGCCAAGCCTAAGCTTCGTTTCCCCAATGTAGAGGAGACCACATTGTGAGCAGCGAATGCAGTAGACTAGATTCTGGGAAGTGCAGGTGAAGTGTTGCTTTACCTGGAAGGTATGTTTCGGCCCTTGGATACTGGGGAGGGAGGAGGTAAATGGGCAGGTGTTGCACCTTCACCAGTTACAGGGGAAGGTGTCCTCGGGCTGTGGGGAGGTGTTGAGGGTGAGGGAAGTATGGACCAGGGTGTCCCGGAGGGAACGCTCCCTGTGGAAGGCGGACAAGGAGGGGAGGGGAATATGTGTCTGGTGGTGGCATCTTGCTGGAGGTTGCAGAAATGGCGTCTGACTCCCCCCATGCATTTTCCGCCCCCACCACTTACCTCGCTTGGTCACAACAAGGTTAATTTAAAAACTGATCCGCTTCCTTATAGATAACTTTCTCCCACATTCAAGCCAATTATGTTTTAAAAGGAGTCAATTCAACCAGACTTTTTCAAGTTAGCAAAGAGTGTGGGAATTAATTAGCCAATGCATCACACATACAACTAGATTCGAAACAAAGGGTGAGGTTAAAGGGCTAAAACTTTTTAAGAAGAATGCATATGGATCTGATTCTGAAATGCTCACGGAGATCTGACAGTTGAATGCTACTGCCATCTCAGTGGAGATTGCTGGTAGCATTGACATTTGTAGTTGAACAGTCAGTTTTGTTTTCCCTTGTTTTACAGATTGGTTGAGCAAGGCTGGTCAACCCTTTGTTATCCATGTAGTCACAAGAGATCTCAATCCAATCTGTTTTGATGTGCCTCCCTCACTGTTCCCAACAGCATCACCCCTGTCTCTTTGTAGGGCTATTATTTAACATTCAACTCACATCAGTAGGTGTGACATTGCCTAGGTCTGTCTCTCTTTTTTTGTCCTCTCTCTCTGTCTCTCTCCAAATACCCATTTAGTTTATACCCACAGCCGTTACACTCAGTTAGGGAATGGATAATAAATGCTGGTCCAGCCTGTGATGCCTTCAACCCATGAAAGAACTTTTGAAAATGGGATAAAGGGAAGAGCAGGAAAGTGGTGATAGACTCTGTGGGATGTTAAAGGATAGAGAATGAACACACAGACAGTTCAATTAAACTGGGTTTGATTAAAGGATCAAGGAATAAGTGGGAGATTGGGTTGGAGAAGTTAGGACATTTAAGTCGTTGAAAATTACAGTACAGAATGAGGCCATTCAGCCCATTATATCTATGTCATCTTAAAAACAGCTATCCATCCTCATCCCATTTTCCAGAACCTGGTCCATAACTTTGTAGATTACAGCATCTCAGGTCCATAACCAAGTTTTAAATTTGGAAAAGTCTCCTGCCTCTACCACCCATCAGGCAGTGAGTTGCCAACCCCTATTTCCCTCTGGAAGAAAAATATTATCCTCATCTCCCCTCTAATCCTTCTACCAATTTCTTAAAATCGTTGCCCTATCATTATTGTCCTCTCTGCTAGGGAAATTCATCCTTCCTATCCATTCCATCCAGACCCTTCAATTTTATAATCCACAACTAAATGTCCCACCCTCCTCTGCACTAAAGAAAACAAGCATAGCTTATCAAATTTTTGTTTATAGCTAAAATTCCCAGTACTGGTAACTTCATCTGTACCTTATCTGGTATGATCATACCCTTCCTGTGATGAGGTGACCAGAGCTGCACACAATCCTCTAGCAGAGGGACTGCCTTGTGTAGTTCTAACATGACTTTCCTGCTTTTCTCCTTCAGTTAATAAAGGGAAGAATCCCACAGACCTCCTTTGCCACTTGTCCTGCTCCCTTCAGAGACCTGGCCCTGCTCCTCTATATTTTCCAGTTACCTTCCATTTATTGTCTATTAAAAGTTCCAAATAGATGAATACAACTGTTTAGAGTATTTATTGAGGAAATAGTAGTGAGCAGCTTTCTTGAATATATTTTAGTGGCTTGCTAGGTCTTCCAGATCTCTTGTCATCTCAGCGTGAGAGGCAGTTTTGTTTGGAAAATGGGATTAGGATGGATAGCCATTTTTAAAATGACATAGACACAATGGACTGAATGGCCTCATTCTGTACTGTGATTTTCAATGTCTTAAACATCCTAACTTCTCTAATCCCATCTCCTACTTATTCCTTGATCCTTTAATCACACCAAATCTAATCTAACTGTCTGTGTGTTCATTTTCTATTCACCATACTGCCCAATCTTCTGATCATGTCTGAGAAATTTTGGTTTTATTGCAGCATTGACAAGATTTTGCTTTTAAGAGGGTCAGTCACTTTGCTGGGGATCACATTTGGGCCACACTGGGTAAGGATTGCAGGTTTTCATCCCTAAAGGATCATAGATCAGGAGAGTGAGTGAGAGAGTTGGACTGGATGATTCATGTGGAGAAAAGATCCCCAGGAATAAGATGTGCTAAATGTCCTGGTAATATTGACATATTCTGGTATTCTGCCAGAATTGGAAACTTGCATGAAGCCTCTTCGTCAACGAGAAGTGATGTCGATAAGTAGGGATTTTTGAACTGGAGAAACTCTTTCTGGAGGATGTCATTGAAAGAGGAAAACTTTTGCTGCTGCAGTTTTATGTCTGCAACACTTCACAAATATATCTTTGTCTTGTTCATTCCAAATTCCTGCAGAGATTGAAAAGGCAGTCAGTGAAAAACAAGAATGATAAAGTCTACCCGACAGGCCAAGCAGAGAAGAAAGAAAATGCCAAGAAAAATCGTTACAAAGACATTGTACCCTGTAAGTCAAGATTTTCCATTTCAAATCTTCCAATCCTTTTCAGAGAACACTATTATCCTTAAGGGCTTTTCTGTTGTTAACTTATGTTCAACTTTTTTGCTCAATTAATACTGAGGATCTTAAGTTGATATCTCAGAAAGACAAATAACTGCATTTTAAGGCTGACACACAATTGAAAATTTGAAGCTGTTCCTGTTTTATACCATCTTTAACTAAATGTAAAAATTGATGAAGGTGTATCAGGATTTCATGATATTTCAGTACTTGGGCCTTATCCTGTGCATTGTGTTGCTATATTTTCTTCACATTTGACAGGGTTAGGCAGAGAGTTAAACTATTAAAGATCTGAAAAATGAACATAAACTTCCTCAAACATGCATGCTTCTGGTTTTAGTAGAATTAGAACTAAGGAAGGAGGTTGAGACTGTTTAATGATGCGATCTGTCTGCCTCCATTTTGCAAGTTTCCTATTTTAACCCACGCTGGACAGCCTTCACAAAACCAGGGTGGAAAAAGAGGCTCAGACCAGTCAAATCCATCAGGGAGATATATATGAGCTTTAAAGTAATAACATTTCTCCCAAACTATATTTGCTTCTGCCCACTTTGCCTGACTACTGAGCCCCTCACCAGTCGTAGAGAATCAACCAGCTCTGATCCCCACAATTATCAAACACCTTCCCTGATCACCAAGCAAAGCCATTCACACAATTACATGCTCATTCTCAACTCACCCACAGAACTGCCATCTATCTCCCAGATCCCTGAGCCCCCACAGTCTCTCCCCACTAACTGCAAACTTCATGCCTCCTGTGCCCTCGTTAACACTCGCTGCTGTGTTTTAAGAAGCAACAGCGTGGTGTGGAATTATATGGGAGCACATTAAAATTCTGATGTCATCACTGTAACTCACACTCACAATTAGGTAGTGAACATTTCTGGATTTGAACTGAATCAGTTAGTGTTTTCAATCACTCACTAGCTGTCGGTATTTTGCCCTACTTCTGTGACATCTGATTCATTAGGTTCCAATATAGAATTGCTCTCAAACTGGATATATCCTGTAGCTAAAAGATTCAAGAAGATAACACACCAGTGAGTATATGTCTGTGGTTTATAGCCTTTTTTTCCCCCTTAAATGATGGAAATAATTGTCACAACCATTTTTAGAATCCAGAGTACAGTTCTGATCGCAGAACTGTAAAATATTATAGCAGCTGTCAAAAGTTTACAACAGAGAACAATTGGTGGGCAGCTGGAATGAATGAGTTGAGGGATTATGAGGAGAATATATATAAATTGGACATCTTCGTACTGGAAAAGGGACTGTCTGGAGGCCAAATGATTGCTATTTTTAAGATTCTAAAGGGATTAGATCTCATTGACCATGGTGCATTTCACCTTGTTTGGAACAATAGAACCAGAAAACAAAGTACATAAGGGGGTCAAATTCTAAAATAATGTATAGAAGCTTTATTTCAGCCAGTGAGCAGTAATCAATGGATCAGGGAGATGGTGGAAACAATTAGTAAAGACTTATTCAAATAGAGATTATATAGATTTATTTCAAAAAATAAAACTTTGAGGCCCAGTATTGGACAATGCAATGAATGTGACATAGAGTCATAGAGCTTTACGACATGGAAGCAGACCTTTTGATCCATCTTACCAATGCCAACCAGATATCCTAAAGTACCCTAGTACCATATCTCTAAACGCTTCCTTTTCATGTACCCATCTAGATGCCTTTAAAATGTCATAATTGTACCAGCCTCCACCACTTCCTCTGGCAACTCATACCACCCACTGCGTGAAAAACTTGCCCTTTAGGTCCCTTTTGAATTTTTCCCCTTTCACCTTAAACTATGCCCCTACTTTTGGACTGCACTACCCTGGGAGAAAAAACCTTGCCTATTCACCCTATCCTTGACCCTCATAATTTTATAAACTTTGATAAGGTGACCCCTCAGCCTCTGACGCTCCAGGGGACAATAGCCCAGCCTATTCAGCATTTCCCAAAGATCAAACTTGCCAACCCTGGCAACATCCTTGGGAATCTTTTCTGAACCCTTTCAAGTTTCACAACATCCTTCCTATTGCAGGGAGACAAAAATTATACGTAGTATTCCAAAAGTGGTCTAACCAATGTCCTGTACAACCGCAATATGACCTCCCACCTTCTATGCTCAATGCACTGACCAATAAAGGCAAATATACCAAACACCTTCTTCACTGCCCTATCCACCTGCAACTCCATTTTCATGGAACCATGAACCTGCACTCCAAGGTCTCTTTGTTCGGCAACACTTCTTTACCATTAAGTATACACGTCCTGCCGTGACTTGCCTTTCCAAAATGCAGAACCTCACATTCACCTAAATTAGACTCCATCTGCCACCTTTTGGTCCATCTGTTCAAAGCCCTGTTGTGCTCTGAGGTAACCTTTTTGGTGTCATTTGCAAACTTACTAATCATGCCTCTTACACTCTCATGCAAATCATTTACATAAATGACCAAAAGCAGTAGACCCAGCACCGATCCTTGTGGCACACCGCTGGTCACAAACCTCCCATCTGAAAAGCAAAACCCCACCACACCTTTCTGCCAGTTCTCTATTCAAATGGCTAATTCTCCCTGTATTTCATATGATCTAACCTTGCTAAACAGTCTACCATGAGGAACCTTGTCAAATGCCTTGCTGAGGGTCATATAGATCACATGTTTGGAAGTAGTATCTTTAAATGTTTTTAAGGCAGATATAAACAAATTTTTGGGAGGAAATGGGGTTAAAGGTCACTGGGGTCGGCAAGAATGTGGAGTTGATGTTAGAATCAGATCAACCCTGATCTTATTGGATGATGGACCAGGCCCAAAGGGGCGATTGGCTTCTAGCCCATATGTCCATCAAACTTTGGACCAATGCTTCCGAAAGCTTTCCATCACTGAAGATTTTCCTCGCATCATGTTTGATGTCTGTTGTAGTGATTGAGATTGATCACTAATTCAGGAATAACTCCATTATTGCTGCATCTTGAAGCTCCCAGGATGTGAGAAGGTCGACTAGAAACTAGAAGCCCACCCTTAGTTATCTGGCTATTCTCATGTTCCCGTGACAGTACAATGAAGA
This sequence comes from Stegostoma tigrinum, assembly GCF_030684315.1. Classification (NCBI taxonomy): domain Eukaryota; kingdom Metazoa; phylum Chordata; class Chondrichthyes; order Orectolobiformes; family Stegostomatidae; genus Stegostoma; species Stegostoma tigrinum. Next base: position 3,328,251 of record NC_081374.1, read on the forward strand.
GTTCTGGGAGCAACTTATGGAAGATTCAGCTCTGTTATAGCCTGCCCATCAAACTCCAAATGAGAATTTCTTGTGAGATGCCTGTTCCAGCATCACTTCTACCTTCAGAAAACCTTTGGAATTGAATATGCCCCATTTATTCTGCCAGATAATCTACTTTTTTTGAACCTGAGTATGTGGGTATTGGTTCACCGCTTTTAAGTTTCTGAAATTACCAAGTTGATGGAAACTACAGACACCTCTGGGTTAAATAAATAGCTTAGCTCCTCTTAGGTCAATGGGCAGAACAAGGAAATGGAAAATGTGTGTTGGGTGTGTAAGTATAATTTGCATTTTGTTTTTCAGTTGATCACAGCCGAGTGCAGCTGTCGCTGATCATTTCCGACAGTGATTCTGATTATATCAATGCCAATTTCATCAAGGTATGCACTTTCTAAATGGAAATGTTGTGACAGTAAAAAATGGCAGAGCATTTCAGTTGAAACCATCCCCACAGCTGAGTTAATCGTGCAGTGGGAAAATGCGTAAGTCACTGACAGGTCAAAGTCATAGAAACTGAGGTTTTCCTCTTTATAGCAGATAAGGTGAAGATGAAATTGGAAACAATGCTACAGGCTGAACTGAATTAGCAGTTAAGTATTGCAGACTTTAATGTATTTAGAAATTACCTGGAAGGCAGGCACCATGGGGTAACTATTAATTAAAAATAATATGCAGCAAGAAAGGACTTAACTGGACATACGGACAGACATCCAAATAAACTGAGGAAATGGTTTGAAAGTGATGAATCATATTTGCAGGCACTCTGCAAGCCATCAGACAGGAGAAAGAATGTGGAGGGAGAATTATTTAGATATATACATCTCCCGAGAAAATACCGTAGTCGGGGTGGTTTGAACTGGATAAACTGATGGGGAGAAGGAGTGGCAGGAGGGAAAGGGATGGAGATGTTATTTTGTGTGCAAGACTTGCTTTCTGAGCCACTATGTAAAAAGTCCAACAAAGAAATAAGCACTGCTAAACATGGAAAAGAAACGAGACCAAGTGACAGAAGTAGGTAATAATGATCACATTATAAGAATTATTACAGAGATAGAAAGAAAAATACAGCCCTAAATCAAAGTAATAAACTGGAATATTAACCAGCTGTGAGAGGACAAGAAAGAAGCAAAGGAGGGTAAACTGGAAAAAAGTATTGAGAAAGAAAGAGGTTAAACAACATCTTGTGGTATTTAAAGGCGATACTGACAGATATCATATCTGATAATGAAGAATGCTCTCAGTATTACGTAAAAGATTTTCTCCAGTATCATGTTTTTCTCCTGTAAAGGGTTTAAAACTCTCATTCTTCTAAATCCAAGGAGCAGGTGGTGCTGACCTAAATTCTTACAGACTTTTGTGACCTAAAACTAACAGAAAGCAAAGAGTTCGAATAAATGAGTATTTTTCTGGTTGGAGATCAGTGACTAGTGGTGTGCTTCAGGGATCAGTGTTGGGACTTCAATTGTTTACAATCTACACAGATGATTTAGACTTAGGGACCAAATATAGTGTGTTAAAGTTTACAGATGACACTGAGATGAGTGTAGAGCAAAGTATGAAGAGGACAGAGGAAGCCTGCAGAGGGATGTAGAAACGTTAAGTGAGTGGGCAAGGGTCTGGCAGATGGAGTAGCATATTGGTAAATCTGAGGCCACCCATTTTGGTAGGAATAAAAGCGAAATGGACTATTATTTAAATAGTGAAAAATTGCAGCATGCTGCTGTGCAGAGGCACCTGGATGTCCTTGTGCATGAATCATAAAAAGTTGGTTTGAAAGAGCAGCAGGTAATTAAGAAGGCAAGTAGGATATAGTGCTTCATTGCTAGAGGGATGGAGTTTAAAAACAGGGAGGCAATGCTGCAGCTGTACAAGGTGCTGGTGGGGCCACACCTGGAGTACTGTGTCCAGTTTTGGTCTCCTCACTAGAGTAAGGATGAACTGGCAGTGTAGGGGCTGTTCACTAGGTTGATTCCAGAATTGAGAGGATTGGCTTATGATGAGACATTGAGTAGACTGGGAATACATTCACAGGAATTTAGAAGAATGAGGCAGTATCTTACAGAAACATATAAAATTAAGAAAGAAATAGATAAGGTGGAAGCAGGAATGCTGTTTTCACTGGCAGGTGAAACTGGAATGAGGAAGCATAGCCTCAAAATAAGGATGATCAGATTTAGGACTGAGTTGAGGAGGAACTTCTTCTCCCAATGTGATGTGAATCTGTGGAATTTGCTGCACAGTGAAGCAGTTGAGGTTACCTCATTGAATATTTTTAAAGCAAAGATAGATAGATTTTTGATCAGTTAAGGAATTGAGGGTTATGGTGAGCAAGTGAGTAAGTAGAGCTGAGTCCACAAAAAGATTAGTCACTAGTTTGTTGAATGTCGGAGTAGGTTCAATGGGCCAATGGCCTACTCCTGCTCCTGGGTCTTATGTTTTCATGTCATAAATCTGAAACTAGATCCGTACGTCTGAAAATATATATCTGATAAAACATGCACTTCTCTTTAACATTATATTTTGTGACTTGCACTTCATTTGATTGAGTATATTTTTCAATAATTGATTTACATTGAATGGCATTTATTAATGATTTTCTCTCTAAGGGAGTGTATGGACCAAAAGCTTATATAGCAACACAAGGTCCTTTGCCCCATACAGTAACGGACTTCTGGAGGATGCTGTGGGAATATAATGTCCTGGTAAGTTTTTGATTATTTTCAATCTAATGTTTGAATATATCCCATCTGAAAATTGTGCAAAATGTCACCACCAAACAGTATTGCAGTTCCCAACAAAATCAAAGCACTGTAGATGGTTGAAATCAGAAATCAAAGGTGAAACTTAGAAACATAGAAGATAGGAGCAGCAGAAGGCCATTCGGCCCTTTGGTCCTGCTCCGCCATTCTTCATGATCATGGATGACATCCAATTCAATAACCTCATCCTGCTTTCTCCTCATAATCTTTGGTCCCATTTGTCCCAAGTGCTATAACATATTCAATGTTTTGGCATCAACTACTTCCTGTGGTAATGAATTCCACAGGCTCACCACCGTGGGTGATGAAATGTCTCTTCACCTCTATCCTAAATTGTTTACTGTACTTTTGGAAAAATTCAAAAGGTCACTGCAAAGAGACAAAATTAAAGTTTCAGGTCAAAGATTTTTCATCTGAACTGTAATGGTTAGGGATCTGAAAAGAGCTAGCATTGTTTTGTAATTCTCACTGAGGTTAGCACAAGTCTAAATGTTCAGAGGGACATGATGGGCTGAATTTTCTCCTCTTGAACTGTACTAATTTTGTGATTCTTGCTGTTGAGGATTTTTAAAGGATTGTTCATTCTCCAGCAAAGTTAACATTGATTTCCCTTCTCTTGTTTCCCTAATTTGATTCAACAAATTTGGGTGAGGCCCATTTCAGTCAGTAGTTAAGGGTGTTCACATAGGTCTGGACTCAGGTAGATATCCTTCCCTAAAAGGCATTAGGGAACCACTTAGTTGGGGCAGGGTTGGGGTGGCACTATATTCTGATAGGCTCTTATTTGCTTTTACTCCTTTTTATTTTGAGCGTTTTAAAAACTCAATTCAAGTTTACTGTAGTGAGATTTGATTTCACATAGTCTGAATGATTAATTCAGCAACATCCTGAATTAAAGGACTACAGAGTTTGGGAGTAGGAACTGGTAGAGTTGAACTCATTCTTAAAAAAAAATGTTCATTGGATGAGGGTGTCACTGGCTAGGCAGCACTTATTGCCCATCGGGCAGCTGACAGTCAACCACATTGTTGTGGGCCTGGAGTCATGTGTAGGCCAGACCAGATAAGGCTGGCAGTTCTTTCCCTGATGGACATCAGTGAATCAGATGGGGTTTTTGCTGAAATGGATTCCTGGTCATCATTTTAGCTCCAGATTTTTATTAAATTCAAATTCCACCAACTTCTGTGGCAGGATTTGAACGCAGGTCTCCAAACCATTCCCTGGGTGGCTGCATTAACAGTGCAGTGATACTACCACTATGCCATTGCCTGCCACCTCCTTCTGGACAATTTTTTTCGGAGAGCAGGCTCTGGTGTGTTAGCCTCACTGTCTAGTTTCTGTTCTGGGTAATTCTATTATTCCCAGAATCCTTACAGTGTGACCCAACAGGTCCACACTGACCCTCAGAGCATACCACCCAGACCCATCCCTCTATAACCCTATAACCCACCTAATCTACACACCCCTGAACACTACAGGAAATGTAGCATGGCCAATCCACCTAGCCTGCACATCTTTGGACTGTGGAAGGAAATTGGAGCACTCAGAGGAAACCCACACAGACACGGGGAGAATGTGCAAACTCCACACAGACAGTCACCCAAGGGTGGAATTGAACCTGGGTCCCTGGTGCTGGGAGGCAGCAGCATTAACCACTGAGCCACCATGCCACCATGTCACCCCCATCTTGTATAACTTTCTTGTATATTCTTGTATGATCACCATATTATTGAACTCCCACACGGCTGAGTGCACTGGCCCATTATTTGAAATCCATGGTCTGACCACAAAGCAAAGAGTCTGTACAAACCTCATAAAGTGCGATCCAATCCTTGCTGGGACATGAGCTGATGTCTGTGGAATGGTTTGTTGTGTTGTGATAGACATCTGAAAACGAAAGAATTCCGCTGATTTATATTTAAAACCACGTTCCTGGAAGCTTTCCAAAATGAGGCTGAACAGGGGTCTTTGTCCAGGTGCACAGCTGAGATGCAATTGTTTGGGCAGGATCTTCAAACCACTGTGTCAAATGGCCAATTCGTGTCAAAAAAAAATGTAGGCTGCCATGCAGTTTGCAGGAACTGAGCAGTGGAAAATCAAAGGGAAATTCTTACTGCATGAGCTTTATAATAAAGTTGACATTTGCAGAACTATGGATATAACAGGTTTCATGTAAAAAAAACAATAAATATGCGGAACGTTCGAGGCATGAACCTGTCAGAAAATTTCTTTACAAAACCACTCACGGCCAGTTTGACAGCTTCCCCATTCTCCATTCCGTGCAGCTTCCACTTTCTGGGTTCCTGGTTTTAAAAACTGGAAATATCAAGAATCATTTGACGCTTTCCCAACACTGAGCCACTAATTCAGAGCACATCCATTCTGAGTTCTATTGTGGCAATTTCAGCACTCAAAAGATCTTTAGAAATTTGGGATCGAAGATCTGCTTCAGAAAATGGAACATGAAGCAGTCAGATTGTTGCAAGAACTCATATCCGTAACATCCTTTAGAGAAGGAAGCCTGTCACCCTTATCTGATCTAGACCTGTACGTGACTTCCCACACCAACATAGTTGAGTTTTAACCACTTTCTGAAATGGTCTAGTAAACCATTCAGTTTTAACAAGCCTTTATCAGTGAGTCAGAAAGAAAGAAGCTCAACAGCACAGTATCAGGGTAAACAAGGATAGACATGAGCCAGTGTAAGGATGCCTGCATTGCCAGTGATTCCCACATCTCAAAGCCCAATAACATAAACAGAATGCTTCTCTTTTGCAAACTTTGCTTATCAGAATAAAAAAAACAGAAGAGCTGCAGATGCTGTAAATCAGGAACCAAAACAGAAGTTGCTAGAAAAGCTCAGCAAGTCTGGCAGCATCTGTGAAGAGAAATCAGAGTTAATGTTTTGGGTCCTGTGTCCCTTCCTCAGAACTGATGGTGGCTGGGAAAGCATTGGTTTATGTGCAGAAGATAGGATGGGGGAAGGGGTAAGGGGTAAACGATAGGTGGGGATGGTCCCTGCCACTTTAACACACCACCCTGCTCCCTGGCCAACATCTCTGTCTCTGGCTTGCTGCAGTGTTCCAGTGAAGCTCAGTGCAAGCTGGAAGAACAACACCTCATTTTCCATTTTTGCAGGAAGATGACAGTAGAATGACCTTGATAGCATTACTGACAAACTGTAAGTCGGTGATCTCAGAGATACCATTGCCATAGTCTCTGGTTACTAATAGGTACGAGTTGAAGGTTCAGGAACTTCCTGCCCACATTTGCCTGCAGAGGTACGAGGTCACCAGTGGCCTCCATTTTCCATGATTGAACCCAAAGCTGTTGGGAGATCATATGATGCAGTCAGCTGGACACTGGGTCTTTCACATCTGCGATTTGTTGTCTCGATCAGTTAAACATTAGTCTGTTGCTTCTTGGACCTATTCCCTTGGCCAAGGGAGGTAGGGCTGACACTTCAATGCAGTGCTGAGGAGGTGCTGCACTGTCAGAAGTGCTGTCTTCTATTTGGGATGTAACGCTCAAGCCCCTTCTGGGAGCTTCCTGTGCATATGTTGGCTGTCATATGTCCCCCATTACAGCAATGATTACGCTTCAACATAATTTTATTGGCTGAAAAAGATCGTTGGAATGTCCTGAAAAGGTGCCAAAGAAATGCAAAAATTTTTCTTTTCTTTCTTAATTCCTTGCCCCATATTTAATTTACATATCATGGCTGAGATTGCCTTCTTCTCTCTCCCAACAACATCAATAACTTCCTTCAAGAGCTGCTTCACAACATTCACCGATGCTGTTTTATTCACTGCTATCTGTGACATTAACTGTGGCCTCGGAACCAGTTTCCATAAGGAAAGAAATGGCACTAAAGTTTGTCTCTAGCACCTGGCTCAACACTGTGACCACCACTATCCAATTCACCGGAGTAGAGTTCAGCCCAGTGCTAATAGGCTTAGATCCAGAGAAACAAGAAGAGGCCATTCAGCCCACTCAGGATGTTCCAACTCAGAAACTGGAAGCTCCCCACTCCCCAATCTCTGATTGCACATATGTGCTTCACAGATTGGCCATCTGTTTCCACAGCCTTTTACCCTCAGGATTGGTAAACACTTTCTTGAAGAGAAATATAAACTTATTTTCATTGGGCTGAATTAGAGTGGCGTCTTCATGTCCTCTTTGATTCTACGTTTTGCACAGACGCTTGAATCCAATCCACACCCAAGATCATTTCTTAAATGACACTGTCTTCCTGTGGTCCTGCACCATTTCCAGGTGCCACTAAAGCCTCGTCTTTAACATTGTTACCTCCAGAATTTATTTCTTGATCTAATCCCAGGAAAACTTCAACTCATTGAATAGTTTGCCTCTTGTAAATTAGTCCATTATTAAATCTTCACATTTTGTCATCCAATCTCCACAAATCTCCTTGGCTGTCCATCTTCCAATGCATCAATTCCCCTTCCTTGAAACTCCAAACCTTTATCCCAATTCTCCCTTGGCTTTTTCTGACTTGAATTCCCTCTACAATCCTTCTCTCCTTTCCCCATGTCAACCACCATTGTCTTAAGCTACTATGACTGCACACTCAGCAATAATGCTCTCTCTGAACCTATTCCTTGTCACATATTTTCCCTAAATCCCAAGACTTTTCCCTAAATCCTACTCCTTCTCAAACCTTACTGATCTTTGAAATATTTCTCTGTATTTCCCTATCACTCCTCCTCTGAAAGATTTTTTTTCCCTTCAACGATATCATAAAAAGTTCTTTCTTCACTTAACTGGAAGTTTTTATTTTTATAGACTGTTTTCACATGTTTAAAGATTGGCGTTTTAATACCAGAAACTATCTTACTGATGTGTTTGTTCTTCCCTCGTTCTGTCAGGTCATAGTCATGGCGTGTCGTGTGATTGAAATGGGGCGGGTAAGTTGTCATTGCCTCCATCGCCTATGTTTTCATTCTTCGGAAGAATTTAAAAAGCAAAATGATTGTTGTTCAAGGAAATTACACTGGAGTAGATAAACTATATTCACTGGTTGAGGGATCAGTAACCCATGGGAAAAGATTTTAAATGATAAAAAAAAGTTAGGGAGTGATTATGACCAATTTATTTTACACTCCAAATTGTTGTGATCTGGAAGAGAGACAGAACCAGCTTCAATTATAACTTTCAGAGGAGAACTGGATAAATATTTGAAAAGGTAAAAGAAAAATGCAGGTCTATTGGAAAAGAGCCAGAGAGTGGGACGAATTAGACAGTTCTTCAAAAAATTGATACAAGTGTAATGGGCAGAATGTATTCTTCCTGTGCTTCTCTGATTGATGTCTGTCTTTACATTTTAGAAAAAATGTGAGCAATACTGGACAGGCATGGGGGAGGATCCATACCGGAACGGTCCTTTCTGTGTTACCTGTGTGAGTATTTTAACGATGTGTGAATATCGCTTATCCCGGAGTGGAGGGAGTCAGCTCCAGGTCCGTATTTCTAACATTCCTGTCAATTTTGTTTAACTTGCAACCAAGTAAGAAACTGGGAAAGAAAATAGTAAAGCAGTCTTTATTGCAAGAGGTTTAGAATATAAAAATAAGGAAGACTTGATCCAGTTATCTAAGGCTTCGGTGAAACATCGCTTGAAGTACTGCGTACATTCCTGGCCTCCTTACCCAAGAAAAGATATGATTATCTTAAAGCAAATGCAAGAAAACCTATTTGGACTGTTTCCTGGGATAAGAGGATTGTCCCGTGAAACAAAAACTGACGATGAACCTACTTTCCCTGCAGTTGGGAACAAGTTTTTTTTAACTCATTTTGTGGAATGAGTGTTGCTGACTCCGGCAGCATTTAGTTGTCCCTTGAGTAGGCCGTGACAGCTGCCTCCTTGAACCACTGCAATTCACCTGCTGTGGGTTGACCCACCATAGCATTAGGGAGGGAATTTCAGGATTTTGACCCAGTGACGCTGAAGGAATGGTGATATATTTCCAAGTCAGAATGGTGAGTGACTTGAAGGGGAACTTGAAATTGGTGGTGTTCCCATGTATCTGCTGCCCTTGTCCTTCCAGATAGAAATGTGTGTTTGGAAGGTGCTGCCTGAAGATCTTTGATGAATTTCTGCAGTGCATCTTGTAGATAGTACACACAGCTGCTACTGAGCATCAGTGGAAGGAGTGAATGCTTGTGGATGTGTGCCAATCAAGCGGGCTGCTTTGTCCTGGATGGTGTCAAGCTTCTTGAGTGTTGTTGGGGCTGCACCCATCCAGGCAAGTGGGGAGTATTCCATCGCACTCCTGACTTGTGCCTTGTAGATGGTGAACAGGCTTTGCGAATCAGGTGGGTTACTCATTGCAATCACTGACCTACTCTTGTAGCCACTGTGTTTATGTGGTGAGTCCAGTTGTGCTTCTGGCCAATGGGTGATCTCATTGAAGTACGTAACCTTGAGAGGCTCTGACAGGTTAGATGCCGAGAAGCTATTGCAGATTGAGAAGAGCAGACATTTCTTCGATTAGAGGATTGTGAGTTTTTGGAATTCTCTACCCAAGATAGAATGTCCAGTTCATGGAAAAACAACACAAATGTCCATTATATTTCAAACAATGACATTTCAAGACCTCAAGAGTGCAAAAATGAAGCCTGTCGTTTCACACTGAGCTTTATATTCACTGTTCAGTTCCTAAATTTGATTAGATGTAGTCCTGGGTTATATCAATTGTTAGTAGTTTAGAATGTTTGAACTTTAAAAAAAGATTTGGGTGTATATATTTAAAAATGAAAGATGTGCAGGGCAGCAGGGATTACAACGTAGATTGGATTGAATTAGCTGAACTTTTAAAGAGCTAGCACAGCTATAAGTGATTGGCCTCTTCTGATGTAAAATTCTATGCTTGTACCCCCGCCATTTCTAACTCAAAACCTGGGAACTTCTTTGTCTGTGTGAATTAACTGTCAACTAGATTAAACTCAGTGTGTCGGCAAAAGAGGTCAGTTACGCAATTTTGATGTATTCACCAATTGACATGTAGAGTTCCAATGGTCTTCAATTGATTGATGAGTTTGGACAGATTGTGGTCATGGCCCTGTGGTTGGCTGGGTTATGAAATCCATTTTTCTTGCTTCCAAATCAGGCAATGTCAAAAGAATGTGACATAGCCTTGTCATGAAGCGCATTATTATGGTTCACTCAGTTTTGAATCTCCTCTTCATTATCCAGGAAGAAGAGAAGACCAAGCCAGAATATGTCATCAGAACATTGAAAGTTCAGTTTCAAAAGGTAAGTAAAGGAATTGCAGTTCAATGGTAATCTTGATGAACACACATGGTCATCACTCACAATCTGACGTTATTAACTCTTCAACTGCTGACTTTATGGGACAACCAGTTTCTCATCCATTTATTCACCCATGTAATGGAACTACTAACACGATACATTCAGCAAGAAAATTAATGATGCGCTAAATCAAAATATAAATCACATCACTTTCCCTCTGGTGGGTTCTTTCTATTACTTTCCCTCCTGCTTTCCCTTTTCTCCCCCAGCATCCGTTTTCTACCTTATTGTGTCAGTCTCTTGCACCCTGACTCTGATCTCTCTGCACCCACTACTCACACTCCCACCACTCTTAATTCCTCTTAATCTAACTCCTTCTCTAACCATCCATCTTCCCTGCCCCTCTTGTCTCTTTGTTTCCTGTGCCTAGTCCTATCTTTCAGCTCCTAGCCTGTGACCCTGTAAGTTCCCACACCTCAATGTGATGAGGGTTTCTGTCTCTACCTTCCTTTCAGACAGTGAGTTCCACAACCCCAACACCCTCTGGGTAAAAAAAAATGACTCCTCAGCTCCTCACTCATCTTTCTGATGAATACCTTAAAACTCCATGTCCTGGCTTTAAACCATGCAAGAGATACAACTTTACTGACTTCTCTACCTACGCTCGCCATGGTTTTAAATCTGCTGTTCTCACCTTGTTGGGCCCACATGTGACTCAAGGCCCACAGCAATATGAACATCTCTGCACTGCCAGCAAGCTATTCAGTGCCAAAACAATGGACAACAAATGCCAGCGATAGCTATGGCAGGTCAGGCAGCATCAGAGGAACAGGAAAGCTGATGTTTTGGGTCGGGACCCTTCTTCTGAAGAAGGGTCCCGACCCAAAATGTCAACCTTCCTGCTCCTCTGATGCTGCCTGGCCTGCTGGTTCCTCCAGCTTCACACTGTGTTATCTCTGACTCCAACATTAGCAGTTCTTACTATTATCAGCAATAGCCATGATGCCCATGTTCCTCAAAGAATAAGAGTTATACGGTAATTCACTAGGTACCTAGCTTTTGCTTATATTATTGCTAGTTAGTATGATCGCTTTCATTTGTTTGTGTTTTCTAACCCACACTAATTATATTTCAAAGCAGTATAGCCTTTGGACTAATGGTATCAATCCATTGGCCAACATCCATCTGTGCTGCATGTAATATTTTTTGACTAAAATTAGTGCTTGTGAGTAAAGTGGTATACAACATAGTCTGTGGTTTGTCCCTGAATTCAATTGGAAAAGCTTCATAACAGATTGTGCTGTTTGTTCCTGACCCAGATCTGTCGGACTGTGTATCAGCTTCACTATATCAACTGGCCAGATCATGACATTCCATCTTCAATCGATCCCATCTTGGAGTTGATCAGAGACATGAGGCATTATCAACCACACGACGACAATCCCATCTGTATCCACTGCAGGTAATGCACTGAACTCCAAACAGCAGAAAAGAATGACTGACAGACCACAACAAATTCACAGCTTCGGGCTCAGCTTCAGGCCTACTGTTACTCTCCAATATCTTATGACTTGTCAAAAGGGGAAAACCTAGCAGTGAGAAATATTCCCTTGGTAATCATTTCTTTTTCCACTGTTGTGATTACACAACCTGACAAGAAAAGTAATTATGGTTTTACTGCCCCATGTTGGCTAACTAGCCTTAAACACCTTCAATAAATACATGGTAAAAGGGAAACCCAAATGGTTGGGAAAGTAACATCCTAATCTTAATTCTGTTCCCATGATTTTATTGACCTAATTTGATCCCAAACTTAATTTTTTCCCCATTCAATGTTTTATTGTCTATCCCTAATTCCCTTCTGAAGGGTAGTGACATGTGACCTCTTGCTGTAGGCAAGGAATCCCAGGATTTTGATCCGACAGAATTGAAAGAACAGTGATATGTTCCCGAGTCAGTGTCATATGTAACCCCTAAAGGAGATTGCACCTGGTTGTACTCCCATGTACACACATCCCTTAGTCTCGTTAGTGAGTTAACGACTAGAGGTAGAAGTTTCCCTCCTGGATACTCTGCACCATCACCCAAGCTTCAGTTTGGACATGAGATGTTTACTGTAGGCAAGAAAAGAGCTCTTTTAATGTGAAAATCAGCAGAAATAGAGATCCTCTCCATTATAAAATAGTGAGACAGTCACTATACATCAAACAGATCAAAGGAAACCCACAACAAACAGGACGGTGGCTGGGGGAGTAATGTGAGTTTTTATCGAGTTTCCTCCAGACCCCATATCTCTTCCTATTTCACATCTCCTCACCCTTGTCGCCAACCCCTGAACTCCTTCCCGATTGGATGGCTTCCTTGACCAAGGATAACGTTCCTGCAGTGTTGGGTAGTCAGTCAGTCTCCCTAACCTGCTGAAAGTGAGTCCTCAGCCACAATTAGAGCTCATAATACTGATGGCAAACCAAGCCACCATTGAAATAACCGCATGGCCTGCTGTACAGCAATAAGGTTCTGCTGGTTCTAGTTCACTTCTGAGCCTGGAAGTCGTGTTCCTCACTGAAAAGAACAATGGGGATGTCATATGGGAATGGATTGCCTTGTTTTCTTTTATACCATCTCCTAAAATGTGCCTCTACTTTACAGTGCTGGCTGTGGAAGGACCGGTGTGATCTGTGCTATTGATTATACCTGGAAGCTGCTGAAGGATGGGGTAATGTTATCTTAATATCCAATTTGCATACAAGAAGCTCACTTGACAACATCTTTGCATCGCAACAGGGAACTGAGAGATCTAAAAACACATTCGGCTAAAATATCTCACTGACAGTATACTGAAGCTGGAAAATGTTTGAAATGAACACATTTATTAAAAGAACAACTTGAGAACTATTTGAGAAGCATATTAGCATATTTCAGATCCTTAACAATGTGGTTGACTTTTAATTATTCTCAGGGCAAATACAGATGGGTGATAAATGCGGACCTATCCAACAATGCTCTCATTCCATGAAAAAGTAAAAAGGGTAATGCAATAAGATAAGGGCACATGGAGGTATGGGTGATATATCAGTGTAGGCATGGGATTGGCTAACAGACAGGAATAAATGGGGCATTTTCAGGTTTGCGAACTGAGACTAGTAGCTACTTACGATTTATTTGATTGGCTTAGACCATCAGTCCTCAAATTTGCGGTTAGGGCCCCAAATGGGGTCACAAGCTGATGTTTTGATTTGCAAGTGGTTGCCGTGGAGTAGCGATTGAGTTCCAACTGTGCTCCCTCTCTAATAAGCCACCACACTCTCAGAGTCCCCCACCAGGAGGGTCTCAGGGTTCTCTACTTCTTCCTGGAGCGAAGACCTGAACTGTCTCCAGCCACCACCACCCTCCACTGCCTGACCAAGCTCATCCTCACCCTCAACAACTTTTCTTTTAACTCCTCCCATTTTCTTCAGGTAAGAGGAGTTGCCATGGATACCGGCATGGCCCCCTTATGCCTATGACTACTTGGGGTATCTGGAACATTCCTTGTTCCAGTCCTATTCCGGACCCCACCCACAACTCTTTCTCCAATATATCGATGATATCATCGGAGCTGCTTTCCTCTCTCATCCAGGATTGTAAAAGTTCAGCGATTTTGCTTCCAAATTCCACCTTGCCCTCACTTTCACCTGGTCTTTCTCTGACTCCTCCCTTTCCTTCCTCGACATTTCTGTTTCCATTTCTGCAGATAGACTGGCCACTGATATCCATTACAAATGCACCGACTCCCACAGCTACCTGGGCTATCCGCACACCCGACTTCCCATAAAGACTCCATCCCATTCTCTCAGTTCCTCCGTCTCCGTTACATTTGTTCAGATGAGGCCAACTTCAACAAGGGAGCATCCAAAATGTCCACCTTCTTCCTCAAATGAGGATTCCCAGCTCTGTGGTCGACAGGACCCTCCATCGGGTCCGAACCATCTCCTGCACTTCCGCCCTCACCCCTTCTCTTGCCTCCCACAACAGCGATAGGGTTCCCCTTATCCTCACCTACCATCCCACCAGCATCTACGCCCAGAAGATCATCAGACACCACTTCCACCACCTCCAATGAGATGCCACCTCTAGACACATATTCCCCACCCCTCCCTTGTCGCTTTCTGCAGGCACCATTCCCTCTGGGACACCCTGGTCCAAGTTTCCTTCACTCCCAACACTCCCCCTACAGTGCCATGGCACCTTTCCCTGTAACTGCTGATGGTGCAACACCTGCCCATTTATGTCCTCTCTCCCCACTATCCAAAGGCCCAAACATACATTCCAGGTGAAGCAACACTTCACCTGTGCTTCCCAGAATCAAAACACTGCATTCACTGCTCACAAAGTGGTCTCCTCTACACTGGGGAGATGGAGCATAGACTGGGTGACCACTTCACAGAATATCTATGTTCTGCTCACAAAAAAGACCCTGAGCTTCCTGTTGCCTGCCACTTTAACACACCACCCTGTTCCCTGGCTAACATCTCTGTCTCAGCCTTGCTGCAGTGTTCCAGCGAAGCTCAGTGCATGCAGGAACAATAACACCTCATTTTCTGCTTGGGGTCCCTGCAGCCCTGCGGACTCAATATCAAGTTCAATCATTTTAGGATCTCAACTCTCCTAAGTCCAAACTGCTTACCCCTCACACCAGGCCTTGTTAAAACATAACCTACCATTACACACTACCTATAATTAGACATTAACAGTCTCCATAAACAGATATTCACCCTCCAGGTCAGATCATTATCAACTCTTTCTTCTATCCATCTGTTCTTCTCTCTGTTTGAGCTCTATCCCCACCTATTGTTTACTCCTTACCCTCTCCCCCCATCCCACATCCTGCATTTAAAACCAACATTTTCCTAGCTGCAGAGATAGTAGGAACTGCCGATGCTGGAGAATCTGAGATAATGCGGTGTGAAGCTGGATGAACACAGCAGGTCAAGCAGCATCAGAGGAGGAGGAAAGTTTGACATTTCAGGTCGCTTTTCCAGCAACTTCTGTCAGCTGTCACTGAGGAAATGTGACAATCTTCAGGCTTCAAAATGGGGTCACAGTGGTTAAAGATTTGGGAGGGACTAACTTAGTCAAGTGACATACTGTAACAAACACAAGTTTGCTGATGACGCAAAGCTAGAAAGTGTTGTGATGAGGCCACAAATCTGCAATCAGGTTCAGTCAGTGGGCAGCAAGGTGTCAGATGGAATATAATGTGGGGAAGTATGAGGTTCTTCACTTTGATTGTAAGAACAGAAAAGTAGAATATTTTGTAAAACGTGTGACACTTGGAAATGTTAATGGTTACAGTCTCTCTGATGTACTCTTACAAGGAACTCAAAAAGTTAGCAAAAACAAAGTCCAGCAACACAGCATCAGCAGTTCTTTTGGTTTTTACAAAACGTTAGCATGCAGGTAGGCCAAGCAACAAAGAACACAAGTAACAAGCCAACTTTTATTACAATAGGATTGAAGTACAAGAATAAAAATTCTTACTACAAGTGTGCAGAGCTTTGGTAAGACCACACAAAGAATGCTATGTGTGGTTTTGGTCTTCATTTATAAGGAAGGATATATTTGCATCAGAGGCAGTTCAGTGAAGGCTCACGAGATTGATCCTTGGGATGAGAAGGTTGTTGTATGATAAGCTGAATAAAGTGGGTCTATATTCTCTGATGTTTAGAAGGATGCGAGGTAATCTCATTGAAACCTAAGATTCTGACTGAGTTGATGGAGAGAGGTTGTTTGCTCTGCACTAAATTAACTAGAATGAGGGAGACACTCCCTGGATAATGGACTGATCATTTTGGATTGAGATGAGGAGAAATGTCTTCACTCAAAGCATGACTGTAAATACTCATTGTTGAATATATCTAACACTTAAATAGATTGATTTGTGGTTTCACAGGAGCCAAAGGATGTAGGGACTGGATGTTCAAGTGAAATGAAAGCCCATGATGAACCTGAATGGCAGAGTTTGTTTGAAATGGCATTCTCAGAATCACAGAGTTATTACAGCACAGAATGGGAGGGCATTGTGCCCATCAGGTCTGCACCAGCTCTCCAGAGAAACGTCTCACTTCATGCCCTTCTCCTGTCTTCTCCCTGTAGCCGTGCACCCTGCTCCTCTTCAAATTACATTCTAACTCTCTGTCAGATGCATTCATTAAAAGTGTCTCCACCAGTTCTAAGCAGTCTATTCCAGACCATAATCTCTCCCTATGTGACAAAACTTTTTCTCATATCATTTTTGCTTCTTTCATCAATTACTTTAAGCCTGGTGACCTCTCACTCTCAATTTTGGTAAGATTAATACTAACTGAGACAGGACTGATACAGTTAATGGTGAGGCCCTGAATAGTGTGGTAGAACAGTAAGACCTAGGGGTTCTGGTACATAATTCTTTGAAATTTGCATCATAGGTAGACAGGGTAGTTGAAAAGACATTTAGTACATTGGCCTTCATTTCTCAGACCTGTGAGTACAGGAATCAGGATGTCATGTTGAGGTTGCACAGAAGCTTGGTGAGGCCTCTTCTGGAGTTCTGTGTACAGTTCTGGTTGGTCTGCTGTAGGAAGGATATTATTAAATTTGAGAGGGTTCAATAAAAGTTTATCAGGATGTTGCTGGAAATGGAGGGTTTGCGAGCTGAGTGAGGACAGTTCCTCTCTAGCCTCACTATATCTGCCTTCTCTTTATTTGATATAGTTTTGTGGAATTTTTTGACAGACTAACTTTATTTGTAATACAGTTCAGGGTTTATTTCTTACTGATTGGTTTTGGCATGCTCCGGAAAATTTCAGAATCACCAGGATCAATGACAGCTAGTGTGCACGCTTCAGATTTACCACAAACTGTACCTAGTTCGCTGTTGTTGCCACTGTAATCGTGCACACCAGTACTGGCGTACAAAATATTCAATTTCTGACTTCCTCAAGGCTAGATAGTTGTTGGCAATAACAAGCAGCTCGGTGTTGCCTTGACAAATCATTTTCAAAGACGGTTTGTAACCCAGCACATAGTAACTGCTTTTCATAACCAGCTGGATTCTGGAGTTGATAGATTCCAAAGATTTTTTTGCCTTCTCGGCAGGACAGTGGCTCATTGGCTAGCACTGCTGCTTGACAGTACCAGGGAACCAGGTTAGATTCCGCCCTCTAGTGACTCTGTGAAGTTTCCACATTCTTCCTGTGTCCATGTGGATTTCTTCCACATGCTTCAGTTTCATCCCACAGTCCAAAGATGTGCAGATTAAGTGGCCGTGCTAAATTGCCCTGTAGTGTCGAGGGATGCGTGGCTTAGCCACAGTTAAAACCCCATGTGGATTCACAGTGGTGTTGTATGTGGGTTGTTCTTTCGAGGGTCAGTGCCCACTTGATGGGCCAAATGGCCTTCTTCAGCACTGTGAAGATTCTATGATTCTTGGCCACCACCTTCTTTGTCTACCCACTTGCCTGTGTTTGCTGAGCCTGAAGGCCAGTAAAGAGGAGTAGGTCTGGCAGGGCAGTATCAGATTCTGCTCAGAGACAAACAGTGGTGGCACCCAGGTGAACCCAAGATGGTAATTTTGTGTTCCTAACTTATCCTTCCTCAGAAATCTACAACATACACAACCAGCTGAGGAGAAGCTCCAGAGACACTGTCCCCTCAGCCCATACCAAGTATCAGTCTGTTTGTACAGAAGGACATAAGAAATATGAGCAAGGGTAGGCCATTCAATGCCTCAAACCACGCTGGCCATTCAACATCATGGCTGATCTGCCCTATGCCCAACTCTTCCTTCATATCAGCTCAGCACAGTCATCGGCTCCCTGATATTTCACAAATCTTTCTATCTGTGTGACATTTGGCCTGAACTTGGCTCTTCTCCCTTTGTGCTTGTGTCCTCTTGTGGTGCTCCAACAGCTTCCCCAAACAGAATGACTCAGGATGGCCAATTCACATCTTTGATTCCCTATAAGATCTCTCGTCTTGCCTGTTAGAGCCTTAAATGTCCAATCTTTTTCTGACTTTTCATCACAATTCCGATATGACAGTGAGGATCAGTTTCCCACCCAGTCTCTGAGCATCCTCCAGTGATTGAATTCCTCTTTCTTTGTCAGGATTAGAAGTCAAGCTCCTTTTAAGGGTAAACCATAATAGCTTCAAGGTTGGTTACCTGAGAACAGGTGATGCTGTCTGGGCTTTACATTTAAGAGCTAGGTTCTTCACTATATTAAAAAAATACACAGATGATTTGGGAAAAATGACACAGTGATAGTGCCCCTACCCTGATCTGGGAGGCATGGGTTCAAGTCCCACCTGCTCCAGAGGGGTGCAATAACATCTCTGAGCAGGTTAAATGTAATCTATATTTCCTAATCAATAAAAAAGAAGAGCTGGGTTCTTTATCAACAGGTCCGGACAGTGAGTTGTGGAAGGGGTCATCTCTGCCAATGGTCTTCTGTGGTTATCTTCATGCACAGGTGCCTGTGGAGAGGGACCATGCTGTGTCCATCAATGCTCTCAATGCCTTTAGAGAGGTGGGCACCATAGGGGATACCATGCCCTCTCTCCCCCTCCGACTCCCCAACATTTTGGTTTAACCCATCTGTCTTCCCTACCTCCCCTGTCGCCTTTGATGGTTTACATCGCCCTTAACAGGCTTTGCTTGTAAATATTTAATTCACTACATGGCTGGGTAATGCTAGTAGTTCAAAGGAAAAGCAACAAAAAGCATCACAGTGATTTTGCTAGTGGGAAAGTTGTTCAGTTGCACCAGATACAACAGAAGAAATAAGCAAAAAAACAATGCTGGATAACAAAGTGTGGAGCTGGATGAACACAGCAGGCCGAGCAGCATCTCAGCAGCACAAAAGCTGACGTTTTGTCAGCTTTTGTGCTGCTGAGATGCAGCTCGGCCTGCTGTGTTCATCCAGCTCCACACTTTGTTATCTTGGATTCTCCAGCATCTGCAGTTCCCATTATCACCAAAAAAACAATGCTGGTCTGTTTTAGAAAATACAAAAGAACTGCAGATGCTGGAAATCAGAAACAAAACCAGAAATTGCCTGAAGAACTCAGCAGGTCTGGCAGCATCTGTGGAGAGAAAACAGAGTTAATGTTTCAGGTCCAGTAAACCTGAAGTTGTGTTCTTTGACCTTGTTGTGCTTTGCATGGTATGTGTATAACTGGTAACAGGGATGATTTAGTGATGTGAAGAAAGATGAAAAGTCCCACTGGTGATAAGGGTGATGGGACAAAAGTTGTGTGTAATACCACTGACATATTAAAGAAAGAGAGGAAATAAAGCTGGATTCTTCGGGGCTCTTGTGATGCAGTGACAGTGTTCCCTACCTCTAAGCCAGGAAGTCCAGATTCAAGTCCCACTTACTCCAGAGGTGTATCATAAAATCTCTGAAAGATTTGTTTCAAAGAAAAAGAGCTGGGCTGTTCCTCAGGCTTAGGCTACGGGCAGAAATAGAATCTATGTGGGAAAGATAGAAACTGGTACCGCTGAAGATCTTTTTTTGTTTGATTCAGCATGTAGATAGTGGCCTGTTAAACATCATTGACTTCATAGAATCCCTACAGTGTGGGAGCAGGCCGTTTGGCCAATCTGAAGGCCATTCTGCCCAGACCTGTTCCATTTCTGTATTTTCCCATGGCTAATCTGGCCTGCACATTTCTGGACATTATGGACAATTTATCACGGCCAATCCACCCAACCTGCACATCTTTGGACTGTGGGGAAACACCAGTGCACCCAGGGGAATCCTACAGAGACACAGAGAGAACAAACAAACTCCATGTGGGCGGTCACCCAATGCTGGAGTCAAACCTGGGTCCCTGGTGCTGTGAGGTAGCTGTGCTAACCACTGAGCTACTGTGCGGACTCCAGTTAAGAACTTCTTAGCCAATTGGCCACAGCTCAGTTGACAATGCCTACACAATGAAATAACATTGACCTGTCTCTGTTTGTCATATTTCTGTCTCTGCCAATGCTGTGGGAATTGTTGAGATTTTGCTGCACTTTCTATTTTTATCACATACTGAACATTTCTAATCAGCACCCAAAGTCTTTTGTTTTTACGTGTGTTTTGATTAATATTTTTCCATTGCAGATTATTCCAGAAAATTTCAGCATTTATGACCTGATTCAAGAAATGAGAACACAGAGACCATCAATTGTACAAACCAAGGTACTGATGAAGTTGTAAATAATGCGGAAGCTGTAGAGAGCCTGTGATATTAGCAGTTATCAGATAAGCTGACTCTTCCACATTGAATCAGAAAGAGAGAAGTAACTTGCATTTCTGCAGCCTATATCATATTCCAAAGGACACTGTAAATGCTGCCACACTGCCTGGGGACCCCCTCGCAAATAATGCAAATCCCCAGAGACTCCCCTACAAATAGGGTGGCACGGTGGCTCAATGGTTCGCAAGCTGCCCCTTGGAGCCAGGTTTGATTCCACCCTCGGGCAACTATCTGTGAAAAGTTTGCACATTCTCCCCGTGTCTGCGTGGGTTTACTCCGGGTGCTCCTGGGTTCCTCCCACAGCCCAAAGATGTGTAGGTTTGGTGAATTGGCCATGCTAAATTGCCTGTAATGCCTACAGGTGTGTACGTTAGGTGGCTTAGACATGAGAAATACAGGGACTCAGGGAATGGGCTGAATGACCTGTTTCCACACTGCAGGGATTCCATGAATGCTGTCATTTTCCTGCAAACCTCTTGTAAATACTGTGACACATTTCCCAGGGACCCTCTTTAAATACTGCCTTGCTGCCCAGGGCCATCCTGCAAATAATGCCACGCTTGTAAGAAATTGGATTCCACTAAAAGCCAGTAATTTGAAAGTGTAAGCAGAACTAACTTTAACACAACATGGGTTAATTAATTGTCTGTCTCCAAGGTGTAACCTGTAACTGAGCACAGGTGCAGGAAAACAGGTTAATATCACACAGGCTATTTCAGAAATGCATGAACTGGACAGACTATAACCCATTACTCCTCCTGATCACTGCAGCAAGAGAAGGACAGTTATTTTCTCTCATAGTAGATTGTTCTTTCCTTCCCTGGATTCTTAGAGTCATAAAGTTGTACAGCATGGAAACAGACCCTTTGGCCCAATTCATCCATGCAGCCAGATGTCCTAAACTAATCTAGTCCCATTTGCCAGCATTTGGCACACATCTCTCTTAACCCTTCCTACTCATATGCCCATCCAGATGCCCTATAAATGTTGTAATTGTACCAGCCTCCACCTCCTTCTGGCTGTTCATTCCATACATGCACCACCTTCTGTGTGAAAAGTTGCCCTTTAGGTCCCTTTTAAATCTCTCCCCTCACATATTAAACCGATGCCCTCTAGTTTTGGACTCCCCTAACCTGGAAAAAAGACCTTGCCTTTTCATCCAATCCATGCCCCTGATGATCTTATAAACTTCTACATGCCTATCACTCAGCCTCCAGTGCTCCAGGGAAAATAGCCCCAGCCTATTCAGCTCCTCACTACAGCTCAAACCCTCCAAACCTGGCAACATTCCTGTAAATCCTTTCCAAACCCTTTCAAAGTTGCACAACATCCTTCTTATGGCAGCGAGATCAGAAATGCACGCGGTATTACAAAAGTGGCCAAACCAATGTCCTGTATAGCCACAACATGACCTCCTAACTCCTATGCTCAATGGACTAACCAATAAAGTCAAGCATACCAAACACCTTCTTCACCATTCCTGTTTACCTGTGACTCCACTTTCAAGGAACTGAATCTGTACCCCAAGATCTCCTTGTTCGACAGCACTCCCCAGGCCCCTAACATTAAATGTATTAAGTCCTGCTCTGATTTGCCTTTCTGAAATGCAGCCCTCACATTTATCTAAATTAAAATTCATCTGCTACTCCTCAGCCCATTAGCCCATCTGATCAAGGGCCTGTTGTACCCTGAAAGAACCTTTCTCACTGTCCATCACACCACCAATTTTGGTGTCTTCTGCGAACCTACTAACCTTTCCAAATAATTTACCTAATGACAAAAAGCAGTGAACCCAGTACTGATCCTTATGGCACACTACTGGCCACAAGCCTCCAGTCCAAAAATTGACTCTCCACCGTTATCATCTACCTTCAAGCCAACTTTGAATCCAAATGGCTATCTCTCCCTGGATTCCATGTGATCTAACTTTACTAACCACTCTACCATGTAGAACCTTGAAACGCCTTGCTGAAGTTCGTTTTGACAACTTCCACCACTCTGCTTCCATGAATCTTCTTCATCACTTCTTCAAGAAAATTCAATCAAGTTAGAAAGACAGAATTTCCTACACACAAAGTCATGTTGACTATTCCTAATCAGTCCTCATCTTTCCAAATACATGTAAATCCTATCCCTCAGGTTTCCCTCCAACAACTTTACCTTCCATGGGCTCACTAGTCTATTCCTTACCACCTTTCTTAAATAATAGCACCATGTTAGCCAACCTCCAGTCTTTCATTACCTCACCTGTGGCTATCGATGCTACAAATTTCTCAGCAAAGGGCTCTGCAATCACTTCCCTAGCTTCCCACAAGGTTCTGGGATACATCTGATTAGATCCTGCAGATTTACCCACCTTTTGGTGTTTTAAGACATGCAACACCTACTCCTCTTTTGTAGAGTCATACAGTAATACAGGATGGAAACACAGCCTTCAGTCCAAAATGGTCCATGCTGACCAAAGTGCCCCTCAGCTAGTTCAATTGTCTGTATTTGGTCCATATCCCTCTAAATCCTTCCCATCCATGTACCTATCCAAATGTTCTATAAATCTTGCTATTGTACCTGCCTTAACCACTCTCTCTGGCAGCCCATTCCATATATGCACCACTCTCTGCATGAAGAAGTCACCCCTCAAGTCCTTCTTAAACCTTTCCCCTCTCACCTTAAACCTATGCCTTCTTGTTTTCAATTCCCTGTCCCTGGGAAAATAGACAATATGCATTCATCCTATCTATGCCCCTCATGATTTTATTCACCTCAATAAGGTTAGCCCTCATTCTCCTACATTCCAAGGAATGAAATCCTATCCCAACCCCTCCCTATAACTCAGGACTGCTAGTCCTGGCAATATCCTTATAAATTTTCTTTGGCACACTGTCCAGTTTAACAATGTCTTTCCTAAAGCAGAGTGACTAAAACTGTACAAAATATTCCAAATGCGGTCTCACCAATGACTGACACAACTGTAACATAAAGTCCCAATTCCTGTACTCAGTGTCTCGACCAATGATGGCCAGGATTCTAAATGCCTTCTTCACCACCCAGCCTACCTCTGATGCCACTTTCAACAAACTATGTACTTGTACTCCTAGGTCCCTCTGTTCCACAACACTCCTCAGGACCTTACCATTTATTATAGAAGTTCCATCTTGGTTTGACTTTCCAAAATACAACACCTCACACTTGTCTGCATTGAATTGCTTTTGCCAAACCTCAGCCCACTTCCCCATCTGATCAAGATCCTCTGAAATTTTTGATAACTTTCCTGGCTGTCAATAATACCTCCTAATTTTGATCTGCAAACTTAGTATCATGTCTTGTACATTCACATCCAGAACATTTATGTAAATAACAAATAACCAAAGTTCCAGCAGTGATCTCTGTGTCACGCTGCTAGCCACAGGCCTCCATTCCGAGAAACAACCTTCAACCATTACCCTCTGCTTTCCATCATTGAGCCAATTTTGAATCCACTTAGCTAGCTCTCCCTGGATCCCATGCAACCTAATGTCTGTGATAAGCCTACTATGTGGGACTTGTCAGATGCTTTACTGAAGCCCATATAGACAACATCCACTGCTCTATCCTCATCTATCCTCTTGGTTACCTCTTCAAAAAATTCTAAAAGATTTGTCAGACGTGACTTCCACACTCAAATCCATGCTGACTATTGCTAATCAGACTATAACTATCCAAATATTGGTTGATCTTGTCCCTCAGTATCCTTTCCAATAACTTGCCTACCACTAAAGTCAGACTCCCTGACCTGTGGTTCCCTGGCTTGTCTTTGCTGCCTTTCCTAAACAATGGAATTACAGTAGCCACCCTCCAGTCTTCTTGAACTTTGACAGTGGCTAAAAATGAAGAAAAAAAATCTGTACAAGGGCCTCTGCAATTTCTTCCCTAGCCTCCCACAATGTCCAAGGATGGACTTGATCAGATCCTGGGGATTAATCCATCTTAATGAGCTTCAAGGTCACAAACATCTCATCTCTGGTAATGTGTGTGCAGTCCAAAACATCCCCATTTGTTTCCCTTATTTCCTTTGCCTCAACGATTGTCTTCTCAGTAAACACTGAGGATAAATATTCATTAAAAATCTCCCCCATTTCCTGTGGCTCCACACACAGATAGCCATGCTGATCTTTAAGGGGACCTATTCTCTCCTGAGCCACCTTCTTACTCTTAATATAGTTATAGAACCTCTTGGGATTATTTTTAACCTTTTCTGCCAGATCCATCTCATACCCGCTTTTTGGTCTTCTGATTTCCCTGTTCAGTGTGTTCTTACACATTTTATAATCATCTATGGATTCACTTGAATCCAATAGATTAAACTCAATGTATGCCTTCTTCTTTCTCCTGACCAGAGCTTCAATGTCTCTCATCAGCCACATACTGCCCCTGGACTCTTGATATCACATTTTTAAAAGCCTCCTATTTGCCAGATGTTCCTTTTCTTTCAAACAGATTCAACCAATCAACCCCAGCTAGGTCTTGCCTAATGGACCCAAAATTGGCCCTGCTCCAGGTCAGCACCTTAAACTGTAGACCTGTCCTATCTGTTTGCATAGCAGTGTTAAATCCAGGAGAATTATGGTCAGTGGACCCAAACTGCTCTCTGAGTGACACTTCAGTCACTTGCCTGACCTTGTTTCCTAAGAGGAGGTCCAGTGTTGCACCTTCCCGAGTGGGACCCTCTACATAGTGAGTTAGAAAACTTTCTTAGATACATTTGACAAATTCCACCCCATCCAGTCCTTTTAAACTCTGGGTGGCCCAGTCAATACAGGGGAAATTATACTCTCCAACCAGCTGTACTGGATTATTCCAGCAGATATCTTCAAACCCTCTACAGATCTGTTCTCTAGTACCCAGGGGTCTATAATACAGTCCCAACAGAGTGACCTTCCCCTTCTTGCTCCTAAGTTCTAACCATATGGCCTTATTTGATGACCCCTTCAGAGTATGCTCACTAAGCATTGTTGTTATGTGCTCCCTTATCAAAAGGGGAACACCCCCTCCTTGCTTACTTGTGCTTCTGTCACGTGTGTGGCTTCTGAATTCTGGAACATTGAGCTGCCAGACCTGCCCTTCTCTCAGTCCTGTTTCTGTTATGGCTATAACATCCCAGTCCCCAGAACAAGTCCATGCTCTGAGCTCATCTGCTTTACCAGTCAGGCCTCGTACATTGAAATAAATGCACTTTAAACACTACGTCTTTTTTCCCTCCCTTTACTGTGCCCCTGGCTGTCCTGAACTGTAAACTTGCTCTCAATGGCTAATGAACTTTCCCCTGGCTTCTCGATGGCCCCTCTCTTATTTAGAGTCCCAGCCCCCTCCAAACTCATTTATACCCTCCAGGGCTACACTAGTAAATATTCCCACAAGGATATTGGGCCCCTGCAGTTCCAGTGCAACCTGTTCTTCTTGTACAGATCTCAATGATCCAAGAACTGAAAACCCTGCTTTCTACACCAGCTCCTCAGCCACACATTGATCTGACCTGCCTTTCTATTTCTATCCTTACCGGTGCATGGCACTGGGAGTAATCCGCAGATCACTACCCTTGAGGCCCTGCTTTTTTAACTTCTTACCTAACTCCCTAAACTCATTTCACAGGACTCCATCCCTTTGTCTACCGATGTAATTTATACCAATGTGCACAATGATCTCTGGCTGTTCCAGAATGTTCTGCAACCACTCTGAGACATCCTTGAACCTGGCACCTAGGAGGCAACACACCACCCTGGTGTCTCTTCAGTGGTATAATGGGCACTTTTCAAGATATCACTATTTCTCGAAGTTCTCTAGCTTCCAAATCCTTTCAACAGTAAAGACTGACACAAGATACTCATTTAGTATTTTCTGTGGTTCCACACATAGATGGCCTGTTGATCTTTAAGGAGCTCTATTCTGTCCCTAGCTACTTTTATGCCCTTAATATATTTGTTGAACCTCTTTGGATTCTCCTTAACACAACTTGCCAAAGCTGGTTCATGTGCTGTTTATGCCCTCCTGACTTCCCTCTTGAGTACACTCACTGTCCTTATACTCATCTAGGGATTCACTCGGGATCCCAGCTGTCCACACCTGTCACATACCTCCCTCTTTTTCTTGACCAGAGCCTCAATTTTTCTCACCATCCAACATCTTCTACGTATCTTTGCCATTCACACTAACAAGAACATACTGTCTCTGACTCTCGTAATTTTATTTTTGAAGGCCACCTACTTTCCAACTGTCCCTTTCCCTGCAAAAAGTCTGTCCCAATTCCGTTTTGAAAGTTCCTGCCAAATACCATCGAAATTGCCCTTATGCCAATTTAGAGTTTTAACTTTTAGATCCGTTCTATCCTGTTCTAACACTATTTTAAAACTATTAGAATTATGGTCACTGGTCGCAAAGTGCTCCCCCACTAACACCTCAGTCACTTATCCTGCCTTATTTCCCAAGAGAAGGTCAAGTATTACTGCTTCTCTAGTAGGTACACCCATATGTGACTACTTTGTGTGCCTGTGTGTGTGTGCACGCGCATGTGTGTGCATGCGTGCTTGCGTGCGTATGTGCATATGCACATGTGTGTGCGCGCAAGTGCGTGTGTGTGTGTGTGTATGTGCGTGCATACATGTGTGTGTGTGTGTGAGTGCATGTGCGTGTGTGGGCGTGTGTGCATGCATGTGTGTGTGCGCATGTGCGTGTGTATGTGCGTGCGTATGTGTGGGGGGTGAGAGAGGTGGGGTGGGTGGGTCTATAGTCTATATACAATCCCAATAAGATGATCAGCCCTTTCTTATTTGTCAGTTCAACCCAAAAAACTACACTGGACATATTCACAGGAATATCCTTCCTAAGTACATTTGTAATGTTATCCTTAACAAAAAATGCCACTGCCCCTCCTCTCTTGCTCCTCTTTCTATCCTTCCTATAGCATCTATACCCTGGAACATTAATCTGTCAGTCCCGTACACCCGTGAGCCATGTTTCTGTAATTGCTAGATATCCCAATCCCATATTCCTGAACGTGCCCTGAGTTCATCTGCCTTACCTGTTAGGTCTCTTGCTGTGAAATAAATGCACTTTAATTTATCAGCCCCACCCTATTCTCTGCTTTGTTTCTGCCTACCCTGATTATTTGACTTGCTCCTTCTCCCAACTGTATCAGCCTCAGACTGATCTCTATTCTCACTGTCCTTTTGAGTCCCACCATCATACCCCAAACCTCCATCCTCTTTGCTAGCTTAAAGCCTCCTGAGCAGCTGTAGCAAATCTCCTCACCATTATATTAGTCGCCTTCCCATTCAGGTGCAACCCATTCTTCTTACACAGGTCACTTCAACCCCTGAAGAGATTCCAATGATCCAAAAATCTGAATCTCTGCTTCCACCACCAGTTCCGCAACCACATTTTTATCTGCTCTACCCTCCTATTCCTACTGTCATTAGCATGTGGCACCAGGAGTAATGCAGATTTTACAACCCTTGAGGACTGACTTTTTAACTAGCTGCCTAATTTCCTCTGTTCTCTCTTCAGAACCTCATCCCTTCCTCTTCCTATGTCATTCGTACCAAAGTGTCAGAAATGTCTGTCTGTGCCTCAGACTAGAGAGTCCCCTGTTACAATCAATCAATTGGAACCTGAAATGCCTCTCATTACAGCAGAGCCAGCCCTTGGGACCAGAAACCTGGCTATCAATGCTACATTCCCCTGAGAGTCCATAATCCCTTACATTTTCCAAAACTGCAGTCTTTTGTGTTTCTCTTTCTTTTTCACTTTATCTCATCAAACTTGGATTTTCTTGTTTACTTTCTCTTTCATGCCTTCCACTTTCTCTCTTTGCTCCTGTTCTCAGTTGCTCTCTCACTTTCTTTCATTTTTTAGGCTTCTGGCTGTCTCCCTTTCTCACTCTCAGATACATGCACATTCTTCGTCTCTCACCCTGGACTTTTTGTTGAAAAATGTACTTCAGTGTTGATCATACCTTGTTTTTTTGTGACCAGCGGAAATGCTCGATGTTCGATTGCGTGTTGGAGGCTGTTGTTTGTGGCAAGAATGAAGCAGTGCTGTGACATCTGTGTTAATATTTCCTTTTTCAGTCTGTAGGTGGGACAGTTAGAAGTTGATGTAGTGAAGAGGAAATTGTACAGACTTTGATAAATGTGTCAAATAACAACAGAATATAAATATAAAACTGCCTCAAGTAACCTTTCCACCTAAAACAAAACTGCAGTTTCACATATTTTGGATAACAAAACTTTGACTTTTGGGCTAACAAGGTGTGGAGCTGAATGAACACAGCAGGCCATGCAGCATCAGAGAAGCAGAAGGCTGACGTTTCGGGCCTAGACCCTTCTTCAGGAATCATATTTGGGCTTCCCGTTCTGTACCTGAAAATAAATCTGATTAAACAGCGTTATTATTATAGAAAGGTGACTTCAGCAGAAGAAGGTTGACACAGCTTGGAACAGTTGAGCGCTCCAGACACTACTTTCAAACTGAAGTTTGACAGTTCTTCAAGATCTCAATGCGTCTGGTTGGACTTTAATCTCTAGGCTCCACCCAGTTGAATTAGAAGGAAATGTTAGTAATGGAGAGGGACATTCTCTCTCCCCCAACTATATAAGAGAAATAGGCTTCACTCACACCTCTTGTAACCTAGGAACTTAGGAAGCAATTTAGCTCTTCAGCTGGGGCATTTGAAGGGGTACTGGGTGATTATTTGGATACAAATAATGTGCAAATGTATAGGAAAACAATCAGGAAATTGGCATTAGGTAATATGCTTATTTGCAGATCTGGGACCAAATAGTCTCCATCTGCACCACAGCTATTTTACAGCTCTGTGGAATCTGTTTCACCATTCATTCAGTATACGGCTGATCTGTCTCTCACCTAGATTTACCTCTCTTTTTGCTGTCTATATCCATGAAATACTTTCAATTAAATCTGTCAAACACCCTATTGTAGATCAATATTTTCCCAACCTAATTAAATAGAAATTCGAGTCTAGGAAGCAAGTTTAGAGAATCGAGGATATTTCAATAAAACAAAGTGCAACTTAGGTAGATTACTTATGCTTACATTGAATGTGGGAGCAGGCACAAGGAGCAGATGATCTAGTTCTGCCCCCATCTCCCAAGATGTTTTGTGGAACAGGAGCAGGCCATTCATCCCCTCTTTCACTTCGTACCCAATATAGTCATCCACAAAGCAATCTGAAGCTCATAAACCCTGATTATCCAGCCTTGCAGCCCCAACAACTCCCTCTTGAGTCAGGTTGACAAAGGAATATAGGAACAGACAATTCAGACCACTGAGCCAACTGCATTGTTCAATGTGGTCATTGCTGAATGAATACACCCATTCTTTTTATGAAATCTACTTTAATCTCTACCTTAAACATACTCAAAGACTCAATAGGTGGTCAGCAGATGGGATTTGCTAGCACTGAAGACTGTGGAAGCTGGGTCACTGAGTACATTCAGGAAAGTATATTTTTAGGCATTAAAAGCATCAGAGTGTGTGGGAATATGGCTTTAAGATACACCAGCCATGATCATCATATTGAATGGCAGACTGGGGCTGAATGGCCTGCTCCTGCTTCTGGTTTCTACGCTAAAGGTGTTTTATATAAATACAAGTTTATTTCGCTGCTCTGATGTTTTGCAGCATTTTCTCATCCTACTGTCTCTCTGAATGCGACTGCATCCTGGGATGTTGAAATGAGTGAATTTTCCCTCGGTGCGTGGGATCTTGGGAAAATTCATCTATTTGCATGACCAGAGATGATGTTAGAAATACTAATTTAATTGACCCATTTTTGCCATTCATCACTGGATTGTTTTTGCAGTGAATATGAACATTGTGTGCAAAAACAGAAGTTGCTGGAAAAGCTCAGTTGGTCTGGCAGCACCTGTGGAGAAAATAATCACAGAGTTAATGTTTTGGGTCCGGTGACCCTTCCTCAGAACAGATCCAAAACATTAACTCTGATTTTTTTTCTTTACAGATGCTGCTAGACCTGCTAAGCTTTTCCAGCAACATCTGTTTTTGTTCCTGATTTACAGCATCCGCAATTCTTTTCGTTTTAATGAACATCGTGTGGTTTTGTGACTCGCACGTTAAAGCTCGAGAAGTGCGTTGACTTTCTATTTTAACTTGACTGGTTATTTCCTGCAAACCTGTGTGCTATGAAAGCCTTATTCTCTCTGCTTTTGATGTGAGCTGAGGCCTTTCTGTTTTGAATGTATCCATTAGTTTGTTGAAATTTGCATTTATATAGCACATTTAGAGTGGTAAGATGACACACAAGATGTTTCACAGGAGTGATTATCAAACAATATTAAACACTGACTCCCTGAGGGAAATATTAGAACAGGAGCCAAAACCTGATCAAAAAGGTTTTTAAGGACTGCCTAAGAGAGGGAGAGAGGCAGACAAATGTAGGGAAGGAATTTCAGAGATTAAGCCTTCACCACTAATATTCAGGTGCAGAGATTTAAAGGGTTAAATTAAGAGATTCAGTTGTTTAAATATGGTTTGCATTCTCTTGAGTTTTAAAGGTTGTGAGTGATTTGGTCAAAGAGAGAGGTAAAGGGATGCAAAAGGATGGACCAAGGGAAACTGTTTCCAGAACAAGTGACTAGATGTTAGTTAACAAAGTGTGGAACTGGATGAACACAGCAGGCCAATCAGCATCTCAGGAGCACAAAAGCTGACGTTTCGGGCCTAGACCCTTTATCAGAGCTCTCTGATGAAGGGTCTAGGCCCGAAACATCAGCTTTTGTGCTCCTGAGATGCTGCTTGGCCTGCTGTGTTCATCCAGCTCCACACTTTGTTATCTTGGATTCTCCAGCATCTGCAGTTCCCATTATCTCTGACTAGATGTTAGTGCTGGTTCTTCAGTGAAATAGTCTTCATTCTCTTCAAGACTAGCTTGTCAGCTCCAGAGGAATGAAAATATGGAAACTTCCAACCCAGAAACTTGTGGGTTCTGCAGAAGGGTCACCAGACCCGAAACATTAATTCTGTGACTTTTTTTTTCTCCACAGATGCTGCCAGACCTGCTGAGCTTTTCCAGCAACTTCTGTTTTTGCGCACAATGTTCGTATTCATTGCAAAGCCAATCTAGTCATGAATGGCACTGTTCCCTGAAACATCTCAAGCACTGAAATTAGTTGGAGCTTAAATAGGAATTGGCATGAGGTAGAAAAAGATGCAGCAACATTTTAAACAATATTTTAATTCATTCATGTGACATGAATGTCTCTGGCTGGGACATCATTTATTGCCCATCCCTAGTTGCCTTTGAGAAGGTGGTGGTAAGCTGTGTTCTTGGGCTGCTACAATCCATGTGCTGTACATAGACCTACAATGCCCCTACGGAGGGAATTCCAGGATTTTGACTCAGTACTGCTGAAGGAATGGAGGTATATTTCCAGGTCAGGGAGGTGCTTGGCTTGATGTGGAAATTGCAGGTTTATAGTCTTCCCATGTATCTGCTACCCTTGTCTTTCCAGGTGATCATGTGTTTAGAAGTTGTTGGGTAAAGAACTACAGTGAATCTCTGCAGTGTATCTCGTAAATAGGTCACACAGCTGCTAGTGCTCGTCAGTGATGGAGGGAGTGGATGCTTGTGGATGTGGTGCCAGTCAAGTGGGCTGCTTTGTCCTGGATGGTGCCAAGTTTGTTGAGTTTTATTAGAGCCACACTCATCCGGGCAAATGGGGAGTAATCAATCACACTCCTGAATTGTGCCTTGTGGATGGTGGACAGGCTTTGGGGAGTCAGGAGCTGAGTTACTCGCAGTAGTATTCCTAACCTCTGACCTGCTGCTATAGCCACAGTTTTCATATGGCAAGTCCAGTTCAGTTTCTGGCCAATGTTAACCCCCAGGATGTTGACAGTTGGGAATTCAGCTATGGTAATGCCATTAAATAGCAAGATGTAATGGTTAGATCATCTCTTATTGGAGATGGTCATTTGTGTGGTATGTATTTAACCACGATATTATCTAGGTCTTGCTGCAGACACCAAAATTGTTGTTATAGTGGGCAGTAAAGAAGGTTACCTGAGCTTACGAAGAGATCTTGATCAATTGAGTCAATGAGTTGAGGAGTGGAATTGGAGTTTAATTTGGATTCATGCGAGGTATTGCATTTTGCTAAAACAAACAAGGACAGGACTTATACAATTAATGGTAGGGCCTGAGTAGTGTCATAGAACAGAGAGACCTGGGGGTCAGGTACCTAAGTTTTTGAAATTTGCATCGCACATAGACAGGCTAGTTAAGAAGGTGTTTAGCACACTCGCCTTCATTGCTCAAACCTTTGAGTATAGGAGTTGGGACGTCATGTTGAGGTTGTGCGGGATGTTGGTGAGGCCTCTCCTGGAGTACTGTGTGCTGTTCTGGTTGCCTCACTATAGGTAGGATATTATTAAATTGGAGAGACTTCGGAAAAGATTTACGAGGAAGTTGCTGGGAACGGAGGGTTTGAGGTATGAGGAGAGACTGGATAGCCTGAGGAACTCCCGCAGAGATATCCTGAGATAACTGACCTCCAAGAGCTACAACCATCTTCCTTCATGCAAGGTAATTTCCCTAGTGCCAGTCCAACCAGTGAAGAGTTTGCCATCTGATTCCTATCAATTCCAGTTTTGCTAGGCCTCCTCAACGTAAGGGCTGTCACTGCCACCTCACCTCTGGAATTCAGCTGTTTTATCCATGGTTAAACTGAGGCTGTACTGAGGCCAGGATCCCTGGTGGAACCCTAACTAGGCTTCACTGAGCAGGTTATTGCTGAGCAGGTGCTGCTTGAAAGCGCTGTTAGTAACACCTTCCATCACTTTACTGATGGTCGAGAATAGACTAATGAGGCAGCAATTGGGTGGGTTGGATTTGACTGCTTTTTGTGTACAGGACATACCTGGGCATCTTTCCACATTCTCAGGTAGGTGCCAATATTATAGCTGTGCGGTAACAATTTGACTCAAGGCACAGCACTTTTGGAGCACAAATCTTCAGTAGTATTCAGGACTGTTCCTGGAATGGTGTCAGGCCAATAGCGTTTGCAATATCCAGTGCCTCTAGCATTTCCACAGGCTCAGCACTCTGGGCAAAGAAATTTCTCCTCATCTCAGCTCACCACGTTCTTGACTCCCAGTCATTGGGAACATACTTCCTGTGTTTACCCTGTCTAGTCCTGTCAAAATTTGATAGGTTTCTATGGAATCCCCCTCATTCTTCTAAACCCCAGTGGATACAATTCCAAACAACTCAATCTCTCCTAATACATCTGTCCTATCATCCCAGGAATCAGTTTGGTAAGCCTTCTGCATTGCCTCGATAGCAACATTCTTCCTCAGATTTCATTTGGAGTTTCCAATCCTCTGGGACCTTTGAAGAATCCAAGGAATGGAAGATTACAACCAATGTATCTACTTCTTTCACGACCCCATGGTGCGGGTCATCAGCTCCAAGGGACTTGTCAGTGTTTGGCCCAAATAGTTTTCCCAGGACCAGTCCTTAGAGATTATGATTCATTTAAGTACCTTTCCAACTTTCCGGTCTTGATTTTCAAATGTATTTGGGATGATTTTTGTATCTGCTACAGTGAAGACAAAGAACGCTGTTCAATGCTTCTGCCATTTCCTTATTTCCCATTAATTCTCCAGTCTCTTCCTCTGGAGAACAATAGTTCAGTTTACCAACTCTTGTTTTCTTATATCCTTATAGAAACTCTTCCTGTGTGTTTTTATATTTCTAGCTAGCTTTCTCTCACACTTTAACTTGTCCATTCTTTCTTTGCTGGTTTCTAGAAACTGTCTAAAGTTCAGGCTGTTGGAGTATAGCACGTATTTTCTAACCATTTGTTACTATCCTTCGCTTAATTAACCGGCGATGGTGCATCATTTTCACTAAGTTTGTCGTCTTTTTTTAACTGTTCAGATGGTAGTTTGACCTGAAGTGTTCAATTGATGACAATTTGTTGTGTTCCTTTATTGTAGGAACAGTATGAGCTGGTCTATAGGGCAATCAGTGCTCTGTTTGAGAAGCAGCTAGAATTCCTAAACACCAACGCAACTTTCCAGGAAGATGAGGTGAGTTTTTGTCTTTGTTCTGTGCTTTGTTGTTGAATAGTCTCAGCTCTCTTCAGCTGCCCCCACTTTTAAATCATCACCTGGCTTTTATCTGGTCTCAGAACCATTCATGGCCTGAAAACATCTGCAAGATTCCCCCTGACACTCCACCTCCTCACACAGACACAGAGACTCACTCACTCGTTCACACATGCGCGTACACACATATACATACACAGACACAAGCACACACTCTCCCTATCTCTCACACACACATGCACTGAGACACACACACACACACACACACACACACATACACACACACACACACACACACACACACACACACACACACACAGACATCTTTCACTGTTAAAATGAAAAGACTCCCACATCTAATGCAGTCCCCATATCACCCCACATTTTAAACGGGTTATGGATTATATTGGTCAAAAGCCCGTGTACATTATCCATATTGCATTAGTTTCAATTTCAAAGTGGCTGACAACTGGCTCTAAGGGCTCCATTAATTTAAAATTAAGCCAAAATAGTCATGTTACTCACCAGCTCACATTGTGTTAACAGTGTGCTCAATGCAGAACAGAGATAATTGAATAACACGACAATAACATGCATTTATATACTGCCATTATCATGCCCCCCCATGCCCCACAAATCAAATCATAGGAGTGATTACCAGCAAAATTATATACTGAGCCATATAAGGAGCTATGAGAACAGGTGAACAGAGGTTTGGATAAGAGATAAGTTTTACAGAGCATCTGAAAGGAAGGGAGAAAGAAGGAGCGGTCTAGGGAGGGAATTCATTATCATAGTGGGCAGCTGAAGACATGGCTGTCAATGGGGGGGGGGCAATTGAAAGCTAAGATGTGCCAGAGATCAGAATTAGACGGGAGTGATTATCTCTGACAGTTGTGGAGCTGAAGGAGATACAGTGATAGGGAAAGGTGAGGTCAGAGAGAGTTTATAGAATGAGGATGCAGATCTTCCCAGACTGAGACCAGCAAATATAGAAGGTGGTGGTAAATGAAACTCTGTGTGGATTGGGACAGGTGCAGTAGAGTTAAGATGAGCTCAGGTTTATGCAGCAAAATTGGTCCCAACCATGTATACTTTAAAGTAATCCCTCTTTAATGTTCAATAATGTTTTGTGTATGTGAATCCTGAGAATCCTCTCCCAGTGGTGTGTGTGTGGGGCTATGGTTTGTATGGAGCACTGACTCAACTTTAAATTAAGTTGCTGGTCTGAATTAAATTAGAAACAAGAGCACAAAGATGCTGCTTTCGGAGAGGGAACATTCTTGTTATGTCATGGCCTGATATAATTATGCTGAACAAGTGGGTAAATTGCATCTCCATGAAAATGCTCCTTGGAGGGAGTGAAAACTGTATCTCTCATTCCAGTTTCTACATATGCGCCTAGCTACCCACAACTCTACAGGGGTTCATTAGCTGGTTTGTAATGCAGAGTGATACGAACAGTGTGGGTGAGGTTACCATGAAGTACTCACCTTCTCAATCTCTCCCCTTGCCTGAAATATGGTGAACCTCAGATTATACAACCACAAATTCACACTCTCTCACTCTTTCTAAAATGACAGTGTGACCCTATGGCCTGATAAGACTATGGCTACTTTACCCAAGAATCTAGAACTTTTTTTTGAGATGTTCTGCCCAGAACTTTATCCAATGCCTCAAATGAAGCAAACATTAGATACAAGTTCATTTACTCAGTGATTTTGAAATTCTTTGTCCCATGTATTTTTGGACAGAATACTTAATTCACCAGGATCCACCCTGGGTGTTAGAGATAATGGGAACTGCAGATGCTGGAGAATTCCAAGATAATAAAATGTGAGGCTGGATGAACACAGCAGGCCAAGCAGCATCTCAGGAGCACAAAAGCTGACGTTTCAGGCCTAGACCCTTCATCAGAGAGCAGGCCAAGCAGCATCTCAGGAGCACAAAAGCTGACGTTTCAGGCCTAGACCCTTCATCAGAGAGCTCTCTGATGAAGGGTCTAGGCCCGAAACGTCAGCTTTTGTGCTCCTGAGATGCTGCTTGGCCTGCTGTGTTCATCCAGCCTCACATTTTATTATCCACCCTGGGTGTTTGTATTTTTCAGATTCCACTCTCTGTGTATTACCCTGAGAGAAAATGTTTTCTGAATTTTAACACTCGACAATACTTTGACAAGGCAACTAATCACATGTTTCAGGATCTGATGCAGTTTTCTGTCACGTTTCCCTTTTGGCCAGCTCAATCTCTGTACCATTTCCTGTATAATCTTCTCAATCTTTCCATGTTGATGAAATTCCAGCTTAACTGGTCTGGCAGCATCAGTGAAAAGGGACAGAGTTAATTTTTGATTAGATTTTTGCTGAACCAGTGTGATTTGGGAGCCCTTTAGAAATGGAGTACAGGACTCAATTTCAGGATTCCTAATGCTTCTAATTTTTGAGAGTACTTCTTAAGGGTGCACCTGGCTATTCCAACCAGACCAGCTCCATTCAGCATGGCCTTGTCTTCCATTTCATCATGGAGTTGGACCATGTTTTCAAAAGGTTGTGTTCCTTAGCTCTTCAGGGATGTTGTGAACCATGGTCTGCATGAGGGACCCCTTTGAAAGGTAAGTTTAAAGGTATGCCTCAAGTTCCCCCTACCTCATGTCAAAGTATGATCTCCCCAAACATCACCCAGTGTCCTTCTTTCCCCTATGCAAAGAATTACCTCCTCAAATAACCCTCAAGACCAATCATGAACCCCTACCAAAATATGATTTTTTGTTACTATCCATGAACTCACCAATATTGTATAGAAATAATGAACTTATTGGCTTTGCAAAAAAAACGTGATTAATTCTTACTTTTTCACTACATTAAAAAAAACCTCCC
This sequence comes from Stegostoma tigrinum, assembly GCF_030684315.1. Taxonomy (NCBI): domain Eukaryota; kingdom Metazoa; phylum Chordata; class Chondrichthyes; order Orectolobiformes; family Stegostomatidae; genus Stegostoma; species Stegostoma tigrinum. Next base: position 3,365,582 of record NC_081374.1, read on the forward strand.
TTCTATTAAAGGGCAATAAAACTGTCATTCACACAGATTCTTTTAAAGTTTCAAACCTGAAATGGCAAGGCATGAATAACCACTTAATCCTCTGCAAACAAACAATGTGAAATTGGTAGGGATCCCTTGTGCAGAGCTGTCAATCAAGTAGGGGCATAGGTGTTTCAGCAATGTAATGGTTGTTTGGCCTTTCAGCCAAGAAACATAATGAGGCTTTTGAAAATGTAGCTTATTGGCCACACTTAACCAAAAATAAATTTGAAATGCCTCATTAATACTTGTATAAAGAAGCATATCAATTTGATGAAGCAGTGCCTTGATGTATCAAACCTTTTAGGGTTGTTGCCAAAATGTAGGATGTGGCACGAATCAGGCAGACCATTTAACGAGCCAGTACTGTCACAATGGGCCAAGAAGATGTCATGACATTTTTCACTTTGATTTTATGTCTAATCCTCTTCCTGTTGTTAGAGTGGGGATGTGATGGCCTAGTAGTATCATCGCTAGACTATTAATCTAGCAACTCAGCTGAACCAGGGTTCAAATCCTGCCAGGGCAGATGGTAGAATCTGAATTCAATAAAAATAATTTGGAATTAAGAATCTACTGATGACTGTGAAACCATTGCCAATTGTCAAAGAAAAACCCATCCGGTTCCCTAAAGTCCTTCAGGGAAGGCAGTCTGCACCTGGCCTGGCCTGCAATGGGACTTCAGACCCACAGCAATGTGATTGACTCTTAACTGCTCTTTGGGCAATTAGAGCCAGGCAATAAATGCTGCCCTCATCTAATGAGTGAGGAAAAAGAAAAGTTCCTGTTCTCGTTTGCTTTTCTCCAGTTTGAATGTCTCATTATTTAGGAACTCAGTTAACCGCGTGTTCATAGCTTTCGCAGAACCAGAGAAACTTGCAACACATCATGCCTATGCCAGTTCTATTGAGTCCAATTAGTCTCACTTCCTCTACTTTTAACCCATAGCTCTGCAATTTTCTCGGGCAGTGCTAGCCAGATCACAACAGCATGCTATGGAACTATGCTGTCCTCATTGCCATTTCTCATTCATTTACCAATTATTTTCAACCTCTCTTCCAACTAACAGAAAATGCACTATCAACACCTCTACCAAATATTTAATTAACATTATTGCTTCAAGTCCACAATCATATTAGCTTGTTGCCATGAGGTCTGCCAGAAAAAAAGGGATTAAAGAAAACATTTGCTAGGAAATAACTTTTTCTTGACCTTTCACGGGATGTGGCCATCACTGGCAAGGCGAGGATTTGTTGTCCATCCCGAATTTCCCTTGAAACGAATGGCTTGCTGTGCCATTTCAGACAACTGTTAAGAGTCAACTACATTCGAGTCCAACGTAGGCCAGACCAAGCAAGGATGGCAGGTTCCCTTCCCCAAAGGAATTTGGTTGATTTTTGCAACAAGGAGCGATAGTGATCATGGTCACTACCACCAAGATTCATGCCGGTACTGAGCCAGTTATGCTTATATTCATAATGTCTTTTATTATCAACTTCCCCCTTGAGAGAGCTGCTATGGAACAGTGCAGGGAGCTGTGGTTTCTGCGCAGTGTAAGTCCACAGTGTTTGGGAGGCTCACCCTCACATACCGGATGTGGTAAAACAGATGGCACGCAAACAAACAGTTCCACCAGAGAAACAGCCTTGTCCTCAAAAGCAGGACTTCTGTATTTGAGTAAAAATGACACGAGGCACCCCCTCCTGTTGAAATCTGTCTGCAAAGCATTTCCTGCTACTAAGATTCCCTGCGGGGCCAGTAATGGGATCGTGAGGCTGGTGGTTGTGCTGGGACAGGGACAGGAAGCCAATGTGGTCAAATTGAGCTCCACCTCTTGGATGTAGAGAGCGGTTGGGTTAGGAAGTCGCCAGGATTGACTATAGGAATTAAATTGTTCAGCGTAAAACCAAAACGAAACGTAAAATTACATTCAAAATAATAATTAAACAGTCTGTAAGATTCTCTTCCCAGTCTTTTAGCATTTTCCAAAGGTGCATTATTTTCAACTACAGAGTCAGATTCCCATCTTTTGACAAAAATTTAGATTTCTGATTTGTTTAAAGATTATTCAGATGTTTGCAGCACTCGGGGGAAAATTGCCGGAAGTCATTTCAAAAAAGTGAATGCTGGAGACAAGAGAAACGGAAAACAGAAATCATCCACAGTCTGTTTGTCCCTCAGTTGTTGAGCAAAGTGGGGCAGCATGGAACCAGCCAAGGATAAGAGTGTGGGGGAAGGGCGATGGCGACTGGTCACATGATGAACCTGCCAGGAATGCGTTGAATACCTTGAACCAATGTTGGAGACTCTAGAGTAGAGTGTACGCTGTGTTATTATCCCATAGTACCCTGAATCCACAGTCCTGCATTTGCTTACCCCGAAATGCCTACACTCTACTCAGAGGCGCGTATACCCCAAACTCTAAACTATGCCATAAAACTCACTCAGTACTGCACCCCAAAACCTTATATCCCTGTACCCCAAACCCCCTGCATTCCAAAACCTCTGCACCTGAATGCTGTATCCTCCAAAACCCTTGCACCAGTTTACACCAGTGATTGAATGTCCTGGACCCTCATGTTCCAGACACTGTTCCTTTGCGCCAACTTGGTTTTTCTTGGCTATTTGTGTTCTGCTGTCCATTTCTTTACCACACGTTCAGCCCTAGTAATGAGCACATGGTTCACTAAGCCTGGTTCTGCTTCGGTGTGCACTGAGACCCATCATGTTAGAAAGTGTCTGGGACTCCAGGTGAGCAATGACAAGGATCGGGCCTGGAATGAAGCTCACACTTGCTGCCACATGGATTCACTTTTCACAATCACAGAGGGAGTCCCCGATTCCAGAACCATCGGTCTTCCTGTGATTGATTAATTGGTGAATTTAGTGTCACGTACCGAAATACAGTGAAAAGTTTAGTTTATAAGTGGTACAGACAGATCACAGCAAGCAAAGGATGTACAGATCATAAAGACTTAGAGGCATACAGGTTACATTTAAATAGAGTCCATTCAACATCTGGTAACAGCCGGAAAGAAGCTGTTCCTGAACCTGCTGGTGCGTGTGTTCAGGTTTCTGTACCTTCTGCCTGATGGAAGATCATTACCGGGGTGCGATGGGTCTTTGATGATGTTGGAGTCTTTCTGAGACAGCGAGCCGTGTAAATGGAGTCTGTGGATGGGAGGTTGGTTTCTGTAATGGTCTGGGCTGTGCCACCACCTTCTGTAGTTTCTCACGATCCTGGACAGAGCAGTTGCTGTACCAGGCTGTTATGCACCAGGACAGTTTGCTTTCAATGGTGCATCTGTAGAAGTTGGTGAGGGACCTTATGGACATGGCAAATTTCCTGAGCCCCCTGAGGAAGAAGACGTGTTGTTCTACCTCCTCGACTGTCGCATTTACGTGGGGAATCCAGGACAGGTGGTCAGTTATTGTCACTTATAGGAACTTGATGCTCTTCACCTTTTCGACCTCACTTCCCATTGATGTAGATGGGGATGTGTTCTCCTTTCTCTCTGAAGTCGATGATCAGTTCTTTAGTTTTGCCAAAGTTCAGAGACAGACAGTTTTCACTGCGCCACGTCACCAAGCCCTCTATCTCCTTTCTGTATTTTGACTCATCCCACTATTGACTTCCTCCCTTCTCTATCATTTCCCTGATTCATTTTTGCTTCCTTCACACTCTCTGTTTATTTCTTCCCTTACCTGTTCCCTATCTCGGAAAACTCTGTCTTGGTGCATTATCTGAGATAGACCAGGTAATGGACCCTTCAAGGAAGTAAATTACAGATGGACACTAAATGCTGGCCTTGTCAGTGTTGACCACATCCCTGGAAAAAAGTAAAGTTGTTAACTTTTTGGTGAATCTCAGCAGATCTGGCAGCGTCTGAGGAGAGAGAAACAGAATTAATGCTTCAGGTCTAATGTGACTTTTCTTTGGAACCTGAAAAAGAATCTTGTGGGGGCCCCCTGGTGGTGTCCCTACCCTGGACTGGAAGGACTGGGTTCAGGTCCCACCTGTTCCAGAGTTTGTGTAATGACCAGAGGGTGTGGCACGGTGGCTCAGTGTTTAGCACTGCTGCCTCACAGCACCAGGGACCCAGGTTCAATTCCAGTCTTGGGTGACTATTTGTGTGGAGTTTGCATATTCTCCTTGTATCTGTATGGGTCTCCTCCAGTTTCCTTCCACAGCCCAAAGATGTGCAGGTTAGGTTGGATAGCCGTGCTAAATTGTCCAGGAATGTGCATGCTAGGGAGATTAGGAGTGGGAAATACATGACTACAAGGATAGGGTGAGGTAAATCCAGGTGGAATGCCCTTCAGAGGGTCAGTGTGAACTCAAATGGCCTGCTTCCACACACTGCATATTCTTTGATAACACCTCTGAACAGGTTGATTAGAAAAACTAGGATAAGTTTTTTTTCTGAAGAAGACTCATTGAACTTGTAATGTTAAGTCGGATTTTCTTTCTCCACAAATGCTGCTAAATTTGTTGAGGTTTAAGACGTTTTTGCTTTTTTTTTCAGATGGTTTGTTTTAGTGAGCAGTAAAGTGTGGTCGATGCAGGAGTTATTGGTATTTAAAAATTTGAAAATTTGCAGTAGTGTTGCGAAGTTGGGAATTCTGTGGACCAATTTGTCGTGCAGGCTTTAAGCATTAAAATACCATAGTGAAGAAGTCAGAATAAGTGGGCTTGTGAGACATTAGAACTGAAAGCAATTACTTTCAAAGCAAAGAGGTGACACCGTGGTCATGTCACTGTTCGGGTAATCCAGAACACCAGGCTATTGGGACTATATAACTGCTGTGAATTGGTATAAAAATCTATCTGGTTCAGTGCCTCTTTTTGGGAGGGTCATCTGCCATCCATTCTTGGTCTGGCCTGTACAGGATGTGAGACCCACAGAGACATGTTTGACTCATAACTGCCCTCTGAGCAATTAGGGATGGGCAACAAATGCTGATTGGGCCAGCGATACCCACATCCCATGAATAAATCCCAAAACAAAAACAGAAGTTGCTGGAAAAGCTCAGCAGGTCTGACAGCATCTGTGAAGGAAAAAACAGAGTTAACGTTTCCGGTCCGGTGACCCTTCCTCAGAGCTCATTTAATAAATAACAAAAAATGTGCAAAGGGTCGATTCTTTCAGCAAACCCAAAATATCTGCTCAAGGTGCGGAAGATTCCAAGATCCAGTAGCTGCTTATGGCACCCAGTTTAGCTTTAATCATCTAAAGATTCTGTATAGGTTTGACCTGCCTTCTCTTTAAATTAATCAAGTTTGAGTGGGTTGGTTTTAGAGCAGCCTGTTGCTGAGGGTGCGAGCACTGAGGTGCCGAGTGTGTGGTTTCATTCAGGAAGTCACTTCGAGTCTAAAACTGGAAATGACATTATTTACAGGAAGATACTGACCAGATGCAACTCGATTTAGACAACTGGTGATACATACAGGCAGGTCACACTATGTCTACTAATTACATGGGGGCAGGTCAGTCTATATGTGTGTTGTGTGCATGTTTGTATATATGTTTTTAGTTTTAAATTTTTGTATATTTCTCTCTCACTTGCTTGTTCTTGTGCACCAAGACCAGGGACAGAATATTACTCATTGACATTTCTGTACCTGTGCTATTGCTCTCTGCCCTTCCTTCCCACCACTTTCCATCTTCTGAAAAATGCTTTCTACTCTTACCTAGGGAATCCAAAAAAAAACTCCCTTATCTTTACCCTTCAATCTTGTGTCTGTTTCCATTATTCAAGTTGTTAACAGTGACGAATAGTGGGCTGCTTCAGTCTCCTGGTGAAGTTCTCTCATGTTGTGAGCATTTTTGTACTTGTACATTTTCGTTGTAAAGCATTAAATAATCTACATTTTCACTCTTAGTGTGATCATTCTGTAATGGTTTCAGAATATCTTGGGAGTGAATTTGGCTTACAACAGCAAAGCAAGATTGTTGAGTAAAGAGCTGGACTTCCACAGTCCCTGAAACTTCTTTAGAATTTCACAGGACAATCATGTTTAAGCTCATCTTTTCATTTTAGAAATTTAGTTTGTAGGTTCATTGCCACTTTAACTTCGTTTGAAATTGTTGCCAAAATCTTGCAAGTCGCTGGGAAATAGTTGATTTGTGATATACTCCAAGCCTTTTTCTCATGGCCGATGTGCAACAGTTCACCCACTTTTGAGTTTTGGTAAATCCAATCTGTTGTTCAATGATATTGAGGACATGGTTACTGACATTTTGCTTTTACCTTCATCCTCCAACAGATGATTGAGCCCTCTGTGCAATTAGAGAGACCTCAGCAGCCATCAAAATCCACTCCTTTTTCAACAAACTCATCACGTCACAGGTAACACGCATGGAGATGATTAGTATTCCTGTAAATAACTTTGGTATGTCAGTACCTCCTTATCCCTATAACCTCTTCCAGTTCTACCAACCTCCAAGAATTCAGCATTCACCCAATTCTGGCTCCTTGTGTTTGTTGGCATCCATCATCCTATCTTATGCCTTCAGCTTTGGCCTTAAGTTCTGTCTCTCTCATTCATTTAATACTCATCTCTCTGACCAAGCTTTTGATCGCCAACCTTAATATCTCTTGATGTGGCTCGGTGTTAAATTTAATCTGGTTATGTTCATATGAAGTAGCTTGACACATATTAATACATTAAAGATGTCAAATTATTGCAAGCTGTTGACTTGAGCAATGGAACCAAATCAGTAACTGGTTATAAAATTTGAAGAAAAAGGAAGCATTGGAAGCCAATAAGTTATAAGTAAAGAAGAAATTCAGGAACTAGTCACAGGAGTTGATTAGTGACAAATTGATGGAAATTGATTGTCTTAGGTTTTCATCATTACCTGCCCATAATAAGATCAGACATCAATGTTTGTTGATGTGTCTCATGGTTTTGTTACTGCACAAAATGCTCTGTTTCCCTCCCCATTGATCGGGTTGATTTAACCCAGTCAGCTAACAATGGGACGAGGACTCTGTGTTGTCCCTGAGTGAGTTCAATGTTTTCTCCATCATTGAACAAAGCTCTCAGGTTAGTTCCCCATTTGGCCACCTTGACTTATCAACAGAAGTACATAAGGCAGTCTTGTTGTTTTTATACGGTATCAGCAATTAATCAAACAGCAGCTAATTTAGTAAAAAAAACCCTAAAGTATTATCATAAAGAATGTGATAGAATAACATCCATCCTGTAGTGACTCCTGCCAACATGTTTCTCCCAACCCGACTTTTCCCCACTTCAGAGTCTCAAACCGGACCCGAATATCCAGACTCTGAATCAGAACTAAATGGCTTCACTCTCTCAGAGACACAAAATTCAATGAATAAAGAGGATCTCCTTCATACATTTTGTTCATTATAGCTCCACATCTTTGAGGACGTGTTTATGATTTTGAGGTCAACAATAGAATTGGCTGAGAATGTAGCTGTGCAACAAAGATTCATGATGTATGGAGCCAGTGGACTGGGTTTGGCAAAAATCCGAAGTCACGCAGCTCTAAGGTTTATTTGAAATCAAGCTTTCAGTGCAGAGCCCTTTCATCAGGCGAAGTCTTCACTAGGCCGGTCTGGGTTGGGGCTCAGAAACTTTCATCGCACTTTGTGCAGCCCATGTCCTTGGAGAATTTGATGATTCAGTGCAGAGGGAACTTTGTTCTGTATCTGACCACATGCTATTCCTGTCCTGGGAGTATTTGATGGAGACTGTATAGAGAGAATGTTTTCTGTGTCTAGCCACATGTTGCCCCTATTCTGAGAGTGTTGATGGAGACAGTGTAGAGAAAGCTTTACTCTGTATCTAACCCTGTTCGGTATCTATCCTGGGAGCGTTTGATGGAAGAAGACAGTGTGGAGAGATTTTTTTTCTGTATCTAACCCCATGCTGTCCTGTCCTGACAGTGTTGGTGGGGACAATGTTTGGGGAACTTTACTTTCAGTTTAAAAATGTACAATGTTTCAATTTAAAAGAGTAAAGGAAGATTTACTCTGTTTCTAACCCTGTGCTGTCCCTGTCTAGGGCATGTTTGGTGGTGACATTGTCGAGGAAACTTCACTCTGTATCTAACCCTGTGTTATTGTGTCTGGTGAATTTTGATAGGGCAATGTAGAGTACGGTGACTGGTTAATAGCTCAGTTGAGCTGGTTTCTGATGAAACTGATGAACGTCATTTCCTGTCTGTTAATTCCGTGGATATGTTTTATGCAGCATGTACTCTATACCACCTCTGGCTCAGAGGCACCTTCCGCTATCTGAGAATCGTGCTCTGAAAATAGCGCTCAGAAAATACCAATGCCTCAACCCATCGTAACAATTTCTTAAGCTATTAATTACATTTTTGAATCAAGAAATAGTGTTACCTTTGACTAGACATACAAATTCTTATCAGACAGAAATGTATTAACTGGAAGCGTTTGGCATTTTAAATGAAAACTTTTATTTGCCAATATTTTTTGAGCTTTCGGGTGAAGCTGTGTGTGGTAACAGGATCTAATTTTGAGCTGGCTAATTCAATGTTCAGAGATAGAAAAAAAAGTCACAATTGTGAATGTAATGTTGCATCTAATGGGAATACGAAGTGGGGAACCTACTGTAGAAACTTGATCAGATCCAATCTCAAGCCATGTTCTCAGTTTTAGACACTGCGCCTGAGGAAGGATAAAAAGCACTGGAGGGAGGCAGCACAGAATAAACTATAATGATATTTATTCACTTGAGTTTAGAAGATTTGGAGGTGATCTCTTTGGTGATTGGTGAGTTCAGAACCAGGGCTTGTCCATTCAGGAGTGATATTGTGAAGAGCAACTTCTAACAAATGATGTAGGGAACCTGGATTTCTGTGCTCACAAAAGAAAATGTTGCACTCTGGGGTTCAATTTGAGCTTTCTAGACTAAGACGGATCAATTGTTTGGGAGGTGAGAGGACATGGAGCCAAGGCAAGTCAGTGGATCTGTTTGGGGAGGCAACGGCCTAGTGTACTATCGCTGGACTGTTAATCCAGAGACCCAGATAATGTTCTGTGGACCCTGGTTGGAATCCCGCTATGGCGGATGGTGGAATTTGAATTCAATAAATATCTGGAATTAACAGTCTAACGATGACCATGAATCCATTGTCAATTGTCGGAAAAACCCATCTGGTTCATTAATGCCGTTTAGGGAGGGAAATATCCCATCCTGGGAAATCTCTGGCTTACATGAAACTCCAGACCCATAACAATGTGGTTGACTCTTAACTGCTCTTGAGGCAATTAGGGATGGGCAATAAATGCTACCTAGCCAGTGATGCCCTCATCCTGTGAATGAATAAATAATAAAGGATCTGAGATACAGCTCAGCCATAGTGGAACAGATTCCAATAGTTTCCTGTTCCTCCAGGTTGACCAACCAATCCGTTTGAAGGCAATGTTAATATTCTCTGCACTAGAATGGACAAATCTCCATAAATGTACAGGAGTCTCTAGGAATTAGAGTGGTGATTGGAAGTGAGCTGGGAGAAAAATATACCAGTGTGAAGGGGGAAAATGGAGGTGGGAGGGGTGGGGCTCAGGAATAATTGGCTAGCTCTTTCAAACTGTTGGGAAACACTTGATATCCTGTACAATTCTAAATGAAGAATCTCTCACCTGATGCCTACAGGTAAATCTGAGATTTCATACAGTCACATGTGAGACATTGCAATCACCTGAGAAGGTGAGAAAGTGTGAAATCCATGCTGTTCGCTATAACTATGATTTGGATGAAAATGTAGGAGGCATGGTCAGTAAGTTTGCTGGTGACACCAAAATTGGTGGGATAGTGGACGTTGATGAAGACTTTCTAAGGTTACATAGGGATCTTGATCAATTGGAACAATGGGCTGAGGAATGGCAGATGGAGTTTTATTTGGATAAATGTGAGATATTGCTTTTTGTTAAAACAAACAAAGGTCAGGACTTACACAATTAAAGGTCAGGCCCTCGCTAATGTAAACTTTAAAAAACCTAAGAGTTCAGGTACATAATACTTTGAAATTTGAGTCACTGGTAGATACAGTGGTTAAGAAGGCATTTAGCACGCTTGCCTTAATTGCTCAGACCTTTGAGTATAGGAATTGGGACGTCATGTTGAGGTTGTACAGGATGTTGGTGATGTCTGTTCTGGAGTGCAGTGTGCAGTTCAGGTTGCCCTGCCATGGGAAGGATAGTAATGAATTGGAGAGTGTTCAGAAAAGATTTACCAGGATGTTGCTAGGAACGGAGGGTTTGAATTATAAGGATAGATGGATAGGCTGGGAATTTTTTCACTGAAGCGTATGAGGTTGAGAGGTGACCTTGTAGAAGTTTGTAAAATCATGAGGAGCACAGATAAAGTGAACAACACCTAGGATCTTTTCCCTAGGTTGGGCAAGTTCAAAATTTGGGCCATATTTTTAAGGTTGAAAAGGGCAAGATAGGCAACAGTTTTACCCAACGAGTAGTTTGTGTGTGGAATGAACTGTCAGAGAGAGTGGTGGACCCTCATACAGTTACAGTATTTAAAAGACATTTGGATAAGTACATGAAAAGGAAAGGCTTGGGGGGTTATGAGCTGAAAGCAGGCAAATGGGACTAGTTTAGTTTGGGAACATGGTCAGTGTGGACTAGGTGGACCATAGGGTGTTTTTCCACGTTGAATGATTCTGTAACTCTACAGACTATTGTCAGTTGCAAAATATCTAACAATCCATATTTAGGAATATCATGAAAGGACAAAGATTGTGTTGACAGGCTAATGATAAGTAACTGCTACTAGTGGATCCCCCACATGCTCACTTAATGCTGGGTATAATGTCTATGGGAAGTTGTTGTAGGTGGGAGAGAAACAGTGCAGCTGCCTCATCAAGGCAAGAACACCTCCTTGACAATCAGATTGCAGGACTGTTACTGAACAGCACAGCCGGTGAATTCAGTGTCAATCTGGTACAGGAATGGCGGGTATGAAAGATTGAATAGACACAGAACATAGAACAGTACAGCATGGGAATGGTCTCTTCAGCCCAAGATGTTGTGCCAAATATGACATCAAATGAAACTAATCCAGCCCTTGGCCCATATCCCTCCATTCCTTGCATATTCATGTGCTTATCTAAAAGTCTCTTAAACATCCCTATTGTACCTGACTCCACCACAACCCCTGGCAGCAAGTTCCAGGCTCGTGTGACTCTGTGTAAAAAACTTGCCCATCACATCTCCATTGAACTTCCCCCCTCTCATCTTAAATGTGTGGCCCCACCCCTAGTATTGGATATTTCAACTCCGAATTGAAGAAGATGACAAGAGAAAATACAAAATAGAAAGGCAATAGCATTTTATAAATTAAAAATCTTCCTACCTTTCGATTGATTTTTAACGTCATAAATAAATAAAACCTAAATGAAACTCCACACATATCATAGTTAACTTGTAATGCCAGAGAGGCTGACTTTCAATAATTAGTGCTTACCACATTGTTAAGAGGGTATGTTGACTTAAATTAACTATGTTCCATGGCAGGATTACCTGGCTGCAAATGAAGCAGCTTCACATGGTTAGTGAATTAATGGTGAGGCAGTCAATCAGATACCTTTTCTGCAAATCTGTCAGTGCAACAGGGGCAATTTCTGGATTTCTACATTTATTCAATCTTCCTGAAGTTGCTGTGATATTTGCACATAAATGCCAGCAGTACATTAGCTTCCATGTTATTTTGAAGGCAGTTCTTGGAAAATATTTCAATGAGGAAAAGCATTTAAAGATAATGCAACAATGAAATTTTATTTTTCTTACAGCTGACTAAAAATTGTGTACAACTTTTCTCAATTGTGCATTCTCACCATTACAGTTCACCAAAAGAGGAGAGGAGTTTGCGAAACATGGCACAAGAGATCACTGATTTACAATCATCAGAACAACACAACCAGTTGGATTTCTGCTTCCTTGGAAATGATCAAGCTTGTGGATTAATCACAGATTTGAACAGGAGCCCCGGTAATTGTAGCAAAGTCTCTCAGTCACCTGAGGACATGCCGCCCTCCATTACTAGATGTCCTCCAGAGATATGGCCCGATAGGCAGCTGAGTTCGAACAGTGTTGGGACATTATGGGGAGAAGTGTCCCAGGACTCAGCAAGACAGATGCAGGAAACAAAAGAGTTTACAAGCAAGACCTGTTTGACCAGGGCAAAGTCGAATCCCTTTACTGCCATGAGCCAGGATCTTGAACACCACACAGAATCGCTTAACGTTAAGCAATGCAACTTCTTTTCTTCTTTGGAAGATCTACTGAGTGCCTCTTCCAGTGGCTGTTCCTCATCCAGATCAAACAGTTTACCACCACCTGGAAAGACCTGGAACTCCTGTCACTGGGAATCTGCTCAAGAAGGGAATGCCAACATTCTTGAAGACCCAGAGGAGCAACATGCTATGCATTTTGCATCCCCTGCTCATTTTCCATTCACTTATTTCACAGAAGATCCTTATTTCTCACCTCCCAACTCAGCTCAGCTCCAGGAGAATAGCCTCTCATGCCCGGATTCCCCCTGCTATTACCTTGAAAATCTGATTCCAGTCCGGAGTCGGTCTGAGAATGATTACAGCGAGCTGCCGTTATTCCCCAGATACATGGAAACGGCTCTGACCCAGCCACTGGAGAAAGCAGACCATCATCACAGTGCTCTTGAAGTAAAGGAAAATCGTAAGTAGGAATTTCAATTCTCCAAATAAAAATCATTTTGAAGTAAAGCTGTTTAATTATCCATAAAACAACATCAAGCTGAGCAATGTCCTCAGGATTTGCAATTCCTGCTCCCTCTGGCATAATGCAATTGACTCTTATCTATCCTCTGAAGCAGACTAGACAACCAACTGCTTTCATCAGGAGAGCACTGAGGGAACACCTTCACCACACAGATCTCAGAGCAGTCATCTGTGGGTAACGCTCTCTCATTTCTGAATCCAAAAGGTGTGGGTGGTGAGGCATGAACATATGATCCAGGTTGACACGCCCAGTGCAGTGCTGAGGATGTGCTGCACTGCCAGAAATGCCATCTTAGAGATGAGATATCAAACCAAGATCCTCTCTACTCCGTCCAGAGGACAAGAAGGAAAAATCTCACTCCACTATTTTGAAGAACAAGGGAGTTCATAGAATTCCTACGGTGTTGAAAGAGGCCATTTGGCCCATTGTGTCTGTGCCAACCCTCTGAAAGCATCCCAAACAAACCCAGCTCACCCACACCATCCTATCCTTGTAACTTTGCATTTCCCATGCCCAATCCACCTAGCCTGCATATCTTAGGACTGTGGGAGGAAACTGTCTATCTCAATCTTAACATACTTTATCATCCAATCTCAGCAGCTCTCTCTGACAAAGGATTCCACAGATTTACTACCTTCTCTGGGAAAAGAAGTTCCTTCTCACCTCTATCTTAAAGATGCAACTTCTTACTCTGAGATCCTGAACTCTGGTCTCAGATTCTCCCACAAGGAGATACCACTTTTTCTGTATCTATCCTGTCAAGGCCTGTAGGAATCCTCTATATTTCAATAAAGTCATAGAATCATAGAGATATGTAGCATGGAAACAGACCCTTCAGTCCAACTCATCCATGCTGACCAGATATCCTAACTTAATCTAGTCTCATTTTTCAGAATTTGGCCCACATCCCTCTAAACCCTTCCTATTAACGTCAAGTTGCATTTTTCTACATTCCAATGCCCGTCGGCTCAATCCACTCAACCTCAGCTGGCAAATTAAATGTTCACGGTCAGAGGGGAGAAGGCACATCACATCTTTTATGGGTAATGCACATATGTGAACTGATGAAATAGGACCAGGATCACAAGACTCCTCAAGCCTGCTCTACTATGCCATGAGGTCAAGGCTGATCTTCCATCTCAGTATTTTCCTGCGCCATGGGATATCTGCACTCTGCAGCATAGAGCTTTCCAAAGATTCATGAACCTCAATTGGAAAAAAGCTCTTCCAATTATCACTCCTTAATAATGAATTCCTTATCCTGAGACTGCATGCCTATGTTCTTAATACCCTAGCCAGGGGAAAATGCCTCTCAGTGATATTCTTCTCCACATTAGAGAGTATAGGCCCAATTTAGTACAGGAAAACCCTTTCTTCCCAGGAAGCAATCTAGTGATTCTCTGACAAAAGGAGACTATATATACCTTCCATAGATCTGGAAACTAAACTCACATTAAGGTTCCAGATGTGCTCTCAGGAAAGTCTTGAACAACTGTAGCAAGACGTCCTTATTCTTGGACTCCAATCACCTTAACAATAAAGTGCAAGAGGGTTTTAAAACCTCATTCACTATATCTCTGCTCCAACATCTTGTTTTGCTCCTGGGAATTATGGCTTAAGCCTGTCCATTTTCACAATTGATTTTCTTTGTTACATGTCAATGAGTGCACTTTGTAAAAATAATTTTTAAAAGTTCAGTAACTTGCGTCATTTATATATTATATGTTACTTTCTAAAAGCCAACTTTCCATCAGCACAAATTCACACCCTGGGCTCAGGTAGAAAAATTGAAGTGCTGATTGATGAAAGTGAATATTTTCAGTAAATGCTACTGCTTAAGTGCACAGGAACAGGAGGAGGCCAATCAGCCACAAACCTGTTCCATGCTTCCATTAGATAGCCATTCGATAGTCCAGAACTTGAGTACTGCAGAAACAAAACACATTACGTTTTGAATTTATCAGGGGTATTCTTCTAAATTGCCCTGATGTGTAAAAGACAAAAGACTTCATTGAAATATTACAAAAAGAGCAAGATGAGGAATTTACATAGAAAGTCCAAACAGAGAAGGGCAGTGTTGGAACTATCACTTTTGAGGAACAAACCTGGGCAAGTGGTAGACATGTCAGTGGGGGAGCATTTCAGTAATAGTAACCATAATTCCCAAGATTCAAAATAATCATGGAAAAATATAAAGATGGATGGGAAGTAAACATTCTGATAAGACAAGTTTTCACTAAAATGGACTTGGAGCAGCTATTTATGGAAGAATCAACATCAAGACAATGGAAACCTTCCAGAAGGGTAATAGAGAGAATGCAGGGCCAACATGTTCCTGTGAAGGTAAAGGGCAGGATGAGCAAGTCCAGGAGCACCCTGGATGTCAGGAATGTGCGAGATTGGACCAGGAACAAAATGGAAACTTATAGCAGGTTCTGTGGGCTAAAAACACCAGGAGCTCTTGAGGCATATTGAAAGTGCAAGGGGTTGCCTAAAAAGAACTGGGGCCATAAAATAAACAATGACGGGTAAGAGAAGCATTTTCTAATCAACTTGTTCAGAGATGTTATCACACACCTCTGGAGCGTTTGGGACATGAAGCTGTGCCTCCTGACTCAGAGTTAGAGACAAAGGCCTTTTTTAAGAATTTTAGGGGTAAAAGAATAACCAGGGAAACAGTAGGGCCCATTAGGGACACAGGTGGCAAATTAAGTGTAGAGCTGAAAGACATTAATGAAGTTCAAAATTAGTGTTTTACATCTCTATTCACTAGAGTGAGGGACAGTTTGAGTATAGATGTCAGGGAGGAAGACTGTGATACACTTGAACAAAAGATATATCCCAGGCTGCTTATTGAGGCAAAGCAGGTAATTGGAGGCCCCCTGACATTAGTTTTCAAATTTCAGAGTAGAGTATGGGAGTTCTTCCCATTCCTTGTTTTGCTTCCAGATTTGAGTATTCCAATCCATTCCTTGCTAACCAGCTACATTCTCCCACTGTAAACCTGGTACGACTCATAGTTCAGCTGCTCATATTCTGATGTATCAAGCCCCATTCACCAATCACACCTGCACTCAGTGGCATAAACAAAGTCTTGAGACTTAAACATTCTCCTCCTTGTTTTCAATTTCCTCCACAGCTTCAACCTTCCCTGATTCTGCAATCTACCCAGCCCTACAATCATCTGAGATCTCATTGCTCCTACATTTCTAACAACCTGGACACAGGTCACCATTGTCAGTCATGCATTGAGCTCCTGTGGCCTTAAACTGTAGAATATGTTTCATAGACTCTCTGCCTTTCCCTTCTACTTTAAAAACATTATTAATAACATACTCATTTGACCAAGTATTTTGTCACCTGTCCTAATACCATTCAACATGGTTTAGTTTTAAATTTTCTTCACTGACATTTCTGTGAAGCAAATGAGAGGTGCTAAGTAAATGCACTCTGTTGCTTTTGTTGTTGTCTTGACTATGGTCATCATTTAACCAATATCATTGTCTTTGTACTTTTGTGTTTGACATAAATATACCAGTTACACCACATGGATTTGTAAAACAATATGTATGTTCTTTATTTGAAGACATGACTACATACAGTTAACTTGGAGACCACTGTACACGCACCTGCTGCTGTAAGACTGAATACAAGTGGAGGTGGTAGTGAATAACAGCAGTTTAGAATATAGTGTCTTAAAGGAGTGTGAGGAGAAAAGCATACAAATCACTATCAGATTATCTGTTCACTGACACCCTGCTGCTTTTAGATCTGCTGTTTTCCCCATTACATAAGTGACTGCACTTCAACAGTACATCATTGTCTGAAGAACACTTCAGAAAGCCCTGAAGCCATCAAAAATACTACATAAATGAAGCCTTCTGTCTCTTCTGTATTTTTCCCTGATTCTTCACTATCAGTAACTGCAAACCTTTGTAAATACTCTGTGCTGACACTACAACCTACAAGATCTTAACTGGGCTCGAGTAAGTGGAGGTTTGATCATTGAAGCAGGAGAGGCCCAGAACTGGCACTGCCCCTGGGCTCTGATTCAAAGAGTGATGCTCAAAATAGCTAGCCCTAAGTTTGGATTGCTCCGTACAATAACTACTAAAGCAACATTACACACCCTGAACTCAAATGGTCAAAAAGCATCTTAGGTATGCTCTGATTAAATCCAAGACTTTTTTAGAGTTTTATGGTAATTCTCCAAACCATGCACTTTGATTGGCTGTTGACTAAAATGTAATTCCCCTTTCATTTTGATTTCCTAGATTCCGATGAAGAAACTCCTCCTCCACTGCCAGAGAGAACTCCAGAATCCTACATGCTCCCAGACAATCCCGGTAAGTGGATCACTGATCTCTTCTGAGGACCCAGGTTACAACTCAAAACGGAAGCAACTGTGAAGAATGTCCAGATTATGGGAGTCAGATTATGAGCTGGAAAGTTCCAGTATGATTGGTTAATGTGCTTCAAGAAATGGTGGCACGGTGGGATATCAGGGAGAGAAGAGTTAGGTTATTCACGTTGGGTCTAAGAACAGAAAAGCAGAATATTTCTTGAAAGGCATGAAACTCATACATGTTGATGCTCAAAGAGATGAGGGTGTACTCCCTACAAGTGCGGGCATAGTTAGTACACGGAAACAGCAGTGAAGTGGAAAGCAAATTGCTTGTCATCCTTTGTCGGAAAGGTGATTGGAAGACAAGAATAAAGAGGTCTTGCTACAACTGGGCAGGGCTTTTTTTGAAATGACACCTGAAACACGATGACTAAACATGAATGTGTGAAAACATTCAGAGATCACAAGAACTGGTGATACTGGAGTCAGAATCACTACAGTGTGGAGCTAGAGGATCACAGCAAAACAGGCAGCATCAGAGGAGCAGGAATAACACAGTGTGGAGCTGGAGGAACACAGCAGGCCAGGCAGCATCAGAGGAGCAGGAATAACACAGTGTCAGGCTGGAGGAACACAGCAGGACAGGCAGCGTCAGAGGAACAGGAATAACACAGTGTCGAGCTGGTAGAACACAGCAGGACAGGCAGCGTCAGAGGGACAGGAATAACAGTGTGGGGCTGGAGGAACACAGCAGGTCAGGCAGCTTCAGAGGAGCAGGAATAACATAGTGTGGAGCTGGAGGATCACAGCAGGTCAGGCAGCCTCAGAGGGGCAGGAATAACACAGTGTGGAGCTGGAGGAACACGGCAGGCCAGGCAGCTTCAGAGGAGCAGGAAAGTCAATGTTTCAGGTTTACACCCTTCATCAGGACATTTGTAAACTTGAAACATCGACTTTCCTGCTCCTCTAATGCTGCCTGGCTTGCTTATGTTCCTCCAGCTCCATACTGTGTTGATCGTGTGAAAACATTAACAGTTCCACAGATAGCCCGCATCTGTCAGGCCATATAAATCCCTGTTATGCTTTGAGACATTTTGCAGGTGAGAAAAAAATGATTTTGCAATTTCCATTGGCATTTCTTGACACGATCTGAGGGTTATCATTGTGGTATTGGGATGACACCAGCTCATGTTATTCCCAGGTGAATCAGATCCCAAATAAAACCTGGCTTGATTTTATTTACCAAGGTGAACTTGTACTGAAACGCAAACACACAATGCTGCAGCTTGGTTTTAGCAATTAAACAGAGGTTTATTCTGCAAAGGAAATGAAAAAAAATATAAACTAAGTTTTTTAACAAATAACACAACTTGAAAGATTTTGAAACACAGAATAAAATATCCAATATCCCACCTATCCCAACACCATCACATTAACCACCCAAACACTGGAGACAGTTTGTTTCTCTAATGCACATATAGATTTTGGAATGCTGCCTTTAATTCCAGCTTCCCTGTTATAGGAAGGATGTTGTGAAACTTAAAGGGTTCAGAAAATATTTACAAGAACGTTGCCAGGGTTGGGAGGTTTGAGCTATAGGAAGAGGCTGAACAGGACGGGGCTATTTTCCCTGGAGCGTTGGAGGCTGAGGGGTGACCTTATAAAATCAGAAGGGGCATTGATAGTGTGAATATCCAAGTCTTTTCTCCAGGATGGGGGAGTCCAAAACTATAGGACATAGGTTTAAGGTGAGTGGGGAAAGATATAAAAGGGACCTAAGGGGCAACTTTTTCACACAGAGGGTGGTGCGTGTATGGAAGGAGCTGCCAGAGGAAGCGGTGGAGGCTGGTACAATTACAACATTTAAAAGGCATCAGGATGGGTACGTGAATAGGAAGGGTTTGGAGGGATATCGGCCATATTCTTACAAATGGTACTAGATTAATTTAAAATATCTGGTCAGCATGGACAAGTTGGGCTTAAGGGCTTATTTCTATGCTGTATAGCTCTATGACTTTATGATTCTATTTATCTTAACTTCAAAGGCCCAGTTTTGAAAGTTTGACAGCCTCTTCCTTCAGTAACACAATTGACCTTAGACTTTCTCAGCACTGAATGGCCCTTTCAGGGTTCTAACCAAGTATTTCTAGTGTGGGACTTTCAAACTAAACCCTTTGATTAATTGATTGATTTATTGTCACGTGTATCAAAATAGAGTGTAAACCTTTGTTTATGAGCGGTACAGACAGATCACAGCAAGCAAAGGATGTACAGTTCAAAAAGACTTAGAGGCATACAGGTTATTTGAGCATAGAGTCAACAGTCTGATAACAGCCGGAAAGAAGCTGTTCCTGAACCTGCTGGTGTGTTCAGGTTTCTGTACCTTCTGCCTGATGGAAGAGGCTGTAGGAGATCATTACCGGGGTGCGATGGGTCTTTGATGATGTTGGAGTCTTTCTGCGGCAGCGAGCCGTGTAAATGGAGTCTATGGATGGGAGGTTGGCTTCTGTAATGGTCTGGGCTGTGCCACCACCTTCTGTAGTTTCTCACGATCCTGGACAGAGCAGTTGCTGTATCAGGCTGTTATGCACCAGGACAGTTTGCTTTCAATGGTGCATCTGTAGAAGTTGGTGAGGGACCTTATGGACATGGCAAATTTCCTGAGCCCCCTGAGGAAGAGGCATCCTTCTGCCTTCTCGACTGTCACATTTACGTGGGAAATCCAGTACAGGTTATTCTCACTCTGAGCAACTTGATGCTCTCCACCGCCCCCTCCCCCCCGCCAACCTCAGTTCCCTTTGATGTAGATGGGGGTGTGTTCTCCTCCTTTCTCTCTGAAGTCGATGATCAGTTCTTTAGTTTTGCCAAAGTTGAGAGACAGACTGTTTTCATTGCACCACGTCACCAAGCCCTCTATCCCACTTCTGTATTTTGACTTGTCATTGTTAGATACCCATCCCACAGGGTGGTGTCAGCGAACTTGTAGGTGTAGTTCATTCAGAATTTGGCAACACAGTAGTAGATGCACAGTGGGCTTCAGGATTGAGTGTTATTGTGGAGGAGGTGCAATCATTGCGGCCTCACTTATTGCGGCCTATGGGTCAGAAAGCCGATGATCCAATTGCAGATGTAACCTTACACTGAGGTAATCTATTTCCCAACTTTTCTGAAGTTTTCTTTCAACAGGGAAACTGTTTCATACATCTTACTTCAGTTGGGACTGCTCTCGACTGAAATCAAAAGCATTCCGAGCTATACAAAACAAAAAAATTAATTCAAAATCTGTCTAACTCAAAGCAAGCTAATGCTCTTCAATTTGTAATTCCATCCATTTGTAAATCCTTCCCAATGCAAACAAATTCCTGTCACCACTCCAGGAAGCCTCTCTCTTATACTGGTTTGATTAGTTAAAAAAGAAATGGCTCCAAAACCCCTCATACATAAAAACCAAAACCCATATATCACCAGCTAAAACTCCAAACTTTTAAAGAAATGAGATTCAATCATGTATAGATCACGCACCTTACATCATGGTAGTACTTCTGCTTAAAGCTGCCACAACCTTTCATAACCAGGAGGGCCTGCTACTTCACAAAATCACAGAAGTGCAATGGCACAGAAAGGGACCATTCAGACCATTGTGTCTGCACCAGCTTGTTAAGTAAACATCATTACCTTGTGCCAAGCTACTGCTTGTTTCCCCATATCCTTGTGTATTATTTTTATCCAAATAACCATCCACTGCCCTCTTGGATGCTTCAATTGAACGTGCCACCACCTCAATTCCAAGCAGTGCATTCCAGAGCTTAACAACTTACTGTGTTTTCTCCTCACTTCACCCTTGTTTCTTTTGCAGATCACTTAATTCTATGCCCGCTTGCTCTTGTTCCATCTATGAGCAGGCATTTTCTCCCTATTTACTCCATCCAGCCTGCTCCACCTGATTTCTTCTTAGTCTTCTCCTTTAATAGTCCCAACTTCGTCAATCTATCCACATCATTGAAGTTCCTCCACCCTGGGGCCATTCTTGTAAACCACTTCTGCCTATTCTCCAATACATTTATATCCTTCCTGTAATGTGGTGCCCACAACTGTATACAATACCTCAGCTGAGGATGAACAAGTGTTTTGTACAAGTTCAACATCACTTTCTTCCTCTACGGCCTATTAATAAAGCCAAGAACATTATATGCTTTATTAACTGCACTCTTACCATTTTCAACAGTCTCTGCACAGGTTCCTCTGCACCTGCATCCCTTTGGAACTGTACTCTATTTTATTTTGACTTTCAATGTTCTTTCAATGAGAGTAAACCAGTTGATGTAGTGTATATGGATTTCAGCAAGACGTTCGATAAAGTTCCCCACAGTAGGCTATTGTACAAAATGCGGAAGAATGGAATTGTGGGAGATATAGCAGTTTAGATCGGAAATTGGCTTGCTGAAAGAAGACAGAGGGTGGTAGTTGATGGGAAATGTTCATCCTGGAGACCAGTTACTAGTGGTGTACCACAAGGGTCGGTGTTGGGTCCACTGTTGTTTGTCATTTTTATAAATGACCTGGATGAGGGCGTAGAAGGATGGGTTAGTAAATTTGCAGACAACACTAAGGTCAGTGGAGTTGTGGATAATGACGAAGGATGCTGTAGGTTGCAGAGAGACATAGATAAGCTGCAGAGCTGGGCTGAGAGGTGGCAAATGGAGTTTAATGCAGACAAGTGTGAGGTGATGCACTTTGGTAGGAGGAACCGGAAGGCAAAGTACTGGGCTAATGGTAAGATTCTTAGTCGTGTAGATGAGCAGAGAGATCTCGGTGTCCATGTACACAGATCCTTGAAAGTTGCCACCCAGGTTGACAGGGTTGTTAAGAAGGCATACAGTGTTTTAGCTTTTATTAATAGAGGGATCGAGTTCCAGAACCAAGAGGTTATGGTGAAGCTGCACAAAATTCTGGTGCGGCCGCACTTGGAATATTGTGTACAGTTCTGGTCACGGCATTATAAGAAGGATGTGGAAGCTTTGGAAAGGGTGAAGAGGAAATTTACTAGGATGTTGCCTGGTATGGAGGGAAGGTCTTACGAGGAAAGGCTGAGGAACTTGAGGCTGTTTTCATTAGAGAGAAGAAGGTTGAGAGGTGACTTAATTGGAACATATAAAATAATCAGAGGGTTAGATAGGGTGGATAGGGAGAGCCTTTTTTCCTAGAATGGTGACGGCGAGCATGAGGGGGCATAGCTTTAAATTGAGGGGCGAAAGATATAGGACAGATGTCAGAGGTAGTTTCTTTACTCAGAGAGTAGTAAGGGAATGGAATGCTTTGCCTGCAACGGTAGTAGATTCACCAATTTTAGGTACATTTAAGTCATCATTGGATAAGCATATGGACATACATGGAATAGTGTAGGTTAGATGGGTTTGAGATCGGTATGACAGGTCGGCACAACATCGAGGGCCGAAGGGTCTGTACTGTGCTGTAATGTTTTATGTTCTATATGTTCTAAGTTCTTTTTACCAAAGTGTATCCAAATCTTATGTCTCGGTCCTATCCACCCACTCCACCAACTTGGTAATGTTCTTTTGAAGTTTTACACTGTCCTCTTCACCCTTTAATATTCTTATAGGTTCTTGTCATCTGCAAACTTTGGAGTTTCCCCCTGAATATCAAGATTTAGATCATTAGTATAGCAAGAAAGGTCCCAATACCAAATCCTGGGGAACATCTCTACAAACCTTCCTCCAGAACATTGACCATTACTCTCTGCTTCCTATCACTCAGTCAATCTTGTATCCATGCTGCTACTATCCATTTTACACCAGAACCTTTAATTTTCCTCATGTCTGTTTTTTGACACTTTCTGAAAGTGCATGTACACCACAGCAACAACATTACCCTCAATGAGCCTTTGTGTTACTCTTCCAAAAAATCCAGTAATTAAGTTAAACATAATTTCCTCTTTAGAAATCCATGCTGACTCTTCATAATTGATCCACCTTTTTCTATGTAATGACTAACACAATCAGGTGTCATTGTCTCTTGAAACTCTCTACACTGAAGTGAAACTGACTGATAGGCAATTGCTCAGGTTATCCTTACAACCTTCCCTGAACAAGGCATTAATGTTTGCAATTCTCCAATGTTCTGGAACTTCCTCTGAGGTCAGGGAACACTGAAATATGATGGACAGTGCACCATGATTTCTGTTCTCTCTATCATCAAAATTCTTGGAAACATAGCATCCAGTTCCATTGCTTTATCAATTTTAAGATACTAGCAGTCTATTCAAAACTTCTACCCTTATTGATTTTGAACCTGTTAGTGACTGAGTTCCCTGCTCTGTCACCATAACCTTGGTAGCACCTCTCTCCTTAATAAAAACAGATATAAGGTATTCATTTAACACCTCAGCCCTGCTGCCTGCCTCCAGATATAAATGCCATTTCTGCTCCCTCATAAGCCATATTCTTTCTTTTATCACTCTTTTCCAAATTGTATGGCCATAGAAAACTTTTCAACACCCCTCTATATTGGCTGCCAGTCTGTTCTCATAAATCCTCTTTGTTTCTCCTATTTGCTTTCTCACATCCCCTGCGAACCTTCAGTATTCCTCTTGGTTCTCAATTACTGCTTTTTGTCAATTATATAAATGATGTGGATGTGAATATAAGAGGTATAACTGGTAAATTTGCAGATGACACCAAAATAGATGGTGTAGTGGACAATGAAAAAGATTATCCCAGAGTACAACAGGATCTTGATCAGATGGGCCAATGGGCTGAGGAGTGGCAAATAGAGTTTAATTTAGATAAATGTGAGGTGCTGCATTTTGGGAAAGGCAAATCAGGCAGGACTTAAACACTCAATGGTAAGGTCCTGGGGAGCGTGACCAAACAAACAGATCTTAGAGTGCAGTCCCATAGTTCCTTGAAAGTGGAGTTGTAGGTAAACAGAATAGTGAAGAAGGCATTTGGTATGCTTGCCTTTATCAGTCAGTGTATTGAGTACAAGAGTTGGGAGGTCATGTTGCAGGTGTACAGGACATTGGTTCAGCCACTTTTAGAGTAATGCATACAAGACTTGTCTCCCTCCTATAGGAAGAATGTTGTGAAACTTGAAAGGGTTCAGAAAATATTTATGAGAATGTTGCCAGGGTTGGAGGTCTTGAGCTTTAGGGAGAGGCTGAATAGGCTAGGACTATTTTCCCTGGAGTGTTGCAAACTCAGGGGTCATCTCATAGAGGTTTATAAAATCACGAGGGGCATAAATATTTGCTTTGATTTATTGTAGTCACGTGTACCTAAGTACAGTGAAAAGCTTTGTTTTGCACGCAGTACAGCAAGATCATAGCAAACAAGGACACACAGAGCATAGACACAATGAGGCATTTATATTACACTGCACAGGAAATGCACAAAGCTTGATCAACATTATTGGCAGTTAGAGAGGTCCATTCAACAGTTTAATAATGGCAGGGAAGAAGCTGTTCTTGAACCTGCTGGTGCGTGTGTTCAGGCTTCTGTATCTTCTGCCTGACATTGGAGAGCATTGTCACAGTGGGATAGGTCATTGATGATGTTGGCAGCCTTTCCGCAGCAGTGAGCCATGTAAATGGAGTCAATGGGTGGAAGGTTGGCTTCCGTGATGGTCTGGGTTGCACACACCACCTTCTGTAGTTTCTTAAGGTCCTGGGCAGGCCAGGTGCCATACCAGGCTGTTATGCACCTGGATAGTATGCTTTCCATGGTGCATCAGTAAACATTGATAAGGGGCCTTATGAACATGCCAAATTTCCTAAGCCCCATTCGGAAGAAGAGGCATTGTTATGCCTTCTTGACCATTGCATCTACATGCGAGGTCCAAGATAGGTTCTGAGGACCAGGAAAGTCAATGTTTCAGGTCAAAACCCTTCATCAGGATCACCTCAGCCCAAAACATTGACTTTCCTGCTTCCTGGATACTGTCCGACCTGCTGTGCTTTTCCAGCTCCACATTTATTGACTCTAGCTTCCAGCATCTGCAGTCCTTACTACCTCCAGGACAAGTTGTCACTTGTAGGAACTTGACGCTCCTAACATTTGCTCCGTTGATGTAGATGGGATTGTGTTCTCCTCCTTTCTTTCTGAAGTCAATGATTAGTTCTTTCATTTTTCCAACATTGAGAGAGAGGTTGTTATCATTGCACCATGTCACCAAGTCCTCTATCTCTTTTCTTATTCTGACTCATTGTATCTGCCACAGATGTTTCATGGCCCCCCTTTCAGTTTCCTTTGTAAAGACCATTGCCTACACTCTCTGTACTTTTGAAGGTCCTCCCTTGTTTTTAATGCTGTGTACCTGACATTGTTTCCTACTTTTGCTTTATCAAATTCTCACTTTCCCTGGATGTCTAGAGTTCCCGGGACTTGCTGCCCCTGTCCTTCACTCTTAGAGGAATGCACTGGCCCTGAATTCTCACTACACTACTTTTAAGAGTCTCCTATTTTCCACATGTTGATTTACCTGCAAGTAGCTGCTCCCAGTTTATGTTAGCCAGATTCTGTCTAATGGTATTGAAATTGACCATCCCCTAATTTAGACAGTTAACCTCTGCATTATTCTTATCCCTTTCCAAAGTGACTTTGAAACCTAAGAGTTATGGTCATTATCCCAAAATTGCTCACCCAGTGAATCTTCAACTGCTTGACCAGCTTCATTCTCCAGGATTCAGTCTAGCACTGCCCCATTTTTAATCAGACTACCTATGTACTCGCACCAAAACTGTCCCAGATGCTGGATTAAAAATTCCACCCTGAAGAGGCAGTATCAATAAGGATTGTTTAAATAATAAACAAACTGACAGTAGTTCCCGATGTTTGCCCACGGTGGCTATTGGGTGAGTTGGCATGCAGGATATAAATGCAAAGAATGGATATTTATGGGTTAGCTCTAAGTTGGCACAGGGGCTCCAACAGGCCAATGAAGGTAAGTAGACAGTTAAGAGTTGGAATGGAGGGTATGAGTGGCCACGGTGATGGGTAAAGAGGCATAGAGTGTAGGAGGTGCGATGGGAGATGAGTGAATGGCCATTTTCCTGCCTGGGATGGGGCAAGGGGACTGTGTGGTGTAAGTGGGGGCGCGGGGTGATTTTGAGAGCACTGGTTTTTGTTGTGCTGCTGTGCTTACAACGGTGATGATATCACAGAGCTTTTCGTACTCCTCTGCCTGTACATTGTCTATGGAGGGGGAGTGTGCAGCCAGACTTCAGTTAATACCTTTCTCCCCTAGAACAAAAGTCCATTGGGTCAGGGAGGTTTCTTCTGAGTCGGATCTGCAGGGGTGAATAATTTCCAAATGCTACTTCTCTGGCTCAGGAATGAAAATTCAGGTGTTGGTCTTCATGGAAGGATCTGCTGCATTAGATGTGAAACAACAAAGATTCATTACATGGCTCTCTGGGATATGAGGGTCATCAGAAGCTGAGTAAATCAGGGCTCTGTTCTCTGGAGTTTAGAAAAAAAGCGAAAATCCTGGTGTTCCCTCCCTAAGGGCATTGTGAGACAACCTACAGCGTGGTCTACAGCTGACCACCACCTTCCCAAGGGCAACTAGAGATGGGCAATGACTGCTGGCCAGCCAGCAATGCTCATTTCCCATGAATTAATCTGACACTGAGCAAAGTTAGTCATTCCCTGATTTACTTTCCTCTGGTACAGATCCAGCGCCAATTCCTACAACAACTTGGAAAATTGGATCATCTTTGGAATGGAGTGGATCTACACAGCCCAGGACCTTTGTGGAATCCAAAAACATGCAGACACGGAGTAAGGTATTAGTCACAAGCTGCAAACTCCAAGTACTGGGGACATAAATGATGGAGCACCAGCAGACAGGTCAGCACGTTTGTAAAGGAGGAAGAAGTTGAGGCAGTCTGTGTTAGTTTCTAGTGGGTATAAAATGGAGGAAATCCCTGACAGATTTAATAGTGAGGCATCCTACATGGAATCTGTGAGAGCTCAGGTTATTTTAAGGTAACCGAGACAGGTTTCCAGACTGGGTTCTTGCTGCTCTTATCTATAAATGGAGATGCCAAGAATTAATCTTGTATTCTATTTCTAACCCCATTCTGTCTCAATCCTAGGGGTGTTTGATGGGGACAGTATTGAGGAAGCTTCACTCTGTGTCAAACCCCGTGCTGTAACTTTCTTGGGTGTATTTGATAGCGGCAGAGAACATAGAACATAGAACATAGAACAGTACAGCACAGAACAGGCCCTTCAGCCCACAATGTTGTGCCGACCATTGATCCTCATGTATGCACCCTCAAATTTCTGTGACCATATACATGTCCAGCAGTCTCTTAAATGACCCCAATGACCTTGCTTCCACAACTGCTGCTGGCAACGCATTCCATGCTCTCACAACTCTCTGCGTAAAGAACCTGCCTCTGACATCCCCTCTATACTTTTCACCAACCAGCTTAAAACTATGACCCCTCATGCTAGCCATTTCTGCCCTGGGAAATAGTCTCTGGCTATCAACTCTATCTATGCCTCTCATTATCTTGTATACCTCAATTAGGT
Organism: Stegostoma tigrinum; assembly: GCF_030684315.1. NCBI lineage: Eukaryota > Metazoa > Chordata > Chondrichthyes > Orectolobiformes > Stegostomatidae > Stegostoma > Stegostoma tigrinum. Next base: position 3,393,284 of record NC_081374.1, read on the forward strand.
CCCCTCTCCTCCTCCTTTTCTCCAATGAAAAGAGACCGAGCTCAGTCAACCTCTCTTCATAAGATAAGCCCTCCAGTCCGGGCAGCATCCTGGTAAACCTCCTCTGAACCCTCTCCAAAGCATCCACATCTTTCCTATAATAGGGCGCCCAGAACTGGACGCAGTATTCCAAGTGCGGTCTAACCAAAGTTTTATAGAGCTGCAACAAGATCTCACGACTCTTAAACTCAATCCCCCTGTTAATGAAAGCCAAAACACCATATGCTTTCTTAACAACCCTGTCCACTTGGGTGGCCATTTTAAGGGATCTATGTATCTGCACACCAAGATCCCTCTGTTCCTCCACGCTGCCAAGAATCCTATCCTTAATCCTGTACTCAGCTTTCAAATTCGACCTTCCAAAATGCATCACCTTTCATTTATCCAGGTTGAACTCCATCTGCCACCTCTCAGCCCATCTCTGCATCCTGTCAATGTCCCGCTGCAGCCTACAACAGCCCTCTACACTGTCAACGACACCTCTGACCTTTGTGTCGTCTGCAAACTTGCTGACCCATCCTTCAATCCCCTCATCCAAGTCATTAATAAAAATTACAAACAGTAGAGGCCCAAGGACAGAGCCCTGTGGAACCCCACTCACCACTGACTTCCAGGCAGAATATTTTCCTTCTACTACCACTCGCTGTCTTCTGTTGGCCAGCCAATTCTGTATCCAAGCAGCTAAGTTCCCCTGTATCCCATTCCTCCTGACCTTCTGAATGAGCCTACCATGGGGAACCTTATCAAATGCCTTACTGAAGTCCATATACACCACATCCACAGCTCGACCCTCATCAACTTTTCTAGTCACATCCTCAAAAAACTCGATAAGGTTTGTAAGGCATGACCTAGCCCTCACAAAGCCGTGTTGACTGTTTTTGATCAAGCCATGCTCTTCCAGATGGTCATAAATCTTATCCCTCAGAATCCTTTCTAACACCTTGCAGACGACAGACGTGAGACTTACCGGTCTATAATTGCCGGGGATTTCCCTATTTCCTTTCTTGAAGAGAGGAATTACATTTGCCTCTCTCCAGTCCTCAGGTACGATTCCAGTGGAGAGCGAGGATGCAAAGATCTTCGCAATTGGCGAAGCAATTGCATTTCTCGCTTCCCAAAGCAGCCGAGGACAAATCTGGTCCGGGCCTGGCGACTTGTCAATCTTAATGTTTGACAAAATTTTCAGCACAGAAGAGGGAGCTTTCCTCTGTATCTAACCCCGTGCTGTCCCTGTCCCAGGAGTATTTGAAGAGGACACTGTAGAGGGAGCTTTACTTTGTTTCTAACCCTGCACTGTACTTGTCCCAGGAGTGTTTGATGGGGATATTGTAGAGACAGCTTTATTTTCAGTTTAAAAGCTGAGGGTATTTTCTTCAGATATTTTGTTCCATTTACATCCAAAGATAACTCCAACTTCAAAGCTCTGAATACCTGCATCCCTCCTGAACTAAGTCACAATCACTTATTAGCCTAGATTTAATTTGTTATCACAAAGTGCATACATGAGGATCAATGGTTGGCACAACATCGTGGGCTGAAGGGCCTGTTCTGTGCTGTACTGTCCTATGTTCTATGTTCTAAAGTTACCTGCTGGCTGTGTTTCCTCGTTTTCTCATCAGCTCCTCCATAGCCTTGGCCCTCTCTTCCCCGATACACTCCTGTTGTGTGTCTGTCACCTCCATCGCTCTGACACACATTGTTTACAAACCCTTCCCCTAAAGTTTCTTTCAGTCTGCTTCTTCCCCAGCTTTCACAAATGCTCCATTCTGTAGCTATCTTGTACTTTCACCGTACATGACCTCTACTAACCAGTCTGTCAGAGCAAGATATATATTGCTGCTTCTGGGAACTGCCATTCACTTTAGTGCATTGTCAGAAAATCAATTCAGTAAACTTTATGATACATTGCATTGTGTCTTTTTCAGAGTTTAAAGTTGAGAGCCTTTAGAGTGGGTGAGTATTTCAAGCTGAACAGTTTAAAATTTAATTTTCATGTTGTAGGTAGTTAATCTACATAGATCTTCATTTGCCCTGTTACTTTATGCAATCTGTGACAACTGTGTCTTTGTTAATGACTAATTCCTGTAACTTCAGTAACTATTAACCAAGTACTTCCAGTAACTATTAAGCATGTCAAAAATTGTGCGATCTATTAATCATGTCAGGAATGTAGTAACTGTGAACTGTACTAGCAATTCTAGGAACTACAGTTATATAGTCTTTATCCCTCAGCAGGAAGCCACACAACCCATTGCATCCAGGCTGGTAACCATCGTAACTGTTTGAAGTATAGGTTGGGATTTATGGGCCATCTTCCCACAAATCAGATTAGGAATGAAGATTTATTTCTACATGGGGTCATAAAGTAATCTTTTTCTGAGGAGGGGCCCAGACCCGAAACGTCAGCTTTCCTGCTCCTCTGATGCTGCTTGGCCTGCTGTGTTCATCCAGCTCCACACCTGGTTATCTATTTCCATGTGGGTTTTGTTTTTGTGCAGCTTCAACAATTCAGTCAAGTTTCTGTGAGTAGACTGAGAGGAACAAGCGCAACAACTTCTAAATTCCACTATCTGGAACGTCAAGGACATTAGGTGCATGAGAACACCACAATTGTAAGTTCCCTCCAAGGCATGCACCATCCTGACTTGGAAATATATTGCCATTCCTTCCTTGGGCCAAAATCCGGGAACTTACACCGTAACGGCATTGTGATTTTCCTACCTTACCTGGACTGCAGCAATTCATGAGAGCAGCTCACCACCATCACCACCTCCACCTCAAGGGCAACCAGGCATCGACAACAAATGGTGGACCTGTCAGAGATACCCACAACACAAAAACTAATAATCAAACTATAATGTGGCATGATTGTTGTATTTTGGAAAATTTAAGCACACTTGTTGTCACAGGAAGTGGGAAGTTAATTGTCTTGAATCTTTTTAATGTCACAGTTCATTGCAGCTCTTTCCAGTATTCATATTTAGATAATCAAATATTTTGGAGAGGAGGAATGGGGTGGATGATCAACTTGTGGAAGATCACCTAATGTCTGCAAGATCTGGTGTTTAAGTCATTATTTTTCTTTTGGTCACTTATTAATAGACTTTTCTGTCTCGTTTAGAAAGAAAGTGTGACTTGTTATCGCTTCCAAATGCAATCAGTGAGTATTCTCCATGCTTTTGTGTATCGCCTCAACACCCTTACGTGAAAGTTAGCAGTGGTCATTCAGCATGTTTCAGACTCTCTCCATGTCATGGAATTACACCAAATGGATTAACCAAGATGCTGGAAATGACAATGGCACAACCTGCCTATTCAACCTTGCCATGTCTTCCTTCCCAACATCTGGGAACTTGTGCCAAAATTAGGAGAATTTCATCCAGATCAGTCAAGCAAACTTATAGAATCATACCTTACAGATAATGTCCCAGTTTCTTCCATCACCATTCTTGGGTATGTCCTGTCCCACTGGCAGAACAGACCCAACAGAATTGGCAGCTCAATGGTGTACCATTGGAAAGGAGTTGCCATGCAAAGTCCACAATGCTGACTTGGGACCTAATGAAGTCCTATAGTATCATGCCAAAAATAGGCAAGGAAACTTATCATCCCTCCTGGTAATTTTTGATTCAGCAATCTTTCAAATTGAATACCTTTTGGAAGAGGCACCATAGGCAACAAGGACACAGCTTGTATTTTGGGTCAGGAACTTCAATGTACTTTACCAAGAGTAGCTTGAGTATGAGTGCTAACTGACCCTGTGGTAGGGAGAGGGAAGGCACACTGATCACAAACATTGGTCATTTTTGTGTTACATATACGGGGAGAGGACACCAACTGAATTCATTCCTTTCTCCATGGACTTGCTGGTAGGATATGAAGTTAGTCACAGAATTCTCTTCACTGAAACTCACCAATTAACCCTGGTTCTCAGTAAATGACTATCTGCACCGTAAGGGAAATTAGAGAAATACACAGTGGGTAGTTTTGAATGGTTTTACTCAGTCAGATGCAAACACTGTTGAAATCGTATCTGGGTAATTCCTTGGTTACATGTCCTTGTGTATGGCATCTTCTATTGTGCGTCATGATCATTCCAGGTCAGTTTCATTTATGACTTCCTGCTTTCTTGCTTCTTAAGCATGACTGTCTCTTCATTTCACCTGCAGCCTTACCTCAATCTGGACCACCTTCATCACCTGAGACCGACAACTCCAGATCAGTAGCCGATTCCAACAAGCCCTTTGCAAGGAGCAAGGTAAGAAACTTTGTCTGTCCCATGACCATGCTTGATCTGTGTCTGTAGGTGATGCAGTACTGGGTTTATGTAAATCAGTCACAGTGCAGGATAATTAACTGACATTTTACTTTCTGCATCTTTTATTGAGATTTTACTTTCAAACTAATTTGCAACAACAAGCAGAACTTGGGGAAATAGTTTTGGGCCAAAAACAGAAACTGCTGGAGAAACTCAACAGATCTGGTAGCATCTGTGGAGGGAAAGCTGGTCTTGTGCAATGCAAAAGTTACTTGCTACTTGTCAACTCAAAACTTGACATTGTCCAGGTCTTGCTGCATTTGAACATAAGAATACAAGAACATTCGAAGCAGCCATAGACCATTATGCTTGCCCCATCATGCCTCATGGATGATTTGCACCAGGGCTCAACTCCTCTTTTACACTAGCTCCACATAGCCCTCACCTTCTTGATATTTCAAACATCTGTCGACCACCTCTGTAAAAACATTCAATGATGTAGCCTCCACAACTCTCCAGGGTAGAGAACTCCAAACATTTACTAACCATAGGTGGGTCAGTTTTTGTCCAGTGTGTGCAGGAGGGCTTCCTGACACAGTATGTAGATAGGCCAACAAGGGGCGAAGCCACATTAGATTTGGTACTGAGTAATGAGCCTGGCCAGGTGTTAGATTTGGAAGTAGGTGAGCGCTTTGGTGATAGCGATCACAATTCTGTTATGTTTACTTTAGTGATGGAAAGGGATAGGTGTATACCACTGGGCAAGAGTTATAGCTGGGGGAAAGGCAATTACGATGAGATTAGGCAAGATTTAGGGAGCATAGAATAGGGAAGGAAACTGCAGGGGATGGGCACATTAGAAATGTGGAGCTTATTCAAGGAAAAGCTCCTGTGTGTCCCAGATAAGTATGTACCTGTCAGGCAGGGAGGAAGCTGTAGAGCGCGGGAGCCGTGGTTTACGAAGGAGGTGGAATCTCTGGTCAAGAGGAAGAAGAAGGCTTTTGTTAGGATGAGATGTGAAGACTCAGTTAGGGCACTTGAGGCCTACGAGGTAGCCAGGAAAAACCTAAAGAGAGAGCTCAGAAGAGCCAGGAGGAGACATGAGAAGTTGTTGGCAGATAGGATCAGGGTAAACCCTAAGGCTTTCTATAGGTATTTAAGGAATAAAAGAATGACGAAAGTAAGATTAGGCCCAATCAAGGATAGTAGTGGTAAGTTGTGTGTGGAGTCAGATGAGATAGGGGAAGCACTAAATGAATATTTTTCAACAGTATTCACTCTAGAAAACGACAATGTTGTCGAGGAGAATACTGAGATACAGGCTACTAGACTAGATGGGATTGAGGTTCACAAGGAAGAGGTATTAGAAATCCTACAGAGTATGAAAATAGATAAGTCCCCTGGGCTGGATGGGATTTATCCTAGGATCCTCTGGGAAGCCAGGGAGGAGATTGCCGAGCCTTTGGCATTGATCTTTAACTCGTCATTGTCTATAGGAATAGTGCCAGACGACTGGAGGATAGCAAATGTGGTTCCCCTGTTCAAGAAGGGGAATAGAGACAACCTGGTAATTATAGACCAGTGAGCCTTACCTCAGTTGTTGGTAAAGTGTTGGAAAAGATTATAAGGGATAGGATTTATAATCATCTAGAAAAGAATAATTTGATTAGGGATAGTCAGCACGGTTTTCTGAAGGGAAGGTCGTGCCTCACAAACCTTATTGAGTTCTTTGAGAAGGTGACCAAACAGGTAGATAAGAGTAAACCGGTTGATGTGGTGTAAATGGATTTCAGCAAGGCATTCGATAAGGTTCCCCACAGTAGGCTATTGTACAAAATGCGGAGGAATGGGATTGTAGGAGATATAGCAGTTTGGATCGGAAATTGGCTTGCTGAAAGAAGACAGAGGGTGGTGGTTGATGGGAAATGTTCATCCTGGAGACCAGTTACTTGTGGTGTACCGCAAGGGTCGGTGTTGGGTCCACTGTTGTTTGTCATTTTTATAAATGACCTGGACGAGGCATAGAAGGATGGGTTAGTAAATTTACAGATGACACTAACGTCGGTGGAGTTGTGGATAGTGATGAAGGATGCTGTAGGTTGCAGAGAGACATAGATAAGCTGCAGAGCTGGGCTGAGAGGTGGCAAATGGAGTTTAATGCAGACAAGTGTGAGGTGATGCACTTTGGTAGGAGTAACCAGAAGGCAAAGTACAGGGCTAATGGTAAGATTCTTAGTAGTGTAGATGAGCAGAGAGATCTCAGTTTACATGTACACAGATCCTTGAAAGTTGCCACCCAGGTTGACAGGGCTGTTAAGAAGGCATACAGTGTTTTAGCTTTTATTAATAGAGGGATCGAGTTCCGGAACCAAGAGGTTATGGTGGAGCTGTACAAAACTCTGGTGCGGCCGCACTTGGAGTATTGTGTGCAGTTCTGGTCACCGCATTATAAGAAGGATGTGGAAGCTTTGGAAAGGGTGCAGAGGAGATTTACTAGGATGTTGCCTGGTATGGAGGGAAGGTCTTACGAGGAAAGGCTGAGGAACTTGAGGCTGTTTTCGTAAGAGAGAAGAAGGTTGAGAGGTGACTTAATTGAAACATATAAAATAATCAGAGGGTTAGACAGGGTGGAAAGGGAGAGCCTTTTTTCCTCGGATGGTGACGGCGAGCACGAGGGGGCATAGCTTTAAATTGAGGGGTGAAAGATATAGGACAGATGTCAGAGGTAGTTTCTTTACTCAGAGAGTAGTAAGGGAATGGAACGCTTTGCCTGCAACGGTAGTAGGTTTGCCAACTTTAGGTACATTTAAGTCATCATTGGATAAGCATATGGACGTACATGGAATAGTGCAGGTTAGATGGGCTTGAGATTGGTATGACAGGTCGGCACAACATCGAGGGCCGAAGGGTCTGTACTGTGCTGTAATGTTCTATGTTCTATGTCAGACAGAATTCCTTCACATCTCAGTTTTAAATGAGTGTGCCCTTATTCTGTAACTGTGTCCCTAGTTTGAGATTCCCCCACTCGTGGAAATATCTTTTGAACATCTACCCTATCCAGTCCCTTCAGAATCTTGTACGTTTCAATAAGATCACACTTCATTCTTCCAAGCTCTAGTGAATGAAATCTGTTTGGCCATTCTCAATAAGTCTGCTCGTTTATCCCAGGAATCATATAAAAGAACTGTCAGAATGGAAGTACAGCTCATTTCCAAAGGAAGCCTGGTGGGTCGCTCATGTCAGAAATGAAGAGCTCTCTCACCCTAAAAATGAATGGATGGAGTAGCAACTGCATGAGACTGCCATTCATAAAATGCAGCCCAGCGTTTCAGGGCGAAGACCTTTCACCACAGCAGGAAGGTGGAAAAGATTAGTTGGAGAGCAGCTAATCTCTGACATTGTTCTGTTTCTGATAAAAGCTGACCGCCTGAGATGTTAACTTGATTTGGATAGCTCTTATTTATAGCAAGACGTTAACTCAGGTTAACATCCAATTATACATAACAGCTTTCCAAATTGATCCTTGCTTTCTCCGATAGTGATACCACTGTTTTTCTTCAAGTATCATCTGAGACTGTTTTGAAAGTTATTCCTGAGGAGCTGCTGACCCTCTTTTCAAGCAGAATCAGGTTCCCTGCATTTCATTCATTATTTCATTCATTCTATGAACTGAATGTGCAGAACCTTTCAGCTCCAGCAGGTGGCATCAGTATTACAGGAATATGTTCCAATCCCAGCAGTTGTAACTCAGAAACAGGAGGCAGCCATTCAGCCCCTCAATTCTGCTCTGCTATTCAGGGAATTTTTTTTTTACCTGCCTCTCCTCCATATCCTTTGCTTGATATCTTTAGCTCATTGAAACCTAATGACTTGACTGTAGAAAAAAATCATCCTTTTAGACCATAAGATGTAAGAGCAGAAGTAGGCCAATCATCCCATCACCATTCAGTGAGAGCATTACTGATCTGATAATCTTCAACTCATTTTCCTGCCCTTTCCCCAAATTCCCTCACTGATTCAAAATTTGTTTATCTCATTCTAGAATATGTTTAATGATGCAGCCTCAATAGCCTTCTGTGATGAAAAATTCCAGATTCACTCTCCTCCAAAAGAAAGATTTCTGCCCCATCTCTATCTTAATATGTGCCCCTTACTCTGAAGGTGTTGCTGTCTGGTCCAAGACTCTCCCATTAAGGGGACAACATTTCCACTTACCCTGTCAAGTTCCCGAAGAATCTTGAAACAGAAACAGAGATTATTGGCGAAACTCAGCAGGTCTGCCAGCATCTGTCGACAGAAAGCAGGGTTAACATTATGGGTCCAGTGACTCTTCTTCAAAACATCCCTAAGAATCATGTATGTTGTAGCTGTGCTCACTGAGCAGATGTGTTTGCAGACGTTTCATCGCCCTGCTAGGTAACATCGTCAGTGTGCCTCCGGTGTTTGTTCCCGCTGGTTATTTATATGCCCCGGTTTGCTGGGGTGGTTGGCATCACTTCCAGTTCTGTTTTTCAGTGGTTTGTATATCAGGTCCAGTTCAATGTGCTTGTAACAAATAAATAACACGCGGAGCACCAGAGACACACTGATGCTGTTCCCACGCAGGGTGACGAAACGTCTGCGACCAAACACACTGGCTCAGTGAGCAAGTTTACCCCCTCCTCCACAACCCCAGCTACAAATCTTCTCAAAAACTTTATTCTTGTATGTTTTAATAATTACTCCTCTCATTCTTTAAAATTCCAATAATTACAGGCTCAATTCACTCAATCTCCCCTATAAGACAGTTGCTCCATATCCAGAATTAATCCAATGAACCTTTTTTGGAATGCTTCCAATGACAATATTTTCTTCTTTGGAGAGGGAGCCCAAAACTTTTCAGTTTTCCAGCTGTGCTCTGAAGAATGTCCTGTACAGTTTTAGCAAAACTTCCCCACTTTAAATTCCATTCCCTTTGAAATGAATTCCAAATTTCCACACTCTTTTGTGTTAACAAATGCTTCCAAACTTCATCGTTGGACAGCCCACCTTGCTCAAAGCTTGTGACCCCTTCTTCAGAATTCTCTTAACCAAAGGAAATGGGTTCCTATTCTAACCACCCTATAAAACCCCTTTCTCGTTTTAAACACCTTGAGCAGATCACAGCCCATAAATTACAATCACCGTCCATAATTAATCAGGTTTCCATGTTTAACTTTCCTAATAGCACTGTGGGTGCTCTTGTAATTCAAGGCAACAGCTTACCACTACATTCAGAAGGGCAATTGGGGATTATTAATGGACTGGCCTTGCAGCAGTGTTCACATTCCATAGAAGAATAAAACGAAAAAACTCTGCCAATCTCTGCATTTGTCAAACAGGCAAGCAAGTAAACCCCCTAAAAATGCACTGACATTGAGTATAGTCATTCTCAATTCTTGCATTGGTGGAGGAGTCTAGCAGGTTACAGCTTGTTGTTTTGCTTCCTGGATTGGTTCTTCCAGCAGCTGTTGGAAGAAACAATGATTGAATTGACAATAGATCTGGAGTAATTTGGAACATTACACCAGTTTTTCTAAAGAACCTATTTATAATTGTCTTCCTTTTTCTCTTTGTCTGTTTGCAGAGTTTGAAAATTCTCCGAAGTATGAAGAAGAGTGAGTGGAATTACTTACATAGAATAAATTATAAGGAACAACATCATGGAATCACACAGCTAGGAGGCCATTCTATCCATCACAGCTGTGCCAACTCCTCTCAAGCTGTCCAATCAGTGACCCTCTACTGTTCTTTTGCCACTGTCCTGCAAATATTTTCCTTCTCCAGTATTTAACAAGGCCATAAAACATCAACTGTGCAAGACAGCACAAAGTGACTGAGCATCTGACATGCTCACTTTAGAAATATCACTGTAAATCTAAAGTCAGCATTAATCTAATCCCACTCCATACTCTTCATTGCATTGTCCATTTTGCATTCAATCCCAAGTGAAGTTTGTTGGCTACGTTGTCTGTGTGTGACCAATGTTACCTGTTCATCCAGCAGGTGATTGTAAAGTTATCCTCTGTACGAAGTGCTCTTTGTTTGTGATGCCTCAGCCGCTTAACTCTGAGACTGAAGGTTTGGGTTCAAATCCCTCTGCATGAAACTCCAGACTGACACTTCCATCACAGGATTGAGGGTGTGCTTCACTGTCAGAAGTTCCTTCTTTCATATGAAACAACAAACCAAGGCACCATCTGCCTGCTCAAGATCCCATGGCACTATTTGGAAAAGCGCAAGGGGTTGTCCTCTGTTTCCTGGCCACAATTTGTCTATCAGCTGATGTTAATAAAACAGGTTATCTGGTCATTGTCCAAATGCTATTTGTAGGATCTTGATGTGTGCAATTTTGCTGCAGGATTTCCTGTATTTCAACAGAGACTACACTTCAACAGTGCTTCATTGGCTGTAATTTTTTAAACTTTCTCCTGAGGTGGTGAAAAGTTGACCAGGTCTGTTATTGAGAGAGATAATGGGAACTGCAGATGCTGGAGAATTCCAAGATGATAAAATGTGAGGCTGGCTGAACACAGCAGGCCAAGCAGCATCTCAGGAGCACAAAAGCTGATGTTTCGGGCCGAGACCCTTCATCAGAGAGGGGGATGGGGAGAGGGAACTGGAATAAATAGGGAGAGAAGGGGAGGCGGACCGAAGATGGAAAGAAGATAGGTACAGAGAGTATAGGTGGGGAGGTAGGGGGGGGATAGGTCAGTCCAGGGAAGACGGACAGGTCAAGGAGGTGGGATGAGGTTAGTAGGTAGATGGGGGTGCGGCTTGGGGGGGAGGAAGGGATGGGTGAAAGGAAGAACTGGTTAGGGAGGCAGAGACAGGTTGAACTGGTTTTGGGATGCAGTGGGTGGAGGGGAAGAGCTGGGCTGGTTGTGTGGTGCAGTGGGGGGAGGGGACGAACTGGGCTGGTTTAGGGATGCAGTGGGGGAAGGGGAGATTTTGAAACTGGTGAAGTCCACATTGATACCATTAGGCTGCAGGGTTCCCAAGCGGAATATGAGTTGCTGTTCCTGCAACCTTCGGGTGGCTTCATTGTGGCACTGCAGGAGGCCCATGACAGACATGTCATCTAGAGAATGGGAGGGGGAGTGGAAATGGTTTGCGACTGGGAGGTGCAGTTGTTTGTTGCGAACTGAGCGGAGGTGTTCTGCAAAGCGGTCCCCAAGCCTCCGCTTGGTTTCCCCAATGTAGAGCAAGCCACACCGGGTACAGTGGATGCAGTATACCACATTGGCAGATGTGCAGGTGAACCTCTGCTTAATGTGGAATGTCATCTTGGGGCCTGCGATAGGGGTGAGGGAGGAGGTGTGGGGGCAAGTGTAGCATTTCCTGCGGTTGGTAGGGTGGTGTGTGAGAACGAGGGGGATCCTCTTTGGGCACATCCCTCACCTTCCTGGACCTCTCAGTCTCCATCTCAGGCAACCAGCTTGTAACTGATGTCCATTTCAAGCCCACCGACTCCCACAGCTACCTAGAATACACCTCCTCCCACCCACCCTCCTGCAAAAATTCCATCCCCTATTCCCAATTCCTCCGCCTCCGCCGCATCTGCTCCCACGATAAGACATTCCACTCCCGCACATCCCAGATGTCCAAGTTCTTTAAGGACCGCAACTTTCCCCCCACAGTGGTCGAGAACGCCCTTGACCGCGTCTCCTGTATTTCCCGCAACACATCCCTCACACCCCGCCCCCGCCACAACCGCCCAAAGAGGATCCCCCTCGTTCTCACACACCACCCCACCAACCTCTGGATACAACGCATCATCCTCCGACACTTACACCATCCACAATCCAACCCCACCACCCAAGACATTTTTCCATCCCCTCCCCTGTCTGCTTTCCGGAGGGACCACTCTCTCCGTGACTCCCTTGTTCGCTCCACACTGCCCTCCAACCCCATCACACCTGGCACCTTCCCCTGCAACCGCAGGAAATGCTACACTTGCCCCCACACCTCCTCCCTCACCCCTATCCCAGGCCCCAAGATGACATTCCACATTAAGCAGAGGTTCACCTGCACATCTGCCAATGTGGTATACTGCATCCACTGTACCCGGTGCGGCTTCCTCTACATTGGGGAAACCAAGCGGAGGCTTGGAGACCGCTTTGCAGAACACCTCCGCTCAGTTCGCAACAAACAACTGCACCTCCCAGTCGCAAACCATTTCCACTCCCCTCCCATTCTCTAGATGACATGTCCGTCATGGGCCTCCTGCAGTGCCACAATGATGCCACCCGAAGGTTGCAGGAACAGCAACTCATATTCCGCCTGGGAACCCTGCAGCCATATGGTATCAATGTGGACTTCACCAGTTTCAAAATCTCCCCTTCTCCTACTGCATCCCTAAACCAGCCCAGTTCGTCCCCTCCCCCCACTGCACCACACAACCAGCCCAGCTCTTCCCCCCCACCCACTGCATCCCAAAACCAGTCCAACCCGTCTCTGCCTCCCTAACCGGTTCTTCCTCTCACCCATTCCTTCCTCCCACCCCAAGCCGCACCCCGCTACCTACTAACCTCATCCCACCTCCTTGACCTGTCCGTCTTCCCTGGACTGACCTATCCCCTCCCTACCTCCCCACCTATACTCTCTCCACCTATCTTCTTTTCTCTCCATCTTCGGTCCGCCTCCCCCTCTCTCCCTATTTATTCCAGTTCCCTCCCCCCATCCCCCTCTCTGATGAAGGGTCTAGGCCCGAAACGTCAGCTTTTGTGCTCCTGAGATGCTGCTTGGCCTGCTGTGTTCATCCAGCCTCACATTTTATTATCTTGGAATCTCCAGCATCTGCAGTTCCCATTATCTCTGTTATTGAGCCTGATTTGAGAAGGGTAATTATAGCACATTGAATGCATTTATTTTTCTTTGGAGGATGTTGGATTCACTGGCTTGGCCAGCACTTGTAACCCATCCCAAATTGCTGCTTGAACTCAGTAGCTTGTCAGGTCCTATTGAAGTACCAACTGTATTATTTGTCTCTGAAGTCACATGTAGGCCTGACCAGGTAATGATGGCAGATTTCCTTCTCTAAAGGACATTAGTGGAGATTTTACGACAATAGATGCTAGTTTCATGGGAACCAATACTGACACTGGCTTTATATTCTGGATTTATTCATTGAATTTAAATTCCACTGGGTACCTGTGTTTCTGGATTACTAGACCATAGTCTTGTGTTATTAACACTAGGCTATTAATCCAGTGACCCATGTAATGTTCTGGGGACCTGGGATCGAATCCCAACATGGCAGATGGTAGAATTTGAATTCAGTAAAAATCTGGAATTAAGAGTTTAATCTTGACTATGAATTCATTGCCAATTGTTGGGAGGAACCCATCTGGTTCACTAATGTCATTTAGGGAAGGAAATCTTCCATCCCTATCTAGTCTGGCCTACATGTGACTCCAGACCCACAGCACGATGGTTGACTCTTAACTGCTGTCTGGACAATAAAGGACACCTAGTGATGCCCAAATTCTGTGAATGAATAAAACAAAAAGACCAGTGACATTACTACTGTGCCTCCATCTCCCCTCCATTAGTGCAAATGAGACTTCATACGATGTCGATAAACCAAATCTAGTGACAGTTTGTAAAGTATCAGCTTCTGTAGCTTAGACTGAAAACAACTTGCAGTGAGTTTCTTCCTAGACAGGTCTCACCATATTTCCACAGACCAGAACAGTGAAGTTGCTTACTATTTAAATCAGGATTATCTAAATCCAGATTCACATCATTTCCAGGCACTGATTCCAAATCAGGGCAGATGCTGCCCATACAGTACTGAAGGAGTATTGCATTGTCAGAAGTGCCATCTTCCAGGTGAGACAAACCAAAGCCCCTAACAGAAGAGATCCCATGGCTCTTAAGGAAGAGCAGGGGTTTCTTTCCAGACCTTGGCCCATTGATGCTACCAGATGCGTTGCATTTTTCCAGAATTTTCCAGTTTTATTTCAGGGAGTCCTTCCCAATGTCCCGTTATCCCTTAATCAACATCGGTAAAACAGATTGCACCATCATTTTCACAGTGCTATTTATGTCATCTTGCTGAGCAAAAACTGGCTGCTCAATCATATGTTCAACATCTTATATTCCAACCATGCAGATAATAGGGTATTTTTCGAAAAGTAGTCAAAGTGTTTTTGGTTATTCTCGAATCATCAGAGCTGGTATATAAATGCAATGTGGTTCCTTAAAGTATCAACCGCTAATTCATTTTTTTGCAAAGGAATTTATTTATCCGACTGCAAATAGGCAGCATATTCCATCAATCTTTTAATCAGAAATCAAAACTTAATAACAAAAACATTGCAGCCAAACCATTGGAATTTGTGTTAATGCTTCTTTACATGTCTTCTCCCTGTATGACTACAGCCATAACCTGTGCTCCTGCACTGACAAAGACTTCAGAGACTGAACCAAGCACAGAACACACTCGCTCATTTCTGAACTTTGGTGAGTTTATTGGTGTTTACTGAGGCTGATATTTGGCACCCTTCACTCTAAGCAGATGGTCATGGTGTTAGTTTATTACAACAATCAGCTGCAACAGCTGTGGTTCTGCAACACTCTAATTATGATGATACAGTTGGGAACCATCCACCACCCTCCATAAACCATTCAATAAAATCATGACTAATCTGATTACTCCATATTCCTGCCTATCCTGATAAACTTGCACTTCCTTGCTTAATAAGAAGTTATCTCCCTTTGCCTTCAAAATGTTCAAGAACTCTGCTTCCACCATCTTTTCAGGGAGAGAGTTCCAAAGATTCATGACTCTGCAGGAGAAGAAGAATTACCTATCCTCTGTCTTAGATGGGCAATCCCGCTGGTTTTAGATTCTTCCACAAGAGGAAACATCCTCTCCACATCTAACGTGTCAAGAGCCTTCAGGATTTTATGTTTCAATTAGGTTGCCTCTTACTCTTTTGAGCTCCAGATAATACAACCTCAAGCGGTTGGTTAGCTCAGTTTGCCAGATAGTGGGTTTCTAATGTAAAGAGGTGCCAACAGCATGGGTTCAATTGTGTGTTTCTTCAACAAAATAAAATGTATCTGCAAATAAACAAACATCTTGGATGAAACAATTCACCTCATAGGTTTCTTTATGTGTGTGTATGCGCGCACGCATGTTTGACAGAGTGTGAGCGTGAGAGTGTGTATGCAAGAGAGGGTCTGTGTGAGTGTTTGTGTGTGTGTGAAAGACAGTGTGTATGCATGTGTGCATGCGTGAGAGTGTGTGTCTGAGAGAGAGTGTAATAAGTAATTCAAAACTGTACCATTTGTTTATTTGCAGATACATTCTATTTTGTTGAAGAAACACACAATTTGCAGTCACGGTCAGTCAGTGCGACATTTTATAAATTCCTGCTTTCACAATAAAAACCAGCCTCACTCCAGGTTAAAACTCTGAGACAGATTCTGGACAAGGCCTCACACCTTCAATTCAGTGTCTGATCTAACAGGTCACCTTTTGTATATTCCTCTCAATCTGCCTGAAGTTTGGAAAGTTAGGCAGACACTGATGAAACCTTTAATTATCTCGGAGTAGCGACTTGAAACAGATTCTGGAATTTGCATCTTATTCAATTGAAACTTGCGTCTCCTTTCTAACAGAGTTGTCCATATCCTGCTTCTGCAATTTCTAGAATGCTGGAATTGTGAGTGATTAAAGATTCAACAGGAGGCAGTCATTTTAGGTTTGTTCACTCACAGCAGTTGTATGATCCTTTGATCTCTCCACCCTTCATCCCTCTGCTGACAAAATCTGTGTCTGTGGGCTCTCCTCTCACTGCCCCTTACAAAGTAGAAGCGCTCCTAAAGCTCTTGATTTCAAATAAACCTGTTAGCCTATAACCTGGGGTTGCGTGATTTTTTTTACTTTATTCAAAATCTGATCACTTTAATACTTTGAATAAATAACAAAAATTACATGTAGGATTGTTTTAAGCACTAGTTTACCAGTATTGAAATTCATCGTTTTTACATATTTACAATGAATTCAAATCATTAACACTCCAGGGATATGCAGAGAATCTGAAATGTAGGAATTGTGAATCTCGAAAAAGTAGGGTCAACAGTTACATGAGGTATATGCAAATTTATATCATTTTAAGCCAAAGCTCATCAGTTAGCTTTACATGAAATCGAATTTTACACAAATTTATACAGTGTTGATCAGTAAGAAAGTGAAACTCACTAACAGAATTCAGAGAAACACATGAGGGAGAATGGATAAGAAGTCTATGCTGATGGAGTGAGATGAAGTATGGTGGGAGATGTTCATGTGAGGCAGAAATAGCAGTTTTCTGTGAATATTTTGTAATACAAAATTATTAATCTATTATAGGATTTAAGAACCGCTTTGTGAAAACCAAAGGACCACGAAATCCTCCTGAAGACTGGATCTGAAACAGCCTCCTCTTTAAATACTCACATGCCCTGAAACCAAATGGGACGATGCTCATTTCTTGGAATCAGGCTCATTTTTGGATTTATTGGGTCTTCTAGGGAATGCATAACTGTTCACAAAAAGGAAAGACAAAGACTCTTCTTCCCCTTCAAAGGGAGTTGTGCACGACTGAGTGAGATCACATTCTCTGAAATGGTGCATTTCCAAGCTTTTGTTTCCCCACAGTTTCACACGTTGAATTCCCAAACAAAGCAGGATCCTGATTCCGTGCCTCATTCAAGAACAGTTTCAATAACTCAGGATCACGATCAGATCTATTTACATAGTTGAACCTTATAAGCATGAACTGTTGCACCTTTTTAAAAATCTAAGGCCTCATTGTGCTCGTCCTCTGTAGAAGCATTTATGCATGATTAAGGAAGTAATCAGTCACACACTGAAATCAGGATGGGTTTGTGCGCGTGCATGCATGTCTGGCAAAAATGCAGTGAATGCCAGGTTTACAGTTGCAGATTTTCCTACTGACTGGCACTGTCTTTATCTGCCATTTGTATATTTTCAGTGGGTTTGGAGATGAATTTCTAATGAATATATTTAAAATCCAAAGTTTTTGTGAAAATTGGCTGTGATTTGTATTTTCATTAGAGTTTCTTTAAATCACAAACAGGAGCAATGCAGATCCAGAAACAGCATGGACAGGGTGTTTTTCTTATTCGTTTCTGGGACGTTGGCATTATTGACCAGGCCAGTTTATTGTCCATCCCAAAATTGCCCTTAAGAGATTGTTTCTAAGCTGCCTTCTTGAACTACAGCAGACCATGTGGTGCAGAGGAAGCTGCAGTGATGTGAGGAAGTCCCAGTTTCTGACCCAGAGACAGCTATATATTTCCAAGTCAGGATGGCTCGGTGTCTTGGAGAGTAACTTATAGGGGGTGGTGTTCCTACGCATCTGCCATCCTTGTCTCTCTAAGTGATAAAGGCTGTGGGTTTGGAAAGTACAGCTGAAGGACCCTTTGTGAATTGCTGCAGTCTATCTTGTAAATGGAACACACACATACCATCATGCATCAGGGTAGAGGAAGTGCATACTTAAGGTGAAGAGGCTGCCAATCAAGTGGGATGGTTTGTCCTGGATGATGTCAAGCTTCTTGAGTGTTGTTGGAGCTGCACCCATTTAGGTAAGTAGGGAATATTCCATCACACTCCTGACACCTTGTAGATGGTGGAAAGGCTTTGGGCAGTCAGGAAGTGAGTTGTTTGCTGTGGGATTCCTAGTGTCTGATGTGTTTATATAGCTACAGTATTTATACGATTAGTCCAGTTCAGATTTGGACAATGGTAACCCGTCAAAGATATTGATAGTAGAAGATTCTGCGATGGTAATGCCATAAAATATCAAGGGATTGTGGTTAAATTAACTCTCGTTGGAAATGGTCATTTCCAGGCAGTTGTGTGGTGCAAATGGCAGGGAAAGAGCATGAGCATGGTGAATCTAATGGAATAGTGGGGTGTGAGGCGAGACATCAAGAGGTGGTTGCTGGCTGTAATCTAATTTCTGAGAAGTGACTTTATATTCCTAATCACCATAAGGATACAATCTCTGATTTTCACTTTTCAGATTTGGGACCATGCTCAAAGGACATATTGGTGTCAAAATTCATTCAATGGATTTAAGATGGATACACAATCTCTTCAAATTAACTTATACAATGTTTGCTGGGTTTGCTATGGCAGCAGATTCTTCAGTTGGAGATATAAATGGGTTATGTAGTCACTAGATGGAGCCAACTTAGCATAAAAACTTTACTTCACAGAGTGTTGCAAGAACAAGGACATTGTGTGTTTTCCAAACCAGTTGCTCAGAAGTTATAAATGAATGTTTAATTCATAATCTTTTGTTGCTTTTTTATTCTAAACTTGAGAAAATTTGGTTTAAGTGAATGATTAGAGCACTGACAATAGCCATCACCTCCCATAATCTCGACTTCTTCCACACTGCCTCAAGATGAACAGACGGCGCACCCATCATCCAGCACAAGATGAGAAAAAAAGCCAACTCCAGTTCAATACTTGGGAGAGTGAAGCCACTGTTTTCAGTCCTCTTTCCAAACTCTAATCTTTAGGTACAAACCCCATCCCTCTCCCTGGAGACAGACCAGTATTAAGCCAGTCTTGTTGCAACCTTGGTGTTACATTTTGTCCCAAGATGAGCTTCCAACCTCGTATTCCCACATTCAACAGATAGATTAAAAATATCTAGAAACAAGCTTCGTCCGACCAGCAGTTGGCCATTTGCTGGTCATGCTGGCTCTGCCATTCAATATGATTATGACTGGTTATCCAACTCAGTCCCCTGTTCCTGCTTTCTCCACATACCTTTTGATCCCTTTGCCCCCAATAAATGGCCATCCCATTAACAAATTTTTAAAAATGAAAGCAGAAAGGATGATCTGGGACTCACAATCATACAGTACAGACGAAACCCTTCAGCCTATCCGGTCTGTACTGCTAAACATACATCAGTACCTACACTTGTGATCAGAGATAATGGGAACTGCAGATGCTGGAGAATCCCAAAACCAGCCCAGCTCGTCCCCTCCCCCCACTGCATCACAAAACCAGCCCAGCTCATCCCCGCCTCCCTAACCTGTTCTTCCTCTCACCTATCCCCTTCTCCCACCTCAAGCTGCTCCTCCACTTCCCACCTACCAACCTCATCCCGCCTCCTTGACCTGTCCGTCCTCCTTGGACTGACCTATCCCCTCCCTACCTCCCCACCTATACTCTCCTCTCCACCTACCTTCTCCCCTATCCATCTTCGGTCTGCTTCCCCCTCTCTCCCTATTTATTTCAGTTCCCTCTCCCCATCCTCCTCTCTGATGAAGGGTCTAGGCCTGAAATGTCAGCTTTTGTGCTCCTGAGATGCTGCTTGGCCTGCTGTGTTCATCCTGCTCCACACCTTGTTATCTCAGTACCTACACGAGTAGGTTTGGTATGGTTGACTTTATTGGTAAGTGCATCGAATATAGGAGTTGGGAGATCATGTTGTGGCTATACAGGACATTGGCTTGGCCACTTTTGGAGTATTGATATCAATTCTAGTCTCCCTCCCACAGGAAGGATGTGAAAATTGAAAGGGTTCAGAAAAGATTTACAAGGATATTATCAGGTTTGGAGAGTTTGAGCTATAGGGAGAGGCACAGTAGGCTGGGGATTTTCTTTCCTCTGGAAGATTGGAGGTTGATGGGTGGCCTTACAGAGTATATAAAATCATGATGGACCTGGATAGGGTAAATACGCAAGGTCTTTTCCCGAGGATGAGTGAGTCCAAAACTAGAGGGCACAGGTTTAAGGAGAGATGGAAAAAATATAAAAGGGACCTAAGGGGCAACTTTTTCACACAGAAGGTGGTGCGTATATGGAATGATCTGCCAGGGGGAAGTGATGGAGGCTGGTACAATTATAACATTTAAAAGACACTGGATGGGTATACGAATAGAAAGGGTTTAGAGGGACGTAGGCCAAATGCTGGCAGTTAGGACTGGACTTAAATAGGATTTCTGGTTGTCCCCTGGTCGAGTTGGGCCAAACGGTCTGTTTCCATGTTGTACATCTCAATGCCTCCAGTCCCACTTCCCTGCACTACATTTGTAGCTTTGAATGAATTGACATTTCATTTTTTTAAATTACTGGCCAGACCTGCATTTATTACCCATTCCTTGCTTGGGGCAGTTAAGAGTCAACCACATTGCAGTGAGTCTGGAGTCAAATGTAAGTTAGACCAGACAAGGATGGCAGTCTCTTTCCCCAAAGGACATTAGTGAACCTTAAGGGTTTTTCTGATAATGGTTTCATGATCATCAGTGGACTGCCAATTTGAGGTATTAGTGCAAATACCACCATCTGCCATGGCAGGATTCAAACCCAGCTGTTCAGAAGATTACCCAGGTTCCTGGATTGATAGTCTGGAGAAAATACCACGAGGCCACTGAACTCCCCATGTGCTCAACCAAGTACTGTTTAAAAGGTAAAACTTACCCTCACGGCACTGCATTCCATGTTCCCACCACCTCTCTGGGGGTAAACACATTTTTCTCAAATCCCCACTCAACATTCTGTCTTTGACTTTAAAATTGTGCTTCCTTGTTCTTTCCCTTTTGATTAAGGGGAAAGAGATGTTTTCTATCCGTCCGGTCCATCCTCCTCAATCTTACACGTCTCATGCCCCCCTCAACCTTCACTGTTCCCAAAAAAAACCAACCCGAGCTTATCCAGCCTCTCATCAGGGGCACACTGCTCATCCCAAACAATATCTCTGTGATACTCCTCTACAACCCTCTCCACTGCAATCACGTCCTTACTATAGTGTGGTGACCAGAACGGCACACAGTACTCCAGCTGCAGCCTAACTAAGGTTCTCTACAGCTCCAACGTAACCTATGTTCTGAGGAAGACTCCCTGAACCTGAAATGCTGTGTTTCTCACTCAACAGATGCTGCCAGACCTGCTGAGTTTCTCCAGCAAACTTCTTTTACCCCTAGATTTCTGTCAAGTGCACCACCTCAGGCACAACACCCTCTCCAGTACAATCACATTCTTCCTCTGGCGCAATAACCTGAACTGTAGATCCCTCATGGTCCCAAAGGGTTCAGAGAAGGATCTCCAGCAGCCATTCCCAGTTGGATCCAGACTGACTCGCCCCTCTGCCTCACCCAAGATGGCGCCGTGCCGGTGCCGCTGTTACACCAAGACTCACCCAAGATGGCGGCCGGCCTGTCCCGCTGTTACTCCCTTCCCCCCAAGCGCCACACGCACCGCGGGACGTCAGTTCCGGCGGGCTGCCCCGCTTCCGGCAGCCGTGCGGCGGTGCACGCGCCACTCTGTCCGGCCGCCACTTCCGGTTCGCGATGGCGCAGCTCGGCCTGGTCCGCTTGAAGGCGCCGAGTAAAGAGCCGCGGGAGAGGGAGCCCGGCCCTGCTACAGGTCCCAGTATCAGCCCCGGGCCCGCCGCCAAGCGCCGCAAAACACAGCACCACGGACTCAGCCTCCGGCCTCCTACCAGCTCGGCCTCGGTGCTCCGTTACCCGGCCTCCCCCGCTGGCCTCTACTCGGTGCGGCCTCCTCCCACTCCCGCTCCTCCTCCCCCTCCTCCCTCTGCCGCTCCCGCAGCCTCCGGCGCGGCTGTCCCCGGGCCTGCCGCCTGTCCCTCCTCCGCCGCCACAGGCCTCCCCGCTCCCGTACTCCCCAAGACCAAGGGCCCGAAGGAGAAGCACCCACGCCGGGACAAGGAGAAGAAGCACAGGCCGCGGAAGGAGAACAGCGACTGCCGGCCGCCGCCTCCCCCGGCCAAAGGTAACGAAGAAAGTGACGGGGGTGGGGAGGGGGCTAAGGGTCAGTGCCTGGGGTAGGGTGGGGGGACTGGGTTAAGTCCTAGAGGAGTGGGGAAGGCAGAGTTAGATTGTTGAGTTGGGGGGAGACAGGGGTAGGGAGTTGAGGGGGGGGGTAGTTTGGGGTTTTAATGGGATGGCCCCCACTTCCTTTGGTTGGGGAAGCAAACAGGAACAATTCTCCTTTCCGGGGAAAGTTATCTTCATCGCCCTTGTTTCTTCTTTCCAATACCTGTACCCTGAACTTCTCAAACCCTTGTACTGTACTGAGGGAGAGCTGTCCTTTCGGAGGAAGAGTGATATTTGTGGCACAGGGGAGTACTGTCCCCATGTATTCTCTTTCCCCCCCCCCCCCCCCCCACCCCCTCAAAAAAAGGGGAATCTTTGAGGAGTATTGGGCATTAACACAGAAATAAGTCTTGTCTGTGTGTGGTCTCACAGAGTGGAGCTGGATGAACACAGGAGGCCAGGCAGCATCAGAGGGGCAGGAAAGTTGATGTTTTGGGTTGGGGCCCTTCTTCAGAAATGGCAACTTTCCTGTTCCTCTGATGCTGCCTGGCTCCAGCTCCACAATGCTATCTCTGACTCTAGCATCGGCTGTTCTTACTGACATTGTATGTCAAGTTTTTTCACGATCTTAAGCCAGGCTAGAGTGAGTGCTTTGCAATGAGTGAACCGCTGGTTGTAATGTGGGAACAGTTGGAGCAAGATTGTGCATAGCGGGACCCTGCAAACTTGTGTGGTATTGACCAGATAATCTAAAAAATATTGGCCAGGACGCTAGGGAGTACTGCCTCCAGTGCATTTCACAATAGTGGCCATGGGATTTGTTACATCACTTTGAGAGAGTAGATGGTGCCTCAATTTAAAATTACATTTTAAGGGTGTTATGTGACAAAAATGCACAGTAATTTCCTGTGTCTCAACCTTGATTGTGGGCCAAGCCATCAGAATGGGTCTTCAACCCATGTCCTTGTCAGCTTAAAGAGAGTTCTCAGCCACAGCTGACCCCATGAATCTAAGATCACTTTGAGGATTTGCAGGACATGTCCAGCTGAAGCTGTAGTTCAAGAAACTTGATCCATGAACCAGCATTTTCTATGCTGGGAGTTGTTCATTTGTATGATATTTCACTGTCTAATATTACCTTTCTTTGCACGACTTAGTCATTTAGTGTGAAAGGTTATTCATTTACTCTTAAGCACTTTGAGATGTTTTAACTGCAATGTAAATACAAATTGCTTCTTTCCTCACTACACGGTTATTGTGTCGGGGATTTTGGTCTGCCTTAGACAGCAACTGTTGGTGATAGGGATCGTAGGAACTGCAGATGCTGGAGGATCTGAGATAACAAGGTGCAGAGCTGGATGAACACAGCAGGCTGAGCAGAAACGCTGACGTTTCAGGCTTCAACCCTTCAGATAATTTTCTGAAAAGGGGTCTAGGCCCAAAATGTCAGCCTTCCTGCTCCACTGATGCTGCTTGGCCTGCTGTGTTTACCCAGCTTTACATCTTGTTATCTCTTAACTGTTGGTGATATTTTGCTTCGTATGCAAGGAGCACTTCACATTTATGCTGAGTTTTTAATGTTAAAAAAGGTCTATCATTAATTACTGTAAAAGGAAGTGTGGAGTGTAGATAAATTGTTATGCTTTAAGTTAAAATACAAAATATTTTATCTTTAGTTTTAAGTTTCATTGAAAGGGTTCATATATTTAAACAATCTTGCCTGAAACTTTGAGGCTGCAGCAGGGTCAATGAGTAGCATTTGTGGGTTGGAGAACTTTAAGATTAGGGTTGGGTTTGGATTAGCTGTAAAATTTGCAACAATGCAGGAACCATAAATTCATTGGATTTGTGCTGAGACTATGGGTTTTTAGTAATTGGTTTTTAATTTGTTTGTGGGTGTGGCTGCTGGCCCAACATTTACTGTCTCGCCTTAATTTGCCCTTGAGAAAGCAGTAGTGAGCTGCCTTCTTGAGCTGCTGCCATTTGTGTCATATAGGGACATCTGCACTGCTGTGTGGAAGGGTGTTCCAGGATTTTGACCAGGTGTGGTGAAGGAACAGAAATATATTTTCAAGTCAAAATGATGTGCGGCTTGGAGGGAAACATGTGGCAGTGTTCTCATGTATCTGCTGCCCTTGCAGACTCTTGAAGGACATTTTTGGAAGTTGTTGTCGATACTCCCTTATGTGGAACACACTGCATCCATTGTGTCTTGGTAGTGAATGGTGTGCCTATTTAGCGTTTTGCTTTGACTTGGATGGAATTGAGCTTTCTCGCTGTTGTTGAAGCTGTAACCATCCAGGCAGTACAAGAACGTTCCATCCTTGTAGCTAGAGGACAGACTTTGGGCAGTCAGGAGGTGAGTTATTTACTGCAGAATTCCAAGGCTCTGATCTGATCTTATCGCTACCAAATTTATTTGGCTGGTCTGGTTCAGCTTCTGGTCAGTTGTAAACTCCAGAATATTGATAGAGGGAGATTCAGAGAATGTGCTATTGAACTTCAAGACATAATGGTTAGATTTTCTCTGGTTGGAGATGGTCATTATCTAACACTTTTGTAGCATGAATGTAATTGTGCTATTTATGTTTGAGGGTGTGACATATCAAAAGAAAATTGATTTATAGGAACAGTTTATATTCATTACTGTACCATACCAAGTCAATGAAGAAGATGCATTAAGAAAAGACAGTTTCTGCAGAGGTTTTCATAATGTCAAAATGGCCCAAAGTGCCTGACAGGCAACAATCTTCTAATTTCTGATGAAAGGCCACGGATCTGAAATATTAACTCTGTTTGTTTCTTTCTAAATGCAGTCAGATCTGCTGAGTATTTCCAGGATTTTCTATTTTTAGTTCAGTGCTTCAAGAGTGTATTAGTGGTTATAAATTAGGAAGCACCACAATCCAATTTGCACGAAACCATAATTCCGCAGCAACGATGTGTAAACCCAATACATTGGGTGCAAAGTGCCTTTATTTGTTTCTCTGATGTGTGCCATTTTTACAACATAGAAGGTATGTGTCCTCATGGGAGCAATTGTGTATTGCAGTGGAAGGAACACTTTCCCTGGTCATTTTTCTCCCCATCCCTCTGCTACCTCGTTTGTTGGATCTTTGTTATACTATTTTCAACTTTTACTCATCTGGATAAGCATATGTAATGCCCTGAGACATCTTAGAATTTCCCTACGTGCTTGCCCAAACAAAATCTGTGACTTTGGCACAAAAGTCAGTTTAACGTTGGAAGATAGTTTGATCTGGACACTGGAGTTGCTGGTGGTCATCGGGCCATAATTTAAAGGCTGCTTGTAAATGTTGTTTGTGAACTCATGCTGCCTGTCAAGCATGCTAGGATCTGATAGTTTTTGGGCTGAAAGTTTATTGAGATACATTGATTATTGAATAAATTTGAATGATTTATTGTCACTTGCATTTTAGAGTGAAAAGTACAGTAAAATACATTGAAAAGGTGATTATAATGTTTGGTCAGCAGCACAGGCTGTGTACAACTTAATACTGGCACCTAAAACTGGCTATGGAAGCTTCCAGGTTTAATCATAAGAACCCAACTGATTTGTTTTAGGGAAAGGAATGTTCTGTCCTTAATCTCTCTAATTATGGCTCTGGTTCTACTCTATATTACTGACCTTTTATTGTCTGCCCAGATTAACACTGAAATTCTTTTAGAAACCCCTCCGTCAAGTCTCTGTCCGCAACCTTAACAAAGTGTGAAGCTGGATGAACACAGCAGGCCAAGCAGCATCTCAGGAGCACAAAAGCTGATGTTTCGGGCCTAGACCCTCATCACCCCTCTGATGAAGGGTCTAGGCCCGAAGCGTCAGCTTTTGTGCTCCTGAGATGCTGCTTGGCCTGCTGCGTTTGTCCAGCTTCACACTTTATCTTGGATTCTCCAGCATCTGCAGTTCCCATTATCTCTGTCCGCAACCTTGCTTGTTTGTCCAAGTTTTTGATTTCTTGTCTTGAGAGCTCATCAAGTAGTAGATTTTCTACTTTAATAGAACATAGAACATTATAGCACAGTACAGGCCCTTCGGCCCTCGATGTTGTGCCGACCTGTCATATCGATCTCAAGCCCATCTAACCTACACTATTCCATGTACATCCATATGCTTATCCAATGACGACTTAAATGCACCTAAAGTTGGCGAATCTACTACCGTTGCAGGCAAAGCGTTCCGTTTCCTTACTACTCTCTGAGTAAAGTTTATTAGTTTGCTACAAAGAGAAACTATTCCTGTCTCTCTTGTGAAAAGTACAAGTGACAATAAGTTTCTATTCTATTCGGTATCCACAATTACAGCATGGCCTCACCTGAGGGTGCCTGGATTTTGTGCTCAGTTCTCTGGTGTAGACCTTAAGCCTACATTGTACAATGTTTAATATATCTTGGCATGTGTCATGTTAGAATTGTAAACTGTCTTTCAAAGCTGTGGTTTTTGATGAAAGGTAGTATAGGGCCTTCCTTGAATCAGACCTCTGCAAGCAAGCAAAATTCTTCCTGTAACAAAAACAGAGATTGCTGGAGAAATTCAGTTGGTCTGGCAGCATCTCGGGAGAGAGAAATAGTTAACATTTCCAGCCGAGTGAGCCGCCTTCAAAATTCTTCCTAACTATTCTGAAAGATTGAGTTAATTGTTATCTCTGCACTTTGCATTTGTAACACCGAATAATAAGCCCCACAAAAGCAGAATTCAATGCTGTAGAAAACTCACTCAGGTAACACAGTGGATCACTTCTGCATCAGGATCAGGGAGATGGTTGGCAAAGCTAATAGTGCCGGTATGTTGTTTTCATTGGCGAGACCATCCCAGCTAAAAGAGTAGCTAATGCCATAACTCAACTCTAAATTGCTGTTCCAAACTTGGGCTTTTCTTTGTGAGAGCACTTAAGTTGGTAAGAAAGGTGCAGGTGGGGAGAGCAATTTGAAGCAATGAGTTCATCTTGCAGTTCAGCAAGTTGACTTTTATTTATGCAGTCAGTTGTGATTTTGGTTGCCCGAAATCATTTCACAACCAGGGGACGTGGTCTTTGTTGACTGGGCCAGCATTTATTACTCATCCCTAGTTGCTGTTGATGGTATTTATGCAGAATTGTTTATTGTGCTCAAGGGCATGGGTAAGAAGGTACATATTGCTACAGCTGGTGAGGGATGTGTATGCAATCTAGTGGCAGGAGAACCAGTTGAGATCTGCTACGTTCGGGGATATGTCAAACTTCTAAAGCGACAATGACCTGGAGCCTGCTGCCCATCGGGATTGTGGGAAACAGTTTTCAAAAGGACTTTGGATAAACAATTGGTGTAATAAATCTGCAGGTCGACAGGGGTAGTATGCAAATAGACTTGATTGTATTACTGTGCAGAGTTAGCATGGACTCTGGACCAAATTACCACCACCTGTACTATATTGACTCCATGTTGTGCAAGCATGTACCGTGATTAGTACATATTTTGCCACACTCTTAATGTGAACATAACATTGGAGTTTTAGAAGTAGGTGTGTGTGAAGAGGAGACTTTTGGAATATCTGGCATGTGAGATGGTAATGTTGTGCAGTCTGAAACACTTTGTGTGGTGGCTGACCCACCTGCTGTCTTTGCAGATGTGACCATTTCCATGATACTGTTTGAAGAAGAGCAGGAGAATTGCTTTTGCGGTGCTGGCCAATATTTACTCCTCAACAGGCCTCACCTAAGATGAAACAAAGCATTGTATGTTGGAGGCCTGAAACAAATAAAACAAATTGCTGAAGAAACTCAGCAAATCTGGCAGCAGCTGTGGAGAGAAAGCAGAATAAATGTTTCAAGCCCAGAAGTTCTGAAGAGGGGTCACTGGAGTCGAAGCATTAAATCTGTTTTCTCATCACTTAAGAAAGATTATCTGCACATCATCTCCACTATTTGTGGAAGTCTGTGATGCGCTAGGGTACAACAGGGCCAACCCTTAAATACTTCACTGGCAGTGCATACCTTTTAAGATGTTGTTCTTTTAAAGGAGATATATAATTGCAAGTTTTTTTAAAGCTATCTCCTGGCCGTGCATATTATTGCCATCTGTGTATCCTAGTGATTCTGCTTTTGCAAACAAGGTTCAGACCGGATCCTTGTGCTCAAATATCCTAAGTTGGAAAGCACCAGTATGACCTAAGACTAAAATATGTATCTACTATCAGCCAACTCTCTCCTGCAATAGGCCATCTGCTACTGAAACCTTGAGACACAAGTATTCCAATACTCTCCTGGCTAACTTCCATAAACTTCTGCTTAGCCTGTCCTGCTCATCAGTGCTCAGGAACTACATAAATTAGGGTTGTATTGCCTGGAATTTATTGTTAAAGGATGATTAGGCTGAGGAATCAAAGATTTTGAGAGAAATTAACAGGATTGGTAAGATGAAATATTTTCTGCTGGCAGGAAGGTCCAGGATAAGGTTGTTATTACCTTAATTTCAGAGACAGACCATTCAGGAAAATGATTTTCTCTTACAGGCTGCTACAGCTCTAGAAGTCATGCAAAAGTCATTTGACGCTGGGGCCCAATTAATTTTAAATGTGAGATTGATAAATTGCAGCCAGTCAAGAATATTTGGGGTGCATGGAGCCAAGGTGGGTGGGATGTAGTTAGAATATAGATTTTGAATTTGGGGAACTTGATCCCTACCTCTGGGCAAGGAAGCCCAGGTTCAAGTCCCAGCTGCTTCAAATGTGTGTCTTAACATGTCTTAACATGTCTAAACAAGTTGATCAAAGTCACTGCAGATCACTCCTTGTCTCAGCCAATGGCAGACTCTGATCTGATTATCCCATTCTTCCTTTCATTGGTTTCCAGTCTCCCAACGTCTGAAATTTTAAGTTCTCAATATTGCTTATGAATCCATCCGTAGCTCGCTTCTTTCCCATCCAACCCCTTCCATTCCAAGAATTATGAGGTCTTTCAGTTCATTTGACCACGTGCAGCCTGCTTCTATCACATCATCACCGATAAACGCTCTGCCTTCAGCCAAGGAATTTCCTTCTTTGCCTTTACAACTTTACTACTGAAAGCCCAGTTCTGCTCATCCTTCAGCTTAATGTTCATTTTATCTGATTTGACTTCAGTGAGGCTGTGGGAAATTGTTCTACAATGCAAATGCTATATAAATGCAGGCCTTTGTAGCACTACTGAAGTTGTTTTTCAGATGTAAATATGTGTACAGAAAATTTTTAGCTTCATTCTACACAAGTCTCCCATTAAAATTACTTTGATTTTCTACTGGCCTCTGTAATGAGGAAGTTGTAGCTATCTGGATGCTTGTAGGAGACTTTAATTTCAGCTTTAACTCTCACCTATTACCTTACTTTGCACAATGGTTTCTCCTGATTGCTTTTCCTTATATACTCTCCTCTCTAATTTTAGAATACCATCTACTGATTATCTGGTCGTTATCACATTGCTATTTGTGGGATCTTGCTGCATTCAGATTGGCTTCCATGTGTTCTCTGTGGCACTCCCTAGATGGTGAAAAGCTCAGTTGAGGTGTAAATCTTTTAGTTATGTGAGGTGAGCAAGATGGAGGAAAAAGGTTTAATTTGAGCTATTTACCTAGCCTGGTTTCTGCACTGGGTCTGTAATTAGATCTGTCCTTGAGAAAGTGGAGGTTGTCACATCTTTGTGCAACTATGAAATGTGTAATTTGTGGATTAGTACGTGGACATTGTCTATGCAGGTGGTGTAGTCAGATTGTGTGACGCACTAGTGATCTTTGTGCTGCTTAATAATGGGAAACAGTAAAGTTTGCAGCATTAACACTGCATGAGGCTCCTGTTACAAGCTGTAGGTCAAACGAGAATATTGCATTGCATTCAGCAGAGCGTTGCAGTGCCGGCCATGGAATAACTGACTGCAAGGACCAAAATAGGGAGTTGAAAATTATTCACATATCACAACTGGAATGGGTATGGTGCTTTCTCCCCTTCAACATAGTGCAAGTGATTTTTTTTCAGTGAATTGGTGTTGGTAGAGGCTTGCTTTATGCAGTGAGGTTTCTTCGCTGACAGCTTTATGAATTGGTATACCCTTGGCTGCATAGCATTTGAGATTTTAGAGCTGTTGAAAATCAACTTGTTTTTGAAGTTGATTCTGATTGTGATTTTTGTACCAGAGGTGCATTTATTTTTGTAACCCCTTCCTGCTCTGCCCTCATGACTTTGATATTTCTGCTGATATATCAGTCTGATGTTCAAAGCCATTTTAATTTTCTGAATCCCTTGCCTCCTGTTTCCAACGAGCTGTGTTATGTTTACACTCCAAAGTGCAACAGCCTGTATAAAGTTAGTGCCAGTCGTTTTGTGGTAATGATCAGAATGACAGTTCACTTAGTCACCCTGGTTATCTGTTCAAAGTCTGCCACACTCGAAACCTTGGTAACAGTGTACAAGCAACAGAAATAAACCACTACAGACTTGCACATTCAGCTCAAGTTGCTGTGATTTCAAGTAGAATGATTCCAGAGTGACTTAACCTAGCAAAATAGTTCACCTTCTGACTAGTTGCTGAGGGGCAGCAAAGTGATTCAGAATCAGCAGCATGTATTTACTTTGTAATAAATGATTTGTATGTGAATATTTATATGGCACCTTTCACAACCTTAGGATGTCCCAAACACTCTAGAACTAATGAAGTTCTTTTGAAGTGTGCCACTTGAGTTTTAAAAAATATCCCTTCCTGCCAAATTGAATGCAGCAAGATCCACAGTCGACTCTATGGGGTCATTTTTAATGATGTTGATTTTGATTAATATTAGCTTTAGGACAAGGGGGATAATTTTCTTGCTCTTACAATAGTGCCATTGGACCCTTTGCTTCTGCCTGAAACAGAAAATGGCAGCTGGGTTTAACATCCCATATGAACGATGCCAGTGGAGCACTCCCTTACTGCTGCCCCGGGGTGTCGGTCTTTCTGACAGTTCTGAGGAAGGGTCACTGGACCCAAAACATTAACTGTTTTTTCCTTTACTGATGCTGAGTTTTTCCAGCAACTTTGTTTTTGTTCCTGATTTACAGCATCTGCGGTTCTTTAGGTTTTCACTGGACTCAATGTTGGCTTTATTTTCAGATCATAGAATCCCTACAGTGTGGAAGCAGGCCCTTCGGCCCAACAAGTCCACATTAACCCTAAGAGCATCCCCCAATAACCCACCTAATTTACACATTCTTGAACACTATGGGCAATTAGCATGGCCAGCCCACCTAACCTGCATGTCTTTGGACTTTGGGAGGAAAGCAGAGCTTCCTGAGGAAACCCATGCAGACAGGGGTAAATGTACAAACTCCACATACACTGTTGTCCGAGGCAGGAATCGAACCGGATTCTGGTGCTGTGAGGCAGTAGTGCTACCACTGAGCCTTTGTCTCTATAAATGTTGCTGGACCTGCTGAGTTTCTCCAGCAGGTTTTTGTTCTTGTAGGCCTAACTTGTTCTCAAGTTTCTGGAATAGATTTAAATCCACGGTCTTCTGACTCTGAGGGAAAAGGTGCGACCAGCTGAACATTATCTCACACTCAAGCCTCTACCTTAGTAAAATGTCCCAAGGCATTCTACAGGAGCTTATCAAACAAAAGTTGACGCTGGGCCACATAAATATTAATATAGCTGATCAAAATCTTTAACGAGAAATGTTTCCGATGCTTAGAGAGAGCATTTCAGAGTTCCAGGCCTTCATTGGTAAAAGCACAGCCATCAATTTTTGGGCATTTAAAATCTGGGATTGCTAAAAGACTAGAATTGTGGCGCTGAGTTTTGGCAGACCTGTGAGATATTGATTGGGAGTTTGATCAGCTGTGCACGTTGAATTGATCCCAACGTAGCTACTGCCAATGTTTCAGTTTTGCAACCACATCAACTATCTGAGAAACCACGCCATACCTATGATGCATTTTTGACACAGTGACTGTGAGATTCCTTTGTGTTTAAACCTATAATGCTTTCAAAGGCTCAATATGCAATGGATATATCTCTTTGTGTTCACAGGCAGGTATTTAGGTTTGATGTCCCTCAGTTGCAACCCACTAGTTCTGACTGTAAGAACTGAGCCAAAAGGTGGGTGTGTGTTGGAGATGACTCCCTGCAGCTCACTAACTGGTTGTAGTTCAACTAGGACCTGACATCATAAAGTTCTTTCACTTTGAGATCCCCAAAAAGTCTACTGTTAGTGGGTCAGAGGTGGTATATTAAGAGTTTGGCCTTGCTGGCTATTCATGTCTGGTGTTCACTTGCATTTAAATAATCTATGCAGTAATTATAGCGATGTCCAGCTGTAATAATTTTGATTGAAGCTGATATATCATTTGAATAATATATTGTATGTTTTCTGTATTGTGTTAACTATTCTGTCTTTGCTAATGAGGACATTTAAAAGCCCTCTTTGGTGATGGGCAGTATTGTGTAATAATGTAATTCCTTCATCAGCATGGTACTTTGCAAATTTCTAACCTCAAATTGACTCCAGACGTCTGATGCAACAAATCGGTTTTTGGGTTTTGGAGGTTGATGTAATCATGTCAGTTAGGGCCAGTTAATAGACAAATACTTGTCTGTCAGAACTTGTAGTGTTTATATGCCCTTTAAAAGGTTGGAGGCTCAAATCATGCAGGCTTGCAACTTATTAAACCTGGTAAGGACCTTCTATAAAATTTCACATTTTCCTTAACGTGTTTTGGCTAAGATGCATTTCACCAACTCACCAAAGCTGCTTTGATAATTGTCTCAAACCTGTGACCTTTGCCACCTATGTACAAAGGGCACTTAAGCCCATCAGACCAACTCCAATTCCTCCTGAGATAATGGGAACTGCAGATGCTGGAGATTCCAAGATAATAAAATGTGAGGCTGGATGAACACAGCAGGCCAAGCAGCATCTCAGGAGCACAAAAGCTGACGTTTCGGGCCTAGACCCTTCATCAGAGAGGGGGATGGGGGGAGGGAACTGGAATAAATAGGGAGAGAGGGGGAGGCGGACCGAAGATGGAGAGTAAAGAAGATAGGTGGAGAGGGTGTAGGTGGGGAGGTAGGGAGGGGATAGGTCAGTCCAGGGAAGACGGACAGGTCAAGGAGGTGGGATGAGGTTAGTAGGTAGCTGGGGGTGCGGCTTGGGGTGGGAGGAAGGGATGGGTGAGAGGAAGAACCGGTTAGGGAGGCAGAGACAGGTTGGACTGGTTTTGGGATGCAGTGGGTGGGGGGGAAGAGCTGGGCTGGTTGTGTGGTGCAGTGGGGGGAGGGGATGAACTGGGCTGGTTGAGGGATGCAGTGGGGGAAGGGGAGATTTTGAAACTGGTGAAGTCCACATTGATACCATATGGCTGCAGGGTTCCCAGGCGGAATATGAGTTGCTGTTCCTGCAACCTTCGGGTGGCATCATTGTGGCAGTGCAGGAGGCCCATGATGGACATGTCATCAAGAGAATGGGAGGGGGAGTGGAAATGGTTTGCGACTGGGAGGTGCAGTTGTTTGTTGCGAACTGAGCGGAGGTGTTCTGCAAAGCGGTCCCCAAGCCTCCGCTTGGTTTCCCCAATGTAGAGAAAGCCGCACCGGGTACAGTGGATGCAGTATACCACATTGGCAGATGTGCAGGTGAACCTCTGCTTAATGTGGAATGTCATCTTGGGGCCTGGGATGGGGGTGAGGGAGGAGGTGTGGGGACAAGTGTAGCATTTCCTGCGGTTGCAGGGGAAGGTGCCGGGTGTGGTGGGGTTGGAGGGCAGTGTGGAGCGAACAAGGGAGTCACGGAGAGAGTGGTCTCTCCGGAAAGCAGACAGGGGTGGGGATGGAAAAATGTCTTGGGTGGTGGGGTCGGAATTCCTCCTGTGTGTCTTTCACCATCCTAATTTGGAAATATTTCCTTCATCACCATTGAGTCAAAATCCTGCTTAGTTACCAGCACTTGGGAACATCATCACCAGAGACTGCTGCATATGAAGTAAGCAGCCAACCACAACCTTCTCATGGGCAATTATACAATAAATTGCTTTGCCAGTGACCCCTACATTCTGTGGTCAAATTCAAAATGATGTTCAGGACTGGCTAACAGTCAAAACTGACTTCCGCTAAATTTGCAAATGATAATGCAGGAGTATTGTTACACAGAAATTTTATGAAGCATGGGATCCCAGGATAGGGTATGAACATTTGCCTTTCATTTCAGGTCTGAAATCTGGCCAGAGCCATCTGCCTGTTTCCACCAACACCCCTCCCCCTGCTCAGCTGCTTGAGGAAGTTAGCCAAGGGGCAGATTATTATAAAATACAGCTTCTGCACTTCATGCAAACCATGCAGAGATTTCTGGTGCCCTCCACCACCTCATTCTGCCTGTCAGTGAAGAAAGTTATCAGTAACCAGCTGGTGCTGGTGAGCACGTGCTGCTGTTTAAAATTCTGAATGTTGAGTGCCAGTGAGCAGAATGCATATTTACTGAAGCATCAGCTTTGTGTTCGACTGTAGGCTGCATCAAGCTAGCATTGAGTAATCCCGTTTCTCCAGAAAAATTTTACCTTTTGTAAATTGATGTATTAATGCCTTTTACTTAGTTCTGCAAAGGGTTCAAGGTGCTGGGCATCCTTTCGTCTGAAAGGTTCATTGATATTTCAAGCTGAACATTTTTTTCCTTTGTTCATACAAGATTAATTCTGCACAGGGCACTAATTTTAAAAAAAACCTAAGCGTACCTTAATTATTCACATTTTTTTTCACTGAAACTCAGTATTGATAAGCCCTAAAATTAATGTAGATATTAAGGATGTTGATGTGACAGATACATGCACAATATGTGATTATCCAAGCTTTGAAATACATCCAGATTTCGCTGACTGTGACCTTTCAGAAGCAGAAGTACTGTCCTGGTTGTGGTGTGAGAAGAATGGGATTGCATCCAAGTTTCAATCTGTCTCTAAAGTGCTGTTTTTTTTTCCAAGGCCATTAGCTTTTGGTAACTGCAGTAATCTGGAAAGAATGTGAATTCTGCATTTTGTGTCCTGACTAAAGGAATACATCTTTCATTTTGCAGAATTGAGGACAGCAGCTGAGAAAGAGTGAGCTCCAGGATTTATTAGCTACAATGCTAAAACATGGCAGCCTTTACCTTAATTAAAGTTATCCTGAGCCTTTATGATTATAATAAATTGTGTCGACAGTTTGAATTTTTAAGTTGCCAGTTCGTTGTGAAAAACAATCTTAAGATTATGGGCTGGAAACCATAATGAGACTTTATCCTGTGTTGCTACCTTTTCTGCTGCTGTAAACTGTAATTTGCTATTTTCTTCTTGATTTCCTGAGTGTTGTGTAAACTCAAAAAATATTTGTGTTCAATCAAAGGGAATTTGTACCACACTGCTTGCTCTTCTATGGTATTGCACTTGGGAGTCAACACCTCAAGTGTTGCCTTTAGGTGAAGCAGATAAGGATTAGCGGATGGGTTAACACTTGAAGCAGGACCCTTAGAAGTAAAGCCCTAAGATAAGTGGCCCATTCAGACTTTTCCATGCTGAAGGAAGATCGTGTAGTGATAATGTCACAAAAAAAAATGCTGCAAAACAGAGTGTCAACAGGGCAGGCTACATTTACAGAGAGAGAAAAAGCATGAGTGTAAATGGAGTTTTACAAAAGATCATTGACCTGAAATATCAACTCTGTTTTACTCACCTCAAAAGCTACCTTATTTGCCCAATATTTCCACATGTTCTGTTTGTTAACCACATTTTTGTATTCTCCACATTTCTGTTAACGAAAAATGTTTGCGTTGTGTTGCTCTGGATAGACAACAGCAAATGGATGTCTTGTTGGAAAAGCAGAGTGGGGTATTCTGGGTATACTCATGCCCTGCACTAATATAGATATTTAATGATAAACGCACGAGGGGAGCGAAGAATAATTACCAAACCTGGTGAGCAGAAAACCCATGGACACAGATAGAACTTTGGTTTACAATCCCATGTTACTGTTCACTGACTTAGAGGAGTGAATTATGAACAGATGTAACACCAATGTGGCATTCAGTCCTGTAGGTTTCTGATGGGTATATCGGGTGAAATTATTCTTTGTGACTATATATTCATGTATACTTAGCTTGAGGGATTTGCATTACTCTAATCTCCTGGTAAAGCAATAGTCTTTCCTGCACGTCGGGCTGTGGCGCTGTTGAAGGTATGCTACAGGTGATCATCATAGAATCACTGAATTGTTACAACAAAAGGCAGCCTTCAGCCCATCGTGTTTCCTGTAGCCCTCTGAAGGAAATGTCCATACACTGCTGCTCCCCTTCCTCCTCCCTAGATATTGAAATATGTGAAAAGGTTAATGATACCAGAGGAGAGATCATGTCTGCACCAACCAGACAATTAACCATCCAATTCGACCATATTTTCCATCATTCGGTCCGTACCCTTGGAGGATTCAGGATTTCAGGTCCAGATGCTTTTTTAAAATCTGATAAGGGTTTCTGTATCTACTGGCTTTTGAGGCAGAGTTCCAGATCCCTGTCACCCTCTGGGTGGAAACAGTAACTCTTTTACCAATTATTTTGAATCCATGATCCTGTTTAACTGAACCCTCTGCTAATGAAAGTAGGTCCTTCCCATTGACTATATCCAGACTCTCTCAGCCTCTGCACCCCCAATCAAATCTTGCCTTAGACCCTTGTGTTTCAAGGATTATGACCACAGTCTATCTAATCTTTTCTCGCTGCAATTTTCTAGTCCTTGCAATATCATTGTAAATCTCTGTACACTTTCTTGTGCAACTGCATCTCTTCTGTAATGAGGTGACCAGAACTGCTTTCAGTACTTAAGTTGTGACCCCTGCTCTCTTTTTGCCTCAGCTAATAAAGAAAAAGATGCCATACACTGTTTAAACCATCTTATTGACTTGTCCTATTCCTTTCAGGGTTCTGGGGGCATTCACTTTAACGTCCCTCAATTTCCCACCATCGGCTCACATTTCTCCAGGATGAATTTGATTTGTCAGTTGGGCAGAAAAGTGGCCTGTCCTCTGGCACTTCCTTGCAGTCTGCAGCTTCCCTCCTCACTAAATGTCATACAACCATTTTTTTCTGCTGTCTGTGATCTTGTGCCCGGTGCACTTAAGTTAAAATCAATTATGTACACATCACAGAAATACAGGGACCTAACTTTAAGCCCTGGTGAGCCTCACTAGAAACAGCAAAAACACTCAACATTACCTTTTGTTTCCTGCTCATGAACCAATTTTGTAATCAGCTTGATGCATTCTCTTAGATCCCATTGACATTTATTTTAAGTAGTCTGCCGTGTGGAACTTTGGCTGATGTAGTTGTGTGAAATGATGTATTCCTCAACATTTCAGAAGAACAAGGTAAAAGGTGACACTGTTGTCTTTTACTTTCTCTCTCCTGTCTTTTGCCCTCTTCAATCCACTTATCCCATCACAGGAAATGTGATTGAACTTTCTAGTGGTGTATATTTGAGATTGATAAACTAATTTCTCAGGTATCTTCATCTCTATGTTCTTCACGTAGGAATCAAATTGTTAGCCCTTCTCATTGGTAATTACATTGATGTGGTGAGCCATTTTGTGTCACACCTTTGTAGGACATAATTTAAATGATGTTTGAGCGCAGGACTGTGTTTTTAATAGTTTTTCAGAAACCTCACTGAGCAGTAGTTTGACAGTGACCTAGGAGAGACAGTTGCTGAGATGTTGAGCAATGTTTGTCATGCACAGAATAATGACAGATGAAATGTAACATTACAAAATGCTCATAGAACAGATCATGTAAGTAACTTGTGGATGTTGAAATAGTTATAAAGGAAGTTGGGAGAAATCTAGAGGATGTAATCAATTCTGGAGAGCAAAAAAATCAGTATAGCAGTAAAATGCTTAAGTAAGAAGATCATAAGAAGGAAGCAGTAATAGGCCATTTGACCCCTCTAGTCTGCTCTGCCATTCGTTGAGATCATGGGTTTTATTTGATTTTTTTAAAACTGTTGTGTGTACCTTGGTACAGTGAAAGTTTTTGTTTTGCACACAGTACAGGCGGGTCATACCATACAATGTGTAATAGGTTAATAGAACAGAGAGTAATAGAGTGTTTTGGCTGCAGAGAAGGTGCAGAATGAGCAAGATCAACATTAAATTTAACAGTCTGAGGTCCAAACTAACCCGATACTCCGCAATTTCACTTTCCTGCCTTTATTCCATTATCCTCGATTCCCTTACTGATTTAAAAATCAGTCTATCTCAGCATTGACGGATGTCAGCAGTAAAGAATTCCACAGATTCACTAGCCTGTGAGAGAGAAAAATGGATGAACCTTTAGACTGAGGTTATGCCCTGTACCCCTGGATTCTACCACAAAAGAGAAATTACCTATCTAACATTTCAAGCTCCAGGGGTCTTTTATGTTTCATAAAGACTTCTCATTCTTCAAAACTCCAATGAGAGCAGCCCAACCTATTCGGTTTCTCCTGGTAGGAAAATCTCTTTCTACCTGAAGTCAATTTTTTGGATTACCTCTAATAGTAATATTCCTTTCCTTAAATAAAGGGACTGAAAGTATTCACCGAATAGTGCCTTATAGCATCTTAGCAAGACTTCCCTGTTTTCATACTCCATTCGCTTTGAAATAAGAGCCAGCAGCCCATTTGTCTTTTTCTGGTGAACTTGTGTGATGTTTATGATTCATGCAGGAGAACCCCCAATTCGGTCTGTGTTGTGGCTTTCTATAGACTTTCCTCACTTAAATAAAACCCAGTTGTTCTGTTCTTCTTTAAAATTGTTGCCAGTGAATCCATTATCTTTGTAGCTACTTCCTTTGAAATCCTAAGATGAAACTTATCACTCCAGGGGAAGTATTAGCCTTTAGCCCCCATCACTTTTATCTCTCACTTTTTATCCAGCAGTAGTTATTGAGTTTAATTCTTCCTACTACATCCCTTACCCTGTAAGTCTATGCATTTCCCCCTACCCCCCACCTCCACCCCTGAAACCATGAGTTTAAAATGCTCTCTACAGCCCTTGGTATTCAAAGCACCAGGACACAGGTCTTAGCACGGTTCAAGTGAAGCCTGACCAGAATAGCTCCCCTCTTTCCCAATGCCGATACTAGTGCCTCATGAACTGAAACACATTCCTCCCATACCAATCTTTAAACCTTGCATTTAACTCCTTGGCTTTATTTACCTGTGCCAGTTTGCTAATGTCTCAGTTAGTCATTCTGAAATTAATTCCTGGAAGGTTCTACTTTTCATTTTAACTCCTAGTTACTGCAGTTAATCCTTTGTAGCACACCAGTCACAGGGAATCAGATTATGATGGGTCAGATAGTCTTGTCCAGAGCTGTCTTGTACTATGTCCTGCAGACTGAGGTTGTAACATCATCTCTTGGATTAAGCTGCAGACGGCAGTCGTCTTGAATGTCAGGTCTATATGGCATCTATTCACATCTCATTAAAGCTTTTGGCACCCAAATGTACTCCAGTCATTTAAAACTTCATTCCAGTTCTTCAGATCTATAATGCTGACAGTATATACTCGTGAATTGAACTTGTACAGACCTGTGTCTGTTGGTTATATGGTATCTCTTGATTAACGTACCCAAAATTCTGCTTTGTTAAAGTGCACTGGCCTTTAACCTAATTTAAACGTATACTAAAACTTATCAAATTATCTTGCATAGGCCTCTCACTGACAGTGTACAGGCTGTTTGAGGATAAAAGGTTAATGGTCTTTCATTTCCAAGTTATATCTCTACTCCTTACCTTAGCTCAATCAAAAATATCAACCAAGCTCAATATATTAACCACAAGCAAAGTGTGTTTTAATGATAATAAGCATTTCCATGACAAAAACTTAAGCAATATGTAATATATCTTAAAGAAGAATTTAAAGTACCATATCACATGTTACTATACAAAATAAGAGGTCGTGGTGTTGGCATGATATGTTGGTATAGATAAGAGTGGTTGGCTATCACAATGACCAATACTTAGCAGCAGGGTTAAGTGGTTCATTTTTGGGTTAGCAAGCTATAACTAGTGAAGTGCCAGGGAAGAGTGCTGGGAACGAAACCATTTGCAATCTGTATCAGTGACTTGGATGTGGCTCTGAAAACAAGGGAGCTAGATTTGCCACTGGTGCCAAGATAGCTGAGAAAGTCAGTTGTTGAGTTGGGTGGGTGGGTTGGGGGCGGGTGGGTTGCAGGTGGGAGTGGAGTGGTCTGCAAAGGGATATAGATAGGTTGAGATTTGGCTAAAATTGGACAGATGGAGACTAAATTAGGAAAACATAAACTTATCCACTATTGCAGCAAAAATAGCAAAGTAGTATTCTAGTTAAATGGCAAGAGAATGCTGAACTTGGGGGATTCTGCTGTGTGCATCACAAGTAGTAGGTACTGCAAGACAAATGGACTGTTTGCATTTATTGCAAGGCAACTGGAAGAGGAACTTTTACTGCACCTGTACAGGGTCCTGTTGAGACCATGTCTGATGTACTGTGTATAACTGGGGAAATCTCTTCCATGGAAAACAAGGAGACTGGGCCATTGTATTTATTTAATGGCTTCAGTGGATTTTGATGGGTGAAAAGCAGACAGGAACGTGAAGTTGAGAGCACAGCTAATCGTCTGTAATCTTGTATGAATAGCTGGGCTGAATGGGAGCAGCACGCAACCACATCCTTTGTTTCTATGATGTACTGTATGTTCTCAACATAATGGAACTTCTGAGAACTTTTTTTGGCAGTAGAATTATTCATATTAAGTTAGCACCCTATACATATCTCGGAGAATACTAGCAATCAGACCATTCCTATGTTATTACTGATTCAGCCTCTACATAGAGAAGAAAACATAAAGCCTTGGGTTTGGATTTGCAGTTGTACAGTATAGATTTGATACAACCTTGGAATTTATTCCCTATCACAGGTGGCTCTGATGAAAATGGGAAAAGCCGGAGACTGGATGAGTACCTGGGCAAAAAAACGAAGAAAAAGAAGAAAAAGAAACATCGGGAAGGTGAGCGACCGAGACGGCTAAAAATGTACAACAAAGAGGTTCAGACGACCTGTACAGGAATCGCTCACATTGACCTAGACACTTTGGGGCATGGTTCCTTTGATGAATCGAGGGTAATCAACGAATCCTCTGTTGAACATAACGAACAACTTGACAGGTTGGATATGAAAATGAGCCATTGTGCCATCCCCTCAGGTGCACAGTTACCGTACTTATCTCACAGAGACCACTGTGTACGGAAGGCACTCTTACGGACAGGTTCCTCTAAGTTTGCCCATTTCATTCATGTGGAGCACCAACCAAATGGTGGTGCACCAGTGCTCCATGCCTACATGGATGAACTCTCTTTCTTGTCTCCTATGGAGATGGAGAGGTTTGCTGAAGAATTTCTTGCTTTGACTTTCAGTGAAAATGAAAAGAGTGCAGCTCACTATGTAATGGCTATTGTACATGGAGCCGCAACTTACCTGCCAGACTTTCTAGATTACTTTGCTTTCAACTTCCCCAACACTCCAGTGAAAATGGAAATCTTGGGGAAGAAGGATATAGAAACGACAACCATCTCGAACTTTCGTGCTCAGGTAAGAATTTGTTTCCTACACTTGCTGGTTGTTTATAATTCATTCTTTAAAATATAAATGAAGAGAAAGTACTTGATAGTTGAAATCCAGAATATGGACTGCATGCTAAAACAAAGCCAAAAAAAAGTGGGTGCGAAGGCAATTCCCTGGGATGTTACCAGGGATGGCATGTTTTGGCTAAGCAAGGAGACTGGGTAGGGTGGAGTTGTTTTCCTTTGAGCAAAGAAGACTGAGGATGACCTATTGAGCTGAAAAAATTGACATGTATAAACAGACAAAACTTTGTCCTTCACGTGGTCAATAACAAGGAGGCGTAAATTTCAAGTAAGGAGCAGGAGATTTAGAGGTGATTTAAGAATTTTTTTATCCCAGAGGGTGTTGGATATAGAGTCGTTACAGTGTGGAAACAGACCATCCGGCCCAAGTCCACACCGCCCCTCTGAAGAACATCCCATACAGGCCCATGTCCCCATGTCTAACCCACCTAAACCTAAACATTCCTCAACATTACAGGCAAGTTAGCATGGTCAGTCCCCCTACCTTGCACATCTTTGGACTGTGGGAGGAAACCGGAACATCTGGAGGTAACCCATGCAGACACGGGGAGCGCGTGCAGACTCCACACAAACAGTCGCCCGAGGCTGGAATTGAACCTGGGTCCCTGGTGCTGTGAGGCTGCAGTGTTAACCACTGAGCCACCCGTCTGAAAGGATGGTAGATGGAGGGACCTCAAAGCATCTAAGAGCTTTTTGTTACTGTTTCTGGAGGTTTGTTCTTTCTAGTTTTTTAAGCCGCTCAGTATGTCTTTCAGCCCAGACTATTTTGGAGACTGGTAAGCTAACAACACTCATACTGTTACAGACCTTTCCCCTCTCAATGAAACCTGTATGCTGCGTATTCTTCTGGACGGTTCTGTCTTTCTGTGACACTAGATTCCTTTTCTCTAGACAGTACTTTTTTCCTAATGGACTGTGCCATTCACTTCAATGATTTAACCACCTCATTAATATACGTGTAAATACACTTCCAGACACCCTACCACTGCACATGGAACACAAATATAAAAGTAAAACTGTGCCTTCCCTTCTTAACACAATGTAGAAATATCAATCAAATTTGAAGCCAGGCACTATTTCATGCACTTTAGAACTTGTGGAGATTTATGTTTGTTATTTGGAAACAAAGCATAAGTGCACTTGATGGGCTGAATGGCATACATATCTCTTTGTACATGTTATGTAAATTGTTTTAAATTGGCTGCATTCAGGGTGCTTCATCCACTTCATTTTCATGTCTGCCTGCATATCCTTTTGCAAATGGAATATAAATGTGGAGTAACGGAGGTGCCACTTCTCTGCTTCTTAAGTAAGCAAATATAGTCAGGTTGTCAGTGTGATTTTGAAGCTAATTGGAGGGCTTGACCAAGGCTTCACCTCATTCTGGGTCTGCAAGCTTTTGGACAAAAAAAACAAGTTTTATTTTGCTAGTTTTCGTCCCAATATTGCAGTTCTGAAAAAAAGCAACTAAGCGTTGGCTTTGCTTTCTCTCCACAAGCACTGCCAGAACCACTGAGTTTCTCCAACAATTTCTGTTTTTTGTTTTGGATTTCCATTGTCCATGTTTCTTTTGGATACAAGGTGCCTCAGTTTAATGTCTGACCCAAAAGATAGCACTTCTGACAGTGCAGATCAGGAGAGTCCACCTTGAGGGAGAACTCAAACCAAAAGCCTTCTGACTGAGCTGAAAATGCTCCAAACTGATCCAATGGGGCAGTGGTGGCCTAATGGTGATGCTGTTGGATGTGTAATCCAGAGAGTCATGCTAATATTTCAGGGAGTTGAGTTCAAATCCCCCCTATGGAAGGTGGTGAAATTTAAGTTAGTTTAATAAATTGTGAATGTGATGTGATAATGACCAATACTTACCACTTAAAAAAAAAACTGGTTCATTAAAAGCAGGAGCAAATTACTGCAAATGCTGGAATCTGTACTGTAAACAACACAATGCTGACAATCACAGCACATCAGACAGCTTCCATGGAGAGGCAGCAAACTAACATTTCAAATCTAGATGACTCTTCAGCTTGTTAACTTAGATTCTTCAGCATCTGCAATTCCTATTATCTCTGACTCTTCAGCTGTGTTGTTTTTTAATTCATTAATAGCCTTCAGGAAGGAGATCTGCCTTCTTTACTTGATGTAAATCTGGGCCTGCAGCAATGTGGTTGTCTCTTAACTGCCCTCTGAAAAGATGCTACTCACTTCAAAGGAGGTAAATGCTGGCTCTGCCTGTGAACCTCACATCCCATAGAAAAAAATACACATGACGATGACCTGGCTATTGTTTTTCCCTCTGTCAACAACACACAAGTATAATATATAATCATCGTCACATTACTGTTT
This sequence comes from Stegostoma tigrinum, assembly GCF_030684315.1. Taxonomy (NCBI): domain Eukaryota; kingdom Metazoa; phylum Chordata; class Chondrichthyes; order Orectolobiformes; family Stegostomatidae; genus Stegostoma; species Stegostoma tigrinum. The sequence continues at coordinate 3,437,443 of NC_081374.1, forward strand.
GTAGGAACTTGTGCTGAAATTGGTTGCATTACACTGTGACACTCCTTCAACAGTACTTTATTGGTTGTGAAGCATTTTAGCTTTTCCTAAGGTTGTGAAAGTGGCTATACAAATACAATCCTTTTGTGTTCAGCTACTTTAGATGCCGTTTGTGTTAGAGCTGGAGCTTAGAGCTAATTATTGCCTCTTAGTTTCACAGTTCAGTGAAATTGGATGTAACATTTCACTTCACTTGTGTGGAAAAATAGCTGCTGACTCCCATTTAATGCACTATTCTGTCAGTGTCCACCTGTCTAGCAGTTACGTGGTTAAGATGTTGATTGTGATCATTTTTTGCAATTTAAAATCTTTCTTCTGTTTGTAGTGTCTTATATCACAAGCTTATCTGCTTTGAATCAATGTTTAACATGATGTTTTCTGTAAAGCTGAAACCTGTGGATAACCTGTTTTGCTCAGCTGTACATTTCATCTGTTTCTAGGCTCGTAACATCTTCCTCTGTAAGTTCACACTGGTTTATAATTCAATTTCTTTGCACAATACACAAATATCAGAGTTGGTTCAAAATTAAACAGTACTTTTAAAATCAGTTGTATTCGTGTATTGAAAAGCAATTGGAGGTCCTGTGTGAGTTGCATATTGGGCATTATTTCTCCTTGTAGTGGAAATTCCGCATCCCAAAAGTTGACATGGGTCTGTCCACTATAGAGTATTGAAACAGGATGGGGCAGGAATTATGAACTTTATTAATCTTTCTTTGATTCGCAATCATTGTGATGTGGAAGTTGATCACTTCAAACAATCATGTCCGCACTGGGCCTCTGAGCATTGTCCTCCTGCCTTTTCCTCAGAACCCCAAACACTATTTCTGTTCAAATAATCATCTCATTTCCCCGCAGATATCTAGATTAGATCTGTCTCCACCATTCTTCCAGACAGTGCATTTCAAACCCATCTTATAGCATTTCAACTACAAGAGTATGGCATGACCCAACAACCTTCTGACTCGGTGAGAATGCTCCCAAATAATGTTTGGTGCGCACTTAGCCACAACAGACGTGCTGATATCAAAATGCGAATTTTAAAAATGAGGGATCCCTTTACTGAGCAAGTACTGAAACCCACAATTACCTTTTACCTGTTTAACAGAGCTTGAAATGAAAGTGGCATAGAAGGAAATGGAAGGCTCATTGCCTTACTGCAGGGGTCTGTTATGAGGAAGTTGCAAGAAATATGAACTTCTGTGCACACTGGCCCTTTGTTAGAAACACTGATGGCTTGTTCTAATACAGACATGGCTTTTCAGAAGATTCAATAAAGCATCTGTGTTCATTTTAGAGTTTAACCTAATGGGTTCCTTTGTAGGAGCTGCTCCAGGATTAGTACTGCTCCTGAATAAATGAGGAAGCTGGAAAAATGCCAGAGAGACTGAGTAAGCAAGTGGTTATAAATATTTGCTGGAAGTCTCACGTAGAGGCTGTAACTCAGCTGTCTGACTGTGTCCTTGGGTGACGCTGTTCCTGATTCAGGACAGTGTGTCTTGGCAGTACTTGGATGTTAGAAAAGGGAAACAGCTTACAGTTGTTTGAACATTGCTGCCTTAACCTTTATGCAAACTTGTATTACTGGAGACATCACTTGGTTTGATAATTCACTTAATTTATTACGGACAAAACACTCATGTAGTTTCGCAGTACAGAAAGAGACCCTTTGGTCCATTGTGCCCACATCGTTGTTAAGCATGCATCTACTCTCGTCCAATTTCCACCACTTGGCTTGTAACCTTGTATATAACAACACTTCCAGTGCTCATCTAAATGGTTTTTTAAATGTCTTGAGTGTTCCTGCCTCTACTACACTTTCAGACAGTTCCAGAAATACACCACCACCTTGGTTTAAAAAAACATCATCCTTAAATCCTCTCTAAACTTGCTGCTCTTTACCTTGTATCTGTCCCTCTGATTATTGACCCATCTATAACAAAGGAGAAGGTTTCTTCTTATTTAACCTATCTGTGCTCATAATTTTGTACATCTCAATCAGGTCCCCGTGCAGCCTTCTCTGCTCTAAGGAAAAAAAACCCAGTGTGACTAGTCTTTCTTCATAGCTCAGCCCAGGCTACATCCTGATAAATCTCCTCTGCTGCTTCTCAAATTCAATTGCATCCTTCCTACAATGCGGAGAATGGAACTGCACACTACTCCAGCTGTGACCTAACTAACATCTTGCACAGCTCCATTGTAATTTTTCTATTCTTTTATTCAGTGCCTTGACTAATAAAGGCATTTTAAATCTATGAGCCAATCAGCAAGGTGGTGCACTTACATTGTGGTACATACGTGGTCGCTTGTTCTATTAGCAATTTAACAGGTTATGGCATTGCTCATCCCCAAAGGTAAATTCTGCTGCCTTGAAATGGTGCTTTCCCAAATGTGATCTCAACCAAATGCAGTTGTGTAAGTTACCACAGGATACCTTCGATTTGGCTACTTAGTAAGAAATCACACAGGCAATCAAACGTTGAAACAGTTGCTTAAACATCATTTCATGAAGTAATCAAAATAAGACCCCTCAAGTAAGCACGTTAACGCTCACAACCTAACTTGGTTATTACCCAATTAATGGTGGATTTTAGCCTCAACTGAGACAACAGCGCCGGTTTCTGAATGTTTGCAAAGTTTAATCCTTATGCAGCATTATTCTCCAGAGTTCTGCTACTGAAGAGTCCCGATGTTGAATTCTAGTATTTTCTGTCTTTTTAAGTTTTTGGTGTGACGTTATCAATAATCTTTTATATTCTTTCATCCACAGTACTGCAGCTTGCTGCCTTAGCATAAGTAGCTTTCCCGTTCTTTTTCATGTTTGGCATTGACTATCAGTTTGAAGACACAACTTTGCTGCAATTAACTCCTTAAATTCTTCTGCAGGGCAATCATTCTTCCTGATGGCAGAAGGCAGCCAATTTGCAAGTGGTTGCGAAAACAGTTTTATGTAGCTTTGACTCCTCCTTTTCCCAGGGGTGGCTAATTGCTTTCAATTCCTGTAATACAGTTTGATCTTGGGGCTCACCTTTGTCCCCCTACAACCACACATCAACGAATACCAGTCACGTTTGGACATAGCAGTTTTCCCGCCGCTTTCGCCTCCACGCTTAATTCTTCAATCGGGAGCCTAACCCTCCCTCCACTGACCCCTTCACCCGCTTCCAACACAAGTCCTCCTCCTGGACACCACCCCCAGGCCTCCTACCCTCCCTCGACCTCTTCATCTCCAAATGCTGTCAAGACATTGACCGCCTCAACCTCTCCACCCCTCTCACCCACTCCAACCTCACCCCGGCAGAACGGGCAGCCCTCCGCTCCAGCTCCAACCCCCACCTCAGCATCAAACCCACAGACAAGGTGGCGCAGTGGTAGTATGGCGCACTGACCTCTCCACCGCCGAGGCCAAACGCCAACTCTCCGACACCACCATCTACCGCCCCCTTGATCATGACCCCACCCCCGAGCACCAAACCATCATCTCCAACACCATTCATGACCTCATCACCTCAGGGGACCTCCCACCCACAGCCTCCAACCTCATTGTTCCCCAACCCCGCACGGCCCATTTCTATCTCCTTCGGAAAATCCACAAACCTGCCTGCCCTGGTCGACCCATTGTCTCAGCCTGTTCCTGCCCCACCAAACTCATCTCCACCTATCTGGACTCCATTTTCTCCCCTTTGGTCCAGGAACTCCCTACCTACGTCCGTGACACCGCCCACGCCCTCCACCTCCTCCAGAACTTCCAATTCCCTGGCCCCCCAACACCTCATTTTCACCATGGACGTCCAGTCCCTACACACCTGTATTCCGCATGCAGATGGCCTCAAGGCTCTCCGCTTCTTCCTGTCCCGCAGGCCCGACCAGTACCCCTCCACTGACACCCTCATCCGCCTAGCTGAACTCGTCCTCACCCTCAACAACTTCTCTTTCGATTCCTCCCGCTTCCTACAGACAAAGGGGGTGGCGTGGGCACCCGCGTGGGCCCCAGCTATGCCTGCCTCTTTGTAGCTTACGTGGAACAGTCCCTCTTCTGCATCTACACAGGCCCCACGCCCCACCTCTTCCTCCGTTCCATTGATGACTGTATCGGCGCTGCCTCTTGCTCCCCAGAGGAGCTCGAACAGTTCATCCACTTCACCAAAACCTTCCACCCCAACCTCCAGTTCACCTGGGCCATCTCCAGCACATCCCTCACCTTCCTGGACCTCTCAGTCTCCATCTCAGGCGACCAGCTTGTAACTGATATCCAATTCAAGCCCACCGACTCCCACAGCTACCTAGAATACGCCTCCTCCCACCCACCCTCCTGCAAAAATTCCATCCCCTATTCCCAATTCCTCCGCCTCTGCCGCACCTGCTCCCAAGATGAGGCATTCCACACCCGCACATCCCAGATGTCCAAGTTCTTCAAGGACCGCAACTTTCCCGCCACAGTGGTCGAGAACGCCCTTGACCGCATCTCCCGCAACACATCCCCCACACCCTGCCCCCGCCACAACCGCCCTAAGAGGATCCCCCTTGTTCTCACACACCACCCTACCAACCTCCGGATACAACGCATCATCCTCCGACACTTCCGCCATCTACAATCCGACCCCACCACCTAAGACATTTTCCCATCCCCACATTTGCCTGCTTTCCGGAGAGACCACTCTCTCCGTGACTCCCTTGTTCGCTCCACACTGCCCTCCAACCCCACCACACCCAGCACCTTCCCCTGAAACCGCAGGAAGTGTTACACTTGCCCCCACACCACCTCCCTCACCCCTATCCCAGGCCCCAAGATGACTTTCCATATTAAGCAGAGGTTCACCTGCACATCTGCCAATGTAGTTTGCCACATTCACTGTACCCGTTGTGGCTCCCTCTACATTGGGGAAACCAAGCGGAGGCTTGGGGACCGCTTTGCAGAACACCTCCGCTCGGTTCGCAATAAACAACTGCACCTCCCGGTCGCAAACCATTTCAACTCCCCCTCCCATTCTTTAGATGACATGTCCATCATGAGCCCCCTGCAGTGCCACAATGATGCCACCTGAAGGTTGCAGGAACAGCAACTCATATTCCACTTGGGAACCCTGTAGCCCAATGGTATCCATGTGGACTTCACCAGCTTCAAAATCTCCCCTTCCCCCACCGCATCCCAAAACCATCCCAGTTCGTCCCCTCCCCCCACTGCACCACACAACCAGCCCAGCTCTTCCCTTCCACCCACTGCATCCCCAAACCAGTCTGACCTGTCTCTGCCTCGCTAACCTGTTCTTCCTCTCACCCATCCCTTCCTCCCACCCCATGTCGCACCTCCATTTGCTACCTACAAACCTCATCCCACCTCCTTGACCTATTCGTCTTCCCTGGACTGACCTATCCACTCCCTACCTCCCCACCTCTACTGTCCTCTCCACCTATCTTCTTTTCTCTCCATCTTCGGTCCCCTCCCCCTCTCCCTATTTATTCCAGTACCCTCACCCCATCCCCCTCTCTGATGAAGGGTCTAGGCCCAAAACGTCAGCTTTTGTGCTCCTGAGATGCTGCTGGGCCTGCTGTGTTCATCCAGCTTCACACTTTATTATCTTGGATTCTCCAGCATCTGCAGTTCCCATTATCTCTGATCTTGTCCCTTAATAGTTTATACCAGGCAGAGTTATTGTTGCTAATTTCAAACTATGAGCAGTTAAAGTTCTAAAACTTACACTATCACAGCGTATTGGCTGATGGCAAAATTTGACAAACAGCGCTCTGAGCTAGTGTATGGGTCAGTATGTGTTCATAAACATCCTCGCTTCCATTTAGGGAAGGTCCATATGGAATGAAATGGAGGTAGTGACTTGCTCATTGAACTACTTTGCAGTGTACCTGTGGAAAACAATTTGGCAGAATATTTATTTGCTTCTGATGTGAATTTACAGCATTTTCTGATGTTATTTTATGTTTCCAGCATTTGCTGTATTTTAGTTCCTAAATCATTTAATTGCATAAAATAATGGCATTTTTCAGTAATTCTGGCTCTTGTCTGAATGCTATATTGATTATGTAGTTTTGATACGTTATGTTTCAATCTCAGATGCAAACCTGTATAAATTCAGCCACCTTTTTGATGCATTAAGACTTTAATGTAAGTACGACAAAAGATCTGTATTAGAAGAACATTGAAAATATGACTGGCAGTGACTGTTGACTCATGCAGCATTTGAAATATTGATAATTATCCATTTTTGGATAGGTTGAACTAACCTGTAAGATCTGTACTGCTTTTATGGTTTTGGATTATCTTGGTATTCAAATGCTGCCATTTCAGGCTGTCAAAATGATAGCACTTAATGTCAGCAACTCCTAATCCATTATTAATTGCACATTGCAAATGGTTCCCTCAGACTGATGCTGTTCTTAGGCAATTGCTATTCCATTATCGGCTACTGCGGAAGGGTTTGTTTCATTTATCTCAGATTTATTTGATTTAGAAGAATTCTCTTTTAAAATTAATTGTTTTTTATACAATTTATGTCTGAAGCAAAAAGATTAAATGATCACAGTTATGTTCTTAATGAAGTGATTCAACTAGTTGCGCCCACGTCTCCATGTCTGCTCGGAAACAGAGCTACCACATTGCCTTTCAAGCCACCTTTTATATAACAAAATGAAATATATTAAATATAACCAAAGTTTAACTTGCAGTAGATCATATTGCAACATTGTTGATCTTTGTCACAGAAATTAAGTTCTGCTTTACAGTAATGAAGCCAGGTACTTTGTTGAAAGCAAGAAATGTTTGTAGACAGTTACTTTATTCCCCCGACTTCCTCCTTGAAATGTTATTGAACAAGGTCGCCAAAAATGCTCATCACAGAATGTGTGACAAACTGGATTTTTTGATGCATGGCTTCTTCCTCCTTCATTTGGTAAATCACTGGTTGCTTTTTGATAACTTTGCCTATGACCTGTGTTGTCATCCTCTGTGTAACATCGATAAAGCATAGGGACAGAGGTTAGACATTCAGACCAAGAAACCTGTTCTATTTGTCAGTTAGATAGTGGCAGATGTGCACCTCCTTTCCATTTGCCTGTCTCTGATATAGATCCCTTGATACACTTACCTGACAAACTTATCACTTGTCTTCAAAATTGGAATTGTTTTCTGCAACCTTTGGAGCAAGAGATTTCCAGAAAGAAAATTTCCACCAGCTAATGTGCTTCCTTATTTCTCTCCTAAGCTTTAATTTTAAAATCTTGCACCTCTGGGATTTCTGTATCAGAGGTTCAATCCTTATATCTAACTCATCAAGTTTCTTTATCATTTTAAAGACCTTAAATTTATCACCATTTCACTGTCTGAACTCAATAGACCACAAGCCAACACAATGAATGGTTTAACCGTCTTAACCTATCACTAATGTGAATCTCCCCTTACCCCCTGGAAAAATAAAACATTCTTCTTGAGCTGCAGTGGCCAAAACTGATCACAGTGCTGCGGATGAAGGCAGACCAAGTCTCAAAGCTAAACTCAATTAAATCATAATTCTCCTGTATTGACAGCTCTTTATCCTGTTATGATTATGCCATAATGTATCCTTGAATGTCATTTGCTTTTAATTTCCTGAACTCATTGAATAAGAAGAAGCTTTCTTTTAATATTCTCAAATCTGTCTTCTGGAGTCCTTGTAACTTTGTTTTAGCTGGTTGTGTTTTCAGCTGGAACCTAACCAGTCTGGCAGCATCTGCAGAAAGAGAAGCAGAATTAATGCAGTGTTATAGAACAGCGAGACCTAGGGGGTTCATGTACATAATTCTTTGGAGATTGCATCATATATAGGCAGATTGGTTGAAAAGGTGCTTACCACACTTGCCTTCATTGCTCGGCTCTTTGCGTGAGAGAGTTGGGAAGTCAAATTAAGGTTGTACAGGACATTGGCAAGGCTGTGTCCAGTTCTGGTTTCCATTGTTATAGGAAGGATATTATTGAGCTAGAAAGGGTAGGTACATGAGTAGGAAAGGTTTGGATGGATATAGACTAGGAGCAGGCAGATGCGACTAGTTTAATTTGGGACAGGTTGAATCGAAGATTCTGTGCTGTATGACTCGGAGACCAGTGATACTTTATTAAACTTAGTCAGAATTTCCAGCATCTGCAATTCTTTGTTTTTACTTCTGTGTTTTCAGCTGACTGTTAGTATGTGCTGGAACTTATCAGTTATCAGCAATCATGGCAACCACCTTACGTTAAATACCCTGGTACTGCGATTTGTTGCCTTGCTGATACTCTGCAATGCTGTAGTTATTTTATTCTTTCTTGGGATGCTGACCAGGCCAACGGTTGTTGCCCACCCCCAGATTGCTCCAGAGAAAGTGGGGATGAGCTGAGAAGTCATATTTCAAATGAGATATGTACTTGTTTGGATGTAAAAGATTTCATTGCACTGATGTAAAGATCAGGGCAGTAATTGAGCTTCAAATAACACTGTCAAAACAGATTCCCAGAAGAAGGTTATTCAGCCCATTGGTGACAGAGCTATTCAATTTGTTCACACTCTCCTTTCTTTTCCAAAACTTAGTAAAAGTATTTATTTAAATTCTTTTTGAACCATAACTATTGAAATTCCTTTCACTACCCTTTCAACACTCTTTTGTGAATTTACGGTCGTGGGGATGGAGAGGAAATGTTTTCTCATTGCTTCCAGTTCTTTTTCAGATGTTTTAAAATCTCATGTTCTGGCTACTGACTTTTCATGACTGGAAACCCTTTCATCTTTAACCTATAAAAAGCACCGCATGGTTTTAAACAGTGCAACTAAATCTACCCTTAAACTCCTTTGCTCAAAGGAGACCAAATCCAGCTTCAGTATTCTTGCCAAGTAACTGAAATTCTTCATAGTTGTTAGCATTTTAGTAAATCTTCATTGCACCCCCTTCAAGGTCTTCACATTTTTCATGGACAAAAATTGGACACAGTTATCTAGCTGATGCCTAACCAGTGATTTATATGGATTTAATATAATTTCCTTGTTTTTGTACTGTTTGCAGAAGCAGAGATCACATTTGCTGTTTGATAGCCGCCTTTATTTATACTGCCATTATCAAATTTTTTGTATGTACTCACCAAAATATCTGTCCTGAAGTGTTTGTCACTTTTTTTGTGAGGCCTCGCTGCATGTGAAATGGCTGCAATGTTTCTTAAATTGCAATAGTGACTAAGCTTAAAATACTTAAATGTCCTTAAGTGTTTTCAAACATTTACCCTATAATCTTTAAGATGCCAACACTTCAAGTGCCAATCCAAATAGTTTTTAAAAGGTTGTAAAGTTTCTTGCTTCAACCAACCTCCCTAGGCAGTGCATTCCAGATTCCTACTGTCCTCTGGGTGTTATCAAATAAAATTTGACACTGGCCCACAGACATTAGGATAGATGATCAAAAGTTTGGTCAGTGATAGATTTTAAGGAGTCATGAAAGAAGAGGCAAGAGGAAAAGAGAATTCCAGTGCCTGGGGGACTAGGCAGCTACCTTTGCTGGAGCTAAGGATATACAGAGGAAGAGATAAGGCCATGGAGAAATTAGAAAACAAAATTGATTATTTTAAACTCATGGTATTACCAGACCAGAAAGGAGCTCAGTGAGCGCGGGAATAATTTCTGTAATAGGCAGCTGAAGCTGTACTGTAAGGTGAGGAAATGACATTGATGGATGTTTACAGGCTAGAACATTATCAGAGTGCTGCAAATGTTCTGAGTAACATTTTGCAACAGACTAAATATAAACTGTATGGAAGGCAGATAATTTGAATGCATTGCCACATGTGATAATATCAGCGGGTTCTAATGGTGATGGGATGTTGGCTCAGATTGAAGGCCTTTATGTGACTGGGTGGGAGTGACTAGTAAACATACTGTTGCTATTGAACCAGAATCCTGTAAATATTTTCCTGCGATTCGAGTCACTTGTTTTTCCTTAGACTGGGTTTCTTTTGTTGGATTTCTTCCAGCTTAAGCTGTTTTTAAATCCTTTCCTGTGAGGTTGATGAATACCTCACTTAAAATTCGGAGTTGAAAAGGTTAAGCGCTGCAAATTTTCGTCTTTTCAGAAAAACCTTTTGAAGCGAGATTCTTTCTCACCGAGACATGTAACTGCTGGCGTTTTTTTGCTTCTGACCAGTGTTGTAAGGTGGTATGTAACGTACAGCTGTGTGTGGGAGTTTGCATCTAAGGCAATCTAACTCCTCCTTTCTATTGGCCTTGAATGTGATTCAGAAATACCAAACTCTTGTGTATATCTTGGTTTTATGAAAGGCGGTCAAAATCTGTTGTAAAGCAGGAGAAAAAAAAAGTGGAAAAAAAGAAAAAGAGGAATATACAAACTAAACAACGTTAAAAAATAACCAGAAGGGTGCCAAAGGAAGAAGTCCCATTTAGATAGCACCTTTCACAGGGTTATCTGACCAAGAAGAGTCCATTTGCCCGAAGAAGAAATTTGAAAAAGCTGTCAAAGTAGTTCTACACTCTTGCTTTTTCCATTAGCCCTTCAGATATTTTCTTCTGAAATGTATCTCTCTAATTTCTCCATGAAAGGCATTATTGAATCTGCTGCTGTCCTGGCATCCCCTCAGCATTCCATGGCATTGTGTAGGTAGCCATTAAATTACTTTGTAAAATTGGGTCACTGATTTACAGACAAATGTGACAACCACTTCTGTGCTCAGCTAGATCCCATAAACAGCAAAAGAAATGATCAGTTAAATCAGAAACTTCTGTTAGTTGAGCAATTAATTGGGTTTAGGCACCAGGAGAATTCACTAAATCTCCAAGTAGTGATATGTCGCCTTTTAACATGCAGGGGCTCTTGAAATGACATGGTGTTTCTTCAATAAATTGCTGAAGTGGCAGAGTAGATCATGAAGGTGTAAGGACAATCTAAAACAGTTAAGACTGTGAACTAAAAAATGGGCAAAGAAACTGCTTTAAACCAAGGAAACTGGAAGAAAATGTTGCTTTTTTTTTAAACAGAAAAGTTACTGGAACTCACTGAATTGTATCAGCAATGTCTTATTCAAATAGTGGGTGGAGATGCCAAACACGTACGTGTCTGTGTGTGTTCGTGTTCGTTCGGGGCTTTTGCTCAGGGACAGACTTTTTCACTCAAGACTAGTTCTGTGTGTGTGCGCACATTCAATGATCGGTCAGCAGCACAGGTTTTTGAGATATTTTTCTAATCAGACTATTTGCAGATGTTATTGCATGCCTTTCGGACTGGTGGGTCTTGAACCTGTGTATTCTGGTCCAGAGGTAGTGTCACTACCACTGCACCACAAGAGCCCTAACAATTTGCAGGGCGGCACGGTGGCTCAGTGGTTAGCACTGCAGCCTCACAGCGCCAGTGACTGGGGTTCAATTCCAGCCCCGGGTGACTGTCTGTGTGGAGTTTGCACGTTCTCCCCGTGTCTGCGTGGGTTTCCTCCGGGTGCTCCGGTTTCCTCCCACTGTCCAAAGATCTGCACGTTAGGTGGATTGGCCATGCTAAATTGTCCGTAGTGTTCAGGGGTGTGTGAGTTATAGGGGGATGGGTCTGGGTGGGATGCTTCAAGCGGCGGTGTGGGCTTGTTGGGCTGAAGGGCCTGTTTCCACACTGTAGGTAATCTAATCTAATCTAATCTAATTGCTTAGTTGGTTCCTGGATGAGTGGCTGCAGCTTTACATTTTAACATACTAGAAGAACATGTAGCCTGTACAGAGAGAGTACGTAAATCCCCCTCTATCATTTCCATGTGGAGAGGTAACAGAAAATCTCCTAATAGCTGTTCTGACTCACCATTTACTTGTAAACATCTCTCTGCAGTTTTTCTTGTTGAATGGAAAAGGGGTGAACCCACCTCCAGAGACACTTAGAGGGTGAATCTTCAACCCCTGAAGGAAAAATTGAGAATTGATGTATCCACAACTTCATGCCTCATTTAAAGAGTCTAAAGGAACTGAAGGAAAACAATTCAAAGTCTGTGCATTGGATTGGTTCCAGAATGGTGCTTCACTGACTGTTTTGTTCCTTCCTCACCTATCATACTTCTGTTTCGTCTTGTTTCTTTGTGTCTGCAACTGTATGAGATTTAGCAATTCATTCTTTCTGTTTATTAAAAGCATTTTGATTACAATGAATGCTCTCTTGTTAAATAATATCTTGGTGTGCATATTCTTTCTGTCTGAATTAGGTAGATTAAATTGGGCATTTTGGCCATTTAATCAAATTTTAATTTTGTGACAACTCTGGGAATAGAACATAGAACAGTACAGCACAGAACAGGCCCTTCAGCCCACAATGTTGTGCCGACCATTGATCCTCATGTATGCACCCTCAAATTTCTGTGACCATATGCATGTCCAGCAGTCTCTTAAATGACCCCAATGACCTTGCTTCCACAACTGCTGCTGGCAACACATTCCATGCTCTCACAACTCTCTGTGTAAAGAACCCACCTCTGACATCCCCTCTATACTTTCCTCCAACCAGCTTAAAACTATGACCCCTCGTGCTAGCCATTTCTGCCCTGGGAAATCGTCTCTGGCTATCAACTCTATCTATGCCTCTCATTATCTTGTATACCTCAATTAGGTCCCCTCTCCTCCTCCTTTTCTCCAATGAAAAGAGACCGAGCTCAGTCAACCTCTCTTCATAAGATAAGCCCTCCAGTCCAGGCAGCATCCTGGTAAACCTCCTCTGAACCCTCTCCAAAGCATCCACATCTTTCCTATAATAGGGCGACCAGAACTGGACGCAGTATTCCAAGTGCGGGGCTTGATTTTTTTTGTGCACTAGTCCGATGAATTGAGACATGGCCCAAGAGCTGGAATGGAACTTGAACCCGTGGCTTCCCCTCTCAAGCTGGATTAGCACCGCTAGACTGACCTGACGAACATAGCCTCTGCTGTGAGCAGATGGAGATTTTCCATTTTTTGCTTGAAGTACTTTTGTTTGTAGTTTTAATTCAATGTTAGGCTATACTATTAAGTCAAGGGAACCACTAAAGGTAAATAAAATTTGTATCAGCTTTATAACAGAGACTTGCATTTTTACAGAGATAATGGGAACTGCAGATGCTGGAGATTCCAAGATAATAAAATGTGAGGCTGGATGAACACAGCAGGCCAAGCAGCATCTCAGGAGCACAAAAGCTGACGTTTCGGGCCTAGACCCTTCATCAGAGAGGTCTCTGATGAAGGGTCTAGGCCCGAAACGTCAGCTTTTGTGCTCCTGAGATGCTGCTTGGCCTGCTGTGTTCATCCAGCCTCACATTTTATTATCTTGCATTTTTACACTTCATTTTGTGTATAAATGAATGGCATATTGGGGCAATGTGGTTTTAATCTGAATCCTTGTGAAAGACGTCCGTTTCCTGCCAACTCAGCTTTACAAAACCAAGACTAGAAGTTGAAAACTTTATTTAGCTCCTAGAACCATTTGTATTGAGTAGAAAGGAAGCATGAGGTGGTATCAATCCAGTGTGCATGGCCACTTTATGACTTGATAACCAACTGCGAAGTATTCACTTGATCTTTGTTAATTGTGCTACAAGTGACTACCTGTATAATCAAACACAAATCTAAAAATAAATAAATTACCTTCCATAATTGACATGAGAACACATTCATTGGGTTCTCCTAGTTCTTTGTAACTTTGTTATCACGACTGTACACAGCAGCTGTCAGACGTACATGATATTTAACAGCTGCGTCCGGGACTGCAGCATAATTGCCAGTGTGTCATTTATGTATTAATCAGGTTTGTCTGTGTGGTAAATACTGAATGAAATGAGTACTGTATCATTAATGACTCAATCAAAAAATGCTAAACAATTTGATCACCAAATTCGAAAGGATTAGGAAGGAACGAGCATGTATTTGAATGGGCCCTTTAGCGATATTATTAAAGGGACCTCACCTGGAATGAAAATGTATTCCTTTTAAAATTCTTATCCACTGTCAATGCTTTCTGAACATTTCAGTTTCTGATTTCGAGTTAATTACTTTGGATAAATTCTTCTGGTTTTCCTCTCTTGTGTATCAGGTCTCACTCAACACATTTGGCCATATAATCCGACTCCACGGAACTGAATGAACTCTACACTGTCATATTCGTGATCAGGTGAATGTTGATGGATAGTATCAGTCTCCATAAAAGCTGAGGTTATGGCCTTTTTAGGATTGTACAGGAGACTAAGCAAAATTGGACCTTGGGAACTTGTGAATTGGGAAGATAATATATTATTGGTAGTACTCTGGCTATGATAAGATAGACGAGGATGAAACAAAAACAAAAATTGTTCAGAGCTTAGCAGGTCTGAGCAAGGGTCACTTGACCCAAAACATTAACTCTGATTTCTCACCACAGATGCTGCCCGACTTGCTGAGCATTTCCATTAATCTTTGTTTTTGTTTCTGATTTGCAGAAACAAAATCAGAACTATCGATAG